>NC_091286.1:560741904-561416600 GCF_032444005.1 Ranitomeya imitator | reverse complement strand
GTAGACTGCATAGTTCTCTTTGCTATCCTCGCTCTGTCTAGAATATCGGGCCTCACTTTGCTGAATCTATTTCATTCCTACGTTTGTCTTTTCATCTTGCTAACAGTCATTATATGTGGGGGGCTGCCTATTCCTTTGGGGTATTTCTCTGAGGTAAGTCAGGCTTGTATTTCTATCTTCAGGCTAGTCAGCTCCTCAGGCAGTGCCGAGTTGCATAGGTAGTGATAGGCGCAATCCACTGCTGCTTATAGTTGTGTGAGGATAGATCAGGTACTGCAGTCTACAGAGATTCCACGTCTCAGAGCTCGTCCTATTGTTTTTGGTTATTGCCAGATCTCTGTATGTGCACTGATTACTGCACGCTGTGTTGCCTGATTGCCAGCCATAACAGGGTGTGGAGTATGACGGCCGATGGCCGTTTCGCGTTAACGAGCGCTTCTACGGGTCCTGGTGGAAGCAGGAAGTGGGGAGGTCCCTTTTCACCTGTGCAGGTTCAAGGTAAACTCCCACAGACCCTGCGTCCTGGCCATAAACTCTGCCTAACGAAACAATTTACATGTGACATAAAATTGCAATATAAAAACAACAGCACAAAAGACATATCACAAGAACACAGGAAAATTATCAAAAAAGTCACTTCACGATAAGAGTCACTTCACAGAAAAACCACTTCACAAAAAAACCGCCATATCGATTTCATCATTAAGTCCCATGGGTCCAGTGGCATTTGTACGTATTATCCACCTGGCTTCTCTTCTCAAGAGCAGCCGATGCCAATCTCCTCCATGGCGCGGTGTATCCACCCTTTCTAGACCCGCAAAGCGTAATGTTTTAGTATCACCCGCATGTACCTGCCTTACATGAGAGATCAGACGGGGGACCCCCGTTCCCGTACGTATAGAATTCAAGTGCTCCCTAACTCTTTTAAATAAGGGTCGAATTGTTTTACCAATGTAGAAAAACCCACATGGGCAAAAGATTATATATACGACATATGTGGTCCGACATGAGATAAAATCTCGAACTTGGTGATGAATGGAACCCACCCGTATTTTATCTCCCGTAAGGTGTAGTGGGCAAAAACTACATTGGCCGCATTTAAAATTACCCTTAGGGATACCAGCTTCCAGCCAACTATCATTTTGTGTTTCAAAACGATTGCGCACTAGATAATCTTTGATGTTCTTACCACGTCTACAAGCGAAAAGCGGACCTTTTTCTACCATCTCTTTTAAGTCTGCATCCCCCCCCAGAATGTGCCAATTTTTCCTCACCGCTGTTCTAATTTGGGCATCCATGGGGCCATATTTAACCCCTTTCTGACCTCGGACGGGATAGTACGTCCGAGGTCAGATCCCCTGCTTTGATGTGGGCTCCGGTGGTGAGCCCACATCATAGCCGCGAAATGTCAGCTGTTTTGTACACCTGACATGTGCACGCAATAGCGGCGAGTGGAATCGCGGTCCACCCGCCGCTATTAACTAGTTAAATCCCGCTGTTAAACGCTGACAGAGGCATTTAACTACCGCTTCCGGCTGAACCCGCCGGAAATGCGCTCATCGCCGACCCCGTCACATAATCGGGGGTCAGCGATGCGTCTGCATATTAACCAGAGGTCTCCTTGAGACCTCTATGGTTACTGATGCCGGCTTGCTGTGAGCTCCACCCTGTGGTCGGCGCTCATAGCAAGCCTGCAATTCAGCTACATAGGAGCGATCTGATGATCGCTGCTATGTAGCTGAGTCGATCGAGTTGTGCCAGCTTCTAGCCTCCCATGGAGGCTATTGAAGCATGGCAAAAGTAAAAATAAATGTTTTAAAAAATATGAAATTAATAAAAAAATATAAAAGTTTAAATCACCCCCCTTTCGCCCCATTCAAAATAAAACAATAAAAAAAATCAAACATACCCATATTTCGTATCGCCGTGTTCAGAATCGCCCGATCTATCAATAAAAAAAGGATTAACCTGATCGCTAAGCGGCATAGCGAGAAACAAATTAGAAACCCCAAAATGACATTTTTTTTGGTCGCCGTGACATTGCATTAAAATGCAATAACGGGCGATCAAAAGAATGTATCAGCACCAAAATGGTATCACTAAAAACGTCAGCTCGGCACGCAAGAAATAAGCCCTCACCCAGCCCCAGATCACGAAAAATGGAGACGCTACGAGTATCGGAATATGGCGCTTTTTTTTTTTTTTTAAAGCAAAGTTAATTTGTTTTCACCACTTAGATAAAAAATAACCTAGACATGTTAGATGTCTATGAACTCGTAATGACCTGGAGAATCACTATGCGACACAAAAAACAAGCATGGGATTGCACTTTTTTTGCAATTTCACCGCACTTGGAATTTGTTTTCCCATTTTCTAGTACACGACATGGTAAAACCAATGATGTCGTTCAAAAGTACAACTTGTCCCGCAAAAAATAAACCCTCACATGGCCATATTGACGGAAATATAAAAAAGCTATGGCTCTGGGAAGGAGGGAAGCGAAAAACGAACACGGAAAAATGCAAAATCCCAAGGTCATGAAGGGGTTAAAGCTGAACACAAATTTTCTATCATCTCTGTTAGTCTGTCCACTCCCTTCCCTATATCTCGGGGAGTCTCCATTATTCTGTGTAGCCTTACCCAGTGCTTTATCCAAAACAGGACGGGGGTAGCCACGTTGGACAAGTCTAGCATATAATTCTTGTGACTGACGTATAAATCCCCCCTCACTGTTGTTCACCCTTTTGACTCTTAAAAATTGACTGTATGTTAGAGCATGCCTAGTGTACACTGGATGTGCACTATCATAATGTAGCAGTGAATTGGATGCAGTGGGTTTGCGGTATATTTCTGTGTAGAGATCTCCTGATTCTACCCATTGAAAATAAAGCAATAAAAAAATATAAATACACGTATTTGGAATCACTGCATTCAGAAATATCTGATCTATCAAGATATAAAATAAATTAATCCGGTCAATAAACAGCGTTATGGAAAAAAAAATCAATGATGCCATAATTAAGTTTTGTTGCCCCCCCCCCCCCGCCGCAACATTGCAATAAAATGCAATAAGAGTTATCAAAACATCGTATCTACCCCAAAATGGTAAAACATCAGCTCAGGGCACAAAAAAATAAGCCCCCACCCAGCCCCCGATCCCAAAAAATGAAAATGCTATGGCTGTCGGAAAATGGCGACAAATTTCCAAATTTTTTTTTCACCACAAATAAAAAAAATATACAAGTTTGTGAATTGCACTTTTTTTGCAATTTCACTGTAACTGGAATTTTTTCCACCATTTCCCAATGGCTCTTCGAAGAAGAGGATTAAAAAATGAAAGCAAAAAATAGGAATGACCCAGGGATGAAGGGATTAAGGAGAAAATACCACTATGCAAAATTTAGGACTGGTGATAACACCAGCCATAGATATTTATAATGGAGAACCTTGAGGAGATGTAATACATTTTTTTACATTTCCAAATAAAAAACAAACAAAAATATAAATAAAAAGAGTTTAAGTAATCTACCGTATATACTCGAGTATAAGCCGACCCGAGTATAAGCCAAGACCCCTAATTTTGCCACAAAAAACTGGGAAAACTTAATGACTCGAGTATAAGCCTAGGGTGGAATATGCAGAAGCTACTGGTAAATGTCAAAAATACAAATAGATACCAATACCAAAGTAAAATTAATTGAGACATCAGTAGGTTAAGTGTTTTTGAATATCCATATTGAATCAGGAGCCCCATATAATGCTCCATACAGTTCATGATGGGCCCCATAAGATGCTCCATACAAAATACGCCCCATATAATGCTCCATTCAGTTCCATAAGATGCTCCATATTAAAATATGTCCCATAAAATGCTGCACAAATATGGATTATGGCCCCATAAGATGCTCTATACAGTCATTTGCCCCATATAATGCTCCACAAACGTTGCTTATGGCCCCATAAGATGCTCTATACAGTCATTTGCCCCATATAATGCTCCACAAACGTTGCTTATGGCCCCATAAGATGCTCTATACAGTCATTTGCCCCGTATAATGCTCCACAAACGTTGCTTGTGGCCCCATAAGATGCTCTATACAGTCATTTGCCCCGTATAATGTTCCACAAACGTTGCTTGTGGCCCCATAAGATGCTTTATATAGTCATTTGCCCCGTATAATGCTCCACAAACGGTGCTTATGGCCCCATAAGATGCTCTACACAGTCATTTGCCCCATGTAATGCTCCACAAACGTTGCTTATGGCCCCATAAGATGTTCTATACAGTCATTTGCCCCATGTAATGCTCAACAAATGTTGCTTATGGCCCCATAAGATGCTCTATACAGTCATTTGCCCCGTATAATGCTCCACAAATGTTGCTTATGGCCCCATAAGATGCTCTATACAGTCATTTGCCCCATGTAATGCTCCACAAACGTTGCTTATGGCCCCATAAGATGCTCCATGCAGTCATTTGCCCCATATGCTGTTGCTGTGATAAAAAAAAAAAACATCACATACTCACCTCTCAGGCCCCCGGCACTTGCTTTATTCACCTGCTCCTCGTTCCACAGCTGCCAGGCACATCAGGCAGAAGGCGCACACTAATTGCGTCACCAGGCCCGCTGACCTGAGCATCAGTGCAGAGGACGGGGAAGTCGCGGCGGCTGGCAGCGGTGGAACGAGGAGCAGGTGAATATCGCGCACTACGTTATACTCACCTGCTCCTGGTGTGGTTCCTGGTTCCCCCGACACTGCAGCTACTTCCTGTAGTGAGCAGTCACATGGTACCGCTCATTACAGTAATGAATATGCGTCTCCACCCCTATGGGAGTGGAGTGGAGCCCATATTCATTACTGTAAAGAGCGGTACAATGTGACTGCTCACTACAGGAAGAAGCTGCAGCGCCGGGGGAACCAGGGACTGGGCCAGGAGCAGGTGAGTATTATTACACAGATGTTGCTCTCCGTCCCCTGCCGACCCCTGGGAATGACTCGAGTATAAGCCGAGAGGGGCAATTTCAGTATAAAAAAATGGGCTGAAATTCTCAGCTTATACTCGAGTATATTTGGTATGTCTATAGTGTAGCTCCAAATACTGATATACAATGGATACAGAAAGTATTCAGACTCCTTTAAATTTTTTACTCTTTGTTTCATTGCAGCCATTTGGTAAATTCAAAACAGTCCTTTTTTCTCTTTAATGTACACTCTGCACCCCATCTTGACTGAAAAAGACAGAAATGTAGAAAGTTTTGCAAATTTATTAAAAAAGAAAAACTGAAATATCACATGGGCATAAGTATTCAGAGACCCTTTGCTCAGTATTGAGTAGAAGCACCCTTTTGAGCTAGTACGGCCATGAGTCTTCTTGGGAATGATGCAACAAGTTTCTCACACCTGGATTTGGTGATCCTCTGCCATTCTTTCTTGCAGTTCTTCTCCAGTTCTGTCAGGTTGGATGGTGAACATTGGTGGACAGCTATTTTCAGGTCTCTCCAGAGATGCTTAATTGGGTTTAGGTCAAGGCTCTGCCTGGGCCAGTCAAGAATGGTCATAGAGTTGTTCTGAAGCTACTCCTTTGTTATTTTTGCTGTGTGCTTAGGGTCATTGTCTTGTTGGAAGGTGAACCTTCAGCCAAGTCTGAGGTCCAGAGCACTCTGGAAGAGGTTTTCATCCAGGATATCTCTGTACTTGGCCGCATTCATGTTTCCTTCAATGACAACCAGTCGTCCTGACCCTGAAGCTGAAAAATAACCCCCATAGCACGATGCTGCCACCACCATGTTTCACTGTTGGGATTTTAAGGGGCAGGTGATGAGCAGTGCTTGGTTTTCTCCACACATACCGCTTAGAATTATCACCAAAAAAAGTATATCTTTGTCTCATGAGACCAGAGAATCTTATTTCTCATAGTCTGGGAGTCCTTCATGTGTTTTTTTAGCAAACTCTATGCGAGCTTTCATATGTCAAGACATATGCATTGACGATAGGCTTCCGTCGGGCCACTCTGCCATAAAGGCCTGACTAGTGGAGGGCTGCAGATAGTTGACTTTGTGGAACATTCTCCCATCTTCCCACTGCATCTCTGGAGCTCAGCCACAGTGATCTTGGGGTTCTTCTTTAGCTCTCTCACCAAGGCTCTTCTCCCACGATTGCTCAGTTTGGCTGGATGGCCAGGTCTAGAAAGACTTCTGGTGGTCCCAAACTTCTTCCATTTAAGGATTGCGGAGGCCACTGTGCTCTTAGGAACCTTGAGTACTGCAGAAATTCTTTCATAACCTTAGCCATATCTGTGCCTTGGCACAATTCTTTCTCTGAGCTCCTTGGCCAGTTCCTCATGATTCTCATTTGGTCTGACATGCACTGTGAGCTGTGAGGTCTTATATAGACAGGTGTGTGCCTTTCCAAATCAAGTCCTATCAGTTTATTTAAACACAGATGGACTTCAATGAAGGAGTAGAACATCTTGAGGAGAATCACAAGGAAATGGAAAGCATGTGGCTTAAATATGAGTGTCTCAACAAAGGGTCTGAATACTTATGACCATATGATACAACCCCTGGCAAAAATTATGGAATTAGAGGATGTTCATTTGGTCGTTTAATTTTGTAGAGAAGAAGTAGATCACAGACATGGCACAAAACTAAAGTCATTTCAAAAGGCAACTTTCAGGCTTTAATAAACATTAAAAGAAATCAAGAACAAAAACTGTGGTAGTCAGAAATGGTTACTTTTTTTAACCAAGCATAGGGTAAAAATTATGGAATCACTCAATTCTGACCGGAGTGTTTAGCTGCATAGAAATATATGCAGCCGCATGCTCCGGTCCCAAGTGCCGGCGGCAGTGCCGGGTATTGATACGAGAGACTCGTGCGAGTTTCTCACAAGTGTGACCCCAGCCTTAAAAGCAATATCTGTTTAATTTATTTAAAAAATTAAAAAAAAAATGGCGTGGGCTCCTGTGCAATTTTCTGCACCAGAGAGGGAAAGCCAGCGACTAGGGGTCGATGTTTATAGCCTAGGAAGGGGTTAATACCCATGGATCTTCCCAGGCTAGGAATATCAGCCTCCATCTATATATTTAGCCTTTACTGGCTATTAAAATAGGGGGACCCACCCCAAAAAACGACATGGGGTCCCCCTATAATTAATAGCCAGAAAAGGCTATGCAAACAGCCGTGGGCTGATATTCATAGCCTAGGAAGGGACCATTGATATTGCCCGCCCCCCCAGCTTCAAACACCAGCACTGAGCCTCAATACAAATGGCGTATCTGTAAGTTGCACCAATACCGGCACTTAAGGTACCGTCACACTTAGCGACGCTGCAGCGATACCGACAACGATCCGGATCGCTGCAGCGTCGCTGTTTGGTCGCTGGAGAGCTGTCACACAGACAGCTCTCCAGCGACCAACGATCAGGGGAAAGACTTCGGCATCGTTGAAACTGTCTTCAACGATGCCGAAGTCCCCGGGTAACCAGGGTAAACATCGGGTTACTAAGTGCAGGGCCGCGCTTAGTAACCCGATGTTTACCCTGGTTACCATCGTTAAAGTAAAAAAAACAAACGCTACATACTTACCTATCGCTGTCTGTCCCCGGCGCTGGGCTTCTCTGCTCTGGCTGTGAGCACAGCGGCCGGAAAGCAGAGCGGTGACGTCACCGCTCTGCTTTCCGGCTGCCCGCCGCTCACAGCCAGTACAGAGAAGCCCAGCGCCGGGGACAGACAGCGGTAGGTAAGTATGTAGCGTTTGTTTTTTTTACTTTAACGATGGTAACCAGGGTAAACATCGGGTTACTAAGCGCGGCCCTGCGCTTAGTAACCCGATGTTTACCCTGGTTACCAGCGAAGACATCGCTGAATAGGCGTCACACACGCCGATTCAGCGATGTCAGCGGGAACTCAACGATCAAAAAATGGCCCAGGCCATTCCGACACGACCAGCGATCTCACAGCAGGGGCCTGATCGCTGCTACGTGTCACACATAGTGAGATCGCTACTGAGATCGCTGTTGCGTCACAAAACTTGTGACTCAGCAGCGATCTCGCTATGTGTGACGGGGCCTTTAGTCTCTCTCTTCCCATTGCCCTGCAGCGGTGGCTTATGTTGTAATAGGGGATTAATGTCACTTTTGAATTGTAAAGTGACATCAAGTCGGCTTAGTAATGGAGAGGTGTCAATAAGACACCTCTCCATTACTAATCCTATAGTTGTTATTGGGTTAAATAAACACACACACATGGAGAATAAAGTATTTTAATGAAATAAAACACCACACAGTTTTGCTTTATTTTTCTGCCAATCCATGAGACTCCCTCGATCTCCTGGAAAAAAAAGAAAAAATAATAAACCAACGCAAATACTCCCTGATCCGATGCAGTCCATATAATAACGAGTGTCCCACGTCGATCTCCCCTATAGAGCTGTCACATCAGGAGTCTCACAGACAGTCTCCGCCCACACACAGTCTTCGGCCACACACAGTATTTCGCCCACACTCCCACCACACACTCTTCCCCCTCCGATCTGCAACATTTCTCGCAGGCACATCTGCATCAAAACCGCAGATCTTTTTTAAACCTGGGGTTTTGCTCCGGATTGGCCTGACACAATGGAAGTCAATGGGTACAGAAACGCTGCAGATCCGCAAAAAGAATTGACATGCTGCAGAAAAAAAAGCTGCAATTCCGCGCATGTTTTTTCCGCAGCATGTGCGCACCAAATGTCAATTTCACATAGACTGACATTGCTTGTGCACTACATTGCGGATTTGATGCAAAATGCTGCAGATCCGCATCTAAATCCGTAACGTGTGCACATAGCCTTATTGTGGACAGTTAAGCAAGTGGAAGATAAAATGATCTCTAAAACAGAGTATTTTTTAGTGTGTGCAGTAATACACAATATTTACAGTATTGAAATAAATTTAGTGCAGTAATTAAAGCAAATCCCCAGGTTTAAAAAAGATCTGCGGTTTTGCTGCAGATGTGCCTACAAGAAATGTTGCAGACTACAACTACAGATACCAAGTTGAAAGCAATAGTCTTCTATTCATGGAATCTTGTATTGTATAAGTTACAATTACAGAAAACAAGTACAAGTAATGTTAACAATTGTGGCATAATTATGCAAAATTAATTCGTAAACCACCAACAGTATCTTAGAATGTCTTTTTCTTTTTTTTGTGGCGTTATGGTCCTTTGGGCTGTCTCGTTGACATTTCTCAGCACGGTTGAATATGCCGGTGAAGTACCCTTGTTATAACAGCTTTGGACTATTGCAGGCACATTGCTCACACTTCCGGAGCCAGAACAGTAGAATGTCTATATTTTGCAAGATCTGAATACTCAAGGTCTATTTGATTGAGATCACTGCCAATGATATTAAATACAACCTTTATACGAGCATCCTTGGACAGATCACAAAATGACTTCACAATGTCAATCATCTTTTCATCAAGATTGAAAAGGTCGCTTAAGAAAGTTATTAGGCCCTCCTTCACCTCCACAAATATGGCGGTTAAGTCCCTCTTATCAGTATCATAGAGATTGTGTTCCTTACTTCTTTTGTCGTGATGATCCGAAGCAGCAACCAGATCCGAAAGTCAGATCAATGCGAGCTTCCGCAAGATAAATGTCACCCGTACAATGTATTGGATGCGGTGAATTCACACGGTTCAATGAACACATGCGGAATCACCTGCATTCAATAGCCAGCAGCGCTATCCCACTGATTCTGAGACAGTTTTTTTGACATATTGTACTTCATAATAGTGGTAAAATTTGTTAGCTATGACTTGCCTTTATTTGTGAACAAAAATGGAAATTTGTAGAAAATTTCACAAGTTTCAAACTTTTAATTTTTATGCCCTTAAACCAAAGAGGTATGTTAGACAAAATAGTTAATAAATAACATTTTCCACAAGTCTACTTTACAGCAGCACAATTTTTGAAACATCATAATTTTTTTTAGGAAGTTAGAAAGGTTAAAAAGCAGGATGGCACAATTGAAGCTCTAATAAACTATAGGGAGAAAAATACTTTATCTAAAAAAATTATTAAAGCTGCCAAAAAGGAAACAGAGAAGCACATTGCTATGGAGAGTAAAACTAATCCCAAACTGTTCTTCAACTATATCAATAGTAAAAGAATAAAAACTGAAAATGTAGGCCCCTTAAAAAATAGTGAGGAAAGAATGGTTGTAGATGACGAGGAAAAAGCTAACATATTAAACACCTTCTTCTCCACGGTATTCACAGTGGAAAATGAAATGCTAGGTGAAATCCAAAGAAACAATGAAAACCCTATATTAAGGGTCACCAATCTAACCCAAGAAGAGATGCGAAACCGGCTAAATAAGATTAAAATAGATAAATCTCCGGGTCCGGATGGCATACACCCACGAGTACTAAGAGAACTAAGTAATGTAATAGATAAACCATTATTTCTTATTTTTAGGGACTCTATAGCGATGGGGTCTGTTCCGCAGGACTGGCGCATAGCAAATGTGGTGCCAATATTCAAAAAGGGCTCTAAAAGTGAACCTGGAAATTATAGGCCAGTAAGTCTAACCTCTATTGTTGGTAAAATATTTGAAGGGTTTCTGAGGGATGTTATTCTGGATTATCTCAATGAGAATAACTGTTTAACTCCATATCAGCATGGGTTTATGAGAAATCGCTCCTGTCAAACCAATCTAATCAGTTTTTATGAAGAGGTAAGCTATAGGCTGGACCACGGTGAGTCATTGGACGTGGTATATCTCGATTTTTCCAAAGCGTTTGATACTGTGCCACACAAGAGGTTGGTACACAAAATGAGAATGCTGGGTCTGGGGGAAAATGTGTATAAATGGGTTAGTAACTGGCTTAGTGATAGAAAGCAGAGGGTGCTTCTAAATGGTACAGTCTCTAACTGGGTCGCTGTGACCAGTGGGGTACCACAGGGGTCGGTATTGGGACCTGTTCTCTTCAACATATTCATTAATGATCTGGTAGAAGGTTTACACAGTAAAATATCGATATTTGCAGATGATACAAAACTATGTAAAGCAGTTAATACAAGAGAAGATAGTATTCTGCTACAGATGGATCTAGATAAGTTGGAAACTTGGGCTGAAAGGTGGCAGATGAGGTTTAACAATGATAAATGTAAGGTTATACACATGGGAAGAAGGAATCAATATCACCATTACACACTGAATGGGAAACCACTGGGTAAATCTGACAGGAAGAAGGACTTGGGGATCCTAGTTAATGATAAACTTACCTGGAGCAACCAGTGCCAGGCAGCAGCTGCCAGGCAAACAGGATCATGGGGTGCATTAAAAGAGGTCTGGATACACATGATGAGAGCATTATACTGCCTCTGTACAAATCCCTAGTTAGACCGCACATGGAGTACTGTGTCCAGTTTTGGGCACCGGTGCTCAGGAAGGATATAATGGAACTAGAGAGAGTACAAAGGAGGGCAACAAAATTAATAAAGGGGATGGGAGAACTACAATACCCAGATAGATTAGCGAAATTAGGATTATTTAGTCTAGAAAAAAGACGACTGAGGGGCGATCTAATAACCATGTATAAGTATATAAGGGGACAATACAAATATCTCGCTGAGGATCTCTTTATACCAAGGAAGGTGACGGGCACAAGGTGGCATTCTTTGCGTCTGGAGGAGAGAAGGTTTTTCCACCAACATAGAAGAGGATTCTTTACTGTTAGGGCAGTGAGAATCTGGAATTGCTTGCCTGAGGAGGTGGTGATGGCGAACTCAGTCGAGGGGTTCAAGAGAGGCCTGGATGTCTTCCTGGAGCAGAACAATATTGTATCACACAATTATTAGGTTCTGTAGAAGGACGTAGATCTGGGGATTTATTATGATGGAATATAGGCTGAACTGGATGGACAAATGTCTTTTTTCGGCCTTACTAACTATGTTACTATGTCACTAAAAGTTGAGCAGCGATTTCACATTTTTCCAAATAAATTTGCAAAACCATTTTTTTTTAAGGGACCACATCACATTTGAAATGACTTTGGGGGGGCCTATGTTACAGAAAATACCCAAAAGTGACACCATTCTAAAAAATGCACCCCTGAAAGTTCTCAAAACCACATTCAAGAAGTTTATTAACCCTTCAGATGCTGCACAGGAATTAATGCAACGTGTGGAAAGAAAAAATAGACATTGTACTTTTTTTCACCAAAATTTTAATTTAGCCTCCAATGTCTTGTTTTCACAAGGGTAACAGGAAAAAATGGACACCAAATTTGTTGGGCAATATCTCCTGAGTTCGCCGATACCCCAAATGTGGAGAAAACTACTGTTTGAGCGCACGAATCAGAAACACATGGGCTACTGTTATGGTCTGGTGATTATGGAGCGACATGAGACTAGCTCTGAGCAGGTGGTATCTATACTGACCGCAGACCCTAAGCTCAACACACAACTAGAAGCAGCCGTGGATTGCTCCTAACGCTCCCTAGGCAACTCGGCACAGCCTAAGAGCTAACTACCCCTAAAGATAGAAGCAGGAAAACTATCTTGCCTCAGAGAAAATCCGCAAAGGAAAGACAGCCCCCACATGTAATGACTGTGAGAGGAGAAAGAAATGACATACGAAGTATGAAACAAGATTGAGCACAGGAGGCCACTTCTAGCTAAAAAGGAAAGTACAGAAAAGAGCTCTGTGTGGTCAATAGAAAAACTAGAAAAAGTCCACCGCAGAGAAATGCAAAAATCTCCACACCTAACTAAAGGTGTGGAGGGCAAACTCTGCTGCCCAGAGCTTCCAGTTTAGCTAAATAGATCCATACTGATAAACTGGACAAATGAGCAAAAAACAAGACAGTACAAAACAACAAGTCCACAGTAAGTGAACTGCAAAGGACAAGGAAGGACTTAGCTTTGCAGAGCTTGGTCAGAGTGTCAGGACAATCCAAAGAGCAATGACTCCAGGCAGAGACAATTGACAACTAACATTGAATGAGGGCTAAGGCCAGACTAATATAGCCGAGCCCAAAAGACAATCAAAGGAAACAGCTGAGAAGCTAAATCCAAGAAGCAATCATACCACTAAAGACCACAGGAGGAGCCCAAGAGCAGAACCAAACCAGGGATTCAAGCTTCAGGAGGCTAATTTGCATATTCCAGGTGCCTTCTGGGAGAAGCAAAGTCTCCCTAAGCTAGAAGATCGTTGGGTACAGCCGGGACCAGCTGCTTCGAAAGCATCACCAAACCAGGGATTCAAGCTTCAGGAGGCTAATTTGCATATTCCAGGTGCCTTCTGGGAGAAGCGAAGTCTCCCTAAGCTAGAAGATCGTTGGGTACAGCCGGGACCAGCTGCTTCGAAAGCATCACCAAACCAGGGATTCAAGCTTCAGGAGGCTAATTTGCATATTCCAGGTGCCTTCTGGGAGAAGCGAAGTCTCCCTAAGCTAGAAGATCGTTGGGTACAGCCGGGACCAGCTGCTTCGAAAGCATCACCAAACCAGGGATTCAAGCTTCAGGAGGCTAATTTGCATATTCCAGGTGCCTTCTGGGAGAAGCGAAGTCTCCCTAAGCTAGAAGATCGTTGGGTACAGCCGGGACCAGCTGCTTCGAAAGCATCACCAAACCAGGGATTCAAGCTTCAGGAGGCTAATTTGCATATTCCAGGTGCCTTCTGGGAGAAGCGAAGTCTCCCTAAGCTAGAAGATCGTTGGGTACAGCCGGGACCAGCTGCTTCGAAAGCATCACCAAACCAGGGATTCAAGCTTCAGGAGGCTAATTTGCATATTCCAGGTGCCTTCTGGGAGAAGCGAAGTCTCCCTAAGCTAGAAGATCGTTGGGTACAGCCGGGACCAGCTGCTTCGAAAGCATCACCAAACCAGGGATTCAAGCTTCAGGAGGCTAATTTGCATATTCCAGGTGCCTTCTGGGAGAAGCGAAGTCTCCCTAAGCTAGAAGATCGTTGGGTACAGCCGGGACCAGCTGCTTCGAAAGCATCACCAAACCAGGGATTCAAGCTTCAGGAGGCTAATTTGCATATTCCAGGTGCCTTCTGGGAGAAGCGAAGTCTCCCTAAGCTAGAAGATCGTTGGGTACAGCCGGGACCAGCTGCTTCGAAAGCATCACCAAACCAGGGATTCAAGCTTCAGGAGGCTAATTTGCATATTCCAGGTGCCTTCTGGGAGAAGCGAAGTCTCCCTAAGCTAGAAGATCGTTGGGTACAGCCGGGACCAGCTGCTTCGAAAGCATCACCAAACCAGGGATTCAAGCTTCAGGAGGCTAATTTGCATATTCCAGGTGCCTTCTGGGAGAAGCGAAGTCTCCCTAAGCTAGAAGATCGTTGGGTACAGCCGGGACCAGCTGCTTCGAAAGCATCACCAAACCGCGCGCCGTAATTTTTGCCTGTAGGACATTATTGCAAGAGAGCTTGGCTGAGTAGATTACACAAGAAGGAAAACACACAGCAAGTCAGCAGGATCTAGGAGCAACATGGCAGATGTGACAACCTACATGGTGAGCTGCAGCATGTGCTACATGTTCACAGATCGACCAGAAGAAGAATCCAATTTCACCTGTCAGAAGTGTAGACTAGTGGCCCTTTTAGAAGAAAAGGTGCGGGGTCTGGAAGAAAGAATAGCAACTTTGAAACTCATCAAAGAGAATGAAGACTTTCTAGACAGAACAGAAGCATCTCTACTGGTCACAGAAGGTGCAAAAAGTGTCAGAGAACCTCCAAAAGCAGATGAGTGGAAGCATGTGGCCAAAAGAAGCAAGAAGACCATGGAGAAATCACCAACCACACAACTGAAGAACCGATATCAAATCTTTGTAGAGGATGAAGATGGCACACCTAAGAATGAAGCAATACCAGCAAGCAAAAAAGAAAAGGGCACACAGCAACAAGTGATAGCAAAAAGTACAGCCAAGAAGCAACGAAGAGTGGTGGTGGTGGGAGACTCACTACTGAGAGGCACCGAAGCAGCCATCTGCAGACCGGACATAACTGCAAGAGAAGTATGCTGCCTTCCAGGTGCGATGATCAAGGATGTGACCGATAGGATACCAAAGCTCTTCAGCTCCAAGGACGTCCACCCATTTCTTCTGATACATGTTGGCACCAATGACACGGCAAGGAAGGACCTACCGACAATCTGCAAGGACTTTGAAGAGTTGGGGAAGAAAGTAAAGGAACTGGATGCACAGGTAGTTTTTTCTTCTATCCTTCCAGTAGACGGGCATGGCACCAGGAGATGGAACAGGATCCTTGATGCAAACAACTGGCTAAGACGATGGTGCAGACAACAAGGATTTGGATTCCTGGACCACGGTGTGAATTACTGGTATGATGGACTCCTCGCCAGAGACGGACTGCACCTCAACAAACCTGGGAAACACACATTCGCCAGAAGACTCGCTACACTCATCAGGAGGGCGTTAAACTAGAAGAAGAGGGGACGGGAAGAAAAACATTAGACTCGAACAAAGACGACCCAGGAAAACATACTCAGAAGGGAGGTAAGAACATTTCTAAAACAATCCACAGTGAGGAGATTGGAACAAAACAAAATCCTCTAAACTGCATGCTCGCAAACGCCAGAAGCCTGACAAACAAGATGGAAGAACTAGAAGCAGAAATATCTACAGGTAACTTTGACATAGTGGGAATAACCGAGACATGGTTAGATGAAAGCTATGACTGGGCAGTTAACTTACAGGGTTACAGTCTGTTTAGAAAGGATCGTAAAAATCGGAGAGGAGGAGGGGTTTGTCTCTATGTAAAGTCTTGTGTAAAGTCCACTTTAAGGGAGGATATTAGCGAAGGGAATGAGGATGTCGAGTCCATATGGGTTGAAATTCATGGAGGGAAAAATGGTAACAAAATTCTCATTGGGGTCTGTTACAAACCCCCAAATATAACAGAAAGCATGGAAAGTCTACTTCTAAAGCAGATAGATGAAGCTGCAACCCATAATGAGGTCCTGGTTATGGGGGACTTTAACTACCCGGATATTAACTGGGAAACAGAAACCTGTGAAACCCATAAAGGCAACAGGTTTCTGCTAATAACCAAGAAAAATTATCTTTCACAATTGGTGCAGAATCCAACCAGAGGAGCAGCACTTTTAGACCTAATACTATCTAATAGACCTGACAGAATAACAAATCTGCAGGTGGTTGGGCATTTAGGAAATAGCGACCACAATATTGTGCAGTTTCACCTGTCTTTCACTAGGGGGACTTGTCAGGGAGTCACAAAAACATTGAACTTTAGGAAGGCAAAGTTTGAACAGCTTAGAGATGCCCTTAATCTGGTAGACTGGGACAATATCCTCAGAAATGAGAATACAGATAATAAATGGGAAATCTTTAAGAACATCCTAAATAGGCAGTGTAAGCGGTTTATACCTTGTGGGAATAAAAGGACTAGAAATAGGAAAAACCCAATGTGGCTAAACAAAGAAGTAAGACAGGCAATTAACAGTAAAAAGAAAGCATTTGCACTACTAAAGCAGGATGGCACCATTGAAGCTCTAAAAAACTATAGGGAGAAAAATACTTTATCTAAAAAACTAATTAAAGCTGCCAAAAAGGAAACAGAGAAGCACATTGCTAAGGAGAGTAAAACTAATCCCAAACTGTTCTTCAACTATATCAATAGTAAAAGAATAAAAACTGAAAATGTAGGCCCCTTAAAAAATAGTGAGGAAAGAATGGTTGTAGATGACGAGGAAAAAGCTAACATATTAAACACCTTCTTCTCCACGGTATTCACGGTGGAAAATGAAATGCTAGGTGAAATCCCAAGAAACAATGAAAACCCTATATTAAGGGTCACCAATCTAACCCAAGAAGAGGTGCGAAACCGGCTAAATAAGATTAAAATAGATAAATCTCCGGGTCCGGATGGCATACACCCACGAGTACTAAGAGAACTAAGTAATGTAATAGATAAACCATTATTTCTTATTTTTAGTGACTCTATAGCGACAGGGTCTGTTCCGCAGGACTGGCGCATAGCAAATGTGGTGCCAATATTCAAAAAGGGCTCTAAAAGTGAACCTGGAAATTATAGGCCAGTAAGTCTAACCTCTATTGTTGGTAAAATATTTGAAGGGTTTCTGAGGGATGTTATTCTGGATTATCTCAATGAGACTAACTGTTTAACTCCATATCAGCATGGGTTTATGAGAAATCGCTCCTGTCAAACCAATCTAATCAGTTTTTATGAAGAGGTAAGCTATAGACTGGACCACGGTGAGTCATTGGACGTGGTATATCTCGATTTTTCCAAAGCGTTTGATACCGTGCCGCACAAGAGGTTGGTACACAAAATGAGAATGCTTGGTCTGGGGGAAAATGTGTGTAAATGGGTTAGTAACTGGCTTAGTGATAGAAAGCAGAGGGTGGTTATAAATGGTATAGTCTCTAACTGGGTCGCTGTGACCAGTGGGGTACCGCAGGGGTCAGTATTGGGACCTGTTCTCTTCAACATATTCATTAATGATCTGGTAGAAGGTTTACACAGTAAAACATCGATATTTGCAGATGATACAAAACTATGTAAAGCAGTTAATACAAGAGAAGATAGTATTCTGCTACAGATGGATCTGGATAAGTTGGAAACTTGGGCTGAAAGGTGGCAGATGAGGTTTAACAATGATAAATGTAAGGTTATACACATGGGAAGAGGGAATCAATATCACCATTACACACTGAACGGGAAACCACTGGGTAAATCTGACAGGGAGAAGGACTTGGGGATCCTAGTTAATGATAAACTTACCTGGAGCAGCCAGTGCCAGGCAGCAGCTGCCAAGGCAAACAGGATCATGGGGTGCATTAAAAGAGGTCTGGATACACATGATGAGAGCATTATACTGCCTCTGTACAAATCCCTAGTTAGACCGCACATGGAGTACTGTGTCCAGTTTTGGGCACCGGTGCTCAGGAAGGATATAATGGAACTAGAGAGAGTACAAAGGAGGGCAACAAAATTAATAAAGGGGATGGGAGAACTACAATACCCAGATAGATTAGCGAAATTAGGATTATTTAGTCTAGAAAAAAGACGACTGAGGGGCGATCTAATAACCATGTATAAGTATATAAGGGGACAATACAAATATCTCGCTGAGGATCTGTTTATACCAAGGAAGGTGACGGGCACAAGGGGGCATTCTTTGCGTCTGGAGGAGAGAAGGTTTTTCCACCAACATAGAAGAGGATTCTTTACTGTTAGGGCAGTGAGAATCTGGAATTGCTTGCCTGAGGAGGTGGTGATGGCGAACTCAGTCGAGGGGTTCAAGAGAGGCCTGGATGTCTTCCTGGAGCAGAACAATATTGTATCATACAATTATTAGGTTCTGTAGAAGGACGTAGATCTGGGTATTTATTATGATGGAATATAGGCTGAACTGGATGGACAAATGTCTTTTTTCGGCCTTACTAACTATGTTACTATGTTACTATGAACACACAAAAATACTACTTACAACCAAGAACGGAATTCACAACAGTACCCCCCCCCCCTTGAGGAGGGGTCACCGAACCCTCACCAGAGCCCCCAGGCTGATCAGGATGAGCCAAATGAAAAGCACGAACTAACTCGGCGGCATGAACATCGGAGGCAACAACCCAAGAATTATCCTCCTGGCCATAACCCTTCCACTTGACAAGATACTGAAGCTTCCGCCTTGAAAAACGAGAATCCAAAATTTTCTCAACCACATATTCCAACTCCCCCCCAACCAACACCGGGGCAGGAGGATCAACAGATGGAACAACGGGCTTCACATATCTCCGCAACAAAGATCTATGGAAAACATTGTGGATGGAAAAAGAAGCTGGAAGGGCCAAACGAAAAGACACAGGATTGATAATCTCAGAAATCTTATAAGGACCAATAAACCGAGGCTTGAACTTAGAGGAAGAAACCTTCATAGGGACATGACGAGAGGATAACCAGACCAAATCCCCCACACGAAGCCGAGGACCAACACACCGACGGCGGTTAGCAAAACGCTGAGCCCTTTCCTGGGACAACGTCAAATTGTCCACCACATGAGTCCAAATCCGCTGCAACCTGTCCACCACAGAATCCACACCAGGACAATCAGAAGGCTCAACCTGCCCTGAAGAAAAACGAGGATGGAAACCAAAATTACAAAAGAAAGGCGAAACCAAAGTAGCCGAACTAGCCCGATTATTAAGGGCAAACTCGGCCAACGGCAAAAAAGTCACCCAATCATCCTGATCAGCAGACACAAAGCATCTCAAATAGGTTTCCAAGGTTTGATTAGCTCGCTCAATTTGGCCATTTGTCTGAGGATGGAACGCCGAAGAAAAAGACAAATCAATACCCATCCCAGCACAAAAGGCCCGCCAAAACCTGGAAACAAACTGGGAACCTCTATCAGACACAATATTCTCCGGAATGCCATGCAAACGAACCACATGTTGAAAAAACAATGGAACCAAATCAGAGGAGGAAGGCAATTTAGGCAAAGGTACCAAATGAACCATTTTAGAGAACCGGTCACAAACCACCCAGATAACAGACATCCTCTGGGACACCGGAAGATCTGAAATAAAATCCATGGAAATATGCGTCCAAGGCCTCTCCGGAATGGGCAAAGGTGAAAGCAACCCACTAGCACGGGAACAGCAAGGCTTAGCCCGGGCACAGGTCCCACAGGATTGCTCAAAAGCACGCACATCCCGCGACAAGGAAGGCCACCAAAAGGACCTAGCAACCAAATCTCTGGTACCAAGAATTCCAGGATGACCGGCCAACACAGAACAATGGACCTCAGAAATTACCTTACTTGTCCATCTATCAGGAACAAACAGCTTCCCCACTGGACAGCGGTCAGGCTTATCAGCCTGAAACTCCTGAAGCGCCCGCCATAAATCAGGGGAGATGGCAGATAAAATCACCCCTTCCCTAAGAATGCCAACCGGCTCAAGGACACCAGGGGAATCAGGCAAAAAACTCCTAGAGAGAGCATCCGCCTTAATATTCTTAGATCCCGGAAGATACGAGACCACAAAATCAAAACGGGAGAAAAACAGGGACCACCGAGCCTGTCTAGGGTTCAGCCGCTTGGCCGACTCAAGGTAAATCAGATTCTTATGATCGGTCAAGACCACAATGCGGTGCTTGGCTCCCTCAAGCTAATGATGCCACTCCTCAAATGCTCACTTCATAGGCAACAACTCCCGATTGCCGACATCATAATTGCGTTCCGCAGGCGAAAACTTCCGAGAAAAGAAGGCACATGGCTTCATCAAGGAACCATCAGAATTCCTCTGTGACAAAACGGCCCCTTCCCCAATCTCAGAAGCGTCAACCTCAACCTGAAAAGGAAGAGAAACATCCAGCTGACACAAGACAGGGGCAGAAGTAAATCGGCGTTTAAGTTCCTGAAAAGCCTCAACAGCCTCAGAGGACCAGTTAGTCACATCAGCGCCTTTCTTAGTCAAATCGGTCATGGGGTTTAACCACACTAGAGAAGTTAGCAATGAAACGGCGATAAAAATTAGCAAAGCCCAAAAATTTTTGAAGACTCTTCACAGATGTGGGTTGAATCCAGTCATGAATGGCTTGGACCTTAACAGGATCCATTTCTATAGACGAAGGGGAAAAAATAAACCCCAAAAAAGAAACCTTCTGAACTACAAATAGGCACTCAGACCCTTTCACAAATAGAGCATTATCACGAAGGATTTGGAACACCATCCTGACCTGCTTCACATGAGACTCCCAATCATTAGAAAAAATCAAAATATCATCCAAATACACAATCAAGAATTTGTCAAGATAATTGCGGAAAATATCATGCATAAAGGACTGAAACACAGAAGGAGCATTAGAAAGCCCGAAAGGCATCACCAGGTATTCAAAATGGCCTTCGGGCGTATTGAATGCAGTTTTCCATTCGTCACGCTTTCTAATACGAACAAGATTACATGCCCCTCGAAGGTCAATCTTGGTAAACCAACTAGCCCCCTTAATCCTAGCAAATAAATCAGAGAGCAAAGGTAAAGGATATTGGAATTTGACCGTGATCTTATTAAGAAGGCGATAATCAATACAGGGTCTTAAGGAGCCATCCTTCTTGGCAACAAAAAAAAATCCCGCTCCCAATGGTGACGAAGACGGCCGAATATGCCCCTTCTCTAAAGACTCCTTAACATAGCTCCGCATGGCGGCATGCTCTGGCACAGACAGATTGAAAAGTCGGCCCTTAGGGAATTTACAACCAGGAATCAAGTCAATAGCACAATCACAGTCCCTATGTGGAGGAAGGGAACTGGACTTGGGCTCATCGAATACATCCTGGAAATCCGACAAAAATTCAGGAACATCAGAAGAGGGGGAAGAGGAAATAGACATCAGAGGAACGTCACTATGTACCCCTTGACAACCCCAACTAGTCACAGACATTGATTTCCAATCCAGCACTGGATTGTGTACTTGTAACCATGGAAAACCCAGCACAACATCATCATGCAAATTATGCAACACCAGAAAACGTCAATCTTCCTGATGTGCAGGAGTCATGCACATAGTCAGCTGAGTCCAATACTGAGGTTTATTCTTGGCCAATGGTGTAGCATCAATACCCCTCAAGGGTATGGGACTCTGCAAAGGCTGCAAAGAAAAACCACAGCGCCTAGCGAATTCCAAGTCCATTAAGTTCAGAGTAGCGCCTGAATCCACAAATGCCATGACAGAAAAAGATGACAATGAGCAAATCAGGGTCACAGACAGGAGAAATTTAGGGTGCACAGCACTAATGGTAACAGATCTGGCGACCCTCTTAATACGCTTAGGGCAATCAGAAATAGCATGAGCTGAATCACCACAGTAAAAACACAGCCCATTCTGACGTCTGTATCCCCTCTGTTCCGCTCTAGTCAAAATCCTATCACATTGCATGGACTCAGGACTCTGCTCAGAGGACACTGCCATATGGTGCACCACCCTGCGTTCATGCAGGCGACGATCAATCTGAATGGCTAGAGACATAGATTCGCTCAAACCAATAGGCGTGGGAAACCCCGCCATAACATCTTTAAGGGCTTCAGAAAGACCCTTCCTGAAAAAGGCTGCCAGAGCGTCCTCATTCCATCCAGTGAGCACAGACCATTTTCTGAATTTCTGGCAGTATAACTCTGCTGCTTCCTGACCCTGACACAGGGCCAACAGTGTTTTCTCAGCATGCTCTACAGAGTTAGGTTCGTCATACAATAATCCGAGCGATTGAAGAAATGCATCTACATTAAGCAATGCCGGATTCCCTGACTCAAGAGAGAATGCCCAGTCCTGAGGATCGCCACGTAGCAGAGAAATAACAATCTTTACTTGCTGAATGGGATCAGCAGAGGAACGGGGTTTCAGAGCAACTTGCAATTATTTTTAAAGTTCAGAAACTTAGATCTATCCCCGTAAAACAAATCCGGAGTAGGAATTCTAGGCTCTAAGGCCGGAGTCTGAACAACAAAATCTTGGATATTCTGTACTCTTGCAGCAAGCTGATCCACACGAGAAAATAACCCTTGAACATCCATGCCTGCATCCAAATCCAGAATCACCCAAAGATCAAGAGGAAAGAAAAAAGACAAAACAAACCAAAGAAAAAAAAATGACTCAAAACTCCTTTTCTTTTCCTTCTTTTGAGAGGCATTCAGTTCAATTCAGTTGTACTGTTATGGTCTGGTGATTATGGAGCGACATGAGACTAGCTCTGAGCAGGTGGTATCTATACTGACCGCAGACCCTAAGCTCAACACACAACTAGAAGCAGCCGTGGATTGCTCCTAAGAGCTAACTACCCCTAAAGATAGAAGCAGGAAAGCTATCTTGCCTCAGAGAAAATCCCCAAAGGAAAGACAGCCCCCCACATGTAATGACTGTGAGAGGAGAAAGAAATGACATACGAAGTATGAAACAAGATTGAGCACAGGAGGCCACTTCTAGCTAAAAAGGAAAGTACAGAAAAGAGCTCTGTGCGGTCAGTAGAAAAACTAGAAAAAGTCCACCGCAGAGAAATGCAAAAATCTCCACACCTAACTAAAGGTGTGGAGGGCAAGCTCTGCTGCCCAGAGCTTCCAGTTTAGCTAAATAGATCCATACTGATAAACTGGACAAATGAGCAAAAAACAAGAAAGTACAAAACAACAAGTCCACAATAAGTGAAGTGCAAAGGACAAGGAAGGACTTAGCTTTGCAGAACTTGGTCAGAGTGTCAGGACAATCCAAAGAGCAATGACTCCAGGCAGAGACAATTGACAACTGGCATTGAATGAGGGCTAAGGCCAGACTAATATAGCCAAGCCCAAAAGGCAATCAAAGGAAACAGCTGAGAAGCTAAATCCAAGAAGCAGTCATACCACTAAAGACCACAGGAGGAGCCCAAGAGCAGAACACACAAAAATACTACTTACAACCAAGAACGGAATTCACAACAGGCTACTTGCACATTGAACAAGTCTGTAGGAACCTGTTCACACACAAAAACCCTGCTTATACAGGTACTATACAGATGATCAGGATTTAAAATACATCAGATAGGGATTATATACATTAGTTAGGACTGCTCTATATGGGTATACCTTGACGATTGGTGGAGCAGCTTAGTATACATTTTTTTGCAAAAAAAGTATCAACTAAATACCCTGTTTTTTCCATCTTTTGACTAGCATTTGCTTAATACTGTGATTTTTTTTTTACAACAGAGTATTTTTGACCTCATTGTGCTCTTTTGTGTCTTCAAGTTTCCTGGTGGTATGTGAACTGGTTCCTACAGACTTGTTCAATGTGCAAGTAGCCCATGTGTTTCTGATTCTGTAATTGTTCTCTTGTTTCTACAAGACTAGGGAGTCCACCACTTCTTATTGGTCATTTGCATCAAAGCTGTCCCATCCAGCATGTCCACATGGATATTCCCTCTCTGAACCCTGCTTATACAGGTACTATACAGATGATCAGGTTTTTAAATAACCCAATAGAATAATGCACCTAGGTGCAAATAGGTACGCGCTTGTCTCAGTCTCAGAAACGCGTCGGTTGATTGACCCTCACTGCGTTCCGTACTCACTCACTCCCGGGCTCCGGTAACGGTCACGTGACCAGATACGTCACACAGGTCCTGCGCTTCACCCGGACTTACCGCTTTCACACCACGCGGTGTCCGTCATCTCAGGACCCTGTTCCAACCCGGAGGTTTATTTCAGGTGGCTGCTACCGGCCGGGGCAGCCACTAGTATGGATTTTTTATCAGTACTCTGTACCTGGAGCTCCTTGGAAGCACAGCGGCAGCACGGTTGTTTCCCTATCCATCACGGACTTGTTACGGGAGGTAGGAATACTCTTGCTTATTACTTCGCCTACCAACTATTGGTGCTAACTAGGATTATTTTTGGTGGATATATTGAGAAACTATGTTCTATTTTATTACCCATAGTGGTCAATCCACTTTTCGTTGTATAAATCTTAGTGGCTAGTATCAAGCGCGTACCTATTTGCACCTAGGTGCATTATTCTATTGGGTTATTCATTCATTCACCAACCAAGTGTGGAGGTTGGTTTGGTATTGCAGCAAGGATTGATAGCCCCCCTTCTTTATACACTTTGCGCCACCATTTATATTCATTTTTTAGGTTTTTAAATACATCAGACAGGGATTATATACATTAGTTGTGGAGCAGCTTAGTATACATTTTTTTGCAAAAAAAGTATCAACTAAATACCCTGTTTTTATCCATCTTTTGACTAGCATTTGCTTAATACTGTGATTTTTTTTACAAGAGTATTTTTGACCTCACTGTGCTCTTTTGTGTCTTCATGTTTGAGTGCACGACAGGGCACGGAAGGGAAGGAGCACCATTTGACTTTTTGGATGCAAAATTTGTTGGAATCATTACCGGAGCGCCATGTCACGTTTGGAGAGCTTCTGATAACGAAAATGTTGTTTTAGCCCAAGATTTTACATTTTCACAAGGGGAAATGGGTAAAAATGGCACCAAAATTTCTCACACAATTTCTGCTGAATGTGGAAATAATCCATATGTGGCTGTATGTGGCTGTACAGTACTGCCTAGCCATACAGTGAGACTTGGGAGGGACAGAGCGCTATTTGTCTCCTGGAGCGCATGTTTTCCTAGAATAGTTTGCAGTCTCCATATATAGAGGTCCAGAGCTCCTATGTGCTACAAGAGCAGAATACCACCCTCAAATGACCCAAATTTGGAAATCATTCCCTATTGGGAATTTGTCTGCAGGTGTAGTGATTAGTGATGGGCGAGTGTGCTCGTTACTCGAGTTTTCTGAGCATGTTCGGGTGTTCTCTGACTATTTTGGCATGCTCGTATATTATGTTTGCGTCCCCGCAGCTGCATGATTTGTAGCTGCTAGACAGCCTGAATACATGTGGGGATTCCCTAACAAACAGGCAATCCCTGCATGTGTTCAGGTTGTCTCTAACAGCTGCAAATCCTGCAGCTGTGGAGACTCAAACATAATATACGAGCACGCCCAAGATACTCGGAGAACACCTGAGCATGCTTGGAAAACTCGAGTAACAAGTACACTCACTCATCACTATTAGTGATGATTTCACTCCATGGGTGTTTTCCAGAATCGAGCAGCAATGGATAGTGCTGAGTGAAAATTGCAGATATATTATTGTAGTGCCCGTACATTGTAATGTCTAGTATGTTGTACCCAGCTTGTGATTCTTGACATACACATCCTTAAATTAGGCGAGTTCTCATCGCTACAGAATCTGCCGCTCTATACTGAGCACTTTCATATGGGTTGCCATCTAATTCTCCGAATGACGTGATTCAGATGACACATCCAAGGGAGCCATTCATTATAATGAGGCAGCAGAGTTACTCTGTACTCAGTCTGGCCTCTGTTCAGCGATGTCCTTCCATTCAGAGGTGCACAAACCTGTGGCCGACTGCACTTTTTTGCAAGCCTAAAAAGACAGACACCGTCAGATCATAGGTCAGATGATGACATCCATAGTGTCTCCATTCTCCTCATTACAGGGAATCTTCCACGAGGGGTTCCATCTGACTCACGTATTTCAGAGATTTACACGGCAACCGCGTTGTAAGTGTTCAGAGTAGAATGCAGTATAAAGGCTCTTTCACAATAAACACCTTTCCATTACTAACCTGTGGGTTTGATGTCACCTGACAATACAAAGGTGACATCGACCCCACAAATATGAACCCCTCTAACCACCACCCTAGGACAAGTGGGAAGAACCAGTGATAGCAACAGAATTGGTGCATCTAGTAGATGCGACTTTTCTGGGCCAGCTGTGGGCTGCCATTTTTAGGCGGGGGGGGGGGGAATATCCATGGCTCCTTACCAGCCTGGGAATACCAGCCCCCAGCTGTCTGTTTTAGCTTGGCTAGTTGTCCAAAATGGGGGGTACCCCATGCCATTTTTTAAAATGATTTATTTAAATAATTAAGCAAAAACGGCGTGGGGACCACTCTATTTTTGATAACCAGCCTTGCTAAAGCTGACAGCTGAGGGTTGCAGGCCACAGCTGTAATTTTTGCTTGGCAAAGATACAGGGAAAACCACATCATTTTTTTAAATTATGTATTTATAACGCAGGCGCTGGCTGATGAATACTCCCATCAGCCACCTCCTGCTCTTGCTGTTATCAGTTGAATACAACTCTCAACATTGTTCCCTGCTAGTGCTGATCGCTGCATGAGCAGGGGACAATGATGTGAGCTGTCTTCAGCACCATGCGCCGAGGATCAGTGTGAACTGTATCACTGATTCCCAGGTGCTGGTATGTGTCATACTGATGTGGCACACGGTTGTCACATGTTTGCCACACGTATTAAACACATGTACACACTGACACGGTTACCTCCAGGACTGGTTTTTCCAATAACGGACATATCTGGATGTATGAAAGAGCCCTAAATGTGAGCCGAGCCTTACGAACTTTGATAGTCAGAATGAACAAATTAATAGTAGGTCAAGAATTGGTTTTATTAATTTTTTGTTCCATTCCTCGTGCGGTATAATTGATTAGGTGACTTTATTCTTTGGGTTGGTTACATTACAGCGATACCAGAGATATTTTTTTTTTTTTATGGTTGGCTGCTCGCACACACTAAGAAACTTTTTTCTTTTGCATTGCCATATTTTGAAAGCTATAATTTTTCCATATTTGTGCCGACAGAGTCATGTTAGGGCTTGTTTTTTGTGGGATGAGTTGACGTTTTATTGGTTCTATTTTCGGGCACATAGCGTTTTTGATCACTTTCTATTCCTATTTTTGGGAAGCAGAATGAACAAAATCAAGTAATTCAGGAATTTTATTTTATTTTTTAAATGCTATTCCACGTGTGGTAAAATTGATAAGGTAGCTTTATTCTTTGGGTCAGTACTATTACAATCATACCATGACCGCGTATGCCGAGTACGGTATTTTACTACGTATGTAACCTAACCACCAAAACCTGCCCACCGACCCAACCCTTTCCATAAATAAAAACATAACCAATTATTCTTTTGGATATTTTGGCCACAGCGGCCAACTTTTATTAACAAAATTAACATAAACATAAATACAACAGTATAAATTCGAGGGGAGGGTTATTGGAGCTAAAAAGATCTGGCAAAAACCCCACAAAAGAAGATCGACCACCATATTACCCTCAGCCGTGAAAACCAGCTCGAGGGCACCGTACATCCCGTTCCGGGAAGAGAAAAAACCACCAACAGCTCCCAGGGTAAAACCCCGTCCAGAGCCCATACCAAAATGCCAGATCCAACCCCACCACATTTTAAATTGCCTGTAATTATGCTCCAATTCCTTCCCCCAATCAATCAGCGTCAACTCCAAGAACCCCCACCCCCACCACCACACACGAACCGCCCTGACCACCTCAGGCTCGTGAGTGCCCCAACGCCACCAACACCCGTTCAACTCCTTCTTGCAATGCCAAAGTCCACAAATCAATTCCAATCGCGTTTGAGTGAACTCCGTCCTCCAACCAGTAGTTACCAAGCCCTGACTCCAATTCAAAATGTCTAACGCTAATCCCCCCGTTTCTGGAAACAAAACCCGCTATTGCCCTATTCAACTTGACCCTAGCCCTATTAATACCCTTCAAAGATCTAGCCCCCCTCCACCGTTTCCTAGGCACAATATCTGACCACACAATCAACACCCCAGGAAATGATACCTGCAACCTCAACAAATCGAACCGTATGTCCCTAATCAACTCCCTGACAGGCCGCACACCCAAGTCGTTCTCCCCCAAATGCACAATTAAAATGTCAGGTTGTCTATCTAAACGAACCGCCTTAGAAAATTCAGGAAGGGCCCTGCTCCACACCATCCCCCTATATCCCAACCACCGAATGACAACTTGACGCCTACTAAACCCCAGTTGCCTACCGTCCGGCCTGACCTCGGCCCGCAGCGCCCCCCAATGAACGAACAAATGTCCTAAGATCCAGGCTAAGTAAGGGGACACACCTGCAACAAGATGCATGAAGAAAAAACACTGGGGTCAAATACAAAATCATAACCACACCACTAAATTAATGACGGACGTAACTTAAGTAACGATTCGAAGTCCACCTGCCAATTCTACAAATGTCCTCCGCGCCCAAACCCAAACTGTCAGCTTCTGATGCCGCCCCGATACGAAATGAATGCGACCCAAACAAATCCGGAGAAAGGCCCAACTCCCGCAAGCCCCTTCTTAACACCGCAATGAACTGAAAGCGTGACAAAAAGGACCCCTCTGCGTGACACAACAAAGGATCGGATCTGCCTGACCATAACTGCCAGTATGCTTCCAGACAACCTCTAGGGCACATCAGAGACCCGTTAACCCTCCCCAGCACCACACGTTTTCCTCTCCCAATTTGGTCAGTCTTTGAACGCCGAATCTAAAAAAGGATACCCCCCTGTCCAAACTTCCACATCCTCCGCCAACAAACCCCCTGCTCTAATTTTGGACCTCGACACCAGCTCCCCAACGCGCACTGCCCCAAAAAATGCTAATGAAAAAGCGAGACGAAACAACGCCAACTCAAAACTCGAACCACAAATAATCTCCAAGACTCCACCCAACCGTTCTAAAAGGCTAAACGAAATGGGGCGGCGACGGTCAATCGTCTGATTACCTCTCCTAAAACCCCTAAGTGCCTGTCTGACCAAAAAATGTTTTGTCACGTCCACCAACCCCTGCAACTTAAAAGCAAAAGCCAATCCAGCAACAAATTTATTTACCTTCGAAATCGACCAACCTTCCTCGGCCGCCTTACCGATCAAGAATAACACCACCAACATCCTATCTTCGTCAGACACCAACTGTCCCCAGACCGACACCCAACTTTGCCATACCCGCCAAGAGGCTTCGTATGATGCCCAGGTTTGGCTCGTAACAGACTCCCGAATCAACCGGCCCGCTCGTCCATAATCACGCTCCAAAGATGCAAAGGGCATTCCTCTCCCGAGATCTCCGCGTCCGGCGCCAATTCCCGAAAACGGTCCCACTGGAAACGAGACAATGCATCGGCTATTGAGTTCTGCACACCCGGCACATGCACCGCCGAAATACAAGCGTTCAGCTCCAAGCACCGGAAAACCAACTCCCTCACCAACTTAATCACCGGGGGAGATGAGGCCGATAAACTGTTCATCACCGACACGACGCTCATGTTGTCGCAATGAAAACGAATCCTCCTGTTAGCAAACATTTCCCCCCAAATGGAAACCGCCACCACGATAGGAAACAATTCCAACAAAACCAGGTTTTTTGTAAGGCCCAACTCCCTTCACTGGCCCGGCCACCGTCCGGCCCACCAACGGCCACCGCAATAGGCCCCGTAACCAGCCGAACCGGCTGCATCCGTATATATCTCGCAATCAAAGTTTGTTAAGACCTCCTGCTGAATCAACGACCGCCCGTTGTAATTGCACAAGAAACGTTGCCACACTAGCAAGTCGTCTTTGTGTTCCTTGCTCAGGCGAATAAAATGGTGCGGCTCCTTCACACCTGCCGTCGCGACCGACAACCTGTGACAAAATATCCTGCCCATGGGTATGATCCGACATGCAAAATTCAATCTACCCAAAAGAGACTGCAACTCTTTCAAAGTCAGCTTCCGCCTCCTTCTATCTCTATCAACCTCCTGCTGCAGCATGGCCAACTTATCCTCCGGCAACCGACACTCCATTCTCTCGGAGTCAATTAAAATTCCCAAAAAACTCAACACCGTACTGGGACCTTCCGTCTTATCTGCCGCTAATGGAACTCCAAAAAGCTCTGCGACCCAAAACATAGCCGTTAACGTATTACGGCATACTGCGGAATCAGGCGGCCCGATAAACAAAAAATCATCCAAATAATGGATAACCGACTGAACTCCCGCCACGTCCCTAACCACCCACTCCAGGAAGGTACTAAACGTCTCAAACAAGGAACAAGAAATGGCGCAGCCCATTGGCAAACATCTATCCAAATAGTAACCACCATTCCAAAAACAACCTAACAACGGAACGCTGTCCGGGTGCACCGGAAGCAAACGGAAGGCCGATTCAATATCCGTCTTTGCCAACAGCGCCCCCAGGCCATGCTTTCTCACCCACTGCACCGCTGCATCGAATGATGTATACTCAACAGAGCACAGCTCCTGGGCGATGCCATCATTTACCGACCGACCCTTTGGATACGACAAATGTTGAATCAACCGAAATTTATTCGGCTCTTTCTTAGGCACCACCCCCAAAGGGGAAACCACCATACCCTCCGTCGGCGGGTTCAAAAACGGCCCCGACATCCTTCCCAACTCCACTTCTTTCTTGAGTTTAACATCAACAACCTCGGCATGCAACATTGCCGACCGCAAATTCTTAATCGAAAAAGGGACCTCGTGACTCGGGGGAGGAATCCTAAAACCATCCGCAAAACCATTAAAAATAATACCTGCCTTCACCTGATCGGGGTACCTATTTAGAAAGGGGGCCATCTCGTAAAGCCTCACCGGGCTCTCCCCCTTGACCGGCACCCAAAGCTGGCTTTCCTTTTCCCTTCCTGAAACACTTTGAAGCCCCGTGTGAACTTCCATTACAGTGGGAACACACATGCTTAAATTTACAGGTGTTACCGTATTTACACTGACCGTCATTAAACTGCCAGCAGGTTCCAGACTTCTCCTTTGCTCCCTGTGCACCCTGACTACTGCTTCCGTGTCCCGCCTGCTGGTTGCCACCACCCCCGGACCCATGAAAGGGCTGCCCATGTCTAGCTGGGGCCATAACCTTCAGCCAAAGGCCTATATCCTTCTGGTCCCACCTAATTTCTGGCCTTACCGCCTTTCGCTGCCTGAACTGCTCATCATACCGCAGCCACGTCTAAATAGCAAAACAAACCCGAGCAATTCTCGGGCGCCTTCTCCCCCACTACGCTCACCAATATTGCAAATGCCTGCAACCAATTCACAAATGTCTGCGGAATTAGCCGCCACCTCCGCTTTTCTTCCTCCTCCTTTTTGCTATCGTCTTTTTTCCCTTTATCCAAGTTAAACTTCTCCAACGGAAGCAGGGAAAAAATTTCCACGTACTCATCTCTCCAAATCTTCTCCTTCACCTCCTTTTTTAAATGCGCTCCCAACGGCCCTTCAAAGCACACATAAACTTCCCCTTTCGCTCTGTCATCTAATTTGACCTTATCGCCTTTTTCCTTCTCTGTCTGAACCGAAACCGATACACCTGACGATGCAACCTCCAATACCCGACCAGGGCTTACCAACCCACTTCCCGACGGGGGTTCCACCCCTCGCCCAGACAACCACGCCTCAACCGGCGATGCAGCAACCCCAGTTGCCGACCCTCCCTCCAATCTACGCAAACTTTGCGACATACCCTGCAATAAATCCTGCATACCTGGTACCTCTGCCACAATCGGCCCACTCCTCTGCCATTCCTCACACACCGCCACCCGACCCCTCCTAGCTTCCTGCAACCCGGCCCCTGCGGGCGACAAACCAGACATAGACTCATACTCACAATGCTGCGCGGGTGCTGTGTCCCCGCCAGCCGGACCTCCGGATCCCTGTCGCTCCGACCTCACTTGACGATCACCGCTGGACTCCGACACCTCCTCACCGAGTCGATGCCCTAGGCCCGTGCCCCTGGCCTCCTCGTCACCAGGGGGGACCTGAGCGTGTTGGAACTGCTGCGCCGCTAGCCCTCTCTGCCCCAGGCCCGCGCCCCTGGCCTATTCGTCACCAGGGGGGACCCGAGCGTGCTGTAGCTGCTGTACCGACCCACTCCTCCGTCCATGGTCAGTATCCCCCGCCACCTCACTGTCCGATGGGTAACAGGTAAACGCTGCTCTGTGTTCCGGAGACCTCCTGGGCGACCTCGACCGATCCCCGTGTTCCAACCCGGGCGAGCCCGCCCGGTCGTGTAACATTCTTCGCTCCCGGGCAGGCAGCTCGACACTGCTGCCTGCATCTCTCCCTCCGCTGCGCTGTTCCGTACAAGCGTGACGTAGAAGGTCTCCCGACCGCTGACGGTCCGCCGCCTGTGTACTCCTTGTGGTCATCCCAGCAGACACCCTGGGAGGTGATGGGCTGTGGGTGCCTGCCGCAGGTAAAGGGTCCGGATTCCTGGCTGCTGCTGCTCCTCCTTGCCGTGCTGCTCCTCCTGGCCGTGCTGCTCCTCCTGGCTGTGCCGCTCTTCCTAGCTGTGCTGTCCTTCCTGGCAGCGCTGCTCTTCCTCTTCCTGCCGCTGCGCGCCCCCTGAGCGCTGTGGACCTGATGGGGGCAGGGGGAGCGGCGGCCGCTCTCCCTCTGGACACCGGTACACCAGTAGAAGCCGGTGGAGCGGCGGCCGCGCCCCCCCTGAGAGCAGGGGACCTGACAGGAGCGGGGGAAGCGGCGGCTGCGCTCTGCCTGGATCGCGCAGGCCGCACTTCCGGTCCGGCGCTCCCGGCAGCAGCGGCGGTGGTGTCCTGGGCCCGGCGCCCGGCGCCTGCAGGCTGGGTACTTGGATTCCTGCCGGAGCGGGAGCGACCGGAGGGGGCAGCGCCGCCGGACTCACCGCCCGCAGGGTCCCTGGAGGGGCTCCAGAGCCTGCGCCTGCCATGCGCTGGGACTTCGGGAGACAGTCTCTCTGGGGGCCTGGTCCTCCTGCCCCGTGAGCTCTGCCCGGATCCTCCTGCAGCACCAATGATGGAGGCCAGCTGGGCCTTGAGCCAGCCCCCTCTCCTGGACCTGGCCATCTCTCGAAGCTGGGACATCATGGACTCGGCCGACGCCATCCTGCACGTCTTCTTCGTCCTGGATTAAGGTAGGGAATGGCGGTTTTCCCGCACTTTCCCTACTACCTCCCCCTTTCCTAACTCCTCCCCCCCTTGCCATCCTCCTATCCCCAGCCGCAGCATTATTTAAAAAGACCACCCAGCTGCGCTTTGTTCCAGCCCCCATCTTTATATCTTTTTTTTTGCACACTAAAAATTATTTCACAGAAATAATTATTTTTGCTTTATTCTAAGAGGTATAACTTTTATTCTTCTGCTGATGGAGCTTTATAGTGGCTTTTTGCTGACAAAATGAAGTTTTCAGCGGTAACATTTTTATTTACATTCTTTTTTATCACGTTTTAGTCCACATTTTGCTTAGTGGTATGATGAAAAAGCATAGATTTTTGTTTCATTTTCTTTTTTTTTTGTTTACAGTGTTCACTGAAGGAGTTATCTAGTGGGACAGTTTTATAGAACGGGCCGATCCGGATGCGGCGACACCAATTATGTGCATTTTTTTCAATAAAAATATTTATATATATATGGGTACAATATAAATATTTATTATTATTATTGTTATTATTTTGTGCTTTTTTAAAATATTTCTACTATTCTTTTGGTAACTTTTTTGTATTACCTTTTTACTTATGGGACTCTCACTTTTTGCAGTTTAATCACTATTATAACCCATTGCAATGGTTTATAACTATCAGTGACTCAAGCTTGTTAAACCATGCACTGCGCATGATCTAGCAAGCTTGCTATCCTTGGTGACCCAGATGTCTTCATGACTAGAGATGAGCGAATTTGGTTGGGTCCCCGCTTATTCATCAAGCTACAGCGCTTACCGAATGAGCTGCAGAGGGAACCCGGATACATGGAGCTCCGGCTGATCAGCTGTTCGGCCTAGCAGTTGCATGTATTGCGGCTGTGTCACAGTCATAACACATGCATGGAGAGCTGGTGTGTTGCCCAGTTTGCTCGTCTGTAATCATGACAATGTTGGGTCACCATAACAACAATCGGTCCCTTGCAATGACGTAGCGGGGTCGCAGATCAGAAGGGAGAGGGTGCCCCGTCTCTCTCCCTGCCTTCCAAATGCTGCAATCGATATCGATCGCAGCATTTAGGAGGTTAAACTGTCAGGAGCGGTGCAGGCATCGCTCCTGGCATTGAGAGACGAGTGTCATCTATAATGTTAGCTGAGCAATTGGATAAATACAGACCAAAAAAGGACCCATTGGTGCAAATCTGCCTTGTATGTTCCACACCATGTGGGGAAACAGTGAACAAAGCATATACTAAAGGACACTCCAAATCTGAATATGTTTAATACAAGAGGAAAAAATATGGAGCTTGAGTCCAAAATAGTAAAAAGGTATAAATTTATTCAATAGAATCAAATAGTAACATTCATTTAAATGCATATGACATCAATATAAGAGAGATGTTCAGCAGTTGGAAACTGGCATTATCAGTGCTGTTTCTGGATTGTAAAGGTTGGGGGCAATTTTGATGATGATGGCCCTGTGCGATTCCCAATTTGATCCACCCCCATCCCCACCCTCTATTGCTGGCTTTGACTACAGATGTCCTGAAGTTTGAACTTCCATAGATTTGCATCACAATTGGTCCCATTGTTATTGTTTTATTACTGTTTTTTCTGTTATTTTTTTTCCTCCAGCGCTGCCAAGAATGAACACTAAAATGTTCAGTTGTATGTGAACACGGTTGCAAAAAACCCTATTCATATGCATGGGATGTAGTTTAACAGCGATTTCTGAGCGGGCACTAGGCTTAAAACTGTGACAAATCTCACATAACTGTCCGATGTATATACTACATGAAGCAGAGATCACATACAGTATATCTCACACTGAAAAATAAGTACCTATCTTCATGTGTCATAACATTCTGGCAAAATGAAGACACTGACGGATTAAATGAATTTCTCTAATTAGGAATAAGTCATGGCTAGGTATTAAGAAATGAAATTCGGTTGCTATTTGGGATATATGAATTAAAAAAGAAATGTTAATTAAGGAAAAGCAAGCCAACATAACAGATGTACCTGCATATGTATAGGAGAGATACTGCTGCAGTGTGGACTTGTATTTAATCCTTTAATATGTGCTATCTTTTATAATTTTCCCATTTCTATATGCTCAGAGCATTCAATTAACCAGGAGTGGTCTATCAGCCTTATTTTTCGGTCATCGGTGACAACTCTGCAGCATATTTGTGCAGGGCAAGCTATCAATCAAAGTGCTGGAGAGGCATTACAGTCATGCTGACAGTATACTGAGCTGCCAGGTTTGGACTGCTTCAATGACTGGAAGGGAGCAGCTTCAGGGAGGATATAAGTTCATTTTATCCCTGTAGCTGCAGTTAGGCAACCAGTCAAGATTTTTCTGCTATTTACCTGCTGAATAACTCTAAATTTGCAGTTAAATTGTGTATTTGTGTAATATTTTTTTACAGCGACCCCTTCATGACATTTTGTTGGTATACTTGTTTTAATTGTTTTTCAATTAATACAAATACATTTTATCTTGGATCTCTTCTTGGAACTGGATTTCTATTTTTTATTTGGAATTACGGTTCATTCGTGTGTATCATTTGTGTAATAATTGTCTGTTTCCTCAGGTTATCGCGGCTTCAGATTCACACAAACTGATCCGTAACAAATTGGTCAGTGTGCAAAGGCTGCAATTGTTTTTGGCTGAAAAGGTCCTGTTTACACCGGACAATGCGCTACCACAAATGATAATCTTTTGAGCAAAGTAAAAGATAATTTCATCCAATGAACAAGTGTGTTGATGGTTCCTTGGGTAATCAGCAGCCTGTTTATACTGTATGATAATTGTGCAGCGTGAAAGCATCTTTTGAGGAAACACCTACAAGATGCCAGGCTGCTTGGAATGCTGTTTTGCACAGGTTCTAACCCTCCTAAAGAAATAACAATGGTCACAAATAGACTGGCATACCTGCAGACTGGTGCTTCATTCTACACTGCAGAATCTACCATAAATGCTGATCATAATTTTATTTGACATTTATTTGACTGAAGTTTTTATTTTGCTTCTTACGTGTCTCAAGTGCCGCGCTCACTATATAATTATGCCTCCTCTGAACAACAGCTTAATTGAAACTCATTCATTTTTTGTTTTGTTTTCCAGTTGACTATATATTCTGTTGAAAGTAAAAGGAACAGCATCTAGTCCAGGTGATAAAAGAATCCAATATCTTTATTCTGCCATAATGCTATAGAATAAAGATATTGGATTTTTTTTATCACCTGGACTGGATGCTGTCCCTTTTACTTTGAAGATTGTTTATTTCCAATTGGGTCGTTGGACTGGAGCGTGCATCCCACTATTGATGTGCCGTCGGCTGCCTTCCTTTTTATCATTATATATTCTATTGAATCATTCTGTGCCTAGATTCCTTTAATATTGTGGCTTCACTTTAGCTATCAGGATAGAACCATGAACTGAGGTTGTCCATTATGTGCATAATATTATGCTCATTTACATGAATGAGAGACTGCACAGAGGCCTGCATATATCTACATTTGCAGTAGTTATAGCAACCAAAAAGAAGCATCACTGCTGCACCCGGGTCCTAGGATCATCTCAGGAGATTGACATTCCTTCTGCCTACACCAATGTCGGAATGTGAAACCTTGTGGGCTGAAATTCATATTATTATAATGCAGTACTTGAAAGGGACACAGTAACTCAAACAAATGTATTGTGTCGATGGCGGTCCTTAGGGCACTACAGCTATATTGTATTGACGGTGGCCATTAGGGCGCTACAGCTGTATTGTGTCGAAGGTGGTTACTGGGGCACTACAGCTGTATTGTATTGACAGTGGCCATTAAGGCACTACAGCTGTATTGTGTCGATGGCGGTCATTAGGGCACTGCTGCTGTATTGTGTCATAGGCGGTTATTGGGGCACTACAGCTGCTTTCTGACAAGATAAGGGGCTTGAACAGTTTCTTAGTAGAACGCTTCCTGGAGTTGTGCAGACTTGAAGGATTGTTGGCAGTAGATTTGCCTGCAGGCTTGAGAACCTGAAGGAAGCAGCTAGACTATGAGTGGCCAATACTCAGTATATAATGGCAAATACAAGGGACAAATACCATCACACCATGACCAGACCACATATTACCACTACATAGTGACCGAATAATACCATATACAAGGGACAAATACCATCACACCATGACCGTACCACATATTACCACCATATAGTGACCGAATAATACCTCATACAAGGGACAAATACCGACACACCAGGACCAGACCATATATTAGCACCACATTGTGACTGAACAATACAATGTACTGTACAAGGAACAAATATCGCCACACCATGACCAGATCACATATTACCACCACGTAGTGATGGCATACTACAATACTGATCATTAATAAACAAAACACAATACTAATATTACCATAAGGGCCATTATACACAGGAGCTGTGTACATACAGTAGTATACAGTCTATAGTGTACACGTAATACAGTGATTGCCAGTGATGTTATACACAGGAGCTCTGTATATAGTGTCAGTGTACAGGTAATACAGGGATAACGGATGATATTACACACAGGAGCCATGTATATAGTGTACAGGTAATACAGTGATCACCAGTGACATTATACAAAGGAGCTCTGTGTATATTGTATAGTGTACAAATAATACAGTGTTCCCCAATGACATTATACACAGAAGCTTTGTACACAGTATATAGTGTATAGTGTCAGTGTACAGATAACACACTGACTCACCAGTGACTTCTCTAGTTGAAATCCTTCATCTTTGCTTTTCTCCTTCATCCAGGGCAGACCATTATCACTTCTTCCAGCCAGACAACACACAGTTATCTAGAGCACCACTTCCAGAGAACATTCCCTAACTTCTACACTACACAGCTGAATACAGACGTGCACCCACCATTAATATATAATTAGTTATTATGCAACCCACCTTTCAAAATATAAATTGTAATCTACCACTGCACCCCCACTAACTATAAATGGCCACTTCCCCAACCAATAAATATATAAATTAATTAGCACCTGTATGCTTTCCCCCAATTCATTATCAGTCACACTCCGTCATCCTCAACACCCCCACTATGTACCTCCCGATCCCCTGATTCTTCATATTTACATGCACGCCTCTGCCCCAATTCATTGTCATGTCCTCTCTCTCCCACCCCCACCCTGTATTCATTATCATTTATTATTTCCCACCCTTAACTCTTAATTTGTTCTCCACCCTCAATTTGTTATCATTTGTTGTCCTCCTCTCCCAATTCAGCATTTGCTCTTCCCACCCTCACCTCCATTTCAGCATTTGCTCTCCCCACCCCCACTCCCAATTCTGCATTTGCTCTCCCCACCCCCACTCCCATATCAGCATTTGCTCTCCCCACCCCCACTACCAATTCTGCATTTGCTCTCCCCACCCCCACTCCCATTTCAGCATTTGCTTTCCCCACCCCACTCCCATTTCAGCATTTGCTATTCCACCCCTACTCCTAATTCTGCATTTGCTCTGCCCACCCCCCACTCCCAATTCTCATCATAGAGACAGTGAGAGAGTCAGACTGTTTGTGCTCCGGGCGGCCTGTGGGCAGGTCTCTTCTTGGTTTCTCTGGCTTAGAGCAGGAAGATAAGACTCGGCCTACAGTCCTGCCCTGGAACATGGGTATCTCATTGACTGCCGCGACCCAAAAACCTTTACTCCCATAAAGTGACGCCAAAACACCTTTATTAAAACATAACTGCTTTATTTAGGAAAGATTTATTTAACAAAAAACTTTTATCTTTTACTTGGCTTAAAATTATGGTCTCAGCTTAACACAGGCAATATTTGCCAACAAATTGGGTGTAGGGACATTATCTGCCTTCCGGTCTCACGGTGCAGGTATCTTCACCACCAAAATCTCCACCCATTCCGCCATGGAGAAGTGCGGGAAACAGGCTACGACCCCTCCAAAGAATGGAGCGCCTGAACCACCCCTTCACGAAGACCATTCAGAAAAATATCCAAACCAGCATCGTTGAGATGCACCCCATCTGGAAGAAGAAAACCCGTATTATCCCCCTCTAGACGATGGTGCCTCACCACAACACCATTTTTTAATCTGATAAAACGAGATATTGGCTGGTTCAACGTACGCCTAGATCTTTCCATGGCGTTCAGCTCTCTCGCACCCCACCAGACCAGCCTAGGAATCACTTCAGACCAAACTAACCGCATTACAGAAAAGAAACCCGGAAATTTATCCAAGTCAGATCTCATAAGAGTCAGTAGCTCGGCAAGAGGAGATGAAGCCAAGTCGTTTCCTCCGGCATGTATGACCACCACTGTTGGGGAAGACGCGACTCTCGCAATACGAAGAACCTGTGACCAGGTAAGAACCCTCGTGCCGCACCAAATAACGTTCATATCCGTGAAACAAAGTGACCGTCCTCCTAGACACAATTTGGTTCGCAGAGCTGCCCAATATATGTATGAATGTCCCACGAGCCACACGCTGGGCCGCATACCATCTGAAACAAATTAAAGCTGTTATTTAACGAACTCGAAGTGTAAGTCAGAAAGCAAAACAGGAAGCTTGCATAAAGGTATACTCCACAAATACGGCCGCAATTGACCCGGTATAAAAACCTTCCTCTTTTTTTTTTTTTTTTTTATATATGTTCCTACAAAACTAATTCGGGCCTGATATACCTGGTAAAACAACGAGACCTCCATCTGCCAACTCTTTGAATATCTGACTCAAACAAACCTGCCCTGCAGGCCTCTGTTGCAGCCCCAATCCTAAAGGAATGAGTTCTAAAATCTGTTGCGGGGAGGCCTAAAAAGGACAAAATGCGCCTTAGGACAGCCAGAAACTGTCCCGAAACCAGAGGGGAGCCGTTCTCATGAATAACAAATTGGACCCCGGTGCTCCTGACCTTCATATAACTGCTAATTAAGGCCAATGGGCAATTTTTTTCTTTTATGGCGAACAGTGGGAACCACGTACCCCTGCCCTCCTGATCGGTTTTGGATCTACGCACTCTGATCCTCAAACCATTGTCGCAAATTACAACGTCTTCGTGTTGCAGGCATCCTGCTTTGTTAGGAGCGGAGGGGAGAATCTCGCTAACCCGCATCACCCCGAAAAAGGCCAAGCCAAAAGCCGCTGATATTAACGTGGCTTCATAATCAGATTCACAAAGGGTTTTCATGGCCTTAATTAAACTGACCAGGAGAGGAAAGGAAATGGGCCTCCTATGGCCTCTACGTACATTTTCCCATCGCCATCCCTTCAACAATTGACCGATCAAAAAATGTTTTGTGGAATCGGCCCAGCCCCGCAATTTGAAATGAAATGCCAAACCCGATATGCGGTTTCGAGCCACTGCCCCGACACTCCGTTAGCATGTATCTGAGCTAGGAACGCCAAGGTAACCTGCACTCTCAAAGACTCCGAAGAACCTACCGGTATATCTGCTGCTAAAATACACCACTCATCCCACGCCTTACCGTAGGCTCTCCAAGTGGACGGGGCTATTGACGACCGTATCAGGGGAATAAATTCTCCAGGACATCCCAAATCGAAGGGGGCATCCCAGAACTTCCATTTGCTCCTGTAGCTGCAGTCCAGGCTGCTCCTGTGAATCAGACCAATTTTTGACATCCATTAAACTGTCATCATCTCTCATCCCAACACTCGCTTTAACCCACACATTAAACTCCAGACATCTTAAAAACAATGAACCTGATAAGCTTTATAACCAACAGAGAAGAAGATGAAAGGTAATTTAGAGCATGTGCAGAGCTGTCAGTTTTGAGCTGCAACCGGATGCGTTTGTTGCTGAAAAACTGGCCCCAAAGTTCCATAGCCACTGCTACAGGGAACAGCTCAAGGAGGGTTGAGTCCCCGACCCATGCCTTGCTGAACCAAGATTCGGGCCACGTGTCGGCACACATTTAGCTACCAAAATGAACACTGAAAGTGGCTGGGCCCACTGATTCGAAAATTAAATTCATACTACCACTGTCGCACTCCTCTTCTTGAAAACAGGTTCTCCCGTTGTAAGTATTTAGGAAGGGCTTTCAAATTGTCAGGTCACTTCGTAGCTGTGCAGTGATCCTGATCCTGTGGTGAAGTTGCTTTACTCCTCTCGTAGCGAGTGTTAACCTACGAGAAAAAATCCTGCCCATTGGCATTATCTTGCAAGCGAAATTTAAAGAGCCGAGTAAAGATTGCAATTGGACTTAGGAAATCTTCCCGACCGACAGGCAACCATCAATTAGCTCTAACAACTTTGCAATTTTTTCTCGAGGCAACCTGAATTCCATGGCAACCGAATCAATTTCAATCCCGAGGAAAGTAATTACTGGGATGGGACCAACCGTCTTCTCAGGGGACAATGGAACTCCGAAATACGCCATGAACTCTTTGAATTGCTCAAGAGCCTGTGAACATATTTCCGAATTTGCCGGTCCTACTAACAAGAAATCATCGAGGTAATGTGTGATAGATGATAATCGCGTGATCTTCCGAGCGACCCATTCTAGAAATGTGCTAAACATTTCGAAATAAAAACAGGAAATTGAGCATCCCATCGGGAGATATGTGTCATAGCAATACCAACCCTCGAACATGGCACCTAATAAATGATAACAGTCCGGGTGTACTGGTAACAGGCGAAAGGCAGATTCTATATCCGACTTGGCCATAAGAGCCCCGGGTCCAGCTTTCCTGACCATCTCTACGGCCCTGTCGAAGGATATATATGTTACTACGGTGTCATCGCTCGGAATGCCATCATTCACTGATTTACCTCTCGGGTAGGACAAATGGTGGATCAGCCGGTATTTACCATGTTCCTTTTTTGGGAACTATGCCCAAGGGGGAAACCCGTAGATTAGAAAAGGGGTGGACGTTAAAGGGGCCCCGGAACGCCCCGATTTAATTTCTTTGTTTAGTTTCTCGTATAAGATGTCAGGGGAATCCCTTGCAGATTTTAAATTGGGGGCTGACTGCGGTTCATGCGAAAAAACCAAAAGTGATGAAAAAAACCAAAAGAAAAACCAAAACGAAGCTGAGCCGCGGCAGATTTTTTGGGGTATTTGTCCAACCACGGCCCCATATTTTTTTACGTTCACTGCTGTCATGAGGCTTACTCGTGACAGCTGTCTTGCCGCTGTTTGTTTTTTTGAGGGGTTCGTGTGCATTTTGCTGCAGAATGGGACCCTCCGCAAATAAAACACTCGTGTTTGTATTGACACAAGTCATAGAATTTGCAATGAGCTTCGTTGAAAAGCCAGCAGGAGCCTGGTCTCCAGATGACCGCTGAACCTGCGTTGTTGGCAGCACCAGCGGGCGTGCCGAGAAAGGACTGCGTATTTTTCTATGCCATCATCAGGCGTAACCAGGAATCAGTGGCCTTGACCCCCCCCATCCTAACTGTGGGTTAACGGCCAGTCGAAGACGAAAATCTTCGTCATATTTCCACCATGCTGACCCCCGTGGGCCTTGTATGAGCTGTAAATGCTATCTAGGTAAATAAATAACTCGGAACATCTCTCTGGATGTTTTTCACCTTTGACGCAACCTAAAACCGCAAAGGCTTGTAGCCAATTGTTGATGGTCTTGGCTACTTTGGGTTTCCTATCGTAAGCTTTTTCACCAACTCACCTTTCCTTGTCCACCGAATGCTTCTCATATGTCAATAAACTCATTGGACCAAATTTGTTCCTTTATATTAGCGTATAAATGTGATCCTAAAGGTGGGACCCCACAAGAAAGGCCATCTTTGTAGATGTCCATCCGGGGGGGGGGCTTGGACAGTACTGCAGGTTGTAACATTCTGGGGTTCACAAAAATCTTGTTACTACCCATATTCAAAGTATTAAACGCATCCGACAAATTTGCGTTTTTAGTCTTGTCACCGCACCAAGCCCTAATAAAGGGGTACTCACCGGATTGTATATTCGGCTCCGGACGGCTCTGCTCTTGTACCCCATGGTTCGTAGCACTTTGCTGTTCCACTCAAAGCGTGGACCTGTGGCGCGAAGATTCAGGCCTACAAGACTTGCCGGATGAGCTATCCAACGAAGATGGAGAACGCCATCTTGATGCCCTAGACCGCCGACTACGACAGCTAGATCTGGACCCGTGAGAACGTCGCTTACTACTATAGTGCTCCCGTCGCCTATTCTGATGTCTACGGTAGTCTTCTGAAGATGACAATGAGGAACAGCTGCGCACGGAGCAGTTACCCGCACTCTGTCCGCTAGTGAGAGCCGGGGTACCAGCACCCTGTGCAGGGGGACCAACACCGGTTGCCACCAGCGATAATACTGCTGGGGCGTTCTGATGTTCTCCTGCTATCATTTGCGATGGAGCTATTTGACTCCCAGGTATTTGTGAAGGAGGTGTAGTAAATATAACCGGGTATAAGGGAAAAGGTGAATCCCCCATAACTCCTAGCTGACTAGTGACATTTTGTTGCCCAGGTCCTGTAGATGATAGTACATGCTGTTGAGCTGCTGCTAACACCTCCCATCCTCTCCCTGTACTATTGCTGGCATCCCCAACTTGTGGGATCGAGGAGTAAAGTCCCTCTGAATCCCCTACTACACTATCCAACACCCCAGCCTCCTGAGAGGATGAAGATGAGCCTTGTACCCTCCCATATTAGCAGCCGATATTTGACCTGACCCAGGTAAGTTAAGAGTTGTGTGCTGCTGTACACCCCCTCCGTTAGCGTCTGCCCCCATCGGGTGTATGATGCTGCCCGGCAAAACAAGGCTTGACCCGTGCACTTGCCCGTCCCCCGTAGCCGAGACACTCTGTTTGGCGCTTGTATATGAGGAAGCGCGCACACTTGAACTGTGCATGCTCCTCTTTGAAGGTATTGTCGGGCTCAGACGCGCCGGCGGCTGGGTTGCTCTTACAGATGCGCCATTTCTGAGGCAGCTGCGGACTGGTATTTGTAGCCCGGGGAGGGGGGGCAATATCCATGGCAAATACCAGTCTGGAGCCGCCCCAGAAATAGCACATCTATAAGATGCGCCAATTCCGGAACTTAGCCCCTCTCTTCCCACTCCCGTGTAGCGGTGGGATATGGGGTAATAAGAGGTTAAGGTCACCTTGCTATTGTAAGGTGACATTAAACTGGGTTAATAATGGAGAGGCGTCAATAAGACGCCTATCCATTATAAATCCAATACTAGTAAATGGTTAATAAAACACACACACATTAGGAAAAAAGTATTTTAATATTCTTCATTTAACTATACTTACCATACTTCAGCACCTGCAAAAAACGTAAAATAATAAACCGAATACTATCTGTCCGCCGTAGTCCACTTAATAACAAGTGTCCCACGACGATCTCCCCTATAGAACAGTGACATCGGGTGATGTCTGCTCTATAGGACCTTCAGTGACACATTGACAGGAGACAATGGCTCCTGCAGTGCATCACTGAGAGGTTACTATAGTTCAGAGTCTCACTTTATGGCAATTGCTGCGTGGGAAAATTTCTCACACAGCAATGCCAAAAGTGATACTAGGGACTATTTTTTTACAGCGGCGGAGGAATACAGTGAGTATATTGTTTGTTTGTTATTTTAATATTTTTTACAGATGACACTGGCTTCGGGGATCAAAGTGACATGTGACGGTGAGTATGTACTCTATGTTATATGTACTGTATGTCTATATGTATGTATTATATGTAATGTATGACTGTATTGTATTTAGTATGTATGTAGTATGTACAGTGCCTACAAGTAGTATTCAACCCCCTGCAGATTTAGCAGGTTTACACATTTGGAATTAACTTGGCATTGTGACATTTGGACTGTAGATCAGCCTGGAAGTGTGAAATGCACTGCAGCAAAAAAGAATGTTATTTCTTTGTTTATTTTTTTTTTTAATTGTGAAAAGTCTTTTCAGAGGGTCATTTATTATTCAACCCCTCAACCCACCAGAATTCTGTTTGGTTCCCCTAAAGTATTAAGAAGTAGTTCAGGCACAAAGAACAATGAGCTTCACATGTTTGGATTAATTATCTCTTTTTCCAGCCTTTTCTGACTATTTAAGACCCTCCCCAAACTTGTGAACAGCACTCATACATGGTCAACATGGGAAAGACAAAGGAGCATTCCAAGGCCATCAGAGACAAGATCGTGGAGGGTCACAAGGCTGGCAAGGGGTACAAAACCCTTTCCAAGGAGTTGGGCCTACCTGTCTCCACTGTTGGGAGCATCATCCGGAAGTGGAAGGCTTATGGAACTACTGTTAGCCTTCCACGGACTGGACAGCCTTTGAAAGTTTCCTCCCGTGCCGAGGCCAGGCTTGTCCGAAGGGTCAAGGCTAACCCAAGGACAACAAGGAAGGAGCTCCAGGAAGATCTCATGGCAGTGGGGACATTGGTTTCAGTCAATACCATAAGTAACGTACTCCACCGCAATGGTCTCCGTTCCAGACGAGCCCGTAAGGTACCTTTACTTTCAAAGCATCATGTCAAGGCTCGTCTACAGCTTGCTCATGATCACTTGGAGGACTCTGAGACTGACTGGTTCAAGGTTCTCTGGTCTGATGAGGCCAAGATCGAGATCTTTGGTGCCAACCACACATGTGACGTTTGGAGACTGGATGGCACTGCATATGACCCCAAGAATACCATCCCTACAGTCAAGCATGGTGGTGGCAGCATCATGCTGTGGGGCTGTTTCTCAGCCAAGGGGCCTGGCCATCTGGTCCGCATCCATGGGAAGATGGATAGCATGGCCTACCTGGAGATTTTGGCCAAGAACCTCCGCTCCTCCATCAAGGATCTTAAGATGGGTTGTCATTTCATCTTCCAACAAGACAACGACCCAAAGCACACAGCCAAGAAAACCAAGGCCTGGTTCAAGAGGCAAAAAATCAAGGTGTTGCAGTGGCCTAGTCAGTCTCCTGACCTTAACCCAATTGAAAACTTGTGGAAGGAGCTCAAGATTAAAGTCCACATGAGACACCCAAAGAACCTAGATAACTTGGAGAAGATCTGCATGGAGGAGTGGGCCAAGATAACTCCAGAGACCTGTGCTGGCCTGATCAGGTCTTATAAAAGATGATTATTAGCTGTAATTGCAAACAAAGGTTATTCCACAAAATATTAAACCTAGGGGTTGAATAATAATTAACCCACACTTTTATGTTTAAAATTTATAAAAATTTAACTGAGCAACAAAACTTTTTGGTTTGTAAGATTTATGCATCTGTTAATAAATCCTGCTCTTGTTTGAAGTTTGAAGGCTCTAACTTATTTGCATCTTATTAAACCTGCTAAATCTGCAGGGGGTTGAATACTAATTGTAGGCACTGTATGTAGTATGAAATAGATATTACACACGCGCTACCTCAGGCAACAAGAAAAAACCCTCAGCTGCAAGGAAACAAGGCAGGGAGGTGCCACCCCTGTCAAAGAACTACCAAGAATAATGAAAACAATTGAATCCGCGCTGAAAGGGCAAGACAGATGGAACAAACAGACCTATGAAAAGTAAATGTGACACAATAACACGCAAATCACACCATACAAGCCCACACACCCCCACCTATAACAGAACAATCCCACCTTGAATAGACCTAGACCGGAGCCTAAACAAATAGCCGTACCAGCGCTACCGAACACGTGGAGGGACTCACCAGCAGGGGATGTGCCGACGTGTGTCACGGTGGGTGCAGTCCAGTCAGGAGAAAGGGATCCGGCGTGTAGAAACGCTTGCGGGAAGGTGGGCAGGCAGAGGTGATGAGCCGCAAATGAAATAGGGTAGTACGGAAGCTACGTAGAGCCAGGGAAAGCCCCGGCCGGTGGCGTCCCTGGATACGAGCGGGGAGGGGAAAATAGCTGGCACGAGGCTCAGCGTGTGACGTCACAAAGTAAGTACGGGGCAGCGCAGAGACCAAAACCGACGCGTTTCGAAGGAGAGGCGTCCTTCTTCATCAGGGTTACCGGTCTCTCGATGCGCCCGGACATATAAGCCCCAAAGATGTCAATCAAAATAGCAAGCCTGCCCATTTAACCCATTGTGTTGGTGACCACTATAGTAATGACAATTGCAGAGCCACAAAAAACCGCAACACTATGAGTAGAGATGAAAGTAAGAATACTGATGTATGAAATATGTTGCACGGGCAAGTGTAAGAATATTAATAAAAAAGACTTAATAAATCTGGTATATTTAAATTGGTATAGTACATCTATACTTTTATACATATTTATAAGTCTTTTTTATTAATATTCTTACACTTGCCCGTGCAACATATTTCATACATCAGTATTCTTACTTTCATCTCTACTCATAGTGTTGCGGTTTTTTGTGGCTCTGCAATTGTCATTACTATAGTGGTCACCAACACAATGGGTTAAATGGGCAGGCTTGCTATTTTGATTGACATCTTTGGGGCTTATATGTCCGGGCGCATCGAGAGACCGGTAACCCTGATGAAGAAGGACGCCTCTCCTTCGAAATGCGTCGGTTTTGGTCTCTGCACTGCCCCGTACTTACTTTGTGACGTCACACGCTGAGCCTCGTGCCAGCTATTTTCCCCTCCCCGCTCGTATCCAGGGACGCCACCGGCCGGGGCTTTCCCTGGCTCTACGTAGCTTCCGTACTACCCTATTTCATTGCGGCTCATCACCTCTGCCTGCCCACCTTCCCGCAAGCGTTTCTACACGCCGGATCCCTTTCTCCTGACTGGACTGCACCCACCGTGACACACGTCGGCACATCCCCTGCTGGTGAGTCCCTCCACGTGTTCGGTAGCGCTGGTACGGCTATTTGTTTAGGCTCCGGTCTAGGTCTATTCAAGGTGGGATTGTTCTGTTATAGGTGGGGGTGTGTGGGCTTGTATGGTGTGATTTGCGTGTTATTGTGTCACATTTACTTTTCATAGGTCTGTTTGTTCCATCTGTCTTGCCCTTTCAGCGCGGATTCAATTGTTTTCATCACTGTATGTAGTATGTATAGTATGTATGTAGTATGTATGTATGTACTGTGTATGTTGTATGCATGTTGTGTGTATGTAGTATGTATGTATGTAGTATATATGTAGTATGTTGTATATATGTAGTATGTATGTATGCAGTATGTATGTATGTTGTAAGTATGTTGTATGTATGTAGTATGTATGTTGTATGTATGTATGTATGCAGTATGTATGTTGTATGTATGTATGTAGTATGTATGTTGTATGTATGCATGTATGTTGTATGTATGTAGTATGCATGTATGTAGCATGTATGTAGCATGTATGTTGTATGTATGTTGTATGTATGTAGTATATTGTATGTATGTTGTATGTATGTAGTATGTATGTAGTATGTATGTATGTAGTATGTATGTAGTATGTATGTTGTATGTATGTAGTATGTATGTATGTATAACAACACTAGTCCCATAGACATCACCATGGGGCTAAGAAGAGATCCCACAAAATTCATATAAAATAAAAATATTTTTATTGACAATAAATACAAGATAAAAAAAACAGTTGATATATTCCAAGATAACCGTAATAGGGGACGCCAAATAAATAATATAGACACTGGTACCAAGCGTAAGTATATAGCAACTACCTACATTTAATACGCAGTAATGGATAACAAAAATCCTATGTCAGTGGTGCTAAAAATATACAGACCCCCGGCACACCCATACAGACCCCCGGCAGGCCCGCACAGACCTCCAGAAGACCCATACAGACCCCCGGCAGGCCCGCACAGACCTCCAGCAGGCCCGCACAGACCCCTGGCAGGCCCGCACAGACCCCACACGGTCACGCACAGACCCCGCCCACACACACAGTCTCTGCCCACGCACCACTCACACTCCATTATAGTGCATCATTGCACTATAGGAACTTCCGATTCCGGTATCCGATATCTTAAAAGTATCGGAACTCAGTATCGGAAATCAGATACAGCGAATATCGTCCAATACCCGATATTTGCAATATCGGAATGCTCAACACTACTCATGACTACTTAAATTCTCATTTTTTCCCTTATGTACAACGTTACAAATAACAGCGCTATACATACACTGTGAAAAATGCCTTGTTCCCATTTGTCCTGCTCGAACCCCAACTTTTCCATCTAACTTACCTGGCTTGCCTGTGCTATATTGGATGTACACCAGTGTCTTTGATAAGAAGGAAGCTGAGACACTACCACCTCCTAGGCCGTATGACTGCCCTATTGATCTTCTTCCAGGCGCATCCCCTCCATGAAGTCAAATCTACCCCTTGTCGCAGGCTGAAACCCGACCCATGTCCGAATATATTAAACAGAATCTTGCTAGGAGATTTATTTGGAACTCTTCCTCCCCAACTGGAGCAGAATTCTTTTTTGTAAAGAAAGACGGTTCACTTCAATCCTGATAGACTATAGGGGCCTCAATCAAAATACGATCAAAAATAAATATCCTCTGCCTCTCATCTCCAAGCTGTTTGATCTTCTTAAAGGTTCCAAAGTCTTCACAAAACTCGACCTTCGTGGGGCGTACAACCTGATCCGAATACACCAGGGAGATGAATAGAAGACGGCCTTTAATACCAGTGATGGCCACTGCGAGTATCGTGCAATGTCGTTTGGATTCTATAATGCCCCTGCAGTCTTCAAAAGAACTAGTGAATGACATCTTTCGGGATCTTCTATACACATGTGTAGCAGTGTACTTGGACAATATCTTGGTGTTCTCCCCCTATCTGCCTTCACCCTGAAGAGATATTCGCCAGGTTCTGCAGAGGTTAAGGAAGAACCACCTAGACGCCAAATATGAAAAGTGCATCTTTGAATAGACTTCTCTTTCATTTCTTGGGTACCTTATCTCTGCGACTGGCCTGAAAATAGATCCTGAAAAGGTGCCCGCCGTCCTGAAGTTGCCCCATCATGACTGTCTGAAAGCTATCCAGCGGTTTCTCAGATTCGCGAATTACTGCCTCCAGTTCATTCTACATTCTCCATTTATTCTCCCAGACTGCTCCTTTTTATACAATGACCCGCAAGAGGGCCAGTCCTAAGATATGTATTCCAGATGCTGAGAGCTCCTTCATACTTTTTAAAACAGGCCTTCTCCTCAGCTCCTGCTCTTCATCGTCCGAACAATAATAAGCAGTTCTTTCTGGAGCTGGATGCTTCTTCTTCAGAAGCCAGAGCCGTTCTCACCCAGAAGTCCTCGTCCGGCGGCATGGTGACATGTGGCTTCTTTACCAAAATCTTCTCTGCTTCAGAATGCAATTACTCGATTGGCGATCGAGAACTGCTAGTGATAAAACTGGCGCTGGAGGAGTGGTGATTTTTGCTGGAGGGGCTGTGCATCTTGTGATTATCTTTACTTACTACAAGAATCTAACCTACAGCTCTGGCAAAAATTAAGAGACCACTGCAAAATGTTCAGTTTGTCTGATATTTATTTTTATAGGTATACTAGCTGAAGAACCCGGCGTTGCCTGGGCATAGTAAATATCTGTGGTTAGTTATAGCACCTCATGTCTCTTATTTTCCCATCATGCCTCTCATTTTCTCCCTTACACCTCTCATTTTCTCCCTTACACTTCTCATTTTCCCCCTCACTCCTCTTATTTTCCCCCTCACTCCTCTCATTCCCCCCCTAACACTTGTCATTTTTCCCCCCTAACACTTGTCATTTCGACCTCACATCTGTCATTTTTCCAATCACTCCACTATTTTCCCTCACTCCTCTCATTTTGCACTCACACCTTTTCATTTTCACCTCACACCCCTCATTTTCACCTCAGTATATACATGTTTGTCATCTCCCTTATATATAGTATACACCTGTATGTCTTCTCTTGTATATAGTATATACCTGTATGCCATCTCCCCTGTAAATAGTATATACCTGCTGTATGTCATCTCCTCCTGTATATTGTATATACCCATGTGTCATCTCCTCCTGTATATATTATATACTTGTATGTCATCTCTTCTGTATATACTATATACCTGTATGTCATCTCCTCCTATATATAGTATATACCTGTATGTCATCTCCTGTATATAGTATATACCTGTATGCCATCTCCCCTGTAAATAGTATATACCGTATTTTTCGGACTACAAGACGCACTTCTTCCCCCAAAAAAAGGGGGGGAAATGGGGGGTGCGTCTAATAGTCGCAATGCAGGCTTACCGTGGCGGCAGAGGTGCGGTGGCAGAGGTGCGGCGGCAGAGGTGCGGCGGCAGAGGTGTGGCGGCAGAGGAGGCGCAGTAAGCGGGGTCCCTTTCTCCGGTGAGGTGATGCAGCAGCCCGGTATGCAGCAGAGCCGGGTGAATCCTGTTGTTATCGGTGGTGGCGGCCATTTTCCCGAGGCCGCGCGTGCGCAGATGGAGCGCTCTGCTTCCCGGGGCTTCAGGAAAATGGCCGCCGCGATCTCCATCTGCGCACGCGCGGCCTCCCGCGGCCATTTTCCTGAAGCCCGGGGAGCAGAGGGCTTCATCTGCACACGCGCGGCCTCAGGAAGATGACCGCGCCCACCGATAACAACAGGATTCACCCGGCTCTGCTGCATACCGGGCTGCTGCATCACCTCACCGGAGAAAGGGACCCCGGCTCTGCTGCTTACCGGGCTGCTGAATCACCATACCGGGGAAAGGGACCCCGCTTACTGCGCCTCCTCTGCCGCTGCACCTCTGCCACCGCACCTCTGCCACCGCACCTCTGCCGCCACGGTAAGCCTGCATTGCCTGCACGGTAAGCCTGGGACCCCTCTCACGCCATACCTCTCACTGCACCTCCTGATCCCAGCACCTCCTGATCCCAGCACCTCCTGATCCCAGCACCTCCTGATCCCAGCATCTCCTGATCCCAGCACCTCCTCATCCCAGCACCTTCTCATCCCAGCACCTCCTCATCCCAGCATCACCCCACCTCTGCCGACACCTTGCCTCCTGTGACCCTGCTCTGCCACCGCCAGCCCTCAGGTAAGATACTGTAAATTCGGACAATAAGACGGACCCCCATCTTAGAAAAAATCTTTTTTTTCTGCAATTTTCACCCCAAATTTGGGGTGCGTCTTATGGTCCGGTGCGTCTTATAGTCCGAAAAATACGGTACCTGCTGTATGTCATCTCCTGTATATTGTATATACCCATGTGTCATCTCCTCCTGTATATATTATATACCTGTATGTCATCTCTTCTGTATATACTATATACCTGTATGTCATCTCCTCCTATATATAGTATATACCTGTATGTCATCTCCTGTATATAGTATATACCTGTATGTCATCTCCCCTGTATATAGTATATACCTGCTGTATGTCCTCTCCTCCTCTATACCTATGTGTCATCTCTTTTGTATAGTATATACCTGTATGTCATCGCCTCCTGTATATAGTATATACGTGTGTCATCTCCTCCTGTATATAGTATGTACCTGTAAGTCATCTCCTCCTGTATATAGTATATACCTGTGTATCATCTGCTCCTGTATAAAGTATATACCTGTGTGTCATCTCCTCCAGTATATTGTATATACTGTACCTTTGTCATCTCCACCTGTATATAGTATATACCTGTGTGTCATCTCCACTGTATATAGTATATACCTGTGTGTCATCGCCCCTGTATATAGTATGCACCTGTATGTCATCTCCCCTGTATATAGTATATACCAGGATGTCATCTCCTCCTGTATATAATATATACCTGTGTGTCATCTCCCCTGTATATAGTATATATGTGTGTGTCATCTCCTCCTGTATATAGTATATACCTGTGTGTCATCTCCTCCTGTATATAGTATATACCTGTGTGTCATCTCCTCCTGTATATAGTATATACCTGTAAGTCATCTCCTCCTGTATATACCTGTGTGTCATCTGCTCCTGTATATAGTATATACCTGTAAGTCATCTCCTCCTGTATATAGTATATACCTGTGTGTCATCTGCTCCTGTATATAGTATATACCTGTGTGTCATCTGCTCCTGTATATAGTATTTACCTGTGTGTCATCTCCTCCTGTATATAGTATATACCTGTGTGTCATCACCTCCTGTATATACCTGTGTGTCATCTCTCCTGTATATAGTACTAAATTGGCAGCCTGATAAATCCCCAGCCAACAGGAAGCCCTCCCCCCTGGCAGTATATATTAGCTCACACATATGCATAATAGACAGGTCATGTGACTGACAGCTGCCGTATTTCCTATATGGTACATTTGTTGCTCTTGTAGTTTGTCTGCTTATTAATCAGATTTTTATTTTTGAAGGATAATACCAGACGTGTGTGTTTCATGTGTCAAGTTGTGTGTGTTGAGTTGCATGTGGCGACATGCATGTAGCTACTTTTGTGAGATGAGTTTTGTGTGGCGACATGCGTGTAGCAACTTTTTGTGTGTCGAGTTGCATGTGACAGGTTAGTGTAGCAAGTTGTGTACAGCAAGTTTTGCGCATGGCGAGTTTTGCGCGTGGCGAGTTTTGCGCGTGGCAAGTTTTATGTGTGGTGCGTTTTGAGTATGTGCAAGTTTTGAGTGAGGCAACTTTTGCATGTGTTGCAACTTTTGTGCATGTAGCAATTTTTCCGCGTGTGCAAGTTTTGCGTGTGGCGAGTTTTCCATGAGGTGAGTTTTGCACGTGTGGCGAGTTTTGCATGAGCCTAGTTTTGCATGTGGCGAGTTTTGAGCGGCGACTTTTGTGTTTCGACTTTTATGTGGCGGGGTTGGTGTATGTGTGGTGAAATGTGTGCTAAGGGTGGTATATGCATTCAAGCACGTGGTAGTTTGTGGCGCCTTTTGTGTGTGTGTTCATATCCCCGTGTGTGGTGAGTATCCCATGTCAGGGCCCCACCTTAGCATCTGTACGGTATATACTCTTTGGTGCCATCGCTCTCACTCTTTAAGTCCCCCTTGTTCACATCTGGCAGCTGTCAATTTGCCTCCAACACTTTTCCTTTCACTTTTTCCCCATTATGTAGATAGGGGCAAAATTGTTTGGTGAATTGGAACGCGTGGGGTTAAAATTTCGCCTCACAACATAGCCTATGACGCTCTCGGGTCCAGACGTGTGAGTGTGCAAAATTTTGTGGCTGTAGCTGCGACGGTGCAGATGCCAATCCCGGACATACACACATACATACATACATACACACATACACACATTCAGCTTTATATATTAGATTTTTGAGTAAAATGTAAATTTTTCTTTTAGTCTTTTTTTCTGAAAAGGAGAAATGGTCAAAACTAAACCCAAAACAAAACAGTGCTATCAGACCTCAAATAATACAAAGAAGACAAGTTCATAATAATTTAGAAACAACAATACTAATATTTTAATTCAGGATGAGTTCAGAAATCAATATTTTATGGAATAACCATGATTTTTAATCACAGCTTTCATGCGTCTTGGCATGCTTTCCACCAGTCTTTCACACTGCTTCTGGCACAAAAATGTAAGCAATTCTTTGTTTGATAGCTTGTGACTATCCATCATCCTCTTGATTACATTCCAGAAGTTTTCAATAGGGTTCAGGTCTGGAGAATGGGCTGCCCATGACAGGGATTTGATGTGGTGGTCTGTGGTCTCTTAATTTTTGCCAGAGCTGTATCTGCAGTCCGCATAGTGGCTTAACCCACAACAAGCCAGGTCGTCTCTGTTCTTTGCCCGATTCAACTTTACTCTCCATTTCCAGCAGGCTGATAAAAATGTCAAGACAGCCACAGTCTCCAGATCATTTCTTCCGACCAGGAAGAGGAGCCTAAACACATTGTTGAGTCCTCCCAAATAATTACAGTCAGTCCATTGGATTTGCCTCCCTTTTGGACAGACTTACGTTGCTGAACCTGATAGGAAGCAGGTCCTGCTCTGGGGTCACTCGTCTCAGTTGGCTGGCTTTGCTGGACAGAAGATGACTCTCCTCATTTCCTGACACTATTGGTGTCTGTATCTGCACAAGGATCTTGTGGAATTCATCTCTGCCTGTCCCTCTTGTGCCCAGAACAGAACTCCGAAACAACTTCTGACTGGCCTGTTACTTTCTTTGCCCATGCTATCTGCTTCCTGGCAGCATATTGCAATGGATTTCATCACTGATCTTCCAATATCGGCCGGGTGTACCATCTGTGTGCTTGTGGATCATTTCTCCAAGATGGCTCACTTGACTCCACTGAGAGGTCTTCCATCTGCTCCAGTGCTTGCAGAGAAGTTTATTCCACATATTTTCCACCTCCATGGTGTACCGCCCCATATTGCATCTGATAAAGGTGTCGTCTGGAGGGCCAGCTTGCAAGCTACTAAATATCACTTTGGATTTTTCATTGGCTTACCATCCTCATGCCAATTGCAAGGTAGAGCAGGTCAATCAGATCCTGACTACCTACAGTACTTCATCAATGCCCGCCACAGTGACTGGGCCAAACTGTCATACAACTATCATGTGAGTGAATCCTCTGCCAAATCTCCGTTCTTTGTGCTCTATGGTCAACATTCCAATATTCCGTTTCCTGTTTCTACCACCTCCGATATTCCTGCTGCACAATCCCTCATCAAGGGTTTTTCTCAAATCTGGGAGGACACCAAATCCACCTTTATTGAAGTTTTCTGAACGGATGAAAACACACAGACATGAGACGTCTGTATCCGCCTCTGTTTCGTCCTAGGAACAAGGTCTGGGAACAAGTATGTCCACCTCAAGGTACACTCGTATAAATTGGGCCCTCGTTTCATCAGTCCCTTTGAGGTTTTAGAACATATTAACCTGGTAGCCTACAATCTCAAACTCCCATCCTCTTTACGGATCCTCAATTCCCTTCATGTGTCTCTCCCAAGCCTGTCGTCCTGTCCTTATTTAAAAAAAATCCTGGTACCACTCCTGTTCCAGTCAGCACTGAAGACGTTTTAGAGGTAGAGAACATTCTGCCCACCAAGAGGGTAAAAGGAACAACCTTTTTTCTTGTGGATTGGAAGGGGTTCGGCCCTGAGAAGAGCTCATGGGCGGCTAGGGAGAACATCCATGCCCCCTCCTCCTGGAGAGATTTATTGCGGGATTGAAAAAGAGGGTGCATAAAGGGGGAGTACTGTAGAATCGGCATCTCTGCACGCTGCCCCTCTCCCCCGGCAGGGACACTGGCTCACTCATCACCGCGGTCTCGCACTCCTTTTTCTGCTGCTGACCAGTGTCTAAGCACAGCTTGTAGATCCCCGGGCACTGTGCTTAGGGTGCACGCGTGGTCTCGCTCTCTTAAAGGGAAAGTCTTTACTGTCCTAAAGTGTCCCCAGCCAATAGTTGGGAGACACTTATTATTAAAGGCACTTCCACCTGATGGGAGGAGCCTGTGCAACCTTGTTAGTTTGTTCCCAAACACACTTGTTAGTTCTCAGGTCCCAGTCCAATAGTTCCCGCTAGGGTCTGTCTGTCCCTAAGCCTTATTGCCAATACTTGACTTGTCAGTCTGTATTACAGCTGAACCTGGCTGCACTAGCCATGACAATCTGTATAATAGCCGAACCTCTCTGTACCAGCCGTGCCAGTCTATACATCATCTGGATCCGCCAGCACTTGCTTTGCCAGTCTGCATATCAGCCGGGCCCGCCTGCACCAGCTGTCCCGGCCTGTATATCAACCAGTCCTGCCGACACCTGTCATGCCAGTCTGTACATCAGCCAGATCCACAAGCCAAAATAGAACTTTTTGGTATTAACTCCACTTGACGTATTTGGAGGAAGGATGAGTACAGCCTCCAAGAACACACGCCCAACTGTGAAGCATGATGGAGGAAACACCATACTTTGAGGGTGCTTTTCTGCAAAGGGCACAGGATGACTGCACTGAATTGAAGGGAGGATGGATGGTGTCATGTATCGCAAGATTTTGGCCAACAACCTCTTTTCCTCAGTAAGAGCATTTAAGATGGGTCGTGGCTGGGTCTTACAGCATGACAATGACCTGAAACACACAGCCCGGGCAACTAAGAAGTGACATCGTAAGAAGCATTTCAATATCCTTGAGTTGCCAAACCAGTCTCCAGACCTGAACCCAATAGAAAATCTTTGGAGGGAGCTGAAACTCAATGTTGCCTAGCAACAACCCTGAAACCTGAAATACCTTGAGAAGATCTGTGTGGAGGAGTGGATCAAAATCCCTGTTGCAGTGTGTGCAAACTTGGTCAAGAACTACAGGAAACATCTGACTTCTGTTATTGCAAACAAAGGTTTCTGTACCAAATATTAAGTTTTGTTTGTTTTTGTATCAAATACTTATTTCATGCAATAACATGCAAATTAATTATGTAAAAATCATACAGTGTGAGTTTCTAGATTTTTTAAAGATTCTATCTCTCACAGTTGAAGTGTACCTACGATAAAAATTAGGCTGGGTTCACATTGCGCTAGAGGCTTCCGTTAGATGGACTACATTACACCGCGGCATAACGCGGTGTAACGCAGCCCGTTAACGCCGCCATTAAGTCCAATGTTGGACGCATCGCGACCACAATGGGCGGGCGCTAGCGATGTGCCATCATTGAGTGACGGACCCTGGGACGCGAGCTGCAGCGTTTCTGGGTCCATCATTGCTAGCGCAGATAGAGCATCTGCTAGCTCTATCTGCGCTAGCGCGATGACATATCGGCACTTGCGTTAACAGCAGCCCATTAACGCATGTGTTGAACGGGCTGCTGTTATATTATGGTGTAACGTGGCACAGCTGTGGTGGTGCACAAAGAAGGTTCCCAAACCAGAGACTATATAGAATAAACTTTGGCACTCAACTTTAGTAATATGCAAGTTTTTTATTGGCAGCCACTTGTACAAACATTTCGGTCAGTGATGTTGACCTTCTTCAGTGTACTTGTTATTTGGAGATAACATGAGTATGTGGCTCTAGGTTTAAATAAGGTCCTAACATGGATCCCGTATAACAATCCTAATGAGGATAATATGTTGGAGAGGGTCGAGTAGTAGTACTCCTCTTCAGGGGTATGAGATGTATCCTATGGAGATAAAAGATCATGTGTGGATCCGATAGGTGGACCAGACTAATGTCCCTGCCCAAGAGTGGCAAAGGTGTCCGTCAGGAACGCGGCTGCTGTTAACGCAGTGTGAACCTGGCCTTACAGATTTCTCCATTCTTTGTAGGTGGGAAAACTTGCAAAATCAGCAGTGTATCAAATACTTATTTTCCCCACTGTGTAATAAAAGGGATTGCTATATAATACAACAGGAGATGCTATATAATATGGGACAGATCGCTCCAAAACTAAATTTTATTTTCATCCTTAACTCTATGTATTTAATGTCATAATCTAATATGTTTTCTCATGTACTTTAATTACAAAGTCCCTATTGTTCCCTAGCTACGCTCTCTAACTGCTTTATTTTTTTTCTTCTACTTCATCTTTGATGATGCATAGTTTGAGAATCCTTGTGCATGCTTGGATACTCTAACAAAGGCACCATAGCAGGGAACTCGATAGTTGCTATGACAGCAGGAGGTCAAATAATGACCTCCTGATCTGTCAGCTACGGTGGCCTATTACACCATGCCAGCAGCAAGGTCTAAGGCTACTTTCACACTAGCGTCATGTGACGGACTTCACAATGCGTCGTTTTGGAGAAAAAACGCATCCTGCAAAGTTGCCTGCAGGATGCGTTTTTTCTCCATAGACTTGCATTAGCGACGCATTGCGACGTATTGCCACACGTCGCATCCGTCGTGCGACGCATGCGTCATGTTTTGGTGCACCGTCGGCACAAAAAAAAACAACAACAAAAAACGTTGGTGCGTCGAGTCCGCCATTTCCGACCACGCATGCGCGGCCGGAACTCCGCCCCCTCCTCCCCGGACCTTACAATGGGGCAGAGGATGCGTTGTAAAACTGCATCCGCTGCCCCCATTGTTCATTATTTTCACAGTTTGTGTCTGTACGTCAGGCTGGTGCATGGCGACGGCCCTTACCGACGCTAGTGTGAAAGTAGCCTAACAGGCGTTCTGTGTGAGAAAGGCTCCCTTCACATGTCCTGATTCCAGTTTGTCCTGCTATATTTGTGCATGTGTATATGTGTGTCATCCATGTGCACCATCCGTGTGAACGTACTTTTGCATGTTAGGGGCTGTTCAAATGTGTCATGGCATTCGCAATCTTTTCCAGCCACAGTTGCGCTACAGAAGCTCTTTCCGTTCCGAACCCTGTTGTGTGCCCACACAGTAGTTTTCACCCACATATGTGGAATCGGTGTACTCAGGAGAAATTGTACAACAAATATCATGGTCCATTTCTCCTGTTAGCCTTGTGAAAAATTTGGGGCTAAAGCAACATTTTTGATGGGAAAAATTTATTTTTTCTTTTTTACAGCTCAGCATTATACATCTCTGTAAAGCATCTATGGGTTCAATGTGCTCACCACACCTCTAGAAAAGTTCCTTGAGGTGTGTAGTTTCCAAAAAGGGGTCACGTGTTGGCGATTTTCACTGTTTTAGCATGTCAGGTGCTCTGCAAACATAGTAACGTAGTTTTTAAAGTTGAAGGAAGACTTTAAGTCTATCTAGTTCAACCCATAGCCTAACCCATATATATAACCTGTAACATTATACTTTTCAAGAAAGGCATCCAGTCCCCTCTTAAATTTTAGTAATGAATCACTCATTACATCCTACAGCAGAGAGTTCCATAGTCTCACTGCTCTTACAGTAAAGAATCCGCATCTGTGATTATGCTTAAACCTTCTTTCCTCCAGACGTAGAGGATGTCCCCTTGTCCCTGTCTCAGGTCTACGAGTAAAAAGGTCATTAGAAAGGTCTATGTACTGTCCCCTCATGTATATATGCATTATAATAAGATCACTCCTTAGCCATTGTTTTTCCAAACTAAATAACCCCAAGTGTAATAACCTGTCTTGGTATTACAGACCCCACAGTCCCCTAATAACCTTGGTCGCTCTTCTCTGCACCCGCTCTAGTTCAGCTATGTCTTTCTTATACACCGGAGACCAGAACTGTACACAGTATTCTAAGTGTGGTCGAACTAGTGACTTGTATAGAGGTAAAATTATGTTCTCCTCATGTGCATCTATGCCTCTTTTAATGCATCCCATTATTTTATTTGCCTTTGTAGCAGCTGCCTGACACTGGCCACTGAACATGAGTTTGTCAGCCACCCATACACCCAGGTCTTTTTCATTGACGGTTTTGCCCAGAGTTTTAGAATTAAGCACATAGTTATACATCTTATTACTTCTACCCAAGTGCATGACCTTACATTTATCCCCATTAAAGCTCATTTGCCATTTATCAGGCCAATCTTCTAGTTTACATAAATCCTCCTGTAATATAAAATTGTCCTCCTCTGTATTGATTACCCTGCATAGTTTAGTGTCATCTGCAAAAATTGAAATTCTACTCTGTATGCCCCCTACAAGGTCATTAATAAATATGTTAAAAAGAAGAGGGCCCAATACTGACCCCTCTGGTACCCCACTGCTAACCGCGACCCAGTCCGAGTGTGCTCCATTAATAACCACCCTTTGTTTCCTGTCCCTGAGCCAGTTCTTAACCCACTTACACATATTTTTCCCTATTCCCATTGTTCTCATTTTATGTATCAACCTTTTGTGTGGCACCGTATCAAAAGCTTTTGAAAAGTCCATATACATTACATCCACTGGGTTCCCTTGGTCCAGTCCCTAACTTACTTCTTCATAGAAATTGATGAGATTAGTCTGACAGGAACAGTCCCTAGTAAACCCATGTTGGTATTGAGTCATGAGGTTATTCCTCTTCAGATACTCCAGTATAGCATCCCTTAGAATGCCCTCCAGGATTTTACCCACAGTAGAGGTTAAGCTTACTGGCCTATAATTTACAAGTTCAGTTTTTGTCCCCTTTTTGAATATTGGCACCACATTTGCTATACGCCAGTCCTGTGGTGCAGACCCTGTTATTATGGAGTCTTTAAAGATTAAAAATAATGGTCTATCAATGACTGTACTTAATTCCTGCAGTACTCGGAGGTGTATCCCATCCGGGCCCGGAGATTTGTCAATTTTAGTGATTTTTAGACACAGCCGTTCTTCCTGCTGGGTTAAGCAGGTGACATTTAATGGGGAATTTTTGTTATCACTGATCATGTTGTACTTTATGGGATTTTCTTGTGTAAATACTGTTGATTTGTAATTTAGCATATTGGCCTTTACCTCATCATCATCCACCATTTCACCCAGACTATTTTTAAGGGGGCCAGCACTATAATTTTTTAGTTTCTTACTATGTTGTTAAAGAACATGACATGGCGTTAGTTATCAATTTCAGCGAATTTTGCATTCCAAAAGTCAAATGGTGCTCCTTCCCTTCCGAGCCCTGTCGTGCACCCACAATAATTTTCCAGCACATATGGGGTATCGGTGTACTCAAGAGAAATTGCACATCAATTATATGGCCGATTTTCTCCTGTTACCTTTGTGAAAATAAACAAATTGAATCTAAAGCAACTTTTTTGTGGGAAAAACCATATTTTTTATTTATTCCTTACACATTACTTTAATTCCTGTGATGCACCTAAAGGATTAATACAATTCTTGAATGTGGTTTTGAGCACTTTGAGGGGTGCAGTTTTTTAAAATGGTGTTTTCTGTTATATAGGTCCTTTAAAATCATTTCAAATGTGATGTAGTCCGAAAAAATTAAAAATTGCTGATTAACTTTTAACCCTTCTAATTTGCTAACAATAAAAACATTGTTTCGAACAATATGCTGATGTAAAGAAGACATGTGGTAAATGTTATTTATTAACTATTCTGTCTGATATAACTAACTAGTTTATGTGCATAAAAGCTCAAAGTTTGAAAGTGGCAAATTTTCACATTTTGTGTCAAATTTTCGATATAATAAACGCAAAAAAATATTGACAAAACTTAACCATTAACATGAGGTACAACATGTCACAAAAAAAAACAATCTCAGAATCACTAGACTATTTTGAAACATTCCAAAGTTATTACCTCATAAAGTGACACTGGTCAGAATTGTAAAATTTGGCCTGATCAGGAAGGTGAAAACGGGCTCTGAGCTGAAAGGGTTGGGATTAAAAAATAGGTTTTATTTTTTTAATTTCATGACATTTAACTTGACACAAAGTTTGTCAAATTTATCCTAGAGGCCCCTTACCCAATACACCAGGCATAACCTATACTAGATTTACTTACACTAATACCTTGATGACATACCTGTGCACAGTTACATGCTGTCAGGCGATTAGGTGGTCATCGAATGATTATACACTACGAAGATTTACATTGTATACATCACACCAGAGGTGTATCTAGGTTTTCTGACATCCGGGGCAAGAATTCAGTTTGACACCCCCAAACTCTGCTCAATCCATTTGAGTAGTTGTTATGTGTCTACTTGTATAAGTCGACAGGATGCCTTATCTGATTCTCTCAAAGTTCAGTGAATTATTACGGCCCCTGCTTCACTGAGGGAAGCAGTAAGAGAAACTAGTTGTCACGGGACAGTAAGTATTAAAATCGCAAATGAGTGATCATGTGATGACCGCTGGAAATAGAAAGCAGAGCTGAGTACTGACAGTGATTATATTGCATTCTTTTAGGACTGGACATGCTACCATGCTTAATGCTTTATTTAAAAGGGTTATCCAGGTTTCTGATGAGAGTCTGCAGACACCCTAGGTTTCTGAATTCTCAGGATCTTTTAGTGCTAGTGGCAAGAGTGTATGGTCATGTAACTGCAAGTATACGATTTGCATACATCCAGCCACATTCCAAATGGATGTGTCTGGCCTCCTACAATTCACATATATTGAGTGAAGCAATGCATGTCTAGGTGGCACATAAATGCATGTATGCAAATCATATCCATGCAGTTGCATGACCTCTTGCTCTCACCACTGGAGGATCCTGGCCGTGTGCAATGCATTTGCTATAAGCATTCAGAAACCTGCAGTTGCACAGAATGACTACTGACTTTCACACAAACTTGGACAACCCCTTTATTGCTCCTAACATAAATTTAGTAACGCTTAACAAGCCAGATAGCACAATACCTTATTAACATAGCCATGTATCACGTAATCTGATAAGTTATAGATTGTTACATATGTACAAGATCAGAACCAATAACAGTGCAAGAATACATCACCAGAACCACCTGCAGTACAGAAATATATCTCCAGAACCACCATCAGTACATGAATATATAATCAGAACCTCCATCAATGCAGAAACACATCACCAGAACCACACTCAGTGCAGAAATATATCCTCTGAACCACCATCAGTAGAGAAATACATAACCAGAACCACCATCAGTACATGAATACATCAACAGAACCACCACAGCACATTAAGATTCAAGATTCAAAGAAGCTTTATTGGCAGGACCAAATACACATCAGTTTTGCCAAAGCAAGTGTATAAAGGCAATAGGGATAGGGACTGTGGGGATGTTGGGTAGGAGCTGTTGGGAAGGTGGATGGGGGCAGATCCAGGGTGGGGGCTATTAATTGATCACCAAGCTTAGCACAGCGATCAATTGTAATGTCAGGTCAGCCCTATATAGAAATGAATCACATGAACCTACAACTCCCAGTATATTTTAATAATGGTAAGGTGATACAGTGAGTTATTATTAACAGCCAACAGACTGCGGACCATACAGTAACCAAAGTACTGATGAGATGCAGGCAGTATCACAAATAAACATTTGCATCCAAGAACCTTATAGACAACATTGAGATTTGGAGTCACTCTCTTTCCTTTCTTCTTCATCTTGTCCACACGCCATGATGACTTGTCACATTGAGAGCTCGTCTCTGCAGACTTCCATCTTGTCTTGTCTTCTACAGCACATCCCAACTCTTAAAATAGAAGGGGGATTAATGCTCCTGAATAAAAATATCTGCCCTACACTGTATCCCTAAATAATTGCACCTCATTGTGCTCTCTGCAAAAAATATGTCACACTGTCTCCCTAAAGGTTCATGCCCTTCACACTGCCCCCTTCTTTCCATCCTGACCCTCCTTTTCACTGTTTTCTCACACTGGGTCCTCAATATTGTGCCCAGTAACTATACTGCGCCCCCTCATGATATGCCCCCTGTGAGGGACAAGGGAGAATCCATTTTGGATTTTAAGTCTCCCTCAACTTCTGAAATGTGCCCCCACCCGTGGGATTCCCCAGGCTCTTTGTTTTCTTTTAACCCCTTAGTGACAGAGCCAATTTGGTACTTAATGACCGAGCCAATTTCTGCAATTCTGACCACTGTCACTTTATGAGGTTATAACTCTGGAACGCTTCAACGGATCCCGCTGATTCTGAGATTGTTTTTTCGTGACATATTGTACTTCATGTTAGTGGTAATATTTCTTCGATATTACTTGTGATTATTTATGAAAAAAACGGAAATATGGCGAAAATTTTTAAAATTTTGCAATTTTCAAAATTTGTATTTTTATGCCCTTAAATCAGAGAGATATGTCACGAAAAATAGTTAATAAATAACATTTCCCACATGTCTACTTTACATCAGCACAATTTTGGAAACAAAATTTTTTTTTGTTAGGGAGTTATAAGGGTTAAAAGTTGACCAGCAATTTCTCATTTTTACAACACCATTTTTTTTTAGGGACCACATCACATTTGAAGTCATTTTGAGGGGTCTATATGATAGAAAATAACGAAGTGTGACACAATTCTAAAAACTACACCCCTCAAGGTTCTCAAAACCACATTCAAGAAGTTTATTAACTCTTTACGTGCTTCACAGGAACTGAAACAATGTGGAAGGAAAAAATGAACATTTAACTTTGTTTTGCAAACATCTTAATTCAGAACCATTTTTTTTTATTTTCACAAGTGTAAAAACAGAAATGTAACCATAAATTTTGTTATGCAATTTCTCCTGAATACGCCAATACCCCATATGTGGGGGTAAACCACTTTTTGGACGCACTGCAGAACTTAGAAGTGAAGGAGCGCCGTTTGACTTTTTCAATGCAGAATTGGCTGGAATTGAGATTGGACGCCATGTCACGTTTAGAGAGCCCCTGATGTGCCTAAACAGTGGAAACCCCCACAAGTGACACCATTTTGGAAACTAGACCCCTTAAGGAACTTATCTAGATGTGTGGTGAGCACTTTGAACCCCCAAGTGCTTCACAGAAGTTTATAACGTAGAGCCGTGAAAAAAAAAATCACATTTTTTCTACAAATATGATCTTTTTGCCCACAAATTTTTATTTTCACAAGGGTAACAGGAGAAATTAGACCACTAAAGTTGTTGTGCAATTTCTCCTGAGTACGTCGATACCCAATATGTGGGGGTAAACCACTGTTTGGGCGCACCGCAGAGCTTGGAAGAGAAAGAGTGCCGTTTTACTTTTTCAATGTAGAATTGGCTGGAATTAAGATCGGACGCCATGTCGCGTTTGGAGAGCCCCTGATGTGCCTAAACAGTAGAAATCCCCCACAAGTGACCCCATTTTGGAAACTAGACCCCTTAAGGAACTTATCTAGATGTGTGGTGAGCACTTTGAACCCCCAAGTGCTTCACAGAAGTTTATAACGTAGAGCCGTGAAAATAAAAAATCGCTTTTGTTTACACAAAAATGATCTTTTCGCCCACAAATTCTTATTTTCACAAGGGTAACAGGAGAAATTAGACCACAAAAGTTGTTGTGCGATTTCTCCTGAATACGTCGATACCCCATATGTGAGGGTAAACCACTGTTTGGGTGCACCGCAGAGCTTGGAAGTGAAGGAGCGCCGTTTTACTTTTTCAATGTAGAATTGGCTGGAATTGAGATTGGACGCCATGTCGTGTTTGGAGAGCCCCTGATGTGCCTAAACAGTGGAAACCCCCACAAGTGACACCATTTTGGAAACTAGACCCCTTAAGGAACTTATCTAGATGTGTGGTGAGCACTTTGAACCCCCAAGTGCTTCACAGAAGTTTATAACATAGAGCCGTGAAAATGAAAAATCGCTTTTGTTTACACAAAAATGATCTTTTTGCCCACAAATTTTAATTTTCACAAGGGTAACAGGAAAAATTAGACCACAAAAGTTGTTGTGCAATTTCTCCTGAGTACGTCGATACCCAATATGTGGGGGTAAACCACTGTTTGGGCGCACCGCAGAGCTTGGAAGAGAAGGAGTGCCGTTTTACTTTTTCAATGTAGAATTGGCTGGAATTGAGATTGGACGCCATGTCGCGTTTGGAGAGCCCCTGATGTGCCTAAACAGTGGAAACCCCCCACAAGTGACACCATTTTGGAAACTAGACCCCTTAAGGAACTTATCTAGATGTGTGGTGAGAACTTTGAATGCCCACGTGCTTCACAGAAGTTTATAATGCAGAGTCGTGAAAATAAAAAAATTTTTTTTTTCCACAAAAAAGATTTTTTAGCCCCCAAGTTTTTATTTTCACAAGGGTAACAAGAGAAATTGGACCCCAAAAGTTGTTGTCCAATTTGTCCTGAGTATGCTGGTACCCCATATGTGGGGGTAAACCACTGTTTAGGCGCACGGCAGAGCTCGGAAGGAAGGAGCGCCGTTTTGGAATGCAGACTTTGATAGAATGGTCTGCGAGCATTATGTTGCGTTTGCAGAGCCCCTGATGTACCTAACCAGTAGAAACCCTCCACAAGTGACCCCATTTTGGAAACTAGACCCCCCAAGGAACTTATCTAGATGTGTGGTGAGAACTTTGAATGCCCAAGTGCTTCACAGAAGTTTAGAATGTAGAGTCGTGAAAATCAAAAATATTTTTTTTTCCACAAAAAAGATATTGTAGCCCACAAGTTTTTATTTTCACAAGGGTAACAGGAGAAATTAGACCACAAAAGTTGTTGTGCGATTTCTCCTGAATACGTCGATACCCCATATGTGAGGGTAAACCACTGTTTGGATGCACCGCAGAGCTTGGAAGTGAAGGAGCGCCGTTTTACTTTTTCAATGTAGAATTGGCTGGAATTGAGATTGGACGCCATGTCGTGTTTGGAGAGCCCCTGATGTGCCTAAACAGTGGAAACCCCCACAAGTGACCCCATTTTGGAAACTAGACCCCCCAAGGAACTTATATAGATGTGTGGTGAGAACTTTGAATGCCCAAGTGCTTCACAGAAGTTTATAATGCAGAGTCATAAAAAAATATATATATATTTTTCCACAAAAAAGATTTTGTAGCCCCCAAGTTTTTATATTTACAAGGGTAACAAGAGAAATTGGACCCCAGAAGTTGTTGTCCAATTTATCCCGAGTACGCTGATGCCCCATATGTGGGAGTAACCCACTGTTTGGGCGCACGGCAGAGCTCAGAAGGGAGGGAGCACCATTTGACTTTTTGAGCGCAAAATTGGCTGTCGTGTTTGGAGACCCCCTGATGTACCTAAACAGTGGAAACCCCCCAATTCTAGCTCCAACCCAACTCCAACACACCCCTAACCCTAATCCTAACCTGATCCATAATCCTAATCACTAACCCTAACGATAATCACAACCGTTACCCCAAAACAACCCTAATGTCAACCCTAACCATAACCCTAATCAAAACCCTAAATCCAACACACCCCTAATCCTAATCTCAACCCTAACCTCAAACCTAACCCTAATCCCAATACACCCCTAATCACAACCCTAACCTTAACCCTAATCCCAAACCTAACCCTAATCCCAGGCGTAACCCTAATGCCAACCCTAACCCTAATACCAACTCTAATCCAAACCCTAACCCTAATCCCAACTCTAACCCTAACTTTAGCCCCAAGGCTACTTTCACACTTGCATCGTTTGGCATCCGTCGCAATCCGTAGTTTTGGACAAGAAACGGATCCTGCAAATGTGCCCGCAGGATGCGTTTTTTGCCCATAGACTTGTATTGCCGACGGATCGTGACGGATGGCCACACGTCGCGTCCGTCGTGCACTGGATCAGTTGTGTTTTGGCGGACCGTCGGCACAAAAAACGTTCAATGAAACTTTTTTTGTACGTCGCATCCGCCATTTCTGACCGCGCGTGCGTTGCCGTAACTCCGCCCCCTCCTCCCCAGGACATAGATTGGGCAGCGGCTGCGTTGAAAAACTACATCCGCTGCCCACGTTGTGCACAATTTTCACAACGTGCGTCGGTATGTCAGGCCGACGCATTGCGACGGCCCCGTACCGACGTAAGTGTGAAAGAAGCCTAACCCTAAATTTAGCCCCAACCCTAACCCTAAATTTAGCCCTAGCCCTAACCCTAGCCCTAACCCTAGCCCTAACCCTACCCCTAACCCTAACCCTACCCCTAACCCTAGCCCTAACCCTAGCCCTACTCCTAGCCCTAACCCTAGCCCTAACCCTAACCCTACCCCTAACCCTACCCCTAGCCCTAACCCTAGCGCTAACCCTACCCCTAACCCTACCCCTAACCCTAGCCCTAACCCTAGCCCTACCCCTAACCCTAGCCCTACCCCTAACCCTACCCCTACCCCTAACCCTACCCCTAACCCTAACCCTAATTTTAGCCCCAACTGCTCTTCTCCTGCCGGCCAGCAGATGGAGACAGATGGCGGGCGCACTGCGCATGCGCCCGCCATTTTCTTTTCCCCGGCAGCCAGGAGGAGCAGCAGGAGGACCCAGGGACACAGGTGAGTATGCTAGGGTCCCCGAATCCCCCTATTTCTCTGTCGTCTGATGTGCAATCACATCAGAGGACAGAGAATTACACTTTACTTTTTTTTTTTTGTTTGCGATTGCCGGTAAACAGTTAATTACCGGCGATCGCAAAACAGGGGTCGGTAAAACCGACCCCGATCATGTTCTTTGGGGTCTCGGCTACCCCCGGCAGCCGAGACCCCAAAGATTCTCCTGGTGCCGGCCGGCGGGCGCACTGCGCATACGCCCGCCATTTTGAAGATGGCGGCGCCCACCGGGAGACACGAGGAGCATCGGGGGAGATAGGTGAGTATTGGGGGGCTACCTGGGACCCCTTTTCTCTGTCCTCCTTTGTGCGATCACATCGGAGGACAGAGAAATTAAAAAGAGATCGCGTTTTTTTTTTCTTTGCGATCGCCGGTAAACGGTTAATTACCGGCGATCGCAAATGCTGGGTCGGTTAAAAACCCCCCGAATCATGTTCTCTGGGGTCTCGGCTACCCCCGGCAGCCAAGACCCCGGAGAAAATCCGACTCTGGGGGGTGCTATTCACTTTTTCCACAGCGTCGTTAATTAACGGCGCTGTGGTTTAAGTACCCTTAGCGGCCGCCGTTAAAAGGCGTATCGGCGGTCGCTAAGGGGTTAATTAAACGAGCTAGGAGAAGCTCTTTTGAAGTTATTAACACAAGGGTGCTACCCCAGGGTTGGTTCCTGACCCGATCTAAGCCTGCTGTCGGACGGGGCTTATTTTAAATGAAGAACTGGTGGCAGAATACCGTATTGTTTTAGTGAGGAACTCTGGCAGTGACGGCCGGGAGATTTAGATATATATCCCCAGCCTGAACTGGTGATATATATTCCCTCTCATTGGGAGCGCCTCAGTAACACGTACCTATAAGGGAAGCCTTTCCGGTGACTATTTGCCCTCGGTGCAGTTCCCCCGACTGACCTGAGGCAAGTGGTGGCGCCAGAGAGCCGACCCCTGCTGGGCCCTTCTCTCCCCTCTCCCGCAGGTGAGCGAAGTCGATGCTCCCCTTCCCCTGTGAGATCCCTGACAGATTGATGGCAGCACGGTGGGATCGAGAAAATAGTGTGCGTGGGATCCCTACTCCCAAACACTAAGGACTAACAGCAGTAGCTTGTGCTGCTGGAGTCTTAAGATCAGCTCAGCACTAGACAGTCCGAGTGCAAAGTACAGTAGGTGGGTGGGTGCACGGGTTGCCACTGTGTCCGTGACCGAGGGCTGAAAAGACTGGCTGCAAGCACTCGAAGTCGGACATGAATAATGGCCGCAGAGCAAGCCCGTAATGCGGAGAATCACTATACTGATTCTGAAGAAGGGGTGAACCCGGGTTGGTCCTGCCTGGGCGCCCCAAGCGCCTCACCACCTGTGCACTACCCTGCCGCAGGAGAGCGCCCCCTACTGCCTTTCTCCCTGGACAGCTCAGATCTGAGTCTCTCTTTCAAGCTGCCCTGGCAAGTCTCGAGGTGGGGCGTGAGGAAGCCTACTAAGCCCTCCTGAAGTCGGCAGAGCGCCAGGCAGATCGAGAGGTGGCAGAGCGCCAGGCAGATCGAAAGGCGGCACAAGCAGAGCGCCAAGCCCAGCGAGAGCATCAGCTGGAGTTGGCCTGATAGGGTGTCCTACTGCTCACCACAGCACCTCAGGAACCCAAAACAGCCAAGGTCCGAGCCGAGGACTTCCCCTTGCTGGAGAAGGATGGAGATCTGGACTCCTTTCTGCACGCTTTTGAGCAGACCTGCCGACAGCACCATCTGGCCTCGGATGAGTGGGCCAAGTACCTGACACCCCGTTTGAGGGGTAAGTCCCTGGCAGTTTTGGGGGACTTACCTGCCAGAGTGGAACAGAGCTCTGAGAACATCAAAAAGGCCCTGATCCAGCAGTTCAAACTCACTCCGGAGTCTTACCGCAGGAATTTCCGGAGCCTGCAAAAAAGCCCAAAGGTCACGTGGGTCGACCACATGCGGCCCTTATGAGAGCTGGAGAGCACTGGACCAAGGGACTGGAGCTCACCACCGGCCAAGAGATCCAGAAGGCGTTTTTCACGGAGCAATTCTTGTGGAACTGCCCAGAGGATCTTCAGCAGTACCTCTGTGACCAGAAACCACAGGGGGCCGCTGCTACAGCCGCCCTGGCAGATGAATATGCCAATAACCGGGCCCCTGAAGCCAAGCAGGCCACCCACAGCACCTGGAGATGGGGTAAGACTCATCCAGCCCCTGTTTTCCCAGCCCCTAGAATGCAAGGGGCACCACCCTCTGTTTCCCTCTCCAGGCCAGGGGCAGAACCCAGGAGGTGTCACCTCTGCAATCAACCCGGATACTTCAGGACCATGTGTCCCCAGTGCCCCAAGGCTCCGGCCTCATTCCCAAAACCGTACCCTGTCATGTGTGTGGGTGGGGGTGGTGGGAGGTCCCGTGACAATTACCAGTCCGTCACTGTAAACCATTCCGCCGCTATGGGACTGCGGGACACCGGTGCCGAGATGACCCTTGTGTGACCTGAGATGGTGTCCCCCAGGACTTGTTACCTGGAAAAACCCTTGCCGTCTCTGGGATTGGGGGAATTGAACTGGCGCTGTCCGTCGCCAGGGTTCATCTGGACAGGGGCGCCGGGAGAGGAATGAGGGAGGTGGGAGTGTCAGCGAATATTCCCGCGAGTGTTTTACTTGGGACGGATTTGGCTAGGCTAGTGTCACAGTATGTGGCTACTGAGACTCCAAGTCTCGGTCCCCCACTGTGTCTTGATTTGTCTACTGCTAGCAATATTATAAGCGTGTTGCCTGTTCCTTCTGCATCAAGGGGGAGGTGGAGGCTGAGTGTCACTCCTGCACTGACAGGACACATGCAGAGCCTGCAGATGAGACAGAGCCAGAAGACACAGGAAGGTGTGAGAATGCCCCCAGGTATGATGAGACAGTGTGCTCTGGAGGGAAAGGTAGGGGCAGGTAGCTGGAATGCCAGAACCAGAGTTGGTGGGAGGGTCTGCCGCAGAGATTGTAGGGCCCTGAATGAGTCCAGACTTCTGGGTTCTGCGCAGCTGCAGAAAGGGAAACGTGCCAATGGGGTTGGGGCTCTCACAGGAGAGGTGGAGCTTCCAGGTAAGGCCCCAGGGCAGGAGGTCCCCACATCCGGGATGCCAGGAGACCAGGCTGGTCCAACTGACTCGGCAACTTGTGTGGAAGGCGAGGGGAGGCAAGTACTATCCAGGGTTACAGCAGCTGTCACCAGGAGTGGGGGTGCTGGAGCCCACGGAGCCTCGCAGAGGTCTGACAGCCTTCCCCCTTCTGACCAAGTGGCGGATGAGCCAGGGGAGGCCTGGAGATGGGTCCTGGGGAACTGACTGAAGACGTGGCAGTTTTGTCCATTCTGGCTGCGTCTAGTCAGGGATTTCCGTTAGCGTTGGAGGCCGATGACAGCCTGAAGGCCCTTAAGGAGCAGGCTGCACAGCCTTTCACGGACTCAGACCTCGTGCAGGTGGTATGGGGCCAGGGACATCTGTACCGGGTGTCGGTTCAGAAAGGGTCACCAGAGGCACGGCCTAGGGACTGATAGTTAGTGGTACCCTATCCGTTCTGGGCGGAGTTGTTGCGGATCGCACATGAAGTTATGATGGCCAGACACTTAAGGATCCCTAAGACCAAGGCCAGGCTAGCCCAGCATTTCTACTGGCCTAAAATGGGGACTGATGTGGCTGCCTACTGCCGTCCGTGTGACACCTGTCAGAGAGTGGGGAAGGGGGCGCCCCAAAGCCCCACTGGTGCCATTGCCCATCATTGATTAGCCTTTCTGGAGGGTGGCTGTGGATCTCACTGGACTGCTGTCCATTCCCAGCCGCTTCGGGAAATGCTACATACTAACGGTAGTGGATTATGCCACCCGATACCCGGAAGCAGTAGCCTTGTCGTCCTCATGGGCTGACAAGGTAGCCACCGCTTTACTGGAGATTTTCTCCAGAGTGGGATTTCCCCAGGAAATGCTCACTGACTGAGGGACCCAGTTCATGTCGCAGCTGATGGAGTCCCTTTGTAAGCAAATACAGGTGCAACATTTGGTGGCCAGCCCGTACCATCCGCAGACTAATGGTCTGTGCGAGCGGTTCAATGGCACCCTCAAGCAGATGCTTAGAATGTTGGTTGACTCCCACGGGAGCGACTCCCTCACCTACTATTTGCCTACCGGGAGGCTCCGCAGCCCTCAACGGGGTTCGCCCCCTTCGAGCTCCTGTATGGGCGGCGTGTACGAGGGCCCCTTGCTCTGGTGAAAGAGGCATGGGAAGGAGAATTGGCCACCCCTGTAGTGTCGGTTGTTGAGTTGTGTGCTTCTGGGACAAAATGACGGCCTTGTCGTGGCTGGGGCAGGACAATATGGCCCAGGCTCAGGCTGACCAGAAGCTCTGGTATGACTAGAATGCTTGTGAAAGGACCTACCAGGTGGGTCAGAAAGTGTGGGTACTGGTCCCCGTACCACAGGACAAGCTTCAGGAAGCCTGGAAGGGCCCATACCTCATGCACCAGCGGCTCAATGACGTCACGTACCTGGTCACCCATGTGAACATGATAAAGGCCCATCATGAGCGGGAGGCCTGCGCCCTCCCTGTGTGCAACCTTCCCGAGAAAGGAGAGACTGAAACCCTCCTGGATCTGGTCACCCAAGCCAAGGTGGATGGATCCATTGAGGAAGTAGAGGTTGGCCCCCAGCTCTCTGAGGACCAATGGTCCCAGATGGTGGATACTCTACGCCCCTTCCAGGAGCTGTTCAGCAGCCTTCCCGGAAGGACCGAGTTGGCTGTCCATCTTGTGGACACCGAGGATCACCCCCTTATCCAGCGGTCAGCATATCGGGTCTCTCTCGAGGTGCAACAGCAGATGTGCCAGGAGATTGACGAGATGCTGAAGCTGGAGGTGATTCAGATATCCAACAGTGTGTGGGCATCACCCGTAGTCCTTGTCCCCAAAAAGGACCGAACCACCCAGTTCTGCATGGACTACCGGCGGCTCAATGCTGTCACGGTCATGGATGCGTTCCCTATACCTATACCACGGATCGATGACCTGCTCGATCAGTTGGCCGGGGCTAAGTACCTGACCATCTTGGATTTGAGCCAGGGATATTGGCAGATACCTCTGACCCACGAGACCCAGGAGCGCTCTGCCTTTATAACCCCTCTTGGACTGTATGAGTCCACCGTGACGCCATTCAGCATGAAGAATGCCCCTGCCACTTTTCAGTGGATGGTCAACACGCTGCTCCAGGGACTTGAAGGGTACACTGCCGCGTACCTGGATGATATTGCCATCTTCAGTCCCACATGGGAGGATCACTTAGAGCATTTGACGCATGTGCTTAGGCAGATCAAACGGGTAGGTTTGACCATCAAGCCAGAAAAGTGCCAGCTGGGCATGAGCGAGGTCCTCTACCTGGGTCACTGGGTAGGGGGGGGGCTCTGAAGCCAGAACCTGTGAAGGTGGATGCCATCGCATCCTGGCCCACCCCCAGGACCAAGAAGCAAAGTGATGTCCTTCCTCCACACCACTGGGTACTATAGGAGGTTTGTTCCACACTATAGGACCCTGGCCAAGCCCCTGACGGACCTCACCAAGAAAAAGCTGCCGCCTGCGGTAGACTGGTCAGTCACCTGGGAGACTGCTTTTCATGTGCTCAAGACCGCTGTCTCCAGCTCCCCAGTACTACAAGCTACTGACTTTGCGTGGCCGTTTGTAGTACAGACCGACGCCAGTGACTTTGGTCTCGGTTGTCATGATCCCAATGGCAGGGGATCACTAAAGGACAAGCACAGATACAAACAAACTCTAGGGCGATGGAACCTGAGCTGACCGCGACCCTGAACCTAACACACAAATAAAAGTAGCCGGGGAACGTGCCTACGATGATCCTAGACGTCTCGCTCCAGCCGAAGATCTAACTACCCCTATTAGAAGAAACACAGACCTCTCTTGCCTCCAGAGAAATACCCCACAGAAATAGCAGCCCCCCACATATAATGACGGTGAAATGAGAGGAAAGCACATACGCAGTATGAAAACAGTTTCAGCAAAATGAGGCCCGCTAAAGCTAGATAGCAGAGGATACAAAAGTGAACTGCGCGGTCAGCGAAAAACCCTTCAAAAAACCATCCTGAAATTACTTGAACTCATGTGCCAACTCATGGTACATGAGGAGCAATTTCAGCCCACTAGAGCAACCAGCAGCAGAGAATCACATATCTGCAGGCTGGACTAAAAACCAAATAAAGCAAAACACCAAAACAGGAAAATCCAAACTTAGCTTGACCAGAAGGTTCTAGGAGCAGGGAGCAGAAGTAACAAGACACACTGGATACATTGATAACCGGCGAGGAAATGCCAGCAAAGCCAGGTTAAATAGGAAACTCCCATATCCTGATGGAACAGGTGGAACCCAGAGACCCAGGAAAGACAAGTCACCCAGTACCATCAGTAACCACCAGAGGGAGCCCAAAAACAGAACTCACAACAGTACCCCCCCCTTGAGGAGGGGTCACCGAACCCTCACGAGAACCACCAGGGCGACCAGGATGAGCCCTATGAAAAGCGCGAACCAAATCATCAGCATGAACATCAGAGGCAACCACCCAAGAATTATCCTCCTGACCATAACCCTTCCACTTGACCAAATACTGGAGTTTCCGTCTGGAAACACGAGAATCCAAGATCTTCTCCACAACATACTCCAATTCTCCCTCCACCAGCACTGGAGCAGGAGGCTCAAGCGAAGGAACAACAGGTACCTCATACTTCCGCAACAACGACCGATGGAACACATTATGAATAGCAAACGATGCCGGGAGATCCAAACGAAACGACACAGGGTTAAGAATTTCCAAGATCCTATAGGGACCGATGAACCGAGGCTAGAACTTAGGAGAAGAGACCTTCATAGGAACAAAACGAGAAGACAACCACACCAAGTCCCCAACAAGAAGTCGAGGACCCACGCGGCGACGGCGATTAGCAAACTGCTGAGCCTTCTCCTGGGACAACTTCAAATTGTTCACCACATGACTCCAAATCCGATGCAACCTATCCACCACCATGTCCACTCCAGGACAATCAGAAGGTTCCACCTGACCAGAGGAAAAACGAGGATGAAACCCCGAATTACAAAAGAAAGGAGAAACCAAGGTAGCAGAACTAGCCCGATTATTAAGGGCAAACTCGGCCAGCGGCAAAAAGGTAACCCAGTCATCCTGATCAGCAGAAACAAAACACCTTAAATAAGTTTCCAAGGTCTGATTAGTTCGTTCAGTCTGGCCATTCGTCTGAGGATGGAATGCAGACGAAAAGGACAAATCAATGCCCATCTTAGCACAGAACGTCCGCCAAAATCTAGACACAAACTGGGATCCCCTGTCAGAAACGATGTTCTCAGGAATCCCATGCAAACGAACCACGTTCTGAAAAAACAGAGGGACCAACTCAGAGGAGGAAGGTAACTTAGGCAAGGGGACCAGATGAACCATTTTAGAAAAGCGATCACACACAACCCAGATGACGGACATTTTTTGAGAGACAGGGAGATCCGAAATAAAGTCCATGGAAATGTGCGTCCAAGGCCTCTTCGGGATAGGCAAAGGTGACAACAATCCACTGGCCCGAGAACAGCAAGGCTTAGCCCGAGCACAAACCTCACAAGACTGCACAAAAGAACGCACATCCCTCGACAAGGAAGGCCACCAAAAAGACCTGGCCACCAAGTCTCTAGTACCAAATATTCCAGGATGACCTGCCAACGCAGAAGAATGGACCTCGGAGATGACTCTACTGGTCCAATTATCCGGAACAAACAGTCTCTCAGGCGGACAACGATCAGGTTTACCCGTATGAAACTCCTGCAAAGCACGTCGCAAGTCTGGGGAGACAGCAGACAAAATCACCCCATCCCTAAGGATACCAGTGGGTTCAGAATTTCCAAGGGAGTCAGGCACAAAACTCCTAGAAAGAGCATCCGCCTTCACATTCTTTGAACCTGGCAGGTATGAAACCACAAAATTGAAACGAGAGAAAAACAGTGACCAACGAGCCTGTCTAGGATTCAGACGCCTGGCAGACTCAAGGTAAATCAAATTTTTGTGATCAGTCAAGACCACCACACGATGTCTAGCACCCTCTAGCCAATGACGCCACTCCTCAAATGCCCACTTCATGGCCAAAAGTTCCCGATTACCAACATCATAATTCCGCTCAGCCGGCGAAAACTTTCTAGAAAAAAACGCGCATGGCTTCATCACTGAGCAATCGGAGCTTCTCTGTGACAAAACCGCCCCCGCTCCAATCTCGGAAGCATCAACCTCAACCTGAAAAGGGAGCGAAACATCTGGCTGACGCAACACAGGAGCAGAAGAAAACCGGCGCTTAAGTTCCTGAAAGGCCTCCACAAAAACATCCCGATAATCAGACAAAAACACAGGAATCTCAGAAGGAGTAGATGAAGCGATAGAAATTGGAGGTGCATCATCATGAACCCCCTGACAACCCCAGCTTAACACAGACATTGATTTCCAGTCAAGGACTGGATTATGAGTTTGTAACCATGGCAGACCAAGCACTAGGACATCATGCAAATTATACAGTACCAGGAAGCGAATCACCTCCTGATGAACGGGAGTCATACGCATGGTCACTTGTGTCCAGTACTGAGGTTTATTCATAGCCAAAGGTGTAGAGTCAATTCCCTTCAAAGGAATAGGGACTTCCAGAGGCTCCAGACTAAACCCACAGCGATTGGCAAATGACCAATCCATAAGACTCAGGGCAGCGCCTGAATCCAAATAGGCATCGACGGAAATGGATGATAATGAACAAATCAGAGTCACAGACAGAATGAACTTAGACTGTAAAGTACTAATGGCAACAGACTTATCAACCTTTTTTGTGCATTTAGAGCATGCTGATATAACATGAGCTGAATCACCACAATAAAAGCACAACCCTTTTTTCCGCCTATACTTTTGCCGTTCACTTCTGGACTGAATTCTATCACATTGCATTATCTCAGGTGACGGTTCAGACGACACCGCCAAATGATGCACAGGTTTGCGCTCCCGTAAACGCTGATCAATCTGAATAGCCATAGTCATAGACTCATTCAGACCAGTAGGCGCAGGGAACCCCACCATAACATCTTTAATGGCCTCAGAAAGGCCATCTCTGAACTTTGCAGCCAGAGCGCACTCATTCCACTGAGTAAGCACCGACCACTTCCGAAATTTTTGACAATAAATTTCTGCTTCATCTTGCCCCTGAGAGAGGGCCAACAAAGCTTTTTCAGCCTGAATCTCTTGGTTAGGTTCCTCATAGAGCAAACCCAATGCCAGAAAAAACGCATCCGCATTAAGCAACGCAGGGTCCCCTGGTGCCAATGCAAATGCCCAATCCTGAGGGTCACCCCGCAGGAAAGATATAATAATCTTGACTTGCTGAGCAGGGTCTCCCGAGGAGCGAGATTTCAAAGAAAGAAACAACTTGCAATTGTTCCTAAAATTCAGAAAACGAGATCTATCTCCAGAAAAAAACTCTGGGACAGGAATTCTAGGTTCAGACATAGGAGCATGTACAACAAAATCCTGTATATTTTGAACCTTAGCGGCAAGATTATTCAGGCTGGAAGCCAAACTCTGGACGTCCATGATAAACAGCTGAGATCAGAGCCATTCAAAGATTAAGAGGAGGAGGAAGTAGCCAGGCTGCAATAAGGCTAGGCAGCAAACTCTGAGGGAAAGAGGGAAAAAAAAAAAAAAAAAAAAACTTCCTCAGACTACTTATCCTCCTACTTCAGCCAATACAATTAACACTTTGTGGGCCGGTTATACTGTCATGATCCCAATGGCAGGGGATCACTAAAGGACAAGCACAGATACAAACAAGCTCTAGGGCGATGGAACCTGAGCTGACCGCGACCCTGAACCTAAGACACAAATAAAAGTAGCCGGGGAACGTGCCTACGATGATCCTAGACGTCTCGCTCCAGCCGAAGATCTAACTACCCCTATTAGAAGAAACACAGACCTCTCTTGCCTCCAGAGAAATACCCCACAGAAATAGCAGCCCCCCACATATAATGACGGTGAAATGAGAGGAAAGCACATACGCAGTATGAAAACAGTTTCAGCAAAATGAGGCCCGCTAAAGCTAGATAGCAGAGGATACAAAAGTGAACTGCGCGGTCAGCGAAAAACCCTTCAAAAAACCATCCTGAAATTACTTGAACTCATGTGCCAACTCATGGTACATGAGGAGCAATTTCAGCCCACTAGAGCAACCAGCAGCAGAGAATCACATATCTGCAGGCTGGACTAAAAACCAAATAAAGCAAAACACCAAAACAGGAAAATCCAAACTTAGCTTGACCAGAAGGTTCTAGGAGCAGGGAGCAGAGGTAACAAGACACACTGGATACATTGATAACCGGCGAGGAAATGCCAGCAAAGCCAGGTTAAATAGGAAACTCCCATATCCTGATGGAACAGGTGGAACCCAGAGACCCAGGAAAGACAAGTCACCCAGTACCATCAGTAACCACCAGAGGGAGCCCAAAAACAGAACTCACAACACTCGGTGCCGTGTTCAGCCAGGTCAACGCAGCGGGCCAGGAGCATCCCGTCCTGTACCTGAGCAGGAAGTTATTGCTGAAAGAAGTGGCCTACTCCATGATGGAAAAGGAGTGCCTGGCAACTGTGTGGGCCCTGCAGCGTCTGCAGCCACACTTGTACGGGCATCCCTTCATCGTGGAGATAGACCACAACCCCCTCAGCTATTTGCACATGGTCTCAGGGACGAATGGGAGGTTGCTGCATTGGAGCCTGGTGCTCTAGCAGTACCACTTCTCCATTCGCCACAAAAGGGGCCAAGACCATGGCAACGCTGACGGGCTATCTCAGCAAGGAGAGATTGCAGGAGTGCGCTCAGGGGAACACGGGAATGTGATGCCCCCTAGTGCCCTCTAAAGCGGGGAGGTGTGAGGGACAAGGGAGAATCCATTTGGATTATAAGCCTCCCTCCACTCCTGAAATGTGCCCCCACCCTTGGGATTCCACTGGCTCTTTGTTTTCTTTTAATTAAACTTTTGAAGTTGTTAACACAAGGGTGCTAACTGTTGGGCAGCTGTGGAAATCTGAACCTAGGAGGTATTGAATATAGGAAATGACTTATAATAACATAATGCAATATGTTTTGATGATCCAAGCACATATTCCGAATCGGCGTCCCTTTCCCCACGTGCACATATTAGTTAGCCACCTGTAGCACTCTGGATCATGGAGTTATAATGCATAGCTAGCAATAATTACATACGGTTGTCATATTTAGTCTCTATGCGCAGATAAAATCCAGCAGAATCTAGTGGTGGTGCAACCACCCCATTCAGAGCTAAAGATATGGGCCAGACACGGTTCTAGGCAGAAAATAATATTCTCAGACATGGGAGGAGAGAGGCTGTACCATCCAGGGGTGGGAGCAGATGTGTGAGGTAGCAGCCTAGGAGATATAAGACAGCCCCTCATTTTGGTCAGTGTCTTTCTGATGGCCGGAGGTTAAGTTTGCTGACGCAGTCCGGGAAGCCTGTAACTAAGATTTGGACCTGTGATCCATCAGCGCCTCCCTGTGGTCACATGGTACATAACACAGTAATTGCAACCCATCTATACCCTATCCTTGTATTACACTCCTGACTGTAAATATTTGCTATTGTATATATAGCTGTATTTTCTAGTGCACCTCTTCGGCGATTAAATATAAAATTAATCTTGGGCTGCCCTTTTATCTCGATCCACAAATCCCCATGTCCGCACGCTCTGTTGGTTATATCATACGCTACCCCAGGGTTGGTTCCTGACCCAATCTAAGCCTGCTGTCGGATGGGGCTTATTTTAAATGAGGAACTGGTGGCAGAATACCGTATTGTTTTAGTGAGGAATTCTGGCAGTGATGGCCGGGAGGTTTAGATATACAGTGGGGCAAAAAAGTATTTAGTCAGTCAGCAATAGTGCAAGTTCCACCACGTAAAAAGATGAGAGGCGTCTGTAATTTACATCATAGGTAGACCTCAACTATGGGAGACAAACTGAGATAAAAAAAATCCAGAAAATCACATTGTCTGTTTTTTTAACATTTTATTTGCATATTATGGTGGAAAATAAGTATTTGGTCAGAAACAAAATTTCATCTCAATACTTTGTAATATATCCTTTGTTGACAATGACAGAGGTCAAACGTTTTATGTAAGTCTTCACAAGGTTGCCACACACTGTTGTTGGTATTTTGGCCCATTCCTCCATGCAGATCTCCTCTAGAGCAGTGATGTTTCTGGCTTTTCGCTTGGCAACACGGACTTTCAACTCCCTCCAAAGGTTTTCTATAGGGTTGAGATCTGGAGACTGGCTAGGCCACTCCAGGACCTTGAAATTCTTCTTACGAAGCCACTCCTTCGTTGCCCTGGCGGTGTGCTTTGGATCATTGTCATGTTGAAAGACCCAGCCACGTTTCATCTTCAATGCCCTTGCTGATGGAAGGAGGTTTGCACTCAAAATCTCACGATACATGGCCCCATTCATTCTTTCATGTACCCGGATCAGTCGTCCTGGCCCCTTTGCAGAGAAACAGCCCCAAAGCATGATGTTTCCACCACCATGCTTTACAGTAGGTATGGTGTATGATGGATGCAACTCAGTATTCTTTTTCCTCCAAACACGACAAGTTGTGTTTCTACCAAACAGTTCCAGTTAGGTTTCATCAGACCATAGGACATTCTCCCAAAACTCCTCTGGATCATCCAAATGCTCTCTAGCAAACTTCAGACGGGCCCGGACATGTACTGGCTTAAGCAGTGGGACACGTCTGGCACTGCAGGATCTGAGTCCATGGTGGCGTAGTGTGTTACTTATGGTAGGCCTTTTTACATTGGTCCCAGCTCTCTGCAGTTCATTCACTAGGTCCCCCCGCGTGGTTCTGTGATTTTTGCTCACCGTTCTTGTGATCATTCTGACCCCACGGGGTGGGATTTTGCGTGGAGCCCCAGATCGAGGGAGATTATCAGTGGTCTTGTATGTCTTCCATTTTCTAATTATTGCTCCCACTGTTGATTTCTTCACTCCAAGCTGGTTGGCTATTGCAGATTCAGTCTTCCCAAACCTGGTGCAGGGCTACAATTTTGTTTCTGGTGTCCTTTGACAGCTCTTTGGTCTTCACCATAGTGGAGTTTGGAGTCAGACTGTTTGAGGGTGTGCACAGGTGTCTTTGTATACTGATAACAAGTTTAAACAGGTGCCATTACTACAGGTAATGAGTGGAGGAAAGAGGAGACTCTTAAAGAAGAAGTTACAGGTCTAAGAGAGCCAGAAATCTTGATTGTTTGTTTCTGACCAAATACTTATTTTCCACCATACTATGCAAATAAAATGATAAAAAAACAGACAATGTGATTTTCTGGATTTTTTTTATCTCAGTTTGTCTCCCATAGTTGAGGTCTACCTATGATGTAAATTACAGACGCCTCTCATCTTTTTAAGTGGTGGAACTTGCACTATTGCTGACTGACTAAATACTTTTTTGCCCCACTGTATATCCCCAGCCTGAACTGGTGATTTATATTCCCCCTCATTGGGAGCGCCTCACTAACTCGTACCTATAAGGGAAGCCTTTCTGGCAACTATTTGCCCTCGGGGCAGTTCCCTGACTGACCTGAGGCAAGTGGTGGCGCCAGAGAGCCGACCCCTGCTGGGCCCTTCTCTCCCCTCTCCCGAGGGGAGCGATGTCGATGCCCCCCTTCCCCTGTGAGATCCCTTACACCCCCTCCTTACAGTGCCCCACACTGCCCACATGCTGCCCTTGTCTCTATACTTCTCCCCACACTATCCAGTCTCTATTCTGTACCCCAGCGAACATATAACCCTAAAAAAGTACATTTATAAGAAAAAATGTAAAATAGCACCACAAAAGAAAATCTTAAGTGGACAAAAATGTGATATACTCACAGTTAATACAAACAATATGTTTCATATGTGACTGTTTTGATGCACTGTATTATTTAAACAGTCAAACATATGTTCCAAGAGAGAGACACCACCAGGGGCCTATAATCATCATACAGCAACTATACCTCTTTTGAACAAACCAAGCCTCCTGATGAACCTAAGGAGAAACTTGTCGACGCAGAGGCATAGAAGCATCATTTATCCATCTACGTCAGAATGATAAGTACCCTCTATCTGTATCTACCACATGCCATACAACATCCCTCCCACTATTAGCCTAGTTGTTTACTGTCTGGTCTAGGCTCCCTGCTTATCAGCACAGGGCCTGCAGGGTCAGAGAGGGAAAGCCATTGTGGAGCAGGGGCATTGCATTGCTATGAAATCCCCCAATTGTGGCTGGGTGCAAGGAAGAGGAGACAACATAGGGACTGTGTTCACATTTGCAATCCCTTAATATTATTTATATCTATTTTGTGCCCCCTCACACTTTTTCCCATAATGTCTCCTCACACTATTCCTCTCAATAGTCTCTTCACACATGTCCCCTCTCCCTCTTCATACTGTCTCCTCTGACATTTTCCCTTCTTGCTCTCCACACTGTCTCCTCAAACATCCCCATTCCCTTACTGTTTCTGCACTCCTCCCTGTTATGATCCGGTGACCTTGGAGCTGCATGAGAACTTTCACTGGAGAAAGTGGCCACTATACTGACCGCAAACCTGAACTTAACACCGCAACTAGAAGTAGCCGTGGAGTGTACCTAACACACCTAGACACCTCGTCACAGCCAGAGGACTAAATACCCCTAGAGATGGAAATCGGAATACTATCTTGCCTCAGAGAAAATCCCCAAAGGATAGACAGCCCCCCCCCCCACAAATATTGGCGGTGAGTCGGAGAGGAAAAAACATACACAGGCAGAAAAAACAGGATTTAGCACAGGAGGCCACTCTAGCTAGATAGGACAGAATAGGACAGAGTTCTGTGCGGTCAGTATAAAAAAACCCTTCAAAAAATCCACAGCAGAATATACAAAAAACTTCCTACATCTAACCAAAGATGTAGGAGCGTATATCTGCAACTCCAGTGAAACCAACCAGACTGAGAATACACAGACACAGTCTAATCTGGACAAAAGAAAAACAAACGAACAGTACTGAAAATAAGCACACTGCATGTGTGCCACAGGAAAAGAAGCAGACACTTATCTTTGCTGAACTGGCAGATAAGCAGGAGAGGCAAGGCAGAGATCCAACACTTCCAAAGAAACATTGACAACTGGCAAGGGCTAAAGGATCCTGCACACCTAAATATCCCAGTCAGAATTGTAATTATCCGATACACCTGGCCAGGACTGCGAGTCAGAGACAACTGCATTCCCACCAACAACCAATGGAGGGAACCCACGAGCAGAATTCACAACACCTCCCTCCCTCTCAACAAACTGTTTTCTCACAAATTTCACACTTCCCATATTGTATCCTCCCAGATTCCCCTCACTCCCCATACTGACATTTTGTCTCCCCATACAGTGTCTGCAACAATGCCCCCACCCCCCTTCTCTTACTATGTCTATGCATTAATCCCCCCACTTTTCAAGTGTTCACACTACTTCTCCCCATAAGACTGGATCCTTACCAATTTCCCCCCTCGAATCTCATACTATGTCCATGCCACTCATTTCCCTCGCTCGTCATACTGTGCCTGCATCTACCCCCCACACCCACCCTTCTCATAGTGTGTCCACACCAAACCCCTTCTGGCTATTCATTCAGTGTCCTCACTAGTCCCCCTCACACTCCTCATACTATGTCCACACCAGTCCATCCCTCGCTCCTCATATTTTGTCCCCACCAATTCCTTCCTCTCTCCTCATACTGTTTTTCCAACCAATGCTCCCCACCTTCACACTGTGTCTCATATTGCATCCGCACAAACTGAGAGATGCAAGTACAATTTATTGCTTCTCTGAGTCAGCTGTCAGCTTGACATCTGGCACATAAAGTGGCCAGCTTCCACCATGGGGACTGTAAAATACAGCTACTGGTGAGACATGTCAGACCACTGCGTCTGGCGGCCTGACAGCACCACTCAATCAGCTGTGCCCGGGGCAAATGCCCCTCTCACCCCCGACATACGCCTCTGTATCACACTTCCAGTGTAGTTGTGGCATCCAGTACATCTGTCTAGCATTTAGCATTTGCAACCCTAGGCCCAATTAACAGTGGCTGCAACCATTTTGGTCTAATCATCTTTTGTATTATCACTTATGACATCCCTATACGATCTGGAACCTTAAAAGACACGTGGGTCAGATAATATTACTGACATTGCATATTATGCAATTTAGGTGACCCAACAACGTATTTACCTAGCAGTGCCAAACCTCAAAAACATTATTAGGCATAATACAGACATGTGAAAAAGTGTTTGCCCCCTTCCTGATTTCCTATTTCCTATTCTTTTGCATGTTCGTCACACTTAAATGTTTCAGATCATCCAACAAATTTAAATATTAGCCAAAGATAACACAAGTAAACACAAAATTCAGTTTTTAAATGAAGGTCTTTATTATTAAGGGAAAAAGAAACCAAAACCTACAGGGCCCTGTGTGAAAAAGTGACCCCCCAAACATAAATTAACTGTGGTTTATCATATCTTTGGGAAGCTGAATTACAATTCCCTAGCCACACCCAGGCCTGATTATAGTAATACCTGTTATCAATAAAGAAATCACTTAAATAGGACCTGCCTGACAAAGTGAAGTAGACCAAAATGTCCTCAAAAGCTAGAGATCATGCAGCAATCCAAAGAAATTCTGGAACAAATGAGAAACAAAGTAAATGAGATCTATCAGTTTTCAAAATGTTATAAAGTAATTTCTAAAGCTGTATAGCCAATATCCATGAGAATTAATTTGCCTACTATGACATAATTTGCTGACATCATTATCCTTTCTGAAGCCCTGGGCTCTACAATTGGCACCTTGTAAGTTTAGCACTGGCTACTCTGTTATGTTTGCTAATGACAGGTGTTATGAAGGCAATCCAGAAACACAGTGTGCTTAGAGATCAGAGCGCACACAGTGATCTGACAAATACCCAAAAATACAAGAACGAGCTCTGAGACGTGGAAACTCTGTAGACTGCACACCTGATCCTATCCTAAACACAACTAAAAGCGGCTGTGGATTGCGCCTAACAACTACCTAGGCAACTCGGCACAGCCTAAGAAACTAGCTAGCCTGAAGATAGAAAAATAGGCCTGACTTGCCACATAGAAATTCCCCAAAGGAAAAGGCAGCCCCCCACATATAATGACTGTGAGTAAGATGAAAAGACAAAACGTAGGGATGAAATAGATTCAGCAAAGTGGGGCCCGATATTCTAGGACAGAGCAAGGACAGTAAAGCGAACTTTGCAGTCTACAAAAAACCCTAAAGCAAAACCACGCAAAGGGGGCAAAAAAAACCCACCGTGCCGAACTAACAGAGCAGCAGGTCACAGGAACAATCAGGAGAAGCTCAGATCCAACACTGAAACATTGACAAGGAGCAAGGATAGCAGCATCAGGCGGAGTTAAGTAATGAAGCAGTTAACGAGCTCACCAGAACACCTGAGGGAGGAAGCTCAGAAGCTGCAGTACCACTTGTGACCACAGGAGTGAATTCAGCCACAGAATTCACAACACTACTCCACAAACTGTTGTATCCCATCTATTTCGGGCTCTTAAAAGACATAAATCAGGCTATGTCACTGTCTGTCCATGATGACATCATTACTCCTGTATCATGACATGCACTAGTCCTTTGATTACATAACTGGTGACATCATGTAAGCAGTGACATTGGCCCTCATGGAATCTTACTAGTGGAGGCCACTATCTAATATATAGTTATAGGAAACACTGTTTTTGGAGATACACTAGAAATAATACTTGTTACAAAATACAATGTCAGTTGTTATTTTTCAAGCCAATTTTTGTATCAAAATAACATATTTGCTATGTGTTGGGAAAAAAAGCGATGTGTCTTATACATCATTCTTCAATAATAATTATAATTTTTTTCTGATTTTTTTGCTGTATTGGTGAATTATAGCAGGCAGTAGTTGCCATTGTGTTGTGCATGTACTGTGCAAAGTACAATTTGTGTACACCAAGGTTAATTACTGCAATTTATCATGTTTACCTTGTTTTCATGTTTGGAGTTGGTAATGTGATTTCATAATTGGTACTCTGGAGATGTAGTTAAGTTAATTTCTGTGTTTCTATGCAAACATACACAACTATACAAATGCACATATATGTGCATTTAAAAAAACATACTTGGGCGTTAAAGAAAAAAAGAGTGCACCTTTTTCCCAGAAAGATCTTTCCCATTTATCCTTGTGTTGTGTCTGGTATTGCAGTATATCCTCACCTACTTAAATGGAGAATTGCAATACCATACACATATCTGGAAAAAATGCATACCTCTTTTCTAATCCTAGACAATCAACTAAAAAGATCTACTCAGAAAATTACTTCTAGTCTAGCTAGACTGATTGTGCACATAGCCAATGCATAACCAAAGGAGCGACTGTGACATAGGGAAGTGTTAGTCCGAGGGCACAATTCATTATTGCATTTGTGTCTTTTTTCAGTCTAGTTTTTGGTATTTTTCACTTGTTTTTTATTTGTGCCTTATTCTTTTTTAATGTTAAACTTTTTTAAAGTTTATTTTAGGTGTTCGATTTTCTTTTTAAATTTTATGTTCACCATTATTGTAAGGCTCAAAAGATACTAGGCCTAGATAAATGGCACTTCCCATATCAATACATCCCTTAAATTCACATGGAAGTCAATGGCAACAAGTGAAAAGAACAATTTAAATTTTATTTCAACACTAATAACATAACATTTAAAATACATATAATGGGGAACACAGTCACAAAAAAAGCTGCAGACACTGCATGTATCAAAATGAATAAGGCCAAAATGTAGGCACCTATCTTCATCAAATTGATTGTCAATATTTAATAATATATATATCCATAAATAAATACCTTAGATTAGCCCAGTACATAATAAATAAATCCACCACATATATCCATTCCTTATTCAATACAAATTCATTTCAACAAAGTGCATATAGTGTTTTTAATTGTACAAAAATACTGCCATATATAATAAATACATTTAAAAGCCAAGTGCTTAGTGTATAAATAGGCAGATTCAGTTATAAGGTGTACCATGTATAAGCCAAGTGCTTATTTGAGTATATAGATAGGCAGATTCAATTATAAGGTGTACTATGCATCAATGTATTTGCTAAGTGCCATAAATTAACCTACACAGCTCCTACAAAGGGGAGGTATACTATATTTAAACAAATCAGGTTTTAACCAATGACAATGAATATGCAAAAGTGCTGAGTGCTTAATACACCGGTAAACAATGAAACATGTTCACAAAATCAGAACATGACACATGATCTGTGTAAACTAAGGTGCTAAGTGCTTAGTACACCAGTAAACAATAAGGCATGGTCCATACTCAAAGTCCGAACAAGGAGAAAGCTGGAGGTGCAAATTGATACATGAGCTGTGTGAGCTGCTTGAGCCCCGACGCGCGTTTCGCGATAGCTTCTTCACCTCCAGCTTTCTCCTTGTATTGCCAATCATTATTGTAAGGAGTTTAGGATTTCCAGATGTTTCTGGCAGATTCATAATCTGCGATTTTTCAAAAAGTTACTAAATTACTGTGCAGATGTACTCCAGTCCCCTCTCTGGATTTATTTTATGCAATCTTTATGATGTTATGAAATGTGTGATTTTTTGCTTTAAAAAAATTAAAAAAAAACTGGTAAAAAAAATAAAGATGGAGATTTTTTGCACAAAATTCATAAACCGTGCGCACCATTTTAAAGAATTTTCCGTAAAACACAGCAGCGAATACCAAAAGACAAAATAGAAAAGTGTTTTAAAAAAATGCAAATGATGAATCGGGCCAGTTACTTTCACTACCATTACGCTTTATGTTAACATGATGTTGTGCTTGCTTAGTAAATTTTGTTAACCAGCAGAGGGAAAGCAGACAGCTGGAAACTGCTGTTTATAGCCTGGGAAGGGGGTATCAAACATGGACCTTCCCAGACTATTAATATCAGTTCACAGCAGTATACATAGCCTTTACTGATTATTAAAGTAGGGGACTCAAAAAATATTGACCACCACCATTTCTTATGTTAATATTCTGCCACTATTTACCCTTCACTATTTACACATTTTAGTGCTACTTACTGGTTCTGGAATCTTTTGCATTTGAGTTGGAAGAGTATCTTCAATTTAATTTGTCAGTTTGCTCCAGTTGCAGGAAAGATGTTTCCGTAAAGCAGGGCATATAATTAATTAATTATTAAGCATTATTAAGCATAATTATTAAGCAGAGCATAGTCACCCAGATAACGTTGGGTGGCATTAATCTAATAAAATTAAAATCTAGTGGTGGTTGTGGATTTTTTGAATATATTGAATATATATGGTTTCATTATACAGGAATTCAGGTAACCCTTTAATAAAAAATGGGGTTTATTTAATCCAAATCTCTGTCTATTGTCTTTATACTGGTTATTACATTTACTAATGGCCATTGTGCTACCAAGTAATACTGACCGAAAAATTCTGACATGTTAATAAGGCCAAATTATGTTGTACCATTCCGATCAATTGTATCTTCGCCTTTACAATATTCCTATTTTTTTTTACAAATCAATCTAAAATGGAGAGCAATGAAGAAAAAAGACTGATAACAATGACTTAATCAGCAAGAAAATGATGGGTTATCAGCTGGCTGTACAAACATGCTGAAATGTCTCTTAATAGGAAAATTACAGAGGAAGTAAATCAACCCTTCTCCTTGGAATAATCAAGGGAGCAATAGAACGATGTTGGAAACATACTCAGCTCGTCCTGAAGGCTCCATCATTAAGGATTGATAAGTGGCTTCTTTATAGGCCCCATCGCTATGGTTACTGCTGTTCCCTTGTTCTGTGGTCTGTGTTGCTTGGATTGTTTATTGAACATGTTATTGCTTGTAAGGACTAAAATGAACATTCCTATTATGGGAAAGTGATGAGGATGCGGTCAGATGTAAGACAACATTGACAATATGCACATTAGGCACAACACGGTTCCAATATCTGTCATAGCCATCCTCATTGAGGCTAATGATTGCTTAATACATTTTATTTACTGTACACAGGTATATACAACATATGTATTGTAGCGTGGTGCGTTTTATCCAATAGGAAGTCAAGTATGTATTAGCGATTGGATACAATAAAACTTAACTTTTATTAGGTATGATAAAAAAACTCACAAAAAAAACTCCAAAACAAAAGGAGTGGGGGGGAGGGTGGGGGGTTGGGGGAACCCCAGTGTATGATGTGCCCTGATACCCACACAGAATGGGAAGACAAAATACAAACAATAGAAAAAAAAAGCCAAATACACACTTTTTTAAAAGACCGACAGTACTAATTGGTCACTGTCTTTGTGACCGGACAAACAAGATAGGACTGGAGCCTTAGGCTACTTTCACACTAGCGTCGGAATCTCCCCGTCGCAATGCGTCGGGCAGAGATTCCGACGCTAGCGTTTAATGCACTGCACAACGGGTGCAGCGGATGCATTTCTCTGGCGCATCCGCTGCCCCATTGTGAGGTGCGGGGAGGTGGGGGCGGAGTTCCGGCCGCACATGCGCGGTCGGAAAAAGCGCTCCGTCAGGAGCAAAAAACGTTACATGTAGCGTTTTTTGCTCCCGACGGTCCGCCAAAGTACAACGCAATGCGTCGTCAATACAAGTCTATGGGGAAAAAACGCATCCTGCAAGCACTTTTGCAGGATGCGTTTTTTCTGCAAAACGACGCATTGTGTTGTGAATTCTGTGGCTGAATTCACTCCTGTGGTCACAAGTGGTACTGCAGCTTCTGAGCTTCCTCCCTCAGGTGTTCTGGTGAGCTCGTTAACTGCTTCATTACTTAACTCCGCCTGATGCTGCTATCCTTGCTCCTTGTCAATGTTTCAGTGTTGGATCTGAGCTTCTCCTGATTGTTCCTGTGACCTGCTGCTCTGTATAGCTAAGTGCTTTTTGCTTTTTTGTTGCTTTTTTTCTGTCCAGCTTGTCTTTTGTTTTGCTGGAAGCTCTGGGACGCAAAGGGTGTACCGCCGTGCCGTTAGTTCGGCACGGTGGGTTTTTTTGCCCCCTTTGCGTGGTTTTGCTTTAGGGTTTTTTGTAGACTGCAAAGTTCGCTTTACTGTCCTCGCTCTGTCCTAGAATATCGGGCCCCACTTTGCTGAATCTATTTCATCCCTACGTTTTGTCTTTTCATCTTACTCACAGTCATTATATGTGGGGGGCTGCCTTTTCCTTTGGGGAATTTCTCTGGGGCAAGTCAGGCCTATTTTTCTATCTTCAGGCTAGCTAGTTTCTTAGGCTGTGCCGAGTTGCCTAGGTAGTTGTTAGGCGCAATCCACAGCCGCTTTTAGTTGTGTTTAGGATAGGATCAGGTGTGCAGTCTACAGAGTTTCCACGTCTCAGAGCTCGTTCTTGTATTTTTGGGTATTTGTCAGATCACTGTGTGCGCTCTGGTCGCTAAGCACACTGTGTTTCTGGATTGCCTTCATAACACCTGTCATTAGCAAACATAACAGTACAAGGAGCCTAACTAATGATTCTCAATAGAGGGAAAAAAAAAGTTCTGACATCATTTTTTTTTTTTTTTTTCTGCTCTGTGTTCACTTTTTTTTTTTCTCCCCTAGACATTTGGGTGATTCTGGACACAGGTGTGGACATGGATATTCAGGGTCTGTGCTCTTCAGTGGATAGTCTCGTTATAAATGTACAGAGAATTCAAGATACTATTGATCAGAAATCTATGTTAGAACCAAGAATTCCTATTCCTGATTTGTTTTTTGGGGATAGAACTAAGTTTCTAAGTTTCAAAAATAATTGTAAGCTATTTCTGGCCTTGAAACCTCATTCTTCTGGTAATCCTATTCAACAGGTTTTGATTATTATTTCTTTTTTGCGCGGCGACCCTCAAGACTGGGCATTTTCTCTTGCGCCAGGAGATCCTGCATTGAGTAGTGTCGATGCGTTTTTCCTGGCGCACGGATTGCTGTACGATGAGCCTAATTCAGTGGATCAGGCTGAGAAAAATTTGCTGGCTTTGTGCCAGGGTCAGGATGATATAGAAGTATATTGTCAGAAATTTAGGAAATGGTCAGTACTCACTCAGTGGAATGAATCTGCGCTGGCAGCTTTGTTCAGAAAGGGTCTCTCTGAGGCTCTTAAGGATGTCATGGTGGGATTTCCTATGCCTGCTGGTTTGAATGAGTCTTTGTCTTTGGCCATTCAGATCGGTCGACGCTTGCGCGAGCGTAAATCTGTGCACCATTTGGCGGTACTGCCTGAGGTTAAACCTGAGCCTATGCAGTGCGATAGGACTATGACTAGAGTTGAACGGCAGGAATACAGACGTCTGAATGGTCTGTGTTTCTACTGTGGTGATTCCACTCATGCTATTTCTGATTGTCCTAAGCGCACTAAGCGGTCCGCTAGGTCTGCCGTCATTGGTACTGTACAGTCCAAATTCCTTCTGTCCATTACCTTGATATGCTCTTTGTCGTCGTTTTCTGTCATGGCGTTTGTGGATTCGGGCGCTGCCCTGAATCTGATGGATTTGGATTATGCTAAACGTTGTGGGTTTTTCTTGGAGCCTTTGCGGTGTCCTATTCCATTGAGAGGAATTGATGCTACACCTTTGGCCAAGAATAAATCTCAATACTAGGCCCAGCTGACCATGTGCATGGCTCCTGCACATCAGGAAGTTATTCGCTTTCTGGTGTTGCATAATCTGCATGATGTGGTCGTGTTGGGGTTGCCATGGCTACAAACCCATAATCCAGTATTGGATTGGAATTCCATGTCGGTATCCAGCTGGGGTTGTCAGGGGGTACATGGTGATGTTCCATTTTTGTCGATTTCGTCATCCACCCCTTCTGAGGTCCCAGAGTTCTTGTCTGATTATCAGGATGTATTTGAAGAGCCCAAGTCCGATGCTCTACCTCCGCATAGGGATTGTGATTGTGCTATCAATTTGATTCCTGGTAGTAAATTCCCTAAAGGTCGATTATTTAATTTATCCGTGCCCGAACACGCCGCTATGCGCAGTTATGTGAAGGAATCCCTGGAGAAGGGACATATTCGCCCATCGTCATCACCACTGGGAGCAGGGTTCTTCTTTGTAGCCAAGAAGGATGGTTCGCTGAGACCGTGTATTGATTACCGCCTTCTTAATAAGATCACTGTTAAATTTCAGTATCCCTTGCCATTGTTATCTGACTTGTTTGCTCGGATTAAGGGGGCTAGTTGGTTCACTAAGATAGATCTTCGTGGTGCGTATAATCTGGTGAGAATCAGGCAAGGAGATGAATGGAAAACTGCATTCAATACGCCCGAGGGTCATTTTGAGTATCTAGTGATGCCGTTCGGACTTGCCAATGCTCCATCTGTGTTTCAGTCTTTTATGCATGACATCTTCCGTGAGTATCTGGATAAATTCCTGATTGTTTACTTGGATGACATTTTGATCTTCTCAGATGATTGGGAGTCTCATGTGAAGCAGGTCAGAATGGTTTTTCAGGTCCTGCGTGCTAACTCTTTGTTTGTGAAGGGATCAAAGTGTCTCTTCGGTGTGCAGAAAGTTTCATTTTTGGGGTTCATCTTTACCCCTTCTACTATCGAGATGGATCCAGTTAAGGTCCAAGCCATCCAGGATTGGATTCAGCCGACATCTCTGAAAAGTCTGCAAAAGTTCCTGGGCTTTGCTAATTTTTATCGTCGCTTCATCTGTAATTTTTCTAGCATTGCCAAACCATTGACCGATTTGACCAAGAAGGGTGCTGATTTGGTTAATTGGTCTTCTGCTGCTGTGGAAGCTTTTCAGGAGTTGAAGCGTCGTTTTTGTTCTGCCCCTGTGTTGTGTCAGCCAGATGTTTCTCTTCCGTTCCAGGTCGAGGTTGATGCTTCTGAGATTGGAGCAGGGGCGGTTTTGTCACAGAGAGGTTCTGATTGCTCAGTGATGAAACCATGTGCTTTCTTTTCCAGGAAGTTTTCGCCCGCTGAGCGTAATTATGATGTGGGCAATCGAGAGTTGCTGGCCATGAAGTGGGCATTCGAGGAGTGGCGTCATTGGCTTGAAGGAGCTAAGCATCGCGTGGTGGTATTGACTGATCATAAGAACTTGACTTATCTCGAGTCTGCCAAGCGCTTGAATCCTAGATAGGCCCGTTGGTCGTTATTTTTTGCCCGCTTCGACTTTGTGATTTCGTACCTTCCGGGCTCTAAAAATGTGAAGGCGGATGCTCTGTCTAGGAGTTTTGTGCCCGACTCTCCGGGTTTATCTGAGCCAGCGGGTATCCTCAAGGAAGGAGTCATTGTGTCTGCCATCTCCCCTGATTTGCGGCGGGTGCTGCAAAAATTTCAGGCAAATAAACGTGATCGTTGTCCAGCAGAGAAACTGTTCGTCCCTGATAGGTGGACTAATAAACTTATCTCTGAACTTCATTGTTCGGTGTTGGCTGGTCATCCTGGAATCTTTGGTACCAGAGAGTTAGTGGCTAGATCGTTCTGGTGGCCATCTCTGTCACGGGATGTACGTACTTTTGTGCAGTCCTGTGGGATTTGTGCTAGGGCTAAGCCCTGCTGTTCTCGTGCCAGTGGGTTGCTTTTGCCCTTGCCGGTCCCAAAGAGGCCTTGGACACATATTTCGATGGATTTCATTTCTGACCTTCCCGTTTCTCAAAAGATGTCAGTCATTTGGGTGGTCTGTGATCGCTTTTCTAAAATGGTCCATCTGGTGCCCTTGGCTAAATTGCCTTCCTCCTCTGATTTGGTACCTTTGTTCTTTCAGCATGTGGTTCGGTTGCATGGCATTCCTGAGAATATTGTTTCTGACAGAGGTTCCCAGTTTGTTTCAAGGTTTTGGCGAGCCTTTTGTGGTAGGATGGGCATTGACCTATCCTTTTCCTCGGCTTTCCATCCTCAGACTAATGGCCAGACCGAACGAACCAATCAGACCTTGGAAACATATCTGAGATGTTTTGTTTCTGCAGACCAGGATGATTGGGTGTCCTTTTTGCCGTTGGCTGAGTTCGCCCTTAATAATCGGGCCAGCTCGGCTACCTTGGTTTCTCCATTTTTTTGCAATTCTGGGTTCCATCCTCGTTTCTCTTCAGGACAGGTTGAGTCTTCGGACTGTCCTGGTGTGGATTCTGTGGTGGATAGGTTGCAGCAGATCTGGACTCAGGTAGTGGACAATTTGATCTTGTCCCAGGAGAAAGCTCAACTTTTCGCTAATCGCAGACGCCGTGTGGGTCCCCGACTTCGTGTTGGGGATCTGGTTTGGTTATCTTCTCGTCATATTCCTATGAAGGTTTCCTCTCCTAAATTTAAACCTCGTTTTATTGGTCCGTATAGGATTTCTGAGGTTCTCAATCCTGTGTCTTTTCGTTTGACCCTCCCAGACTCCTTTTCCATACATAATGTATTCCATAGGTCGTTGTTGCGGAGATACGTGGCACCTATGGTTCCATCTGTTGAGCCTCCTGCCCCGGTTTTGGTGGAGGGGGAATTGGAGTATATTGTGGAGAAGATTTTGGATTCTCGTGTTTCTAGACGGAAACTCCAGTATCTGGTTAAATGGAAGGGTTATGCTCAGGAAGATAATTCCTGGGTTTTTGCTTCTGATGTTCATGCTTCCGATCTTGTTCGTGCCTTTCATGCGGCTCATCCTGGTCGGCCTGGGGGCTCTGGTGAGGGTTCAGTGACCCCTCCTCAAGGGGGGGGGTACTGTTGTGAATTCTGTGGCTGAATTCACTCCTGTGGTCACAAGTGGTACTGCAGCTTCTGAGCTTCCTCCCTCAGGTGTTCTGGTGAGCTCGTTAACTGCTTCATTACTTAACTCCGCCTGATGCTGCTATCCTTGCTCCTTGTCAATGTTTCAGTGTTGGATCTGAGCTTCTCCTGATTGTTCCTGTGACCTGCTGCTCTGTATAGCTAAGTGCTTTTTGCTTTTTTGTTGCTTTTTTTCTGTCCAGCTTGTCTTTTGTTTTGCTGGAAGCTCTGGGACGCAAAGGGTGTACCGCCGTGCCGTTAGTTCGGCACGGTGGGTTTTTTTGCCCCCTTTGCGTGGTTTTGCTTTAGGGTTTTTTGTAGACTGCAAAGTTCGCTTTACTGTCCTCGCTCTGTCCTAGAATATCGGGCCCCACTTTGCTGAATCTATTTCATCCCTACGTTTTGTCTTTTCATCTTACTCACAGTCATTATATGTGGGGGGCTGCCTTTTCCTTTGGGGAATTTCTCTGGGGCAAGTCAGGCCTATTTTTCTATCTTCAGGCTAGCTAGTTTCTTAGGCTGTGCCGAGTTGCCTAGGTAGTTGTTAGGCGCAATCCACAGCCGCTTTTAGTTGTGTTTAGGATAGGATCAGGTGTGTAGTCTACAGAGTTTCCACGTCTCAGAGCTCGTTCTTGTATTTTTGGGTATTTGTCAGATCACTGTGTGCGCTCTGATCGCTAAGCACACTGTGTTTCTGGATTGCCTTCATAACACCTGTCATTAGCAAACATAACAGCATTGTGACGGATTGCAGTTAACGCTAGTGTGAAAGTAGCCTTAGAGGCTACTCTTACAATGTGACGCACACAATGTGCAGTAGAATATAATAGTGGTGAGAAATTGGATGCTATTTTATGTTGTATATTATAACCACCACTTTTTACGCAAGAATGGTACAATAGGTAACACCACTTTTTACTGTGAACTAGGCCTATATGTGCCTATACAGCATGTGAAAGCCCAATATCTCATCAATCAGATGGTTTCACTGTCTGGTTTAGCTGTCTGATCTGCCAAACGGCTGGTTCAAATGGTACCTATGCTCCATTGTTTGGCCTACAAGTCCTATAGAAATACATTTACGCCAAATAGTTTGTTAGCCGTGTGCAACTATATTTGGTCACTGTCGGTGCATATAGCAGCATGTCCATAAGGCTTCAAGTCTATATTCCAGACCGCAACCACTTATCCATGTGCTTATAGGACCATGCCTCCAAGGCCGTATTTGCCACTAGGCACTTGAGGGCACGTGCCTAGGGCGGGGCGATGTGAGGGGGCGGCACCTGAGCAAGTTTAAATAAATTTTTTTTTTTTTTTTTTAGGTTCGGGGGTCACCCTGCCCACACACCCACCTCAGCCCCGGCTGCTGCGGGGGGAGGGGGTCTCGGGCACAGGGCCGCCCGCTATCAGGTCATTACTTGTTAGTGTGCATCTGGCATCCAGAAATGGGTGCTGTACCTTTAAGCAGCCGGCAGGCCCAAGTGCATCATGGTCCTGACGCCGGTCATGTGACATGCTGCCCGCTCTTCTTAATGTAGGAGCAGACTGCAGAGCTGAGCAGCATGTCATGTTTGTTGGAGAAGATACTGAAGTCGGCGGTGAGCAGGGAGAGGAGGCGGGCAGTGTGAGAGGAAGCTTCAGAGAGGAGTGAGGTGAGAGAGGAGACGGGAGTCTGCTGATGTGAGTGAGGAGAGGGGAGGCTGCTAAGGGGAGAATATGAGAGGCTGGAGAGGAGATGAGAGGGGAGGCTGCTAAGGAGAGAGGAGAAGCTGGTGAAGGGAGGCTGCTAAGGGGAGAGGAGAGGCTGGTGAGGGGAGGCTGCTAAGGGGAGATGAGAGGCTGGTGAGGGGAGGCTGCTAAGGGGAGAGGAGAGGCTGGTGAGGAGAAGCTGCTAAGGGGAGAGGAGAGGCTGGTGAGGGGAGGCTGCTAAGGGGAGAGGAGAGGCTGGTGAGGGGAGGCTGCTAAGGGGAGAGGAGAGGCTGGTGAGGGGAGGCTGCTAAGGGGAGAGGAGAGGCTGGTGAGGGGAGGCTGCTAAGGGGAGAGGAGTGGCTGGTGAGGGGAGGCTGCTAAGGGGAGAGGAGAGGCTGGTGAGGGGAGGCTGCTGATGAGATGAGAGGAGAGGCTGGTGAGTGGAGGCTGCTGAGGAGAGGAGAAGCTGGTGAGGGGAGGCAGCTGAGGAGAGGAGATGAGAGGAGAGGCTGGTGAGGGGAGGCTGCTGAGGAGAGGAGATGAGAGGAGAGGCTGGTGAGGGGAGGCTGCTGAGGAGAGGAGATGAGAGGCTGGTGAGGGGAGGCTGCTGAGGAGAGGAGATGAGGGGAGGCTGCTGAGATGAGAGGCTGGTGAGGAGATGAGAGGCTGGTGAGGGGAGGCTGCTGAGGAGAGGAGATCAGAGGAGAGGCTGGTGAGGGGAGGCTGCTGAGGGGGGAGGCTGCTGAGGAGGGAGGCTGGTGAGGAGAGGCTGGTGAGGAGAGGAGAGGCTGGTGAGGAGAGGAGATGAGAGGCTGGTGAGGAGAGGGGAGGCTGGTGAGGAGAGGGAAGGCTGGTGAGGAGAGGGGAGGCTGGTGAGGAGATAAGAGGCTGCTGAGGAGAGGGGAGGCTGGTGAGGAGATGAGAGGCTGCTGAGGAGAGGGGAGGCTGCTGAGGAGAGGAGAGGGGAGGCTGGTGAGAGGAGGCTGGTGAGGGGAGGCTGCTGAGGAGAGGAGATGAGAGGCTGCTGATGGGAGGCTGGTGAGGAGATGGGAGGCTGGAGATGAGATGGGAGGCTGGTGAGGAGATGAGAGGCTGGTGAGGAGAGGGGAGGCTGGTGAGGAGATGAGAGGCTGGAGAGGAGATAAGAGACTGCTGAGGAGAGGGGAGGCTGCTGAGGAGAGGGGAGGATGCTGAGGAGAGGGGAGGCTGCTGAGGAGAGGAGAGGCTGGTGAGGGGTGGCTGGTGAGGAGAGGAGAGGGGAGGCTGGTGAGAGGAGAGGGGAGGCTGGTGAGGAGAGGAGATGAGAGGCTGCTGATGAGAGACTGGTGAGGAGATGGGAGGCTGGAGAGGAGAGGCTGGAGAGGAGAGGCTGGTGAGGAGATGGGAGGCTGTTGAGGAGAGGCTGGTGAGGAGAGGGGAGGCTGGTGAGGATAGGAGATGAGAGGCTGCTGAGGAGAGGGGAGGCTGCTGAGGAGATGAGAGGCTGGTGAGATGAGAGGCTGCTGAGGTGGCTGCATCTGGCAGGGGGAGGCTAGGGGAGGCTGCATCTGGCAGGTGGAGGCTGCTTACGGGAGTGAGGAGAGGCTGCTGAGGGAAGTCTGCATCCTGCATCCAACAGGGTGAGGCTGAAGAGGGGGTTCCCTTTAGAAATCTGTCAAACCTTGCAACCATGGCTGAATCAACTGACCATGTAATGTGCATGAGATTCACCAGATTCTCACATGACAACTGGAAAGGTTTGCTAAGGCTACTTTCACATCAGCGATTTTCTCCGTTCGCGGCAGATCCAGCAGTTTTTCCGCATCTGCCACGTAACGTATCAGTTACGGGCCGGCAACTCTGCGTTTGGCCTCATTCATTCCCTATGGGACTTGCGGACATGTGCGACACTTGAGGTTTTGCACTTGAGGCGAGACAAAAAAACACTGCTAGCAGCATTTTTTTTCCTGTTGCTGCTAGCAGTGCCGGATCGCGGCAAAACTGCAAGTGCCTCACATGTCTGCAAGTCCCATAGGGAATGAATGAGGCCGAACGCACTGTTGCCGTAAGTGATCCGTTATGGATGCGGAAAAACTGTCGCAAATGTCAAAAATCGCTGATGTTAAAGTAGCCTAAGTCACTGCTGATAGTGTCATACTATACTCACCAATAGGGGAGGCAGCATGAAAAGTGCCTAGGGCAGCATAAACTCTAAATACGGCCCTGCATGCCTCCTCATATATTTATTATGAGCGTCCCGTATGGATTCCTTGTTGCAGTGTGTTATAACAATATAATACAAATCTTATACTCCACTACTGTACGTGAATCAGCATGTTACATAAACCCACATATGTGGGTGGATCTCACCACGAGTTGGAGAAGCCACATTCGGTGTGCCATCTTAATATATTCCAGTGGGGTGAGATGAGAGTGAAGCCTTTGCTGTGGACAGCGTCTCCCGATGCATTTCAACCTTTTGGAATCATCAGGGGAGGTTAGTGATGTATGTACATTACTAACGGGACTAGCGCCGGAGAAGAAGGGCATGTCACCATGGGAGGAGACTACCAAAGCGACGCCAAAAGCGATGAACGCCCCCTCCGACTGCTGCTACGTGACGGGGACGTGCCCATCAGCCAGGAAGGTCCGCCTCCCGATTTGCAATGGCGGGAAAAAGGAGAAGGAGTCCCTCCCCCAGAAAATGGAGGAGCAGCGTGCATGTGTGGCCGCAGACAGAGGAGCAGGGATGGCGACCAGCGGGTACCTGAACGATGACGAAGTGACCCAGGACCATCCCAGGCGACCGGAGGTGAACTCGGACTCGTCGCTGCAGGAGGATCCGGACTTCTGGGAACCGCAGGTGGAGGAGCTGAGCCACCAACTCCTGGATGCAGAACTGACTACGGTGAAGAAATGGAAGTCGGCCCTGTGCAGGAAGATCGTGCTGGAAGAATCGTGGTCCAGGCAGCAGCGGACTCCAGTGTCCTCATCAGCGGAGTGGACCGGCATCGGTGGAACCACATCAGACGCAGGTACAGAAAACGCCCCTGCCCCGGTGATCGATCCTGCTTCAGCGACCGCTCTTCCCCCAGCCACTGATCTTGCTTCAGTGACTGTCTCTCTCCCAGACTTTGACCAGACCCCAGCCTTCACTCCAGCTCCAGTAACTCCCCACACCACTGACGAGACACTACTCCCGCTCCTATTGTCCGTGGGCATACCGCTGGACGTGAGCCCTGAGGGGGTGATCTTCCGATGGGACGCTCCGGGAGTCAGGTTGATTGGGTCCCTAGGAGAGGCCCAAAAGGGTCTATCACAGTGATCAAAATGAACCAACAGGAAAAATCTCCTAGTCTTGCTGGGTGTCGGCCGGCAGATCTCGGCAGGTGCACTTTGCATGCGCCTGCCATCTTCTTCCAGGAAGAAGATGTCGGGGGACAGAGCTGGAGGGTCCCAGGATACCAGATGTACCTGGGGGCTCGGGAGACCCCATTTCTCTCTCTTCTGGTATGCTAGATCATATCAGAGGAGAGAGAAATAAATGATAAATCTGACTTTTTTTTTGCGATCGCGGTTATTCCTTGAATAATGGTGATCACCAGACAGTGAATGGTAAAAACCGACCCGAATCATGTTCTACAGGATCTCAGTTACTCCTGTTAGCCGAGACCCCGGAGATTTTCTGATGCTGGGGGCGCTATAACCTTGTTTCTCAGTGCCTCTGAGGAATAAGTACCCTTAACTGCCGCTGTTAAAAGGCGTATCGATGGACGTTAAGGGGTTAAATGTACCCTTATCCAAAGATACCTAATAAATAGACAGAAACATGTTGACTAGTAGAAAGTTTGCCTACAGCCTTTATTAAAAAGATAGCTGTAAAGCAATTCAAGTAATAATTTACTTATAACCAAAACCGCGGCTTAGCCAAAGCTCAAGCCGATTTACCTTCTACTGTCATGGCCAAAAGTATTGACACCCCTACAATTCTGTCAGATAATGGTCATTTTCTTCCTGAAAATGATTGCAATCACAAATTCTTTGGTATTATTATCTTCATTTAATTTGTCTTAAATGAAAAAACACAAAAGATAATGAAGCAAAAAGCAAAACATTGATCATTTCACACAAAGCTCCAAAAATGGGCCAGACAAAAATATTGGCACCCTCAGCCTAATACTTGGTTGCACAACCTTTAGCCAAAATAACTGCGACCAACCGCTTCCGGTAACCATCAATGAGTTTCTTACAATGCTCTTCTGGAATTTTAGACCATTCTTCTTTGGCAATCTGCTCCAGGTCCCTGATATTTGAAGGGTGCCTTCTCCAAACTGCCATTTTTAGATCTCTCCACAGGTGTTCTATGGGATTCAGGTCTGGACTCATTGCTGGCCACCTTAGAAGTCTCCAGTGCTTTCTCTCAAACCATTTTCTAGTGCTTTTTGAAGTGTGTTTTGGGTCATTGCCCTGCTGGCAGACCCATGACCTCTGAGGGAGACCCAGCTTTCTCACACTGGGCCCTACATTATGCTGCAAAATTTGTTAGTAGTCTTCAGACTTCAATATGCCATGCACACAGTCAAGCAGTCCAGTGCCAGAGGCAGCAAAGCAACCCCAAAATATCAGGGAACCTCCACCATGTTTGACTGTAGGGATCATGTTCTTTTCTTTGAATGCCTCTTTTTTTCTCCTGTAAACTCTATGTTGATGCCTTTGCCCAAAAAGCTCTACTTTTGTCTCATCTGACCAGAGAACATTCTTCCAAAACATTTTAGGCTTTTTCAGGTAAGTTTTGGCAAACTTCAGCCTGACTTTTATGTCTCGGGGTAAGAAGTGGGGTCTTCCTGGGTCTCCTACCATACAGTCCCTTTTCATTCAGATGCCGACGGATAGTACAGGTTGACACTGTTGTACCCTCGGACTGCAGGGCAGCTTGAACTTGTTTGCATGTTAGTCGAGGTTCTTTATCCAACATCCGCACAATCTTGCGTAGAAATCGCTTGTCAATTTTTCTTTTCCGTCCACATCTAGGGAGGTTAGCCACAGTGCCATGGGCACTTGATGACACTGCGCATGGTAGACACAGGAACATTCAGGTCTTTGGAGATGGACTTGTAGCCTTGAGATTGCTCATGCTTCCTCACAATTTGGTTTCTCAAGCCCTCAGACAGTTCTTTGGTCTTCTTTCTTTTCTCCATGCTCAATGTGGTTCACACAAGGACACAGGACAGAGGTTGAGTCAACTTTAATCCATGTCAACTGGCTGCAAGTGTGATTTAGTTATTGCCAACACCTGTTAGGTGCCACAGGTAAGTTACAGGTGCTGTTAATTACACAAATTAGAGAAGCATCACATGATTTTTCGAACAGTGCCAATACTTTTGTCCACCCCCTTTTTTATGTTTGGTGTGGAATTATATCCAATTTGGCTTTAGGACAATTCTTTTTGTGTTTTTTTCATTTAAGACAAACTAAATGAAGATAATAATACCAAATAATTTGTGTTTGCAATCATTTTCAGGAAGAAAATGAGTATTATCTGACAGAATTGCAGGGGTGTCAATACTTTTGGCCATGACTATAGGCTGTGTGCACACGTTTAGGAATTTTCATGTTTTTTCCTTATAAAAATGCGATAAAACCGCGAAAAAATGCATTCATTAAGCATCCTATTTTTAGAATGCATTCCGCATTTTTTGTTCACATGCTGCGTTTTTTTTTCCGCGGCGGAATCGCATTCCGGAAAAAAACGCAGCATGTTCATTAAAGTGCGGAATCGCTGCGATTCTGCACACATAGGAATGCATTGATCTGCTTACTTCCCGCAAGGGAAGTAAGCGGATCATGTGCGGTTTGTACCCAGGGTGGAGGAGAGGAGACTCTCCTCCAGACCCTTGGAACCATATAATTGTTAAAAAACAGATTTAAAATAGAAAATAGTGATATTCTCACCTTCTGGCGACCCACGCAGCTTTCCTGCTCAGCTTTCCCGATCCTCACGATGCTCCCGTTCCCAAGGACGCTTTGCGAAAATGACCTGTGATGACATGTGGTCTTGCGAACCCGCTATGTCATCTGGGGTCATGCTGCAAAGCATTACTGGGACCGGAGCATCGTGAGGAGCGGGAAAGGCTGCCAGGGATGCCAGAAGGTGAGCATATTATGATTTATTATTTTTTTTATTATTTTTAACATTCTATCTTTTTACTATTGATGCTGCATAGGCACATAGTAAAAAGTTGGTCACGCTTGTTAAACACTATCTTTGACAAGTGTGACCAACCTGTCAGTTTTCCAAGCGATGCTTGAAAAAAGGGGGTGTAAAGAGAGGGTTACTGTAATGTTGGCATCCCTGCACGCTTCCTCTCTCCCCCAGGAGGGATGCCAACTCACTCACCACCCTGACGCCCGCACCTGCTCCTCCTTCCTCTTGTGTCCTGGGTCTGTGCAAAGGGACAGCACTCGCCATCCTAAAGTGTCTCCAGCCAATAGCTGGGAAACACTTATTATTTAAGGCACCTCAACCTGTTAGGAGGAGCCTGAGCAATGTGTTATGTAAGTAGTCTGCACGCTTGCTAAGTTATCAGGTCCTTTCAGTCAGTTTGCCTGTCCTGTACCTGTCTGCCCGTGCTTACCGTGTTTTCCTGTATTCCAGCCGTGTTCACCAACACCTGCCTGCTTGCATATCAGCCAGGTCCCCCAGCACCTACCTGCTTGCATATTAGTCATGCCCACCAGCACCTGCCTGTTTGCATATCAGCAATGCCCACCAGCACCCACCTGCATATCAGCCAACACCTGCATATCTGTACATTAGCTACAGAGGTTGCAACCAGTAATTTCAGGACCCAATACTGGCAAAATTTTCGGGTCCCTTTGGGACAACGCCCATGCTCTACCCCATCTCTGCCTCCACCCCATGAACCTTCCACAGTCCCAATACCCATTCTTGGAAAAACTCCACTTATGCATTACATCCTCACCAATCACACATTAGCAGTTCCCATCAAACACCATATCACATACATAACCATCAGCTTTTGGAATGGCCAAAAGATTGTTAAATTGCCACCACGGCAAGATAGACTATTTCGGCAGGACCCTACTCTCCTGTAACTTACTAAACATTTGGTAAAATATCCAATACTCTCTTTAGGTATATTTTTAATAATTTTTCTTTAATTGAATGTGTCACATACATTTTTTTTTTAAATGACCAATAATACCACATACAAGGGACAAATACCGTCCTATCATGGCCGGATCACACATTACCACCAAATAATGAGCAAATAATACCACATATAAGGAACAAATGCCACCATACCTTGACCAGATCACATATTACTACTACATAGTGAGCAAATAATACCACATACAAGGAACAAATATCGCCACACCATGAACAAACCACATATTAGCACCACATAGTAACGAATAATACCACGTACAAGGAACAAATACCATCACATCATGACCAGACCACATATTACCACCAAATATTGACTAGTGACTGAATACTACAATACTGATCATTAATTAAAAAAAACAATACTAATATGACCATACATGCCATTATACACAGGAGCTCTTTACATAGTATACAGTGTATAGTATAAGTGTACAGGTAATAGTGAGTCACCAGTAGAAATGACTGAACCTTTCAAGGTTTGGTTTGGTTTGCTGAATGCCTGAATGTTCGCCGAATGGTTCGATGAACGTAACCAAATCCCATTAGATTCAATGGGAGGCCAAACCAAATGTATACGCAACACCTCAAGGGGTGACAAAAAGCTTTCCAAACAGAACAAAATAGGGGCAGACACCATGAAAAGTGGCATCATTTGCTAATGGGACAGCAGCAGTCAGTCATGGGCCATGCATGATGTATCAGGGTCTTGGCCAGTATTTACAGCTTTGAAATGAAGTTTCAATGAAGATTTGGTGGTTAAGGGAGTGGTGTAAGCCTTCTTTACTGGAAGCCCTGATGCCTCATGCAATAGTTCCAATTTTTTTTCCCCAGCCACATTCAGATGGCACAAACATTAGTTTCATAGAATACTATTTGTAGAAAAAAGTAAGGAAAGTAACACAGGTTGTTGACTGACCAACTGACCCACATTAGAACATTTTATAATGGCACAGAAACAGTCATCCATGGGACATGCATGCAGTATCAAAGTCTGGGCCAGCATTTACAGTTTTGAATTGAAGTTTCAATGAAGACCTGGTGGTTAATGGAGCTGTGTAAGCCTTCTTTGCTGGTAGTCCTCATACCTCATGCAACAGCTCCAACTTTTTTTCCCAGCCACACTCAGATGGCACAAACATAAGTTTCATAGTGTACTATTAGTAGAAAAATGTAAAGATAGTAACACAGGTAGTTGACTGAAGGTAAGTTCAGGCCTGCCTGTCTGGGAGCCCTACTTCTACAGGCAACTCACATGAAGGAGACCCAACATGGATTCTACACATTTCAAAAAATTATTGTCACTTACCACTAATATGGCATCAACTTTCGCAATTTCCACACTGCATCAGGGCTTGTCGCTGCTGCCACAGTCACTGCAACATGAAAGAGTAGAATTTTACCATTTTGGAACATCACAAATCAAATAGTAAACCAGTAGGCTGAAGGACCTCCTGTGGCAATGCAAGTCGATGATCTGCGGGGTGTGATCATCGGAAGTGAGCTCTCAACAACCGTGCTTTTTGTAGCAGCTCATCCAGGCTGGGATAATGGCAGGGAGATGACGTGAGCTATGCAAGGCATGTGTGTGAGATTGCCCCTGATTAGGGTTGCCACAGGTTGGCACTGTTATTGCACACGGCCTTCCATGGCTCCAGGTTCAGTGGAGACAGACATTGCTCTAAACGGCCTGAATAGCTGTTCAGAGCTCTTGGCTTGTGTGTCTGAGATTTTCAAGGCATATTAATTTTAACACTATCAAACAAAGTCCAGCTCACCATGATCGACATCCTTGGAGACTCGGAGCACGGAACTGCTGTGTCAGGGTGTGAAAGAATCAAGGAAATGATGAGGAATCCAGCTCAACGAGATAATGAAAAAACCTTTCTTTATTCACTTGAAAAATGTGTTCAGTGGAGGATAAAAACATCAGCAATAACAGAAAATAAAAGTTATCATGACTAAGGGTGCTGGGTCTCCAGAAACGCGTTGATATCGCATTTTATTTTCTGTTATTGCTGATGTTTTTATCCTCCACTGAACATATTTTCAAGTGAATAAAGAAAAGGTTTTTTCACTATCTCGTTGAGCTGGATTCCTCATAATTTCCTTGATATTAATTTTAACACTACCTGATTGTGGTGAGCCATGGCTACACAGTACAGAGGTGGGGAGAATCTGTCTGCACTGTCTGATTAAGAGAGAGGTTGAGAGAACAAGTAGAGGCCCTAGAGGAGGTCGAGGAGCCAGAAGCAGTGGAAGAAGGGTTAGATAGAGAGGCTTGTCCCGCAAGCCTTGATGATTCAAAGACTTCTGGAGCAGCCCCTTCATCTCCTGCCTCCACAGCCACCAGAGTCACTGAGTGCCTAGTCAGTGACGCCCCCACCCATGCTTGCTTATACAAGTGTCAGTGGTGAATTGCACCCTGGCAGACATAGATATTTTCAGGGAGCAGGTGATGTTATCCATGACATGCTGGTGTAGCACAGGCCCAGCTTTCTTAGAGAACTAATGGCAACTAAGCAACTGGTACTGGGGACTGCAACGGCATCAACTTTGGAAACCGTCTGTATCCACCAGGCGGAATGGCAGCATTTCCATGGCCAACAGATTGGAGATGGTGAGTTCAAGTTCTTAGCTTTGGCATGTGTAGGAGAAAACGTTCTTTTACATAACAAAAACTGCAGGACCAAGGGCTGGTTGCTGGACCAAGGGCTGGTTGCTGTGAGTTTCATCTGGATCACCTCCACCCCTGGTGGTTAACATCTGGGGACAAAGGTCTGGATTCTGCTTGGACCCTACTTCGTTTGGCCCTGGATCCAACATGAAAAGATTTTATGCATCGATGCAGATGCTTTTCTCCTCTGGATTATGTGATTCTTTAGAACAGACCACTGATGCCCATGGAATAGAATGTGTGGACAGCTCTGCAGAATGGCCCATCTGTGGTTCCCTACAGTCAATTGGTCATTTGGAAATTAGTGACATGGGAGGGAGAAACAAGGGTGATTATGGTGCCACCTTTGAGGATTGGACTGTGTGTGATGCTAACGTGGAGGAAACGGAGAAGAGGCCACTTGATGCAGCACTTGCCATCCACTGGGGCGTATGCTCTTACTGGCCCCCATCTACAAGGCATACTGCTGTGTGGCTGCCAAAGGAAGGGATTGGAGTAGTAGACAGTAACAGACATTGTCAGTGGTTTTGGAAAGGGAAAAACTGTGTTTGTTCAGTTGAGCTTTCATTAACATTAACACCTAACCCACATACATGCGGACACCAAGCTTATTAACTCTTCCACCACAACCTTGCTTTTTTCCCATTCATGTTGTATGTAGCCTTCTCCTCTTGTAACCTGCTGACTCACAGCTGTCAGTCTTCTATCACTAAATGAGCAATCACTATTTATTTTCTTAAGGTACCGTCATATTAAGCGACGCTGCAGCGATATAGACAACGATGCCGATCGCTGCAGCGTCGCTGCGTGGTCGCTGGAGAGCTGTCACACAGACAGCTCTCCAGCGACCAACGATGCCGAGGTCCCTGGGTAACCAGGGTAAACATTGGGTTACTAAGCGCAGGGCCACGCTTAGTAACCCGCTGTTTACCCTGGTTACCATTGTAAATGTAAAAAAAAAACAAACACTACATACTTACATTCTGGTGTCTGTCGCGTCCCTCGCCGTCAGCTTCCCGCAGTGACTGTGAGGGCCGGCCGTAAAGCAGAGCACAGCGGTGATGTCACCGCTGTGCTTTACGGCGCCACACACGCCGATTCAGTGATGTCAGCGGGTGATCCAGCGACGAAATAAGGTGCTGGCCTTCTAGCTCCGACCAGCGATGTCACAGCAGGATCCTGATCGCTGCTGCGTGTCAAACACAACGATATCGCTATCCAGGACGCTGCAACGTTACGGATCGCTATCGTTATTGTTGTTAAGTTGTTCAGTGTGAAGGTACCTTTAAATAGTGTGCCTGAACAACATGTTATACCTAATGATTTTTAAGAGAAAATGTGGTCCTCTAATTTCTCACTGCAACACAGTTTTATCACAAATAATTTGGATTAGAAAATTGGGCCTCCTGGCTGAACCCCAATATTAAGCCGAATTATTAAGCGGAAATGTGGCCTTCTGATTTCTCACTGCAAAACAGTTTTATCACAAACCATTTGGATTAGCAATTTGGGCCTCAAGGCTGAACCCCTATGATAGGCATAAATATTTTTCAGTGTAAATGTGACCTTCTGATTTGACACTGCAACACAGTTTTCGCCCAAATGATTTAGATTAGCATATGGAGCCTCCTGAGACTGCAACACAGTTTTAGCACAATCTAGTTAGATGCTGGAAGATCGATTTCACACAGAAAAGGATCCTATCAAGCTAACTGACAAGTTCACTTTCAGTAGTAGCAGCACTGAGAAAATGGCGGCAGCAAAACAAGATGTCCACTTTTAATATGGACAGGGACATGTGTCTTCGGCAGCCAATCACAGAAGACCTTGTGTCATGATGTTGTGGATGGTTTCTGCGCCTTGATTTGATGCTGGAATGTACACACATTAATTTATTAAAGAAAAAAAAAATTACACTCCGCAGCTCCTCTGACCTAGACACACCCTCCCCTTATCAAATATGTGCCCACCGCTCGTCACACAGCACCACTATCCTAGCCAAAGTGATAACAAAAGCATTAGTGGAAATGCAATGATTTATCCAATTGTGACCAAATTTTGAAGACTTTGAGTAAAAATGCTCGTGAAACCGAACACGAGTCCTAATATGCCTCATTCGTGCCAAATTTCGGATTGGAAAACATTTTCTGAACAAGTTTGCTCATTTCTAGGTGTGGGCCCCCTTATGCCTTGGGCCGTTGTATGACTACACAGGTTGCACTTATGCTAAGTCCGCCCTTGCTCTGTACTCTTTAGTTATAGTAATTAGTAAAACTACATAACTCAGAGGAAACCACCACTGCTGCCTCAATCAAAAGTCAGGTGTCTTATATTTACTTCATACATTAAGTATGTGCCAATGGGCCATTGTATCATATATGGAAGCATCAAGATTCAGAAATTTGTTTGAGATGTGTCAACTGAAGAAAAGCAATATAAAGAGGCAATGATTGCAGACAGTAATTAGCAATGGGCTCAACTATTTCCTGCAAACCCTCCTGGGGCCTGAAGAATTCTTACTCTTATTTTATTTCTGAAGGACCAAGAAGAATCCCTGAATAATAGATCATGCTTTTACGTGATGAGAAACTAACTGACTTCCTCGCAGATCCAAACCTCTATCTGGCCATTTAACCTGTTACTGAGAGACATCAGAGGTAATTACTCTCATGTACTGTGGATCCCTCACAAATAGCAGTGAAGAACACAGTGGATAATATCTGATTTGGGACAACTCAAGGTAATAATTCTATTGCTCATCATCAGGGTTGTACCTAGAAATCATGGAGCCCAAATCACCCCCTTACGATACCCAACAAAAAAAAATATTTTGTTAAGTAGGTGAGGTCAGGGCACATAGTTGTAGTTACAGAAAAGCATACCTCCCAACTTTTAGACATTGGGAGAAGGACACTCACTACAATACCCCTTTCATAGCCCTCATTCATTATGATGTCTCCCAAAATGCGACACACACACAGAGTAAAACCTCACAGTGAATGCCCCCACAAAATGTGCCCCACAATGCACCTCAGGTGCACATTATGACGACAACAAAGCAAGTCTACACAGTATGTTGTACCCACACTGACCACCAAATCCCCCACAGTTGTCCCACACAACATGAAGGCCCCAGAGTACATGCTCTTCACATCTCCCCCAGTATGATGGCCCCACACTGACTCCCCCCAAAATAATGCCCTTACAATGACTTGCCCCACATTATGTTGTTCCCACGGTGCATCTCCCCCACACAGTATGATTTTTTTTCACAGTATACCTCCCACAGAATAATGGTGTGCTCAAAGCTCCCTTAGTATGATGCCCCCACAGTTCCCCCATAGAGTTTGATTCCCCCACAGTCCCCCCCCCCTCCACACACACAATATAATGTCCATATAATTCCCCCACAAAGTACAGTGGGGGAAAAAAAGTATTTAGTCAGCCACCAATTGTGCAAGTTCTCCCACTTAAAAAGATGAGAGAGGCATGTAATTGACATCATAGGTAGACCACAACTATGAGAAAATCACCTTGTCTGATTTGGCAAGATTTATTTTGCAAATTATGGTGGAAAATAAGTATTTGGTCATTAACAAAAGTTCATCTCAATATTTTGTGACACTGATAGAGGTCAAACACTTTCTGTAAGCCTTCACAAGGCTGGCACACACTGTTGGTGGTATGTTGGCCCATTAAACAAGAAAAAAAATCAGCAAAAAGCCGTAACCAGCTCACCAACCAGACCATCAGACACGGAGCACAGAGGTTCGTCCTGACCCAGACGCCGAGCAGCTGCAATGTACGAAAAACGTAAAATGATGAAAATTCTTTATTAGTCCAACGTAGTAATAAAAGGACAATCGTTACAGATAGTAAGTAAGATCCCCAGTGATCGAAACGCGTTGCCAATATCCATGTAATCACCTGTCTTTACCCACTATCTGTAAGGATTGTCCTTTTATTACTATGTTGGACTAATAAAGAATTTTCATCATTTTACTGGAGCTGGAGTATTCACGTTTTTCGTACATGTTGGCCCATTCCTCCATGCAGATCTCCTCTAGAGCAGTGATGTTTCAGGCCTGTTGCTGGGCAACACGGACTTTCAACTCACTCCAAAGGTTTTCTATGAGGTTGAGATCTGGAGACTGGCTAGGCCACTCCAGGACCTTCATATGCTTCTTACAAAACCACTCCTTCGTTGCCCTGGTGGTGTGTTTGGGATCATTATCATGCTGAAAGACCCATCCACGTTTCATCTTCAATGCCCTTGCTGATGAAAGGAGGTTTGCACTCAAAATCTCACAATACATGGCCCCATACATTCTGTCATGTACACAGATCAGTTGTCCTGGTCCCTTTGCAGAGAAACAGCCCCAAAGCATGATGTTGCCACCCCCGTGCTTCACAGTAGGTATGGTGTTCTTTGGATGCAACTCACCATTCTTTCTCCTCCAAACACGACGAGTTTTGTTTCTACCAAGCAGTTCTACTTTGGTTTCATCAGGCCATAAGACATTCTCCCAAAACTATTCTAGATAATCCAAATGTTCTCTAGCAAACTTCAGATGGGCCCGGACATGTACTGGCTTAAGCAGGGGGACATGTCTGGTACTTCAGGATCTGAGTCCCTGATGGCGTAGAGTGTTGCTGATGATAGCCTTTGTTACAGTAGTCCCAGCTCTATGCACGTCATTCACTAGGTCTCCCCCGTGTGGTTCTGTGATTTTTGCCCACCGTTCTTGTGATCATTTTGACCCCACGGGGTGAGATCTTGCGTGGAGCCTCAGATCGAGGGAGACTATCAGTGGTCTTGTATGGCTTCCATTTTGTTATTATTGCTCTCACAGTTCATTTTATCACACCAAGCTGCTTGCCTATTGCAGATTTAGTCTTCCCAGCCTGGTGCAGGGCTACAATTTTGTTTCTGGTGTCCTTCAAGAGCTCTTTGGTCTTCACCATAGTGGAGTTTGGAGTGTGACTGTTTGAGGTTGTGGACAGGTGTCTTATATACTGATAACAAGTTCAAATAGGTGCCATTACTACAGATAATGAGTGGAGGACAGGAGAGCCTCTTAAAGAAGAAGTTACAGGTCTGTGAGAGCTGTTGTGAATTCTGTGGCAGAGCTCCCTCCTGTGGTCACAAGTGGTACTTCGGCTGGTTCTCTCTGTGAGCTTCCGTTGGTGGAGGAAAGTGGTACTGCAGCTTCTGAGTTTCCTTCCTCAGGTGATGTGGTGAAGTCGTTAGGTGCTGCTCTATTTAACTCCACCTAGTGCTTTGATCCTGGCCTCCAGTCAATGTTCTAGTATTGGACCTGTTTCCTCCTGGATTGTTCCTGTGGCCTGCTGCTCTGCATAGCTAAGTTCCTCTTTGCTATTTGTTTGCTGTTTTTTTCTGTCCAGCTTGTCAATTTGTTTTTTACTGCTTGCTGGAAGCTCTGGGACGCAGAGGGTGTACCTCCGTGCCGTTAGTTCGGTACGGAGGGTCTTTTTGCCCCCTTTGCGTGGTTTTTGTAGGGTTTTGTGTTGACCGCAAAGTTACCTTTCCTATCCTCGCTCTGTTCAGAAAGCTGGGCCTCACTTTGCTAAATCTATTTCATCTCTACGTTTGTCTTTTCATCTTAACTCACAGTCATTATATGTGGGGGCTGCCTTTTCCTTTGGGGTATTTCTCTGAGGCAAGGTAGGCTTATTTTCTATCTTCAGGCTAGCTAGTTTCTCAGGCCGTGCCGAGTTGCATAGGGAGCGTTAGGCGCAATCCACGGCTGCCTTTAGTGTGGTTGGAGAGGATTAGGGATTGCGGTCAACAGAGTTCCCACGTCTCAGAGCTCGTTCTTGTTTTTTGGGTTATTGCCAGGTCACTGTATGTGCGCTGACCTCTATGTCCATTGTGGTACTGAATTACCTTTCATAACAGTACTGGAGGCCCAAAGTACTAATGATTCCCAATAGAGGGAAAAAAGAAGTTCTGAGACCATTTTTTTTTCTTTGCACTGTGTTTTGCCTTTTTTTTTCCCCTAGACATTTGGGTGGTTCAGGACACAGGTGTAGCAATGGACATTAAAGGTCTGTCTTCATGTGTGGATCAGCTCACGGCAAGAGTACAAAGTATTCAAGACTTTGTGGTTCAGAATTCTATGTTAGAACCGAGAATTCCTATTCCTGATTTGTTTTTTGGAGATAGAACTAAATTTCTGAGTTTCAAAAATAATTGTAAACTATTTCTGGCTTTGAAATCTCGCTCCTCTGGTGACCCAGTTCAACAAGTTAGGATCGTTATTTCTTTTTTGCGTGGCGACCCTCAGGACTGGGCATTTTCTCTTGCATCAGGAGATCCTGCATTAAGTAATATCGATGCATTTTTCCTGGCGCTCGGATTGCTGTACGATGAGCCTAATTCTGTGGATCAGGCAGAGAAGAATTTGCTGGCTTTGTGTCAGGGTCAGGATGAAATAGAGGTATATTGTCAGAAATTTAGAAAGTGGTCCGTACTCACTCAGTGGAATGAAGGTGCGCTCGCAGCTATTTTCAGAAAGGGTCTCTCTGAAGCCCTTAAGGATGTCATGGTGGGATTTCCTATGCCTGCTGGTCTAAATGAGTCTATGTCTTTGGCCATTCAGATCGGTCGACGCTTGCGCGAGCGTAAATCTGTGCACCATTTGGCGGTATTACCTGAGCTTAAACCTGAGCCTATGCAGTGCAATAGGACTTTGACCAGAGTTGAACGGCAAGAACACAGACGTCTGAATGGGCTGTGTTTCTACTGTGGTGATTCCACTCATGCTATCTCTGATTGTCCTAAGCGCACTAAGCGGTTCGCTAGGTCTGCCACCATTGGTACGGTACAGTCAAAATTTCTTCTGTCTGTTACCTTGATCTGCTCTTTGTCATCGTATTCTGTCATGGCATTTGTGGACTCAGGCGCTGCTCTGAATTTGATAGACTTGGAGTATGCTAGGCGTTGTGGGTTTTTCTTGGAGCCCTTGCAGTGTCCTATTCCATTGAGAGGAATTGATGCTACGCCTTTGGCCAAGAATAAGCCTCAGTACTGGACCCAGCTGACCATGTGCATGGCTCCTGCACATCAGGAGGTTATTCGCTTTCTGGTGTTGCATAATCTGCATGATGTGGTCGTGTTGGGGTTGCCATGGCTACAAGTCCATAATCCAGTATTAGATTGGAAATCCATGTCTATGTCCAGCTGGGGTTGTCAGGGGGTACATGGTGATGTTCCATTTCTGACTATTTCGTCATCCACCCCTTCTGAGGTTCCTGAGTTCTTGTCTGATTACCGGGATTTATTTGATGAGCCCAAGTCCGATACCCTACCTCCGCATAGGGATTGTGATTGTGCTATCGATTTGATTCCTGGTAGTAAATTCCCAAAAGGTCGACTGTTTAATTTATCTGTGCCTGAGCACGCCGCTATGCGGAGTTATGTGAAGGAGTCTTTGGAGAAGGGGCATATTCGCCCGTCATCGTCGCCATTAGGAGCAGGGTTCTTTTTTGTAGCCAAGAAGGATGGTTCACTGAGACCTTGTATAGATTACCGCCTTCTAAATAAGATCACGGTTAAATTTCAGTACCCCTTGCCATTGTTATCTGATTTGTTTGCTCGGATTAAGGGGGCTAGTTGGTTCACCAAGATAGATCTTCGTGGTGCGTATAATCTTGTGCGTATTAAGCGAGGCGATGAGTGGAAAACTGCATTTAATACGCCCGAGGGCCATTTTGAGTATCTAGTAATGCCATTCGGACTTGCCAATGCTCCATCAGTGTTTCAGTCCTTTATGCATGACATCTTCTGAGAGTACCTGGATAAATTCCTGATTGTGTACTTAGATGACATTTTGATCTTCTCGGATGATTGGGAGTCTCATGTGAAGCAGGTCAGAACGGTGTTTCAGGTCCCGCGTGCTAATTCTTTGTTTGTGAAGGGATCAAAATGTCTCTTTGGTGTTCAGAAGGTTTCATTTTTGGGGTTCATCTTTTCCCCTTCTACTATCGAGATGGACCCTGTTAAGGTCCAAGCCATCCATAATTGGACTCAGCCGACATCTCTGAAAAGTCTGCAAAAGTTCCTGGGCTTTGCTAATTTTTATCGTCGCTTCATCTGCAATTTTTCTAGTATTGCTAAACCATTGACCGATTTGACCAAGAAAGGTGCTGATTTGGTCAATTGGTCTTCTGCTGCGGTGGAAGCTTTTCAAGAGTTGAAGCGTCGTTTTTCTTCTGCCCCTGTGTTGTGTCAACCAGATGTTTCGCTTCCGTTCCAGGTCGAGGTTGATGCTTCTGAGATTGGAGCAGGGGCTGTTTTGTCGCAGAGAAGTTCTGATTGCTCGGTGATGAAACCATGCGCCTTCTTTTCCAGGAAGTTTTCGCCTGCTGAGCGAAATTATGATGTGGGCAATCGAGAGTTGCTGGCCATGAAGTGGGCATTCGAGGAGTGGCGTCATTGGCTTGAAGGAGCTAAGCATCGCGTGGTGATCTTGACTGATCATAAGAACTTGACTTATCTCGAGTCCGCCAAGCGGTTGAATCCTAGACAAGCTCGTTGGTCGATGTTTTTTGCCCGTTTTGACTTTGTGATTTCATACCTTCCGGGATCTAAAAATGTGAAGGCGGATGCTCTGTCTAGGAGTTTTGTGCCCGACTCTCCGGGTGTATCTGAGCCGGCAGGTATCCTCAAAGAGGGAGTAATTGTGTCTGCCATCTCCCCTGATTTGCGGCGGGTGCTGCAAAAATTTCAGGCTAATAAACCTGATCGTTGCCCAGCGGAGAAACTGTTTGTCCCTGATAGGTGGACGAATAAAGTTATCTCTGAGGTTCATTGTTCGGTGTTGGCTGGTCATCCTGGAATCTTTGGTACCAGAGAGTTAGTGGCTAGATCCTTTTGGTGGCCATCTCTGTCGCGGGATGTGCGTACTTTTGTGCAGTCCTGTGGGATTTGTGCTCGGGCTAAGCCCTGCTGTTCTCGTGCCAGTGGGTTGCTTTTGCCCTTGCCGGTCCCGAAGAGGCCTTGGACACATATCTCTATGGATTTTATTTCAGATCTTCCCGTCTCTCAAAAGATGTCAGTCATTTGGGTGATCTGTGATCGCTTCTCTAAGATGGTCCATTTGGTACCCTTGTCTAAATTGCCTTCCTCCTCTGATTTGGTGCCATTGTTTTTCCAGCATGTGGTTCGTTTACATGGCATTCCAGAGAATATCGTTTCTGACAGAGGTTCCCAGTTTGTTTCGAGGTTTTGGCGAGCCTTTTGTGGTAGGATGGGCATTGACTTGTCTTTTTCCTCGGCTTTCCATCCTCAGACTAATGGCCAGACCGAACGAACCAATCAGACCTTGGAAACATATCTGAGATGCTTTGTTTCTGCTGATCAGGATGACTGGGTGTCCTTTTTGCCTTTGGCTGAGTTCGCCCTTAATAATCGGGCCAGCTCGGCTACCTTGGTTTCACCGTTTTTCTGCAACTCTGGGTTCCATCCTCGTTTCTCTTCAGGGCAGGTTGAGTCTTCGGACTGTCCTGGTGTGGATACTGTGGTGGACAGGTTGCAGCAGATTTGGACTCATGTAGTGGACAATTTGACTTTGTCCCAGGAGAAGGCTCAACGTTTCGCTAATCGCAGACGCTGTGTGGGTCCCCGACTTCGGGTTGGGGACTTGGTTTGGTTATCTTCTCGTCATATTCCTATGAAGGTTTCCTCTCCTAAGTTTAAACCTCGTTTCATTGGTCCGTATAGGATTTCTGAGGTTCTTAATCCTGTGTCTTTTCGTCTGACCCTTCCAGATTCTTTTTCCATACATAACGTATTCCATAGGTCATTGTTGCGGAGATACGTGGCACCTATGGTTCCATCTGTTGATCCTCCTGCCCCGGTTTTGGTGGAGGGGGAGTTGGAGTATATTGTGGAGAAGATTTTGGATTCTCGTGTTTCAAGGCGGAAACTCCAGTATCTGGTTAAGTGGAAGGGTTATGCTCAGGAAGATAATTCCTGGGTCTTTGCCTCTGATGTCCATGCTCCCGATCTTGTTCGTGCCTTTCATATGGCTCATCCTGGTCGTCCTGGGAGCTCTGGTGAGGGTTCGGTGACCCCTCCTCAAGGGGGGGGGTACTGTTGTGAATTCTGTGGCAGAGCTCCCTCCTGTGGTCACAAGTGGTTCTTCGGCTGGTTCTCTCTGTGAGCTTCCGTTGGTGGAGGAAAGTGGTACTGCGGCTTCTGAGTTTCCTTCCTCAGGTGATGTGGTGAAGTCGTTAGGTGCTGCTCTATTTAACTCCACCTAGTGCTTTGATCCTGGCCTCCAGTCAATGTTCTAGTATTGGACCTGTTTCCTCCTGGATCGTTCCTGTGGCCTGCTGCTCTGCATAGCTAAGTTCCTCTTTGCTATTTGTTTGCTGTTTTTTTCTGTCCAGCTTGTCAATTTGCTTTTTACTGCTTGCTGGAAGCTCTGGGACGCAGAGGGTGTACCTCCATGCCGTTAGTTCGGTACGGAGGGTCTTTATGCCCCCTTTGCATGGTTTTTGTAGGGTTTTGTGTTGACCGCAAAGTTACCTTTCCTATCCTCGCTCTGTTCAGAAAGTTGGGCCTCACTTTGCTAAATCTATTTCATCTCTACGTTTGTCTTTTCATCTTAACTCACAGTCATTATATGTGGGGGCTGCCTTTTCCTTTGGGGTATTTCTCTGAGGCAAGGTAGGCTTATTTTCTATCTTCAGGCTAGCTAGTTTCTCAGGCCGTGCCGAGTTGCATAGGGAGCGTTAGGCGCAATCCACGGCTGCCTTTAGTGTGGTTGGAGAGGATTAGGGATTGCGGTCAACAGAGTTCCCACGTCTCAGAGCTCGTTCTTGTTTTTTGGGTTATTGCCAGGTCACTGTATGTGCGCTGACCTCTATGTCCATTGTGGTACTGAATTACCTTTCATAACAGAGAGCCAAAAATCTTGCATGTTTTTAGGTGACCAAATACTTTATTTTCCACCATAACTTGTCAAATCAGACAAGGTGATTTTCTGGATTTGTTTTCTCATTTTGACTCTAATAGTTGTGGTGTGCCTATGATGTCAATTACAGGCATCACTCATCCTTTTAAGTGGGAGAACTTGCACAATTGGTGGCTAACTAAATACTTTTTTTCCCCACTGCATGATGCCCAAACTGCTCCCCCATACATAGTATTGTGTTCCCACAGTAAATTTCATTAACACAGTATGATTTATTCACAGTACATCCCCTTAGATTATGATGGCCATCCACAATTTCCCCCACAATATTATGCCCCTACATTTTCCCTGAACCTTTAATCATGCCCCCATAACCATCTGGACAGTATGATGACCAACACAATCCTCCACCATGAATGATGGTTCTTACAGCTCCCCAAACAGTATCATGATTCCACTGACTCCTTACAGTATGATGTCTCCACAGGCAACATGCAGTATTATAGACCCATAGGCCCCACACAGACTCAGACGCACTAGCAGAATAGTGGAATATTGAGCCAACTGCTCACTGGTATTCACTGGTATCCTCATCCTGAGGATATAGATACCATTGAAATCGAAATACCTGGTGGAAGAGGGGTGGTAGTACTCAGCACAGGATCCCCCTCATGGGCCCCTTGGCCGCATGGTCTGTCTCTTTGGGTGGCATTCCCCTGCTCACTATTTATAGCAAACACAAGGACATTTACCTGTGATTTCACTGTAATCATTGTTACTGTGTTATCACACACAGGACCTTCATTATTTTTTAGGCTAATTGTGAATAAACTTCAAAAACATAGCCTCAAGTGGTAAATCTTGGAGCCAAAGTTGCCTTCAAATATAGTAACATAGTAACATAGTAACATAGTAACATAGTTAGTAAGACCGAAAAAAGACATTTGTCCATCCAGTTCAGCCTATATTCCATCATAATAAATCCCCAGGTCTACGTCCTTCTACAGAACCTAATAATTGTATGATACATATTGTTCTGCTCCAGGAAGACATCCAGGCCTCTCTTGAACCCCTCGACTGAGTTCGCCATCACCACCTCCTCAGGCAAGCAATTCCAGATTCTCACTGCCCTAACAGTAAAGAATCCTCTTCTACGTTGGTGGAAAAACCTTCTCTCCTCCAGACGCAAAGAATGCCCCCTTGTGCCCGTCACCTTCCTTGGCATAAACAGATCCTCAGCGAGATATTTGTATTGTCCCCTTATATACTTATACATGGTTATTAGATCGCCCCTCAGTCGTCTTTTTTCTAGACTAAATAATCCTAATTTCGCTAATCTATCTGGGTATTGTAGTTCTCCCATCCCCTTTATTAATTTTGTTGCCCTCCTTTGTACTCTCTCTAGTTCCATTATATCCTTCCTGAGCACCGGTGCCCAAAACTGGACACAGTACTCCATGTGCGGTCTAACTAGGGATTTGTACAGAGGCAGTATAATGCTCTCATCATGTGTATCCAGACCTCTTTTAATGCACCCCATGATCCTGTTTGCCTTGGCAGCTGATGCCTGGCACTGGCTGCTCCAGGTAAGTTTATCATTAACTAGGATCCCCAAGTCTTTCTCCCTGTCAGATTTACCCAGTGGTTTCCCGTTCAGTGTGTAATGGTGATATTGATTCCTTCTTCCCATGTGTATAACCTTACATTTATCATTGTTAAACTTCATCTGCCACCTTTCAGCCCAAGTTTCCAACTTATCCAGATCCATCTGTAGCAGAATACTATCTTCTCTTGTATTAACTGCTTTACATAGTTTTGTATCATCTGCAAATATCGATATTTTACTGTGTAAACCTTCTACCAGATCATTAATGAATATGTTGAAGGGAACAGGTCCCAATACCGACCCCTGCGGTACCCCACTGGTCACAGCGACCCAGTTAGAGACTATACCATTTATAACCACCCTCTGCTTTCTATCACTAAGCCAGTTACTAACCCATTTACACACATTTTCCCCCAGACCAAGCATTCTCATTTTGTGTACCAACCTCTTGTGCGGCACGGTATCAAACGCTTTGGAAAAATCGAGATATACCACGTCCAATGACTCACCGTGGTCCAGCCTATAGCTTACCTCTTCATAAAAACTGATTAGATTGGTTTGACAGGAGCGATTTCTCATAAACCCATGCTGATATGGAGTTAAACAACAAATATGATGTAGGGACATTTAGTTATAAAAGTGCCTATACAGTATGTTACAATAATATTAATATATTTAAAGGGAACCTGTCACTCCCAAAATCGAAGGTGAGCTAAACCCATTGGCATCAGGGGCTTATCTACAGCATTCTGTAATGCTGTAGATAAGCCCCTGATGTATCCTGAAAGATGAGAAAAAGAGGTTAGATTATACTTACCCAGGGGTGGTCCCCGTTCTGTTCTGGTCCGATGGGCATCGGGGTCCGGGGCCTCCCATCTTATTACGATGACATCCTCTTCTTGTCTTCACGCTGCGGCTCCGGCACAGGCATACGTTGTCTGTCCTGTTGAGGGCAGAGCAAAGTACTGCAGTGTGCAGGCGTCGGGAAAGGTCAGAGAGGCCCAGCGCCTGCGCACTGCAGTACTTTGCTTTGCCCTCAACAGGGCAAAGTACAAAGGATACATCGGGGGCTTATCTACAGCATTACCGAATGCTGCAGATAAGCCCCTGATGCCGGTGGGCTTAGCCCACCTTCGATTTTGGGGGTGACAAGTTCCCTTTAATCTTTGCACTCTCTAGCCCCCCCCACCTGCCTGAAATGTTTTAAACATTTTTTGGACCAATAAAGTTTGGACTTTATTCCGGTGAGTGCCACCTCTTTTCATTTAATTTGGATTATGCACTTTGCTCTGGTGTGCACCTGAAGGAAAAAAGGTTTTATTCCTGCGGCATTTTTGATCAGCTGATGGTATTGGCTCTATGAATCACCAGTGGTGCTCGGCTTTCTCTATTTCTGCGTTTAATATAGTTAGGTAAGGCTATATAACATCCCATAAACAAATGTTTGGATTATTTTCCACAAGCCTGCTTTTCACAGTAGAGGAATATTTCATGATAATTTTGTAAATTTGCCTCATTTGTGGATTTCCTATAGTAGAATCATATTTCCCCCACTGAAAGTGACCCTTTAGTCAAAGCTGGAAATTTGCCAATAAGCGTCAAATGTATGTGCCTTGTATGTGCCTGTAAAATGATCCTGCCACCGTTAGTTTATTGCAGAACCCCCAGTGGCAATAGGCACTATGGGATTGTCCCAGCAACAGCAGGAGAGTTGATATTTATGTTCTTTATAAGGCTAGGTTCCCATTGCGTTAATGGGACCGCGCTAACGGACAGCGTTGCACGGCGAAATTAACGCCGTGCAATGCGTCCGTTAGCACGCCCATTAACAGCAATGGGGACGCGCATCACTAGCGCGTGCCATTTTCGGCACGCGCTAGCGATGTGCTGGTGTTTTGTGGCGCGTCCGAGGCGCGCCCGCGGTCCGCTCCCCGCTCTCGCAGATCGGAGACGTTTAACGCGACCCCTTTACAACACATTGCGTTAGCGCAATCCGCTAGCGCTAGGCGCTAAACGGATTGCACTAACGCAATCTGAACCTAGCCTAAGAATGAAGGAAATGTCTAGTTCTAGCTCATAATTGAAAAATAAAAATTATGGAAATTTTATTCCAATGACCTCAATGTTGGTTATATGAGACTTGCAAATCATAGGTGATCTGTCTTTTTTATTTACAGCCAAATCACAGCTCTATAATAGTAACACAAAATTTTCGCAAGCCGCGCAAATGTTTTTGGTCCAGCGACTTGTCTTGGGGAGGTTGTTTCGTTGATGTGGGGTTATTCTTAGGTGGTTCAAGGATTGGACTTATTTTATTTCCACTTTTTAAGTCCGCCATATGATTTCAGAGATATGTTTTTTTTTGTTCAGTACTAATATTGGTCTTTACAAATGGAGGGTGGCTCACAGGATTTTTTGGAGGTATGTCTGGCTACCATTCATTATGCAAGCCAGACACTTCTAATCTTCTTTAAAAATTCATTAACCACTTAGGTAACGTTCACATTAGCGTTATGCTAGTTTGCGTCGGGCGACGCAGCGGCGACGCATGCGTCATGCGCCCCTATATTTAACATGGGGGACGCATGCGTTTTTGTTTGTTGCGTTGTGCAACGCATGCGTCTTTTTTGCCGCAAGCGTCGGACCAAGAAAACGCAACAAGTTGCATTTTTCTTGCATTCAAATTTCGGCAAAAAACGAAGCATGCGTCGCAAAACGCAGCGTTTTTGCGTGCGTTTTGGTGCGTTTTTGCATGCGTTGTGCGTTGCGTCGCCGATGCAGCGGCGCACAACGCTAATGTGAACGTAGCCTAAGTGTTACATTGATTTGGTGGTAAAACCAGTGGTGTGGCTTTTTTCTGAAGTGTCCCAGGAGCCATTTTAAGACGACATTTGATACTCACACTCAACATTGAATAAATCGAGATGTTTTGAAAATTTATGTTCAATTTTTTCATCACTTACATGCTATTAACATGTCTGTCCATAGTGTGTTTTCCAATATCCCACTAATAAAAAGACCCATATATCGTAAACCATGTGGTCAACTTAGAACTAATAAAATGTGGAATACTTACGAGCAGCTGGAATAAAGTAAGAGCAAACACTGGCCACTTTGGAAGTGTTGATCCAACTGTGATCTTCACTGTATCCTCTGTGTCTACGTCTTTTTCTTGAGCCTACATTCCACTATGCACTGTCCCATCACTTCCTGCTCTTGGGCTCTGCTGTATCCTAATTTAGGGAATATACCCAAATTGCATTTTCACAGAGTTTCTACTACAGATTTCTATTGAATTTTCTGTGTTTAAGATTACATCGGCGTATACTTCTTGCATCTCTGTGTTGTATATCACTGGCAGATATAGAAAGAAAAAGACCCCTGTGCAAGAACGATATATGGGCCCTTTGCAACCAAAAAGCTCCTAAAAAAATGCAAAATTGGAGACAGAAAGGGGCCCCATTACCTCTTCGGCCCCTGGGCAGCTGCGCAGGTTGCACCAATGATATGTCCGCCCTGATGTAGATACCAGCATTATAGTATTTGCACTATTACAAAGGAACATTATCTATTTCACCACCAGGAGGCAGTAAAATACAAATTTTCCAAATATTTTATCACTAGAAAATAAAATATAATATTATGCAAATAATAAAAAATATTTATTTTTACAAGATTACATTTTTGCTCTGTAATTCTTGATTTTGCTAATGAAATGTTAACATTCCGAAAGATTAAATAAATGTTAAAATGTTCTAGCATAATTTGTCCGCCATGACATTGCTATTGTAAAACATCTGGACATGAGGGTTTAAGATCTGTCTTTTGTCTGTGTCGTTTTTAAAGCAAAGGGATGGAGTGAAGGTTGATACCTACATAAAGTGGTAGTGGCTGGTGTGTCTATATTTATCCAGCCATGAACAATGTGTGAGTCACTGATAGAAAAGTGAAGAAGTTGCTTGACAGTGTTAGTAAAAGGGCCCCTAAACTTTGCTAACACATAACAGACATGGTCATTAGGTTTAAGTAGTGTTGAATGTGATTAAGCCCAACAGGAATCGCTCAGTATTATCTGTATAGTTCCATTTAAACCAGGTCTGCACAACATATTGCCCGCGGAACAATGTTGTGCGGCACACAGAGCTGCCCGGGAGATGCCACTCCTTCCCGTATTCAAATGTACTAGCATCTTTCAGATGGCAATTTGGTATATTATGGGCAATCTGGAACATTATGGGGGACATTATAGGGCAATTTGGGACATGGGGCAATTTGGCACATTATGGGGAAAATTATGGATCAATATGGAACATTATGATGCAATTTGGGACCTTAAGAGGACATTATGGGGCAATTAGGGGCAGTTATAAAAGGGGGCATAGTGTAGCGTGGGTCAGTAGGGTAGGGGGACTTGGAAAGGAGAAGTTTGGGGGAGATATGGAAAGGGGCAATATGCAAGGGGACATTATTGAGCGGGGTTGTGTGTGGGGATAATTTGGAGAGGTGTAGTGGGGGCCTGGGGGATATTGTACAGATGGGCAGAGTGGGGGGGATATTGTACAGATGGGCAGAGTAGGGGGATATTGTACAGATGGGCAGAGTGGGGGATATTGTACAGAAAGGGGAGAGTGGGGGGATATTGTACAGAAGGACAGAATGTAGGATATTTTGGTGAGGGTCAGTGTGTGTGGTATTTTATAGAGGGGAAGTGTGTGGGGGTATTTTGGAGAGAGGAAGTGTGTGTGGGATATTTTGATTATGGGAAATGGGGGGTATTATAGAGAGAGGTAGTGTCGGCGGGATAGTATTGTTCCACACGCTCCCACTTCTCCATATTATGCCCCCCTTCGCCATTCAATCCCCCCACACTACCACTTCTCCATACAGTATATATACATACTCTCCTTTATTATGTATTTTGCCGTCCCTTATTACATAGTCTCCTTTATTATGTATATTGCCGTCCCTTATTATACATTATACACCATGGAATCAATGGTGCTATATAAATAAATAATAATAATAATAATACATTGCCCTCTCTTGTTATGGACGGGGTTATACATAATAAAAGAGGAAACTATGTAACTAAGGATGGTGTTATACAGAATTAGTGAGTACACCACGTACTAAGGGACTGTGTTATACATAATAAGTACATACACTATATACTAAGGGACTGTGTTAGACATAATAAGCAATAATAATGTCTTCCTCCACCTACCCCTGTTCCTAAGTCCATTATATGTCACCCTTTCCTCCCATCCCAATCACCAAGACCCCTCATTGTCCTCCTCCCCTGCATCCCATTATTGCCCTCTCCCCACCCCATCATTGCCCATTGCACCACCTCCATCATTTTCTCCTTCCCCACCATCCCCATCATTGCCCTTTCTACCACCTCCATCATTTTCTCCTCCCACACCATCCCCACCATTGTCCTTACCATCACCTACATCATTTCCTCCTCCCCACCACCCCCATTATTGCCCTTTCCACCACCACCACCATCATTGTCCTTTCCACTACCACCATCATTGTATTCTCCCCCACCACCCCATCATTGTCCTTTCCCCACCACCATCATTGCATTCTCCCCCACCACCGCATCATTGCCCTTTCCACCACCTTCATCATTGCTTTCTCCCCTACCACCCCATCATTGCCCTCTCCATCACTCCCATCATTGCCTGTTGTGAATTCTGTGACAGAGCTCCCTCCTGTGGTCACAAGTGGTACTGCGGCTTCTGAGTTTCCTTCCTCAGGTGATGTGGTGAAGTCGTTAGGTGCTGCTCTATTTAACTCCACCTGGTGCTTTGCTCCTGGCCTCCAGTCAATGTTCTAGTATTGGTCTTGCTTCCTCCTGGATCGTTCCTGTGGCCTGTCTGCTCTGCATAAGCTAAGTTTTGCTCGTGTTATTTTTGTTTGCTATTTTTTCTGTCCAGCTTGCTTAATTGGTTTTTCTGGCTTGCTGGAAGCTCTGGGACGCAGAGGGAGCACCTCCGTACCGTTAGTCGGTGCGGAGGGTCTTTTTGCCCCCTCTGCGTGGTTGTTTGTAGGGTTTTGTGTTGACCGCAAAGTTATCTTTCCTATCTTCGGTCTGTTCAGTAAGTTGGGCCTCACTTTGCTAAATCTATTTCATCTCTGCGTTTGTATTTTCATCTCTACTCACAGTCATTATATGTGGGGGGCTGCCTTTTCCTTTGGGGTATTTCTCTGAGGCAAGGTAGGCTTATTTTTCATTCTTAGGCCTAGCTAGTTTCTCAGGCTGTGCCGAGTTGCATAGGGAGCGTTAGGCGCAATCCACGGCTGCCTCTAGTGTGGTTGGATAGGATTAGGGATTGCGGTCAGCAGAGTTCCCACGTCTCAGAGCTCGTCCTATGTCTTTTGGTTATTGTCAGGTCACTTTGTGTGCTCTGAACTTCAAGGTCCATTGTGGTTCTGAATTACCTAATCATAACAGTACTGGAGGCCAAAAGTACTAATGCTTCTCAATAGAGGGAAAAAAGAAGTTCTGAGACCATTTTTTTTTCTTTGCACTGTGTTTTGCCTTTTTTTCCCCTAGACATTTGGGTGGTTCAGGACACAGGTGTAGTGATGGACATTAAAGGTCTGTCTTCATGTGTGGATCATCTCACTGCAAGAGTACAAAATATTCAAGACTTTATGGTTCAGAATTCTATGTTAGAACCAAGAATTCCTATTCCTGATTTGTTTTCTGGAGATAGAGCTAAATTTCTGAGTTTCAAAAATAATTGTAAACTGTTTCTGGCTTTGAAACCTCGCTCCTCTGGTCAGGGCTGCCACTAGAAATTTCGGGGCCCCATACTGGCAAAATTTTCGGGGCCCCCTTGAGACTCCGCCCAGGCTCCACCCCAGCCCCGCCTCCAGGCTCCACCCCTCGAACTGTCCACAGTCCCACCGCTCTCTCTTGGAAAAACTCCACTTCTCACCAATCACACATTAACAGTTCCCATCACCAGATCACATACATAGCAGGCAGCTTTTGTTTTTGCCAAAAGATTTTTTAAGCCGCCACCATAACACGGTAGACACTTTTGGCCAGGCCCTACTCTACTGTAACCTATTAAATATTTGTTAAAATATGCAATACAATTTAGGTATATTTTTATTTATTTTTCAATTTTTAAAATGACCAATAATATCACATAGAAGGAACAAATACCACAACATCATGACCAGATGACATATTACCACCACAGTGATCGAATAATATCACATACAAGGAACAAATACCACAACACCATGACCAGACCACATATTACCACCACAGTGATCGAATAATATCACATACAAGGAACAAATACCACAACACCATGTCCAGACCACATATTACCACCACATAGTGACTGAATACTACAATTCTGATCAGTAATTTAAAAAAAGCACCATACTATCACCATAAGTGCCATTATACACAGGAGATCTGTACTTAGTATGCAGTATCTGTGTACAGATAATATAGTGATCACTAGTGAAATTATACACAGGAGCTCTGTATACAGTGTATAGTGTCAGTGTATAGGTAACACACTGACTCACCAGTGACGTCTCTAGGTGAAGTCCTTCATCTTTCATCCAGCACAGACCGCCATCATTTCATCCAGCCAGGACTTCTCTCTGCAGGAAATAACACAGTTATCTCGAGCTCCGCTTGTAGAATACATTACTTAATTTTTCACAACTTCTACATTACACCACATGAAGAAGGCGACATAGTATCACTCTATACAGTAACAGGACCGCCCCCCATTTAAAACAGTATACTCAAAAAATAAAATAAATACATCACTGCAGTAATAATATCCCTAAATTAGCCCCTATAGTATTAATAATATCCCCCAGCCTGGCCCCGTGTGTCTCATTCCTGGCGTCAGCCAGATGTTCTCCCATCTTGCCCTCATGAGTATCCATTCTGCCCCATATGATCTCCCCATCCTGCCCCATATGATCGCTCCATGTGATCTCTCCATCCTGCCCCATCTGTCTCCATCATATCCATCCTGCCCCATGATCCTGCACGATCTGTCTCCAATTCTGCCCCCAGTGTCTCCAATCATGCCCCATGTCTCCATTCTGCCCCCTATGTCTCCAACCATGCCCCCATGTCTGCAATCCTGACACTTGTCTCCAATCATGCTCCCTGTGTCTCCATTCTGCCCCATCTGTCTCCAATCCTGCCCCATCTGTCTCCAGTCATGCCCCCATGTCTTTCATCCTGCCCCGTGTCTCCAATCATGCCCCGTATCTCCATTCTGCCCCGTGTCTCACATTCTGCCCCAATGTCCAGCATTCTGCCCCTGGGTCTCACAGTCTGCCCCTGTGTCCAGCATTCTGCCCCTGTCACTGTGTCCAGCATTTCTGCCCCTGTCACTGTGTCCAGCATTTCTGCCCCACTGTCTCCAGCATTCTGCCCCACTGTGTGTCCAGCATTCTGCCCCACTGTGTGTCCAGCATTCTGCCCCACTGTGTCCAGCATTCTGCCCCACTGTGTCCAGCATTCTGCCCCACTGTGTCCAGCATTCTGCCCCACTGTGTCTCACATTCTGCCCCAGTGTCCAGCATTCTGCCCCTGTGTCCAGCATTCTGCCCGTCACTGTGTCCAGCATTCTGCCCCACTGTGTCCAGCATTTCTGCCCCTGTGTCCAGCATTCTGCCCGTCACTCTGTGTCCAGCATTCTGCCCCACTGTGTCCAGCATTCTGCCCCACTGTGTCCAGCATTCTGCCCCACTGTGTCCAGCATTCTGCCCCACTGTGTCTCGCATTCTGCCCCAGTGTCCAGCATTCTGCCCCTGTGTCCAGCATTCTGCCCGTCACTGTGTTCAGCATTCTGCCCCACTGTGTCCAGCATTTCTGCCCCTGTCACTGTGTCCAGCATTCTGCCCCACTGTCTCCAACATTCTGCCCCACTGTGTGTCCAGCATTCTGCCCCACTGTGTGTCCAGCATTCTGCCCCACTGTGTGTCCAGCATTCTGCCCCACTGTGTGTCCAGCATTCTGCCCCACTGTGTGTCCAGCATTCTGCCCCACTGTGTGTCCAGCATTCTGCCCCACTGTGTCCAGCATTCTGCCCCACTGTGTCCAGCATTTCTGCCCCTGTGTGTCCACCATTCTGCCCCACTGTGTCCAGCATTTCTGCCCCACTGTGTCCAGCATTCTGCCCCACTGTGTCCACCATTCTGTCCCACTGTGTCCAGCATTTCTGCCCCTGTGTGTCCACCATTCTGTCCCACTGTGTCCAGCATTTCTGCCCCACTGTGTCCAGCATTCTGCCCCACTGTCTCCAGCATTCTGCCCCACTGTCTCCAACATTCTGCCCCACTGTGTCCAGCATTCTGCCCCACTGTGTCCAGCATTCTGCCCCACTGTGTCCAGCATTCTGCCCCACTGTGTCTCGCATTCTGCCCCTGTCACTGTGTCCAGCATTCTGCCCCACTGTGTCCAGCATTTCTGCCCCCGTCACTGTGTCCAGCATTCTGCCCCACTGTCTCCAGCATTCTGCCCCACTGTCTCCAACATTCTGCCTCACTGTGTGTCCAGCATTCTGCCCCACTGCGTGTCCAGCATTCTGCCCCACTGTCTCCAGCATTCTGCCCCACTGTCTCCAACATTCTGCCCCACTGTCTCCAGCATTCTGCCCCACTGTCTCCAGCATTCTGCCCCACTGTGTGTCCAGCATTCTGCCCCACTGTGTGTCCAGCATTCTGCCCCACTGTGTGTCCAGCATTCTGCCCCACTGTGTGTCCAGCATTCTGCCCCACTGTGTGTCCAGCATTCTGCCCCACTGTGTCCAGCATTCTGCCCCACTGTGTCCAGCATTCTGCCCCACTGTGTCCAGCATTTCTGCCCCCTGTGTGTCCACCATTCTGTCCCACTGTGTCCAGCATTTCTGCCCCTGTGTGTCCACCATTCTGCCCCACTATGTCCAGCATTTCTGCCACACTGTGTCCAGCATTCTGCCCCACTGTGTCCACCATTCTGTCCCACTGTGTCCAGCATTTCTGCCCCTGTGTGTCCACCATTCTGTCCCACTGTGTCCAGCATTTCTGCCCCTGTGTGTCCAGCATTCTACCCCACTGTGTCCACCATTCTGCCCCACTGTGTCCAGCATTTCTGCCCCTGTGTGTCCAGCATTCTATCCCAATGTGTCCAGCATTTCTGCCCCTGTGTGTCCAGCATTCTTCCCCACTGTGTCCAGCATTTCTGCCCCTGTGTGTCCAGCATTCTGCCCCACTGTGTCCAGCATTCTGCCCCACTGTGTCCAGCATTTCTGCCCCTGTGTGTGTCCACCATTCTGTCCCACTGTGTCCAGCATTTCTGCCCCTGTGTGTGTCCACCATTCTGCCCCACTGTGTCCAGCATTTCTGCCCCACTGTGTCCAGCATTTCTGCCCCACTGTGTCCAGCATTCTGCCCCACTGTGTCCAGCATTTCTGCCCCACTGTGTGTCCAGCATTCTGCCCCACTGTGTCCAGCATTTCTGCCCCTGTGTGTCTACCATTCTGTCCCACTGTGTCCAGCATTTCTGCCCCACTGTGTCCAGCATTCTGCCCCACTGTGTCCACCATTCTGCCCCACTGTGTGTCTAGCATTCTGCCCCACTGTGTCCAGCATTTCTGCCCGTGTGTCCAGCATTCTGCCCCACTGTGTCCACCATTCTGCCCCACTGTGTGTCCACCATTCTGTCCCACTGTGTCCAGCATTTCTGCCCCTGTGTGTCCAGCATTCTGCCCCACTGTGTCCACCATTCTGCCCCACTGTGTGTCCACCATTCTGTCCCACTGTGTCCAGCATTTCTGCCCCTGTGTGTCCAGCATTCTGCCCCACTGTGTCCACCATTCTGCCCCACTGTGTGTCCACCATTCTGTCCCACTGTGTCCAGCATTTCTGCCCCTGTGTGTCCACCATTCTGCCCCACTGTGTCCAGCATTTCTGCCCCACTATGTCCAGCATTTCTGCCCCTGTGTGTCCATCATCCTGCCCCCCGGACCCCCCTGGATCGCAGCTCTCAAAGAAAAAAAAAAAACCACGACTTCTTACCTGGCCATGCTCCTGCGCCGGGCAAAGATCCCCCCAGGCTCCACACAGACGCACTCGCCGGGCCCGGCGGCTGACAATGACAGACGCCGGCGACACCGGCGAGTGCGCACTGCGGCCCTATTCAGCTGCCAGCCTCAGACTGGCTGGCGGCTGTTAACTATTGACGTGCGGGCGCAGGCCCGCACGTCAATAGTGTGTCGCTGCCGCAGCACCTGCAGGGGGGGCCCGGTGACCAGATGAGACGGGGCCCGATGCGGGCCCCCTCTGCTCACCGGGCCCCATATGCCAGTCACGGCTGTCATGCCCTGATGGCGGCCCTGCCTCTGGTGACCCAGTTCAACAAGTTAGGATCATTATTTCTTTATTACGTGGCGACCCTCAAGACTGGGCATTTTCCCTTGCGCCAGGAGATCCTGCATTATGTAATATTGATGCGTTTTTCCTGGCGCTCGGATTGCTGTACGATGAACCTAATTCGGTGGATCAGGCAGAGAAAAATTTGCTGGCTCTGTGTCAGGGTGAGGATGAGATAGAGATTTATTGTCAGAAGTTTAGAAAGTGGTCCATGCTCACTCAATGGAATGAAGGTGCGCTGGCAGCTATTTTCAGAAAGGGTCTCTCTGAAGCCCTTAAGGATGTCATGGTGGGATTTCCCATGCCTGCTGGTCTGAATGAGTCTATGTCTTTGGCCATTCAGATCGGTCGACGCTTGCGTGAGCGTAAATCTGTGCACCATTTTTCGGTATTATCCGAGCATAAACCTGAGCCTATGCAGTACGATAGGACTTTGACCAGAGTTGAACGGCAAGAACACAGACGTCAGAATGGGCTGTGTTTCTACTGTGGTGATTCCACTCATGCTATCTCCGATTGTCCTAAGCGCACTAAGCGGTTCGCTAGGTCTGCCACCATTGGTACGGTACAGTCAAAATTTCTTTTGTCCGTTACTTTGATCTGCTCTTTGTCATCTTATTCTGTCATGGCATTTGTGGATTCAGGCGCTGCCCTGAATTTGATGGACTTGGAGTATGCTAGGCGTTGTGGGTTTTTCTTGGAGCCCTTGCAGTGTCCTATTCCATTGAGAGGAATTGATGCTATGCCTTTGGCCAAGAATAAGCCTCAGTACTGGACCCAGCTGACCATGTGCATGGCTCCTGCACATCAGGAGGATATTCGCTTTCTGGTGTTGCATAATCTGCATGATGTGGTCGTGTTGGGGTTGCCATGGCTACAAGTCCATAACCCAGTATTAGATTGGAAATCAATGTCTGTGTCCAGCTGGGGTTGTCAGGGGGTACATGGTGATGTTCCATTTCTGTCTATTTCGTCATCCACCCCTTCTGAGGTCCCAGAGTTCTTGTCTGATTACAGGGATGTATTTGATGAGCCCAAGTCCAATGCCCTACCTCCGCATAGGGATTGTGATTGTGCTATCGATTTGATTCCTGGTAGTAAGTTTCCTAAAGGTCGACTGTTTAATTTATCTGTACCTGAGCACGCCGCTATGCGGAGTTACGAGTTGCGGAGTCCTTCAGAGTCCTTGGAGAAAGGTCATATTCGCCCGTCATCGTCGCCATTGGGAGCGGGGTTCTTTTTTGTGGCCAAGAAGGATGGTTCGCTGAGACCTTGTATAGATTACCGCCTTCTAAATAAAATCACGGTCAAATTTCAGTACCCCTTGCCGCTGCTATCTGATTTGCTTGCTCGGATCAAGGGGGCTAGTTGGTTCACCAAGATAGATCTTCGTGGTGCGTATAATCTTGTGCGTATTAAGCGGGGGCGATGAATGGAAAACTGCTTTTAATACGCCCGAGGGCCATTTTGAGTACCTAGTTATGCCTTTCGGACTTGCCAATGCTCCATCGGTGTTTCAGTCCTTTATGCATGACATCTTCCGAGAGCACCTGGCTAAATTCCTGATTGTATACTTGGATGATATTTTGGTCTTCTCGGATGATTGGGAGTCTCATGTGAAGCAGGTCAGAATGGTGTTCCAGGTCCTGCGTGCTAATTCTTTGTTTGTGAAGGGATCAAAGTGTCTCTTTGGTGTTCAGAAGGTTTCATTTTTGGGGTTCATTTTTTCCCCTTCTACTATCGAGATGGACCCTGTTAAGGTCCAGGCCATCTATGATTGGACTCAGCCGACATCTCTGAAGAGTCTGCAAAAGTTCCTGGGCTTTGCTAATTTTTATCGTCGCTTCACCTGTAATTTTTCTAGTATTGCTAAACCATTGACCGATTTGACCAAGAAGGGTGCTGATGTGGTCAATTGGTCTTCTGCTGCTGTGGAAGCTTTTCAAGAGTTAAAGCGTCGTTTTTCTTCTGCCCCTGTGTTGTGTCAACCAGATGTTTCGCTTCCGTTCCAGGTCGAGGTTGATGCTTCTGAAATTGGAGCGGGGGCTGTTTTGTCGCAGAGAAGTTCTGATTGCTCGGTAATGAAACCATGCGCCTTCTTTTCCAGGAAGTTTTCGCCTGCTGAGCGAAATTATGATGTTGGCAATCGAGAGTTGCTGGCCATGAAGTGGGCATTCGAGAAGTGGCATCATTGGCTTGAAGGAGCTAAGCATCGCGTGGTGGTCTTGACTGATCACAAGAACTTGACTTATCTCGAGTCTGCCAAACGGTTGAATCCTAGACAGGCTCGTTGGTCGCTGTTTTTCTCCCGTTTTGACTTTGTGGCTTCGTACCTTCCGGGCTCTAAAAATGTGAAGGCGGATGCCCTGTCTAGGAGTTTTGTGCCCGACTCTCCGGGTTTGTCTGAGCCGGCGGGTATTCTCAAAGAGGGAGTAATTTTGTCTGCCATCTCCCCTGATTTGCGGCGGGTGCTGCAAAAATTTCAGGCTAATAAACCTGATCGTTGCCCAGCGGAGAAACTGTTTGTCCCTGATAGGTGGATGAATAAAGTTATCTCTGAGGTTCATTATTCGGTGTTGGCTGGTCATCCTGGAATCTTTGGTACCAGAGATTTAGTGGCTAGATCCTTTTGGTGGCCGTCTCTGTCGCGGGATGTGCGTTCTTTTGTGCAGTCCTGTGGGATTTGTGCTCGGGCTAAGCCCTGCTGTTCTCGTGCCAGTGGGTTGCTTTTGCCCTTGCCGGTCCCGAAGAGGCCTTGGACACATATCTCTATGGATTTTGTTTCGGATCTCCCCGTCTCTCAAAAAATGTCGGTCATTTGGGTGGTTTGTGATCGCTTCTCTAAGATGATCCATTTGGTACCCTTGTCTAAATTACCTTCCTCCTCTGATTTGGTGCCATTGTTCTTCCAGCATGTGGTTCGTTTACATGGCATTCCAGAGAACATCGTTTCTGACAGAGGTTCCCAGTTTGTTTAGAGGTTTTGGCGAGCTTTTTGTGCTAGGATGGTCATTGATTTGTCTTTTTCCTCGGCTTTCCATCCTCAGACTAATGGCCAGACCGAACGAACCAATCAGACCTTGGAAACATATCTGAGATGCTTTGTTTCTGCTGATCAGGATGATTGGGTGTCCTTCTTGCCTTTGGCTGAGTTCGCCCTTAATAATCGGGCCAGCTCGGCTACCTTGGTTTCGCCGTTTTTCTGCAACTCTGGGTTCCATCCTCGTTTCTCTTCAGGGCAGGTTGAGTCTTCGGACTGTCCTGGTGTGGATACGGTGGTGGACAGGTTACAGCAGATTTGGACTCATGTAGTGGACAATTTGACCTTGTCCCAGGAGAAGGCTCAACGTTTCGCTAATCGCAGACGCTGTGTGGGTCCCCGACTTCGTGTTGGGGATTTGGTTTGGTTGTCTTCTCGTCATATTCCTATGAAGGTTTCCTCTCCTAAGTTTAAGCCTCGTTTCATTGGTCCGTATAGGATTTCTGAGGTTCTTAATCCTGTGTCTTTTCGTTTGACCCTTCCAGATTCTTTTTCCATCCATAACGTATTCCATAGGTCATTGTTGCGGAGATACGTGGCACCTATGGTTCCATCTGTTGATCCTCCTGCCCCGGTTTTGGTGGAGGGGGAGTTGGAGTATATTGTGGAGAAGATTTTGGATTCTCGTGTTTCGAGACGGAAACTCCAGTATCTTGTTAAGTGGAAGGGTTATGGTCAGGAAGATAATTCCTGGGTCTTTGCCTCTGATGTCCATGCTGCCGATCTTGTTCGTGCCTTTCATATGGCTCATCCTGGTCAGCCTGGGGGCTCTGGTGAGTTTCCGGTGACCCCTCCTCAAGGGGGGGGTACTGTTGTGAATTCTGTGACAGAGCTCCCTCCTGTGGTCACAAGTGGTACTGCGGCTTCTGAGTTTCCTTCCTCAGGTGATGTGGTGAAGTCGTTAGGTGCTGCTCTATTTAACTCCACCTGGTGCTTTGCTCCTGGCCTCCAGTCAATGTTCTAGTATTGGTCTTGCTTCCTCCTGGATCGTTCCTGTGGCCTGTCTGCTCTGCATAAGCTAAGTTTTGCTCGTGTTATTTTTGCTTGCTATTTTTTCTGTCCAGCTTGCTTAATTGGTTTTTCTGGCTTGCTGGAAGCTCTGGGACGCAGAGGGAGCACCTCCGTACCGTTAGTCGGTGCGGAGGGTCTTTTTGCCCCCTCTGCGTGGTTGTTTGTAGGGTTTTGTGTTGACCGCAAAGTTATCTTTCCTATCTTCGGTCTGTTCAGTAAGTTGGGCCTCACTTTGCTAAATCTATTTCATCTCTGCGTTTGTATTTTCATCTCTACTCACAGTCATTATATGTGGGGGGCTGCCTTTTCCTTTGGGGTATTTCTCTGAGGCAAGGTAGGCTTATTTTTCATTCTTAGGCCTAGCTAGTTTCTCAGGCTGTGCCGAGTTGCATAGGGAGCGTTAGGCGCAATCCACGGCTGCCTCTAGTGTGGTTGGATAGGATTAGGGATTGCGGTCAGCAGAGTTCCCACGTCTCAGAGCTCGTCCTATGTCTTTTGGTTATTGTCAGGTCACTTTGTGTGCTCTGAACTTCAAGGTCCATTGTGGTTCTGAATTACCTAATCATAACAATTGCCCTTTCCACCACCTCCATCTTTGCCTTCTCCTCCACCAATTCCATCATTGCCTTCTTCCCCACCACTCCCATCATTGCCCTTTCCACCACCTCCATTTCCTCCTCCCCACCATCCCCATCCTTGCCCATTCCACCACTTCCATCATTTCGTCCTCCCCCACCATCCCCATCCTTGCCCATTCCACCACTTCCATCAATTTCTCCTCCCCACCATCCCCATCCTTGCCCATTCCACCACTTCCATCATTTCCTCCACTCCCACATCCCCATCCTTGCCCATTCCACCACTTCCATCATTTCGTCCTCCCCAACCACCTCCTTCCTTGCCCATTCCACCACTTCCATCATTTCCCCCTCCCCACCATCCCCATCCTTGCCCATTCCACCACTTCCATCATTTCCTCCTCTCCCACCATCCCCATCCTTGCCCATTCCATCACTTCCATCATTGCCTTCTCCCCATTACCCCTCCATCATTGCCCTCTTCTCCACCTACACACACACACACAGACACACACAGCACCATTCACCTATCTGCACATTCCCCTGCAGCGCTATGCATGCACGCACACACACACCACCACTCATCTCTACACACACACACACACAACACACATACATACAACAAAACACACACAGCACCTGTCTGCGCACTTTCCCACAGCTGATGCATCACTGTCAGCAGCTTTCTCTCTCTGGCACAGCCGGCCGCTGAATAATTACATCATCCAGATGCGCTGCTGTCTGTGTGAGAGGAAGCACGGGCAAGAAGCAGGACAGATCGCTGCAGCTCACTCCACTGCTATTTCCTCCTGTAGGCAGCGGAGCTGCAGGGATCACTACCTGCCCGCCGCACATAAGGGCAATCTGGCCAGGGGCCCCCCGGAGCCTCGGAGCTGGATAAACAGGCCAGATTGCCTTCATTATTAGCCACCCTGCAGGGGCCCCCTCCACCTCCGGGCCCCCGTGGACATGCGGTATGTCCGCTCATGAAGGAAACTATCATTAGGTGCCATTCAAGGGACCAGGGTAATTTTACAATAGCCAGTAGAATAACCATAGGATCCCAATCAATGTGCCCCAACTAATATCTTTCTTAATTCTTGTTGGAGTATCACAAATACATAATAGCCAGCATCACGCAAACTGAGGGCAGATAATAGAGATGATATTAAATGAGTAGCCATAAGTATCCCAATCTATGTCTCTATTCAATAGAATGGTACAAACCACAGCAATAGTATACCATTATATAACCAAGGGCACTCCAATCAATGTCTCATGAGCATCTCAAGCAATGCCTCTCTCATAATCTTGACATGTGCCAGACACTATGGTGCATGTTACCACCAATGCAATTACAGCGCTGATGCAATTACAGTGCCGATGCAATTATGGTGCCAGTCCTCCCCTCACTGCAACCAATCTGCTACTACTTCAAGTACTTGAGTTAAAAATGAATACTAGAGAAAAACAGGAGGTACTCCACGGCAAGAATGAAGAAAGTTTTGATTTACAGTAGCAAAATATTAAACAATGGATTTAAAGTGATATTGTCACCCTCCTTTCAAGTGCATCCATAACTACCCTGGACTTTGTTCACAATTGCACTGTAGTGACCCATGGTCTGTGCCTATCCTACATCAAAGAGTGTTGACATCATGGTACATGTTAGCGCCACTGAAATTACAGCCCTAATGCAATTCCAGCGCCAACGCCTCTACTCAAAGTGTGGACGCTGTGCAGGTTCTGAACGCTATTAACCTGCAGATTGATCCCATATCTGCAAGTTAATGGAATTGTCCACTAGCAGGACAACCTCTTCTCGATCTGAATGTTTGGTGCCAATAAAATAAAAACACTTATACTCACCTCCCATGCCGGCGTTGTTACAGTAGTGTCAGCACTCGCGTTCCCGGGCTCTTGTGTGGTTGTTATGACACGTGAGCTCTGCACACTATCAGGAGGTATTGAACATCAATAAGAAGTCAGGGATGCTCTCTGACTTCCTCTTGATGTTCGATTTGTCTGAAAGTGCGGACTGTGAGACCAGCACTGATTGGGCGCAGGGCTCACGTGTCATGCAGCGCCCCAGAGATCTGGTCGTTGCAGTATGACACTCTGCCACTAAGGGGAGTGGCGGTACGTCTGATGGCACTGAAGGAATTCTACTGACCAGGTATCACCAGCACACATTACACTTCACACTCCGGCCACTAGGGGGAGAAAAAGGCTTTATTTATTTATTTATTGGGCCACTCCTCACACTGGTAAAACTAGGGGTTGGATAGGAAGTTAGTCAGAAGCTGACTGGGTTGGATTCAAGCAACATCCCGTGGCAGGGGGTGTTGCAGGGAGAAGACACAGGGGGGAGTCCCTGTCAGGCGTGGGAACCTGGCAGGTGCCTAGTGAACAGAGCAGAACGTTACGGAACCGCGCCTGCACACCCCGCGGCGGTATCCTAAGAAAGTGACACGAAGGGAAGGATATCGTGGAACAGTGAGAAACGAGATCAAGCACAAAGGAGAACCAGTAGGAGTCGTGCTGTGAATCCGAGGCAACATCCTACTGAGGCGCGTAGCCCGTGGCCGGAACACCGCAGGAGTAACTGACTCTAGGCCTTACTTCGAACTCCGCAGGACAGTTAATTATAGGTTGGCTGTCTACCTTAAATTTCCTATGAAGACATAGGGGGCAACGCGTGGAGAGGGGCGTCTCTAGGGTCCCAGAAGAGCTCCGAGCTTTCCCGTCATACGGGTGCGTCCTAGCCATATAACATCTGCATCTGCATTCTTAGGCCATGTTCACACAGTGCGTTTTTTACTGCGGAACCGCAGCGGTTTTGCCGCTGCGGTTCCGCAGCTGTTTTCCATGCAGGGTACATAACAATGTAACCCTATGGAAAACAGTCACTGCTGTGCACATGATCCGTAATTTCGTTTAAAAAGCCGCGCAGAATAGCTGCGGCAAAAAAGAAGGAGCATGTCACTTCTTTTTCCTGAACCGCAGCGGTTCTGCACCCGTAGACCTCCATTGTGAGGTCAAAATCGCAGTAAAACCCGCAGATCAAAAATATATCTGCGGGTTTTACTGCGATTTGATGTGCAGAACCGCTGCAGCAGGAAGTGCGGGGGAGCGGGCGGAAGTGCGTGGGCGGAGTGTGGCTGCCCCCCCGTGCTCCGATCCCGCCCCCCCGTGCTCCGATGCCCCCCCCCGTGCTCCGATGCCCCCCCCAGTGCTCCGATGCCCCCCCCGTGCCCTAATCTCCCCCCCTTATACTTACCCGGCGTCCCGGTGTCCGTCCGGCCGTCTTCTCCCTGGGCGCCGCCATCTTGCAAAATGGCGGGCGCATGCGCAGTGCGCCCGCCGAATCTGCCGGCCGGCAGATTCGCTCCAAAGTGCATTTTGATCACTGAGATATAACCTATCTCAGTGATCAAAATAAAAAAATAGTAAATGACACCCCCCCCACTTTGTCACCCCCATTGGTAGGGACAATAAAAAAATTAAGAATTTTTTTTTTTTCACTAAGGTTAGAATAGGGGTAGGGGTAGGGTTAGGGGTAGGGTTAGGGTTAGGGGTAGGGTTAGGGGTAGGGTTAGGGTTAGGGTTAGGGGTAGGGTTAGGGGTAGGGTTAGGGTTAGGGGTAGGGTTAGGGGTAGGGTTAGGGGTAGGGTTAGGGTTAGGGGTAGGGTTAAGGTATTTTCAGCCATTTTAGCCCTAAAAAGCTTCCTAGGAAACACACAGTCTCTGCATAGAAAACTGCATAAAAAAAGGATAAAAAAACGCATCAAAAAACGCATCAAAAAACGCATCAAAAAAGGACAAAAAAAGGACCAAAAAAAGGACCTGCGTTTTCTGCCAAGAGCTGCAGTTTTAAAAAAAAACTGTCCTGAAAAAAAAAGGATGGAAATCCTGAACGTGTGAACATACCCTTAGTCTAGTTTTCAATCAGCTGCGTATAAAGTTTATTTTTATTTTCATCAACTCAATGACCTGAAAAGAGATCTCAGCTAATCCAGATTCTGAACCTTGAGGGGTGCAGTTTTTAGAATGCTGTCACTTTTGGGCATTTTCTGTGATTTGGCCCCTCAAAGTCACTTTTTCCCTAAAACAAAATGGTTTTGTAAATTTAGTTGTAAAAATGAGAAATCGCTGGTCAACTTTTAACCTTTCTAACTTTTTTTTTTTTCCAAACTGTATTTATTAAACATTTTCAATTAAACATTTTCAACATTAGCATATCAACATGCAAACATAGGTACACGGAATTACCTCTCCCTTTCCGGTAATACAGAAGCCCACTATTAAAGACGATAACTATTTTAGCAATCCAGTTTGCAAGTTAAAGGCAAAGTGCCTCTCAATCAAGGTAAACATAAGGCTAAAGACATAGAATTCAACATGGAAATACAATACGAGTGGACTACCACTCTGTAACTAGATAACCCCAAATGGTGAGAGAGGGGAAGTAATAGCTAAAGAAAAGATGAAGAGCAAAAAAGAGGGGGGAGGGGTCAACAAACAGACTAGGGAAAATCAAGGAGGGGGAGGGGGGGGGGAACACACGACTCCGCATTACGCCCAGTGTGTTATTTAGGAGACAAGTCCGCTTACAAGGGTGCTCGGTCCGCTACCGTCCGTTCCAGGAACCATGTAGTTGTGCAGAAGCATTGTTTGAGCCTCTGTTGTATATGCGTTGGAAGGATGGGTATAAGTGGCTGCCATAGTTCAAAAAAATTTTGGGTTTTTAGTTCTTTCTGAAGGGAAGCCTCCACCCAATCCATCCTAAATAGGAAAGAAAGTTTGTCCAGAAAGATCCTCAATGTGGGCACACTAGGTGCCAGCCAGGTTTGTAAAATCGTTTTCCGGGCCGAGGCCGAAATCATGTACAAGAATTTTCTACCAGAAGTGGAGATCACAGCCCCTTCATTAGTAATGTATCCAAAAAGAGCCCAGGCTGGGGTGAGAGCCACTCTATATGGTGTATGCGTATGAGTAAATACAAGTATGCGTTGCCAAAATTGTTGGATTTGTGAGCAAGCCCACAAACAATGGAACATGTCTGCCTCGGCCTCTCCACACCTGGAACAGATCGGACTCGGTATATTACCCATAAGAAAGTTACGCCTTGGCGAGATATAGGATTTATGCATAATCTTCAACGCCATTTCCCAGTAAGATGTAAACGGTGTAAATTTAAGAGTGTTCCTCAACATTTGTAAAATCAGAGTAGGTGTTAATGACGGGTCACAGAGCTGCCACTTCATTATTCCTGTGGAATGTTCTTCCCTCTCGGTCTCAGTTCTTAGGAATGTATAGTAGTCTGACACAAGCCTTTTTGTCAGCCTGCATGCGATAAGTTTGGTTATCAGCTTATCCTGCCAGTCATTATCACTGAAACCTCGAGTAACACTCGTCACATAGCTCTGTAGTTGCATGAAGTGGAAAGGATGTGTACCGATGAAATCAAATAGGAGTGTCGCTTGGTTGAAGGCAAGGACCTTTTTGGAATGTACATCCACTATGTCTCCCACCCTGCCCAGGCCTAGTGTTTGCCAAGCATGAAAAATGTAGTGTGCCTTCCCTGCCTGAAACCTAGAATTAGTACAAAACGTCTGTGCCAGCGACACCTGTGATGATAGCTTTAATCTACGGCGTATGATAGCCCATGACCGCCAGATTGTCATAAACAGAGGATTGGCTCTCAGTTCCTGGGGCACTAATGTGTAGGGCTCGTGTAGTACGTTTACCAGTGACCTGCCTCCCACTAGCGACGTTTCAACCGCTAGAGCTGAGTATATAGAGGTACCCTTCAACCAGTCTCGGAGAATTCGCATGTTTGCTGCCAGATTATATAACTTAATGTCTGGGAAATTCACTCCGCCACTGGTTCGGGTTTGTGTGAGGGTGTGGAATCCTATTCTGGGCCTCTTCCCTTGCCAAATAAATCTGCGAAACAGACGGTTAATATTATGTTCATCCGCTGGTCTCAGATAAAATGGCAGGACATTGAATAGGTATAATAATCGGGGAAATGAGATCATTTTTATCAGATTTGCCCGTCCTATGAAGGACAAGGTGAACTTTTCCCATGCTGTCAACTCATCCTGTAATGAGGTGATGTATGTCTGCAGATTAGTTTTGTAAAGTTTTGCCGGGTCTCTCGTGATCTGAACCCCCAGGTAAGTCAAGGAGTGAGTCTTCCAACGCAAGGAGTGTTCCTGTGACCAACGTGGTTCGGAAGGCCCAGAGAGCATCATTGCCTCAGATTTACCAACATTTATGGTGAAACCCACCAACGCCCCTTTCTGTTTTATTGTTCTAAGGAGCGGGCCCAGAGACTCCCGCGGGTTTGACAGGAAAATCAATAAGTCATCGGCAAAGGCCACAATCTTAAGTTCTGTCGCCCCATATCGTATGCCCTCAAGACCTGTCCAGTCGTGGAGATACTGTAAGAGAGGGTCCAAAGCCAGGTTGAACAATAAGGGCGATATCGGGCATCCCTGTCTGGCTCCTCTTTCCAAATTAATCTGAGGAGACATCAAGTTGTTCACCCACAGTCTAGTAGCCGCGCCACGTTGAATATTCTGTAGGAATCCCAGGAAAGTCTCTCCAAAACCCCTGTATCGTAGTACTGTATTTAAAAATTTCCATGAGATCGAATCAAACGCTTTCTCCGCGTCAAGGCTGAGAAGCATTGTCCGGGGATAATTTTGTTGTTTGGCCATAACCGTAGCCGCCACCGCCAATCGGACCCCCAAGGTCGAGTGTCGTCCCCTCGTAAACCCCAATTGAGAGGGTGTCAATACCTGTGGTAGAAATACCTGCATTCTATTCGCCAGTATCTTAGCTAAAAGTTTGTAATCCACATTCATTAGTGAAATAGGGCGAAAGGAGGCTACATCAAGGGGGTCTTTATTTGGCTTGGGTATAAGAATTGTGTGGGCCTCATGAAAGCCCTCCACCACCTCTCCTTTAAGATAAATATCATTGAGTATATCCACTAGGATAGGGGTAATATACGGTTGTAAAAGCTTATAATATTCTATGGTCAGACCATCAGGTCCCGGAGACTTATTATTGTGGAAAGATTTAATCGTTGATTGCACCTCCTCAATGGTTATCGGGGCAGACAAGAAATCTCTCTGCTCTGCTGTTATCTTTGTGGGCTCCACCGAGGAAATTAAGTCCCATACACCCTGGGAGTCATACGGTCTCTCTTTATAAAGTGTGGTATAATATGTTATAAACGCTTGTTGTATCTCAAGTGGCGAGGTGACCAGTCGGTTACTTTCAGGTTGTTGAATCTGGAGAATTGTGCGCTTGGAGGCATGCGGCTTAGTCAGGCGGGCCAGTAAACTACCCGTCTTCCCCCCCCATCTATGGTAATGATTTTTCGTGAACTCTATATTCCTGGTTGCTTGAGCGATAGTGAAAGCATCTAGCAGTTGTTTAGCGGAAAAGTAATTTTGTTTATTAATGTCTGTAGGGTCTCTCAAGTACGCCTGGTGTGTGGTTAGCAGGTCAGTGTGAAGAAGATTATACCTAGCTCTCCTTTCCTTTTTTTGATGTATCATGTATGAAATGACATGGCCCCTCATGACGGCCTTAGATGTGCGCCACATCAGTGAGGTATCCGAAGATGAGGACATGTTATCGTCCAAAAAGTTGTTCCAGTGGATCTGGAGGAACTGTTTGAAATCCTCTGAGTTAACCAAGTAGGATGGAAACCTCCAGGGCACCAAAAAGCCCCTCGGAGGCTCCATCCCCAGTTGCATTCTAATTGTTGCGTGATCCGATATCATGATAGTCTCTATTGTGGTTTCTGATATCCTTTCGAATAGAGCTTCTGCTACTAGGAAGTAATCTATCCTAGAATGGGTATCATGGACCCTCGAGTAGAATGTGTAATCCCTTTCCGTGGTATGGAGAACCTTTCTAACTTAAACAAAATTGTGTTACAAAAATTGTACTGATGTAAAGTAGACATGTGGGAAATATTATTTATTAACTACTTTGTGTGACATGACTCTCTGATTTAAGGGCATAACATTTATTGCCAAATTTCAAATTTTTTGACAAATAAACACAAATCATATCAAGCAAATCTTACCACTATAATGAAGTACAATGTGTCACGAAAAAACAGTCTCAGAATCACTGGGATCCGTTGAAGCGTTCCAGAGTTATTACCATATAAAGTGACACTGGTCCAAATTGTAACATTTGGCCTGGTCATGAAGGTGAAAACAGGCTAGGGGGTGAATGGGTTAAAGAGAAATTAACATAAGCTATTGCCTATGTGTACTAACAACAACTGGACTAGCAGTAGAAAAATATTTAGAACTGAGAGTCCTCAGTGGTGGATACCTTTTAATGGCTAACTGAAAAGATGGTAACAAATTGCAAGCTTTCGAGACTACACAGGTCTCTTCATCAGGCCGAGGCCACACAGGCAGAGGAGACTGGTAAATGCTCCATGAAGGAGCCGAAGATTAAATACTAGGTTATTTTAGATGAGGAGTCAGGGTGGGAGGAGGGTAGTGCTACGAAGAGGGCACATAATATGGTAATTTGGGACATTAGAGGGGACATTATGGGGAAATTAGGGGAGGTTGTGAAAGGTGAATGGGAGGATAGTATAGTGAGGGGGAGAGGAATGGGCGACTTGGAAAGGGACAGTTTGGGAGAGATATGGAAAGGGGTAGTATGTGGGTGGAGATTATGGAGAAAATTGTATAGAAGGGCATTGTGGGGGATATTAAACAGAGGGGCAGTATGGGGGGATATTTTGGAAAAGGGCACTGTGGTGGGGAAATTATACAGATGATCAAAGTGGAGAGATATTTTGGAGAAGGGCAGTGTGTTGGGGGCATTCTAGATAGGGGCAGTGTGGGTGGGATATTTTGGAAAGGGGCAGTGTGGGGGTGACATTTCAGAGAAGGGCAGTGTATGGGAGGTGTTATGACCTGGTGGTCAGGACAATAATGGACCTGGAGGTTAAGAGCACACGGAATGACCTGATAGTTACTGATAATATAGGACGAGCTCTGGGACGTGGGAACTCTGCTGACCGCAATCCCTAATCCTATCAACCACACTAGAAATAGCCGTGGATTGCTCCTAACGCTCCCTATGCAACTCGGCACAGCCTAAGGAACTAGCTAGCCCTGAAGATAGAAAAATAAAGCCTACCTTGCCTCAGAGAAATTCCTGCTATAAGGTAATTCAGTACCACAATGGACATAGAGGTCAGAGCACATACAGTGACCTGACAATAACCCAAAAACATAGAACGAGCTCTGAGACGTGGGAACTCTGCTGACCGCAATTCCTAATCCTCTCCAACCACACTAGAGGCAGCCGTGGATTGCGCCTAACGCTCCCTATGCAACTCGGCACAGCCTGAGAAACTAGCTAGCCTGAAGATAGAAAATAAGCCTACCTTGCCTCAGAGAAATACCCCAAAGGAAAAGGCAGCCCCCACATATAATGACTGTGAGTTAAGATGAAAAGACAAACGTAGAGATGAAATAGATTTAGCAAAGTGAGGCCCGACTTTCTGAACAGAGCGAGGATAGGAAAGGTAACTTTGCGGTCAACACAAAACCCTACAAAAACCACGCAAAGGGGGCAAAAAGACCCTCCGTACCGAACTAACGGCACGGAGGTACACCCTCTGCGTCCCAGAGCTTCCAGCAAGCAGGAAAAAACAAATAGACAAGCTGGACAGAAAAAAACAGCAAACAAAGTAGCAAAGCGGAACTTAGCTATGCAGAGCAGCAGGCCACAGGAACGATCAAGGAGGAAACAGGTCCAATACTAGAACATTGACTGGAGGCCAGGATCAAAGCACTAGGTGGAGTTAAATAGAGCAGCACCTAACGACTTCACCACATCACCTGAGGAAGGAAACTCAGAAGCCGCAGTACCACTTTCCTCCACCAACGGAAGCTCACAGAGAGAATCAGCCGAAGTACCACTTGTGACCACAGGAGGGAGCTCTGCCACAGAATTCACAACAAATTCCCCAAAGGAAAAGGCAGCCCCCCACATATAATGACTGTGAGTAAAGATGAAAATACAAACACAGAGATGAAATAGATTAAGCAAAGTGAGGCCCGACTTACTGAACAGACTGAGGATAGGAAAGGTAGCTTTGCGGTCAGCACAAAAACCTACAAAAGACCACGCAGAGGGCGCAAAAAGACCCTCCGCACCGACTCACGGTGCGGAGGTGCTCCCTCTGCGTCCCAGAGCTTCCAGCAAGCAAGACAACAATCCAAATAGCAATGAAAACAAGACCACCAAGGGCCAAATATACAATAAGGTACTACAAAGACTAATCCCCATGTGGATGTCCAAATATAAGTGTACCTCAAGGACACTTGAAAAAGCTGAGCGAAACGCGCGTCGGTGCTGGCGTGGCGCATGTCCGGCCTCAGTCACATTATGGGTAAGCAAGGTTGAGAGGAGGGAATGGGGGCTCCATTGATTGTGCGCACATTTGGTTCCACCGCTGCTGCGGTGTTATACGGTTTAACCCCTGTATTCCCTTACTTACAGTATGCACTAAGCACTTTATGTACTTGCCCATTTATGTTTCCTGTGTGTCCGGACATTGGTAGCCGTCACTATTTGATCCCAGTCTGTTATATTATGTTTTTGTTTATGTATTAATAAATTTACCTTGTTTCAATTTGGACGTTTCTTACTCCTATTTTGTCCTATTTTGTTTATAATCCAAATAGCAAGCTGGACAGAAAAATAACAAACCAGAGAAAAACAAGCAGTCACTTAGTTTCTGCTGGGAAGACAGGTCACAAGAACGATCCAGGAGTGAACTAGACCAATACTGGAACATTGACAGGTGGCATGGAGCAAAGATCTAAGTGGAGTTAAATAGAGGAGCCAGCTAATGAATTAACCTCGTCACCTGTGGAAGGAAACTCAGAAACACCCACAGCCACCAGACAAAGTCCATGGACAGAACCAGCCGAAGTACCATTCATGATCACAGGAGGGAGCCCGACAACAGGGAGGGTATTCACAACAGGGAGGGTATTTTGTGCAGGAAGCACAGTGAGGGAAAATTATTTATTCGGAAGCACAGCATGTGAAATATTTTTATTTTAGGAAAAGAATAATGATGTGGAGAAAGAAGCTTTGGGCATGAAATCTCATCATGGCATCTGTGCTACATGGATACAAGTGGGAATGACTCCAATAAGAGAAGATGTCACTTATAAGGCACCTGGATGTAAATGTTTATTTGTAATACTGCTTGCGTCTCATCAGAGCTGTGGTTCCTGTATGGTCTGCAATACAAATGTACATGGGACTAACAATGACATTACAATTGATCACTGTACTAAGCTTGGCACTGCATTTATGTACTGATGTAGGTTTTTTCTCTGCATCCACGTACTGATGGTATTTCTGGCACTGCATTCATGTCTAACAGTGTTTCTAATGCTGCATTTAGGTATTGACGGCGTTTCTGGCACTGCATTCATGAACTGATAGTGTTTATTTCACTGCAATAATGTATTGACGGTGCATCTGGCATTGTATTCATGTACTGATGGTTGTTTTGTGCTGCAGTCATGTACTGACAATAGTTATGTCATTGCATTCATGTACTGATGGTGGTTCTGGCACTGTATTCATGTACTGATGGTGGTTCTGGCACTGTATTCATGTACTGATGGTAGTTCTGATGCTGCATTCATGTGATTATGGTGATTCTGATGCTGCATTCATGTACTAATGGTGGATCTGGTGCTGCACTCATGTGCAAAAAGTGATTTTGATATTGTACACATGTAGCAATCTATAAGATGCTTCATGGCTATGTTAAAACTTAAAAAGTGTCAAAACGTAGAGATTTGAGGTTTTGAGGGGGATTTGTGAGTTTCTGTTCCAAAAAACTCAGTTTAAGCGTTAACACTGATTTTTCTGGGAGCAGAAACTCTCCAAATTCTTCTTAAATACTCAAAATTTGGTTCTGGTGATGTACTAATTCACTGATAGTGGTTCTGGTGATGTATTCATGTAACTACCCCTTTAAAAAAAATGTTTCGGCCTTTGGGATTGGTTTGGTATGGCAATGTGGCCCTTGGACAAAAAATTCTTGTGAACCCTTGGATTACACCATTATAAAAATACCGTACATAACCTTTTTCAGGATTGTGATTATTACCCAAAAAAACAAAATTGCAATAAAATCTTTATTTATATAAAGGTACCAAAGGTACAAGTAAAGTTAACCAAAATGCTAGTGTATTGAGCTCTTTTTTGTTATTTCAGAATGTCTTGAAAATTTAATAGGTATTAATTCAGTTAACTTTACGTGTTGAATAAAGATTATTGTAATTTTCAATATTTATTATGATACGCTCGTTTTTTTTTGGGGTAATAATCACAACCCTGAAAAAGGTTAATATATTGCATTTTGAAGTGCCATTTAAAGATGCTAAGTTGGATGCTATTTTGCTAAGTCTTTAAAATAATGCATATCTTTGCATCAATATATGCATTTATAAAATCCAGATTTAAATTCCGAGTGGAGAATTGCATGGCTTCTAAGTCTCTTTTAGCATTCTCCACAAGGAGAAACTTTACCCCTATGACCCCCTGCCAGAGACCTCGCACCCTGCCAAATGAACTCTCTTGCACTGATGAGGGGCAATGATCTTGAAACATATGTCTGAAAATGTAGTTTCTGGTTTGGCTTCTTATCCTGAGTTTTTTTGACAGTTCCCTTAAAGGGTTCATATTTATTTTTAGGACTGCTACTTCCAATAGGTTGAACTGGAAATCACGACCTCTTCCTCTCTGAAGAGACTATTTGCATGTACAAAAGAGATACTTTACGTACACCCATCTTTGAGATCTGCCCTCCTGTTCCTTCCTAACTTCCAGGTCTAAAACCGTATTCCAGCTAAGAGGAGACCATTTTGAGTAACCATTCTATATATTTCAATTAACAGGAATCAGGGTCTTGGCCTCTACATCAGGGGTGTCAAACTGCATTCCTCGAGGGCCGCAAACCATGCGTGTTTTCAAGATTTCCTTAGCTTTGCACAAGGTGCTGTAATCATTATGTGTGTAGGTGATTAAATTATCACCTGTGCAGCACAAGGAAATCCTGAAAACATGACCTGTTTGCAGCCCTTGAGGAATGCAGTTTGACACCTCTGCTCTACATCATGCTGCTCTCAGATTACATAACGAAAACCTGTTCAAGGATCCCTTTAAGAATAAATCCTCTTTAATCCAAGTGTGCTTATTACAACCTTATGATGAATATTAATTCTCATCAACATAACTAGTGCCATCTCCTTAAAGTTTCAAGCAGCTTAATTTATTGGATTGAATGTTGTGCCCTTTTCTCCTATCTTTCATCTGCAATTTTTTACTGGTAACAAAGCAGAGAAGTTTAGTTTGGTTGCAGGGTGATATTTAGTTTTATCTTCATTGGATGGGATTTTATCTATCAAACTATATTGTATGCCAAGGCAACAAAAAGAAACATTTAGCCTAATATCATATAGAATGCCAGAGAGATAAAGGAATATATTTGGTAACAGATGAGGGTCGCCCATAAATTACAGTTATTTACCGTAGATAATCTTTGCTTTAATATGGAGCTGGAGACTCTGAACTACAATATTGCACATCTATCAGTATACATCTATACAGTTTTTGTTAGATTTTTTTCAAAGCCAGTGAATCCAGCAGGAAGAAAAGATTAAAGGTTTTAGTTTTATATTTTCTACTAGATGGTGGCCTGATTCTAACGCATCAGGTATTCTAGAATATGTATGTAGTTTATTTATGAAGATTTCAGAATAATGCAATTAATACACAGGATTCGGCCTGCGGGGCGCGACCAATTAGCAAAGTGTGGTTCAAATCCCACGCCAATTCGCGGCCGGACTGCATCCGTCGCTGATTGTTCGCGCCCGGCCGGGCGGGAACAATCAGTGAAGCCAGGGCCGGCTCCAGGTTTTTCAGGGCCCCGAGCGAAAGAGTCTCACAGACCACGTAGCATATAACACAGCCCACGTAGTATATAGCACAGCCACGTAGCATATTGCACAGCCGCATAACATATAGCACGGCCACATAGTATATTGCACAGCCACGTAGTATATTGCACAGCCACGTGGTATATAGCACAGCCCACGCAGTATATAACACAGCCCACGTAGTATATAGCACAGCCCACGTAGTATATTGCACAGCCACATAGTATATACCACAGCCCATGCAGTATATAACACAGCCCACGCAGTATATAACACAGCCCGCGTAGTATATAGCACAGCCACGTAGTATATTGCACAGCCACATAGTATATACCACAGCCCATGCAGTATATAACACAGGACATGCAGTATATAACACAGCGCACACAGTATATAACACAGGCCACATAGTATATAACAAAGCCCACATAGTATATAGCAATGTGGGCACCATATCCCCATTAAAAAAAAAATTTAAATAAAAAATAGTTATATACTCACCTTCCGGCGGCCACCAGATTCAGCCCAGGCCTTTAGCAATGCTCTTTGCGACTCTCCGCTCCCAGTAATGCCTTGCGGCAATAACACGTGATGATGTAGCAATGTAGCAGTCTCGCGAGACCGCTACATCATCCCGGGTCATTGCCACAATGCATTCTTGGGACCGGAGTGTCACGAGGAGCGGGAAAGGCTGCCGCGGACGCCGGAAGGTGAGAATATAATGATTTTTTTTATTATTATTTTTACCATTATATGTTTTTACTATTGATGCTGCATAGGCAGCATCAATAGTAAAAGTTGGTCACACTTACAGGGGTAATGGCAGCGTTAACGGACTGGTTACACCGTGTTATGCCGCGGTGTAACGCAGTCCGTTTAACGCTGCCAAAACGCTATGTGGGTGTTGACTGGAGGGGAGTATGGAGGGGGCCCTGACTGGAGGGGATTAGAGAGGGGCCAATTCGGGGCCGGACTGTGCCTGTCGCTGATTGGTCGCTCCTAGCTGGCCACGACCAATCAGCGACGCGCGATTTCTGTGACAGAGAAACAGACAGACAGACAGACGGAAGTAGACCTTAGACAATTATATATATAGATTTCTTTTAATTTACTTATGGCTAAGACTCAAAAAGACTGCAACAAAAATCCACCAAAAAAATGTGAAAATCAATATCTGCTCTCTAGGCAGTAAAAATTCTGTATTCTGTAGGGCAGCACGGTGGCGCAGTGGTTAGCACTGCAGCCTTGCAGCGCTGGGGTCCTGGGTTCTAATCCCACCCAGGACAACATCTGCAAAGAGTTTGTATGTTCTCTCTGTGTTTGCGTGGGTTTCCTCCGGGCACTCCGGTTTCCTCCCACATTCCAAAGACATACTGTTAGGAATTCTAGATTGTGAGCCCCATCGGGGACAGCGATGATAATGTGTGCAAAACTGTAAAGCGCTGCGGAATATGTTAGCGCTATATAAAAATAAAGATTATTATTATTATTATTATTATTCAAAATGCAGGTTCTGCTGTGTTTTTGCAGCTTTTTTGTTAGTTTTTTTCTACATTTTTTGGAGGGTGCGGATTACTTGTATGTTTTGTCTACAGTACAGGTATAGTGAAGTTAGTTTTATCCACCAAAAGGCCAGAGTCACACTAGCAAGGATTAGGCACGAGTGCTATGCGAGAAAAAAAGTCGCAATTTTCAAGTCTTGCCACAGATTCTTAAAAGGAATTTAGGTCTGGACTGTGACTGGCCATTCACACACATGAATATGTTTTGATTTAAACCATTCCATTGTATCTCTGGCACTATGTTTACGGTCGTTGACCTGCGGGAAGGTAAACCTACTGCTCAGTCTCAAGTCTTTTGCAGCCTCTAACAGGTTTTCCAGTATTGCCCTGTATTTAGCGCCATCCATCTTCCCATCAACTCTGACCAGCTTCCCTGCCCATGCTGAAGAAAAGCATCCCCTCAGCATGATCCTACTACCACCATGTTGTAATATATATATATATTACATAGATTAAAAGCCAGCAAATGATCTGCCGAGTACAGTATGGAATAGGTTATAATAGAAAAGATAGAATAGATATATACACATAGAATATATGTACTATATATATATATATCTTTATATTTCATAGAGAGAAGATAAGCCAGTAATTCATTTGTCGGCTTCTGTAAAATCACTGCAGGAGCCGACAGGATGGAAGACATGGTTTACATACAGTAAATAGATGCACAGGGGCTGACTGGCAAATTTTAGCCTGGGGGGCAAGCACACAGCAGTGGCCCATGAGTAGCGGCTCATCCTTAAAGGGGTTGTCGGATCTTATGCTACATGTCTACAGACACTATGTGTGAATCCTCATATCATACGCTATGAAGATTCTCTGGTGCCGGCAACAGGTGGTCTTGTGACTGCAAGCATGCGATATATATATTCCCAGCCACATTTCGACTAGACTGTTTTGGGCCTTGTTCAATACAGTTGCATTAGGCCATGCAAGTCTGGTCGGCATGTGACCGCATGTATGCAAATCACAAACTTACAGCCACACACCCGCCAAATGACCACAGCACTGCCAGCAATGTGAGAAGCACAAGTCTGCAGTCCAAAGAATGACAGAGTGAATGCACCAATGGCACACACACACACACGCACAGCCCCACTGTATAATGACAGACACATGCACAGCCCCACTGTATAATGACACACACACACACGCACAGCCCCACTGTATAATGACACACACACACACAGCCACACTGTATAATGACACACAGCCCCACTGTATAATGACACACACACACACGCACAGCCCCACTGTATAATGACAGACACATGCACAGCCCCACTGTATAATGACACACACACACACGCACAGCCCCACTGTATAATGACACACACACACACAGCCACACTGTATAATGACACACAGCCCCACTGTATAATGACACACACACACACGCACAGCCCCACTGTATAATGACAGACACATGCACAGCCCCACTGTATAATGACACACACACACACGCACAGCCCCACTGTATAATGACACACACACACACAGCCACACTGTATAATGACACACAGCCCCACTGTATAATGACACACACACACACAGCCACACTGTATAATGACACACACACACAGCCCCACTGTATAATGACACACAGCCCCACTGTATAATGACACACAGCCCCACTGTATAATGACACACACACACAGCCCCACTGTATAATGACACACACACACAGCCACACTGTATAATGACACACAGCCCCACTGTATAATGACACACACACACAGCTACACTGTATAATGACACACAGCCCCACTGTATAATGACACACACACACAGCCACACTGTATAATGACACACAGCCCCACTGTATAATGACACACACACACAGCCACACTGTATAATGACACACAGCCCCACTGTATAATGACACACACACACACAGCTACACTGTATAATGACACACAGCCCCACTGTATAATGACACACACAGCCCCACTGTATAATGACACACACACACCGCTACACTGTATAATGACACACAGCCACACTGTATTATGACACACAGCCCCACTGTATAATGACACACACACACAGCCACACTGTATAATGACACACAGCCCCACTGTATAATGACACACACACAGCTACACTGTATAATGACACACAGCCCCACTGTATAATGACACACACAGCCCCACTGTATAATGACACACACACACAGCCACACTGTATAATGACACACACATAGCCCCACTGTATGACACACACAGCCCCACTGTATAATGACACCCACACAGCCCCACTGTATGACACACACAGCCCCACTGTATAATGACACCCACACACGCACAGCCCCACTGTATAATGGAACACACACAGCCCCACTGTATGACAGGCACATGCACAGCCTCACTGTATAATGACAGGCACACGCACAGCCCCACTGTATAATGACAGGCACACGCACAGCCCCACTGTATAATGACACACACACAGCTACACTGTATAATGACACACAGCCCCACTGTATAATGACACACACAGCCCCACTGTATAATGACACACACACACAGCCACACTGTATAATGACACACACATAGCCCCACTGTATGACACACACAGCCCCACTGTATAATGACACCCACACAGCCCCACTGTATGACACACACAGCCCCACTGTATAATGACACCCACACACGCACAGCCCCACTGTATAATGGAACACACACAGCCCCACTGTATGACAGGCACATGCACAGCCCCACTGTATAATGACAGGCACACGCACAGCCCCACTGTATAATGACACACACACAGCCCCACTGTATAATGACACACACACAGCCCCACTGTATGACACACATACGCACAGCCCCACTGTATAATGACACACACACGCACAGCCCCACTGTATAATGACACACACACGCACAACCACACTGTATAATGGCATACACACACAGCCCCACTGTATAATGGCATACACACACGCACAGCCCCACTGTATAATGACACACACGCACAACCCCACTGTATAATGACACACACACGCACAGCCCCACTGTATAATGACACATGCACAGCCCCACTGTATGACAGGCACACGCACAGCCCCACTGTATAATGACAAACACACACCCACAGCCCCACTGTATAATGACACACACGCACAACCCCACTATATAATGACAGGCACACGCACAGCCCTACTGTATGACACGCACAGCCCCACTCTATAATGACACACACACGCACATCCCCACTGTATAATGACACACACACAGCCCCACTATATAATGACATACACACACACACATGTACAGCCCCACTGTATAATGACACACACACGCACAGCCCGACTGTATAATGACACACACACACACACACACGCGCAACAGCACCACTCTATAATGACAGGCACACGCACGGCCCCACTGTATGACAGGCACACGCACGGCCCCACTGTATAATGACAGGCAAACGCACGGCCCCACTGTATAATGACAGGCACACGCACGGCCCCACTGTATAATGACACACATACACAGCCCCACTGTATAATGACAAACACACACAGCCCCACTGTATAATGACAGGCACACGCACGGCCCCAATGTATAATGACAGGCACACGCACGGCCCCACTGTATAATGACACACACACGAATGGCCCCACTGTATAATGACAGGCACATGCACGGCCCCACTGTATAATGACACACACACACACACCCATTGTATAATGACAGGCACACGCATGGCCCCACTATATAATGACAGGCACACGCACGGCCCCACTGTATAATGACACGCACACGCACGGCCCCACTGTATAATGACACACATGCAGCTCACAGATGCACGCAGCACACACACGCACGCAGCTCACACACACGCACGCAGCTCACACACACGCACGCAGCTCACACACACGCACGCAGCTCACACACACGCACGCAGCTCACACACACACGCACGCAGCTCACACACACACACATGCACGCAGCTCACACGCACACATGCACGCAGCTCACACACACACACACGCACGCAGCTCACACACACACGCATGCACGCAGCTCACACACACACGCACGCAGCTCACACACACACACACGCACGCAGCTCACACACACACGCACGCACGCAGCTCACACACACACACACACACACTCTCCTCATACACACACACACTCTCTCCTCATACACACACAGACACTCTCCTCTGTGGTGCAGGGGCGGCTGATGTCCATGTGCAGCTCTTCAGTTTCTCCTGCTCACAGCTCTGCACTGTCCCGGCACCTCCCCCATCTCTCCTTCTCTGCCGGGATAGCAGATAAGAGCAGGAGAAGCCGGAGCTCCGTGCACACACAGGCCGGTATGCCGGTATGCTGACCTTTCATCTTGGCTGCTGGCTCTCTCCCTCAGAGTGGCAGTGGCGCATAGGAGCTTGCTCATCACATACCCCTGCAGCTTGCATGTTAGGGCTGCTGGCGGGATGACACCATCGCGCACTACAGGTGCGCTATGTATTAGTCACTGCCAGTCCTCCAGCGGCCCTGTGCAGCTGCTTAGACACCGGCCCGGGGGGCATATGCATTTCTGCCACCTGGGCCAGCCCGCGCCTGTAGATGCAGAATAGGTAAATATATAGATGTCAGTGACCAATACAATTAGTAGTGTGTGTGCAAATTAGGGGACATGTATTTCATTAATAAATGACTCTTGTTGGGAGAAAAAAATGGCAATTTTCAAAAAAAGCGGAGGGAAAGCCAGCGACTGGGGCAGATGTAATAACCATGGAGCTTCCCAGGCTATTAATATAAGCTCACAGCTGCATACTTAGCCTTTACTGGCTATTAAAATGGGGGACCCCTCCAAAAAATGATGTGGGGGCCCCCCATAATTAACCCCTTTAACCCCAAGGGTGGTTTGCACGTTAATGACCGGGCTAATTTTTACAATTCTGACCACTGTCCCTTTATGAGGTTATAACTCTGGAACGCTTCAATTCAACAGATCCCAGTGATTCTGACATTGTTTTCTCGTGACATATTGTACTTCTTGATTGTGGTAAAAATTCTTTGATGGTACCTGCGTTTATTTGTGAAAAAAATGGAAATTTGGCGAAAATTATGAAAATTTCGCAATTTTCCAACTTTGAATTTTTATGCAATTAAATCACAGATATATGTCACACAAAATACTTAATAAGTAACATTTCCCACATGTCTACTTTACATCAGCACAATTTTGGAACCAAATTTTTTTTTTGTTAGGGAGTTATAAGGGTTAAAAGTTGACCAGCAATTTCTCATTTTTACAACACCATTTTTTTTTAGGGACCACATCTCATTTGAAGTCATTTTGAGGGGTCTATATGATAGAAAATACCCAAGTGTGACACCATTCTAAAAACTGCACCCCTCAAGGTGCTCAAAACCACATTCAAGAAGTTTATTAACCCTTCTGGTGCTTCACAGGAATTTTTGGAATCTAATATATAAAGCTGAATGTGTGTATGTGTGTGTGTGTGTGTATGTGTGTATGTGTGTATGTATGTCCGGGATTGGCATCTGCACCGTCGCAGCTACAGCCACAAAATTTTGCACAGTCACACGTCTGGACCCCGAGAGCGTCATAGGCTATGTTGTGAGGCGAAATTTTAACCCCGCGCGTTCCAATTCACCAAACAATTTGGCCCCTATCTACATACAGGGGAAAAAGGCAGCTGCCAGATGTGAACAAAGGGGACTTAAAGAACAAGAGCGATGGCGCCAAAGAGTATATACCGTACAGATGCTAAGGTGGGGCCCCGACATGGGATACTTGCCACACACGGGGATATGAACACACACACAAAATTCGCCACACACTACCACGTGCTTGAACACATACCACCCTCAGCACATATTTCACCACACATACACCAACCTCGCCACATAAAAGTTGAAACACAAAAGTCACCGCTCAAAACTCGCCACACGCCAAATTCGCCACATGCAAAACTAGACTCACGCAAAACTCGCTACACGTGCAAAACTCACCTCAAGGAAAACTCGCCACAGGCAAAACTTGCACACGTGGAAAAATTGCCACATGCACAAAAGTTGCAACACATGCAAAAGTTGCCTCACACAAAACTTGCACATACTCAAAACGCACCACACATAAAACTCGACGCGCAAAACACACTAACCTGTCACATGCAACTCGACACACAAAAAGTTGCTACACACATGTCGCCACACAAAACTCATCTCACAAAAGTCGCTACATGCATGTCGCCACACGCAACTCAACACACACAACTTGACAAACGAAACTCGCCCTAAAACACACACAAGTCTGGTATTATCCTTCAAAAATAAAAATCTGATTAATAAGCAGACAAACTACAAGAGCAACAAATGTACCATATAGGAAATACGGCAGCTGTCAGTCACATGACCTGTCTATTATGTGTATGTGTGAGCTAATATATATACTGTCGGGGGGAGGGCTTCCTGTTGGCTGGGGATTTATCAGGCTGCTAATAGCAACCAAACACAGCTCAGCTTCTACTTTGCTACAGTTAATTAATCTGAGCTCTGATTGGTTAATATAGGCAGGACATTCTCAGTATAACAAAGCTTGTGTGAGGTAATAGCATGTTGTTAGGGTGTGTTGGTGGAAAGGCTGATGTCAGTCACATTACCTCTATGTGAGAGGATATAGAAACCGCCAGTTACAGACTATTTTTACCACAATAATGCCTCATAAGAAAAGGAATTCCATGGCACGAATGTCAGCTGATGCGAAAAGAAAAGCTGCATTACGGGCCAATGAAAAATGTGAAGACCGAGAAACAAGGCTGACACACATGAGAACAGCAGCTGCTTTCTCAAGAGCCAATTAACTTTCTGAGGAGAGGGAAGTGAGGCTTGCAGACAAGAGAACAAGAGCTGCTTCCTCAAGAGCCAATGAACTTTCTGAGGAGAGGGAAGTGAGGCTTGCAGACATGAAAACAAGAGCTGCTTCCTCAAGAGCCAATGAACTTTCTGAGGAGAGGGAAGTGAGGCTTGCAGACATGAAAACAAGAGCTGCTTCCTCAAGAGCCAATGAACTTTCTGAGGAGAGGGAAGTGAGGCTTGCAGACAAGAGAACAAGAACTGCTTCCTCAAGGGCCAATGAACTTTCTGAGGAGAGGGAAGCGAGGCTTGCAGACAAGAGAACAAGAACTGCTTCCTCAAGGGCCAATGAATTTTCTGAGGAGAGGGAAGCGAGGCTTGCGGACATGAAAACAAGAGTGGCTTCCTCAAGAGCCAATGAGTCATCTCAGCAGAGAGAAGGCCGACTTGCTGCTAAGAGAATTGCTATTTCTTCCACAAGGGCACAGGAAATGGTTGGAGATTTGAAACATGCTGCCTTTTGTTTCCTGTCAGACATAAACTATCAGGATAATCCTAAAGTTCAGATAGGAAAAATGGATGTGGTCTGCATGTACTGCAGTGCCCTAAAATGGAAAGATGAACCGCCAGGTTTATGCTGTGCAAATGGCAAGATAAAACTTCCACCTCTCCTGTCACCACCAGATCCCCTAAAGTCTCTGATGACGGGTACCAGTACAATATCTAAGCATTTCTTGGACAACATCAGGAAGTACAACTCCTGCTTCCAAATGACATCATTTGGTGCAACAAAAATGTTTACAACAGGATTTCTGCCGACATTCAAAGTTCAAGGACAGGTTTACCACTCAATTGGTTCACTGCTTCCATTACAAGGAGAAGAACCTCAATTTCTTCAACTCTTCTTCATGGGAAATGCAGAAGCAGAGGCTCAGCGGAGATGCTCTTTAATTCCTAACACTCGCCTTGATATTGTCACTATTTTGCAGCAGTTCCTTCACACCAACAATTCATATGTTCAACTTTTCAAGACTGCACTTGAATGCATGCCAAATGACGATTACAAAGTTGTAATTCGAGCTGACAAAACACCGCAAGGTGAACATCAGCGACGTTTCAATGCTCCCACATTTGATGATGTAGCAATCTTGATTGTAGGCAATGATTTTCAAAGCCGTGACATTGTGCTTCAGAAAAGGAACAATAGTTTGCAACGAGTAGCAGAAACTCACAGGTCCTATGATGCACTGCAATATCCAATCATCTTTTGGCAGGGACAGGATGGCTATTACTTTGGAATACCTCAGACAGATCCTACAACAGGCAACCCTTCAGGAAAAAAAGTGTCTGCCATGGACTTCTATGCATACAGGATCATGACAAGATTTGCAGAGGAAAATCACATCTTGAAATGCAAACACCTCTTCCACCAATTTATTGTTGACATGTATGCAAAGATTGAGAGTGAACGTCTTTTATATATCCGACTAAATCAAAAGAAGCTCAGGGCAGAGGAATATATTCACCTTAGAGATGCTGTTGCAAATGATGCTGATCCAAAAGAGTTGGGGAAAATGGTTATTCTTCCATCAACTGTCACTGGAAGCCCACGACACATGCATGAATACACACAGGATGCAATAACTTATGTGAGAAAGTATGGCCGTCCAGATCTTTTCATCACCTTTACTTGCAATCCTGCCTGGGAGGAAATTGGAGGGCACCTGTTGCCGGGCCAAAAATCAGTGAATCGCCATGACCTTATTGCTCGGGTTTTCAAACAGAAACTTTCAAAAATGACTAATCTCATCACAAAATCACATATTTATGGTGAGACGCAGTGCTGGATGTATTCAGTTGAATGGCAAAAAAGAGGCCTTCCTCACGCCCACATCTTGATCTGGCTGAAGCAAAAAATACAGCCTACCGAAATTGACAATATCATCAGTGCCGAATTGCCAGACCTTCGGATTGACCCATTGCTGTTTGACACCATCACAAAAAACATGATCCATGGTCCGTGTGGGAGTCTCAACAAAAATTCTCCCTGTATGATTGATGGCAGGTGTTCAAAGCATTACCCACGATCCCTGGTTCAAGAAACCCAAACAGGACAAGATGGATATCCAGTCTACCGAAGAAGAAAGCCAGGGGATGGTGGTTTCACAGCAAAGGTCAAAATGCATGTTGGATCATCACTCCAAGAGATAGAAATTGACAACAGGTGGGTAGTGCCTTACAACCCTTTGCTCTCAAAAATCTTCCAGGCCCACATAAATGTCGAATCTTGCCACTCTGTGAAATCTATCAAGTATATCTGCAAATATGTCCACAAAGGAAGTGATCAAGCAGTTTTTGAACTCCAGAAAAATGGACCTATTATTGATGAAGTGGAGGCATTCCAGATGGGCAGGTACATAAGCAGCAATGAAGCTGTTTGGAGAATACTAGGCTTCTCCATTCATGAGCGCTACCCACCAGTTGTGCATCTGAGTGTGCACTTGGGAAATGGACAGAGAATTTATTTTAGCCCAGCAAACTTGCAGCAGCAGCTCCTAACACCACCTAAGACCACCCTCTTGGCATTTTTTGAGCTGTGTCAACAAGACCCTTTTGCAAAAACAATTCTCTACTGTGATTTACCAAAGTACTACACTTGGAATGCCTCCAGAAAAACACTGGAACGGAGGAAACGGGGCCTTGATATTGAAGGCTATCCAGGGGTGAAAGCAACTGATACGCTTGGTCGCGTCTACACTGTTCATCCGTCAAATGCAGAGTGCTTCTACCTGCGCATGTTACTTCATGTTGTCAAAGGCCCTACATCATTTTCTGACTTGAAGACCGTCGGAGGCCATGTGTGTGAAACATTCAGGGAAGCTTGCCAAAGAAAAGGACTTCTGGAAAATGATGGACACTGGGACATGACCCTCAGTGAAGCTGCAGCCACACAAACCCCAAAGCGACTAAGACACCTCTTTGCTATTATTCTAACAACATATAGCATTTCAAATCCTCTTGAGATTTGGACAAAGTTCAAAACTGATCTCAGTGAGGACATCCTCATGCAGATTAGAAGGGAAAATCCTCAGCAACTCATCAACTTCACTGAGGAAATGTTCAATGAAACTTTAATGCTCCTTGAAGACCAGTGCATAGCAATATCAGGAAAAGCCTTAGGCCGGCGTCACACACAGCGTAAAACAATACGGTCCGTATATTACGGCCATAATACGCTGAAAAGTCCCCAAAAAAATGGTCCGTTGGTCCTCCGTAGGCAGGGTGTGTCAGCGTTTTTTGCGCATGGCATCCTCCGTATGTAATCCGTATGGCATCCGTACTGCGTGGTTTTCTCGCAGGCTTGCAAAACCAACATACCGCTATAGAAGTGATCCATGTGTCCCAAAAAGAAAAGAATATATATATATATATATGTCAGTAGACACATATATGTATATATATTAATACTTATTCCAGCGCTATACAGCTTGAAAGCCGGTAATTCAATTACCGGCTTTTTCTTTCTCCTTCATAAAACCCGACATGATTTGAGACATGGTTTACATACAGTAAACCATGTCTTCTCTCCATTTTTTTTGCAGATTCCACACTACTAATGTCAGTAGTGTGTATCTGCAAAATTTGGCCGTTCTAGCTCTTAAAATAAAGGGTTAACTGGCGGAAAAAATTGGCGTGGGCTCCCGCGCAATTTTCTCCGCCAGAGTAGTAAAGCCAGTGACTGAGGGCAGATATTAATAGCCTGGAGAGGGTCCACGGTTATTGGCCCCCCCCTGGCTAAAAATATCTGCCCCCAGCCACCCCAGAACAGGCACATCTGGAAGATGCGCCTATTCTGGCACTTGGCCACTCTCTTCCCATTCCCGTGTAGCGGTGGGATATGGGGTAATGAAGGGTTAATGCCACCTTGCTATTGTAAGGTGACATTAAGCCTAATTAATAATGGAGAGGCGTCAATTATGACACCTATCCATTATTAATCCAATTGTAGTGAAGGGTTAAATAAAACACAAACACATTCTTTAAAATTATTTTAATGAAATAAAAACAATGGTTGTTGTAGTATTTTATTCAACGCCCAATCCAGTCACTGAAGTTCTGTGAGTAAAGAAACATAATAAACCAACAATATACTTACCCTCCGCAGATCTGTAACGTCCAACGATGTAAATCCTTCTGAAGGGGTTAAAACATTTTGCAGCAAGGAGCTGTGCTAATGCAGGCTGCTCCTCGCTGCAAAACCCCAGGGAATGAGGCTAAAAATAGATCAATGATCTATATTTAGCATCATTTGCGGTGAGGCGCCCTCTGCTGGCTGTTCATAGATCGTGGGAAATTACCTAGAAAGCTCCCTGGCTTTCTAGGTAATTTCCCACGATCTATGAACAGCCAGCAGAGGGCGCCTCACCGCAAATGATGCTAAATATAGATCATTGATCTATTTTTAGCCTCATTCCCTGGGGTTTTGCAGCGAGGAGCAGCCTGCATTAGCACAGCTCCTTGCTGCAAAATGTTTTAACCCCTTCAGAAGGATTTACATCGTTGGACGTTACAGATCTGCGGAGGGTAAGTATATTGTTGGTTTATTATGTTTCTTTACTCACAGAACGAGGGTCTTCAGTGACTGGATTGGGCGTTGAATAAAATACTACAACAACCATTGTTTTTATTTCATTAAACTAATTTTATAGAATGTGTTTGTGTTTTATTTAACCCTTCACTACAATTGGATTAATAATGGATAGGTGTCATAATTGACGCCTCTCCATTATTAATTAGGCTTAATGTCACCTTACAATAGCAAGGTGGCATTAACCCTTCATTACCCCATATCCCACCGCTACACGGGAATGGGAAGAGAGTGGCCAAGTGCCAGAATAGGCGCATCTTCCAGATGTGCCTGTTCTGGGGTGGCTGGGGGCAGATATTTTTAGCCAGGGGGGGGCCAATAACCGTGGACCCTCTCCAGACTATTAATATCTGCCCTCAGTCACTGGCTTTACTACTCTGGCGGAGAAAATTGCGCGGGAGCCCACGCCAATTTTTTCCGCCAGTTAACCCTTTATTTTAAGAGCTAGAACGGCCAAATTTTGCAGATACACACTACTGACATTAGTAGTGTGGAATCTGCAAAAAAAATGGAGAGAAGACATGGTTTACTGTATGTAAACCATGTCTCAAATCATGTCGGGTTTTATGAAGGAGAAGGAAAAAGCCGGTAATTGAATTACCGGCTTTCAAGCTGTATAGCGCTGGAATAAATATTAATATATATACATATATGTGTCTCACTGACATATATATATATATATACCTATTCTATGTGTACACATTTATTATATCTATTGGACTGTAAGCTGTCAGTGTGATTTTACTGTACACCGCACTGAATTACCGGCTTTTCTCTCTAACAGCGCTGCGTATTTCTCGCAAGTCACACTGCTTGTCCGTGTGTAATCCGTATTTTTCACGCTTCCATAGACTTTCATTGGCGTATTTCTTGCGCAGTACGGTGACAAACGCAGCATGCTGCGATTTTGTACGGCCGTAGAAAGCCGTATAATACTGATCAGTAAAATACGGCAAATAGGAGCAGGGGCATAGAGAATAATTGTGCCGTATTTTTTGCGAGTTTTACGGACGTAGATTCTGCGCTCTTACGTCCGTAAAACTCGCATGTGTGACGGCGGCCTTACAGTTGCTTGGTTTGCCTGCTCCAATAAGAAATCCTGAAGGCATCCAAATGTGTAGGGAGATTTTCATAGAAACAAACTATAATATTGATGAACTGACAGCATGTGTGTCTCAGAATGCGCCAATATTGGTACCAGATCAAAGGGACGCCTATAACTATATTTTAAGTTTCAGTGAAACCAACAAAGGTGGGATTGTCTTCCTCGATGCTCCAGGTGGAACAGGAAAGACATTTGTAATCAACTTGCTCCTGGCATAATTTCGACAACAAAAAAAGATTGCACTTGCAGTGGCATCTTCTGGAATTGCAGCTACGCTTTTAAACGGTGGCAGGACAGCACATTCGACTTTCAAACTACCACTTAACCTGTCTCATAGTGACAGCCCCGTGTGTAATATTGCCAAGGGATCAGGACTGGCCAAATTGCTTCAAAAATGCAGTGCTATCATTTGGGATGAATGCACCATGTCACACAAAAGGGCTCTGGAAGCAGTGGACAGACTTCTGCAAGACCTGCGTAGCAACAAATATATCATGGGAGGAGTAGTTGTTGTTTTGGCAGGTGACTTCCGCCAAACACTACCTGTTATTCCAAGATCAACCCCTGCAGACGAACTCAATGCCTGTCTGAAAGCATCGTACCTTTGGAGAAAAGTAAAGAAAATGTCACTGAACACAAACAGGAGGGTCTACATGACAGGCGATGTTTCTGCTGGACTGTTTTCGAGCCAGCTGTTGACTATTGGAGATGGCAAGGCACCAGTAAACTCAACCACTGGACAGATCACCTTCCCAAGCAACTTTTGTTGCATTGTGACTTCCATTGAGGAGTTGAAAGCAAAGGTTTTTCCAAACATTCAACTCCACTTCAAAAATTCTGGCTGGCTGTGTGAAAGGGCTATTCTAGCTCCCAAAAATGACAGCGTCAACAAGATCAATCTTCAAATTCTAAATCTCCTTCCAGGTGTGTGCACAACCTACAAGTCAGTAGATACAGTAATAGACCCTGCTCAAGCATTATTTTATCCAACTGAGTTCCTCAATTCCTTGAAGCCACAAGGACTTCCTCCTCACAACCTCTTTCTAAAACCTGGAGCACCTATTCTGCTATTGAGAAATTTGGATCCACCAAAGCTGTGTAATGGAACAAGACTCTTGATTAAGAACCTGTTTCCACATGTAATTGAGGCAACCATTTTGACAGGATGTGCCACAAGAGAAGATGTTTTCATTCCAACAATTCCTCTCATTCCATCTGATTTGCCGTTTGATTTTAAACGCCTCCAGTTTCCTGTTTGACTGGCATTTGCTATGTCCATCAACAAGGCTCAGGGACAGTCCTTGAAAGTAGTTGGAATCGATTTACAGTCTCCATGCTTTTCTCATGGTCAACTTTATGTGGCCTGTTCAAGCGTTGGAACAGCCAAAAATCTGTTTGTCTTTGCACATGAAGGAAAAACTAAGAATGTCGTTTATCAAAAGGCTCTCGAATAGGTTGTAGAAGATTACTTCATATTACTTGGCCAATTTAGTTAAATCTGTGTGGAATATCTCTGGTGCTGAAATATATGTTGTAAAATGCTTATATTATCTTAGTTATTGCCTTTTAATAATTACATTTCTATCTATTTGTTTTGTGGTTTTTGTGTGCAGAATACATTTTTGTTAACACATTCTATTTTGCTTACAGCAGTTATTAACCCGGGCGAAGCCGGGTAGTACAGCTATTGTTTAAATAAAAATGAACATTTAACTTTTTTTTCCACAAAAAATTTACTTAAGCTCCAATTTGTTTTATTTTACCAAGGGTAAGAGGAGAAAATGGACCCCAAAAGTTGTTGTACAATTTGTCCTGAGGACACCGATACCCCATATGTGGGGTTAAACCACTGTTTGGGCGCATGACAGAGCTCGGAAGCGAAGGAGCGCCATTTGACTTTTCAATGCAAAATTGACTGGAATCGAGATGGGACACCATGTTGCGTTTGGAGAGCCCCTGATGTGCCTAAACATTGAAACCCCCCACAAGTGACAACATTTTGGAAAGTAGACCCCCTAAGGAACTTATCTAGAGGTGTGGTGAGCACTTTGACCCACCAAGTGCTTCACAGAAGTTTATAATGCAGAACCGTAAAAATAAAAAATCATATTTTTTCACAGAAATTATGTTTTCGCCCCCAATTTTTTATTTTCCCAAGGGTAAGAGAAGAAATTGGACTGCAAAAGTTGTTGTACAATTTGTCCTGAGTATGCTGATACCCCATATGTGGGGGTAAACCACTGTTTGGGCGCATGGGAGAGCTCGGAAGGGAAGGAGCGCCGTTTGACTTTTCAATGCAAAATTGACAGGAATTGAGATGGGACGCCATGTTGCGTTTGGAGAGCCACTGATGTGCCTAAACATTGAAACCCCCCACAAGTGACACCATTTTGGAAAGTAGACCCCCTAAGGAACTTATCTAGATGTGTATTGAGTGCTTTGACTCACCAAGGGCTTCACAGAAGTTTATAATGCAGAGCCGTAAAAATAAAACAAAAATTTTTTCCCACAAAAATTATTTTTTTAGCCCCCAGTTTTGTATTTTTCCGAGGGTAACAGGAGAAATTGGACCCAAAATTTGTTGCCCAATTTGTCCTGAGTGCGATGATACACCATATGTGGGGGGAACTGGATCGCCCCCAGACACAGGGCTACGCGTTTTGGTAGCGGGCCTCTCTGATTCGGTTCTGAGGCTGTCACGGTGGCTAGACCCAGTTCGCGACCCTGCTAAGGGGCGTCCAATGAAAGTAGTAAAGCAGTCTGTCAGTGGTTCGTGACGCCACCTGTGGTGTTCGGTCAGCGTGACCGACGCTGCTTGGGGTCCGCTGGGGTGATGGAATGGCAGCTGGATGGTATACCTTCCCACAGGTGAAGTATGTCCCCAGGGCTTCCCAGTAAGGTGGATGGTGATGGTGTGAGGTACAGTCAATAATGAGGACACATGGTTGCAGTCTCTTTACCTCTTTACTGAAGGCTTCAGGATCCTCAATCCAGAGTACGTTTAACAGGGCTCTCAGAGACCGGCCGGTCCGATGGGCACATCCAGAGTTTCCTTCGCAGATGGAAATCGTTGCCTACCAATAGCGCCTGTGTGTTGTAGTCCTATCCTGCTGAGCATTCGGAATAGTCCTCACAACTGCTGTTCTCGTTCGTTCGTTCTCTACAGCTCTCTCTCTCGTTCTTTGGTTCCAGATGTTACTAGTTTCTAACTTCCCCCAAGTATGTTATGGCTAGGACGCCACCCGTATGACGGGAAGGCTTGGAGGTCTTCCGGGACCCTAGAGATGCCCCTCTCCCAATGTTGCCCCCTATGTCTTCGTAGGTGTAGTAAGGTAGACAGCCAACCTATGACTAACTGTCCAGCGGAGTTTGAAGTAAGGCCTGAAGTCAGTTACTCCTACGGTGTTCCGGCCACCGACTACGCGCCTCAGTAAGATGTTGCCTCTCTCTCTCGGCACGACTCTTACTGGCTCTCCTTTGTGTTTGATCTCGTTTACACGGTTCCACAATATCCTTCCCTTCGTGTCTCCTTCTTAGGATACCGCCGCAGGGTGTGCAGGCGCGGTTCCGTTACGTTCTGTTCTGTTCGCTAGGCACCTGCCAGGTTCCCACGCCTGACAGGGACCCCCCTGTGCCTTCTCCCTGCAACCAGGGCCGGCTCCAGGTTTTTGAGGGCCCCGGGCGAAAGAGTCTCAGTGGGCCCCCCCTTTAACACATACCCCGATTCATGATCGCATATAAACACAGCCATGTAGTATATAACACTGCCCACGTAGTATATAGCAGCCCATGTAGTATATAGCAGCCCACGTAGCATATAGCAGCCCACGTAGTATATAGTAGCGCAGCCCACATAGTATATAGCAGCGCCACTCACTCATGCACTGGTAGGACTAGGAGCTCCTCCTGAATCTGCCTCATAAGTTCAGCAGCACGGCAGCCAGCCAGGGGCGGAGATCAGAGCAGAGAACGTGCTCTCTCCCCCCACAAACAATGTCATGCTGGCTGCCTTCTCTTAACCCCTATGTGTGCCTGCCTGGCTGCACTCACTGAGTGATAAGATGCTTGTGTCAGAGCTGGCACATAGGGGTTAAGAGAACGCAGCCAGCAGTGACTTTGTAGGCGGAGAGAGCATGTTATCTCCTGCTCTGCTATCCCAGCTGTATCTATCACAGCATGAGTGGGCCCCCCTCTCTCCCCAGGGCCCCGGCATTTGCCCGCTGTGCCGGGTGCTGACGCCGGCCCTGCCTGCAACACAACCTGCCACGGGATGTTGCCTAAATCCAAAATCCAACCCAGTCAGCTTCAGACTAACTTCCTCCCCAGCCCCTAGTTTTACCAGTGTGAGGAGTGGCCCAATAAATAAAGCCTTTTTCTCCCCCTAGTGGCCGGAGTGTGAAGTGTAATGTGTTCTGGTGATACCTGGTCAGGAGAACTCCTTAGTGCCATCAGACGTACTGCTACTCCCCTTAGCGGCAGAGTGCCATACTGCAACGACCAGGTCTCTGGGGCGCTGCACTCCCCCCCGGTTAAATCCAGTACTCCTGGACTGTGAAGAAGAACAACAATATAATACAGCAAAAGACATACAAATTTTTTGGAATGCTTAGAAATAAATAGAAAATAGTAAATAGTAAATAGAAAAGGTGCTTCCCTTTATGGGAGGTAAGGACACTTGAACGTTACAAACAAAAACAAGATTAAATATTTTTAAATAACATTTTTGACTATAAATAACTCTCAGTACCCAGCCGGGTATTCTACTAAGTGCAAACTCTGAACAATAAGTTAACTTTTCCTTTAAGGGCGTACACGCTGAACCCACTAAAGGCCTACCATAAAATGCTATATAACTCAACTTCTCTTTCCGTTCCAACTTCACCAATGCAGGACCACCTAGCTCCTTGGCTGGGCCTACTGCCATTGTGCCGATCATCTTTCTACATCTCTCAGGTGGAGTCTCTCTCTAACCCCTATGGGTTCACTTCAAGCTTTCCTGTCCTCAATCTTTATTAACATTATCAAACTTTCTAAATTTTAACATTATTAACGTTCAACTTATATTAGAGTCATCATGTAATCATTCCCTTTAAGAGGGACCCAAGTCTCTAGTGCAGAATCTCTCTCTGTCTGCCAGTCCACCGAAAGCAAAACCTTCTGCGTCATATCTGGAAGCATCATCTTCGCAAAGTCTTCTCTCGCTTGTAAAACCAGTAGAGAGCACCTTTAAGAAGGTGCAAACTATATACAAAAACAGTTTTGAATCATTCACCGTCCATGATCCGGCAGTCTTTTAAACAATGATGAACTTGTGCAAATGTAGAAAAGAAATAGAAACATTAGGGATCCCAGGTAAACAAAGGGATCCATAGGAGTTAACCCTGGACGGGTTTAAAGTAGCAGCAACAGCAGGAAACAGTTAACTATATACATTTCGGTTCTCCGAGGTTTAGTGCTGTAAAGGTTGTGGTCTTACCTCGCAGACCACTCCTCTCCGTTGAACACGGGTGGGCTCCACAGTTGCCTGCGGGGCCTGGTCAGCCCGGCGATCCGCAGCGGGGACGTCATCATCTGGGATCTCAGCTGCGACCTGGAGGATTGCGCACCACTGAACGCCCCTGGCCGTCCAGCCGGACCCCCTCGACCATCGGGTATAAGTTACCGCATCTCCAGGTCTCAAGTCGCAATCCTCGACCGTCCCCCAACACGGCTCCACCTCGCTCTGATCAACACGGACCTGCAGGGGCTCTCCAATCTCCTGGATGACCCCCCCTCTCCTCCTTGGGGTTGTAGAAGACCACCACTCCCCAGTGTGACGGCAAGACTTCCACTTCCTCCGTGAGGTCGACTATGATCGCGGGTCGGGGTTGCTTCCTCCGGGCCGCCACCAGGCGCCGCTGATGCTCCGTCACCGTCAAGATCTTCAGATCCGACCCCTGCGGTACACAATCCCCTGACCGGGTTCGGGGGTCCGCCGCGGCCGCGACGGGCAAAGGAGGAAACATGGGCGACAGGCGAATCTCGGTCGGGTAGCCCAATTGGGAGCTCACACGAGCTTGGGCCTTCAGGCAGCGCGCCAGATACCGGGCCTCGTCTGCGGCCATTCCGCCATCGGGCATCCATCCGTCGGGTTTTCCCTCAGGCTGCTCTGCGACGGGAAACCTCTGCAGCAGTGGTGACTCTGAGATCACTGCAGGGAATGAGGGTCTATGCCTGGCCGGGTCATCGCCATGCGGTGGTCTGGACGCCGCCATCTTTGTCTCCTCCTCTGGATCTTCTTCCCGGGCTCTTTTTTGAGGGCTGTCCTGTCTCCATTGTCTCCACCCTCCATGGAGGATGAGAAGGTGGATCTCCGCCGCTGACGGACATGCCCTCAGGATACAGCAATGCTTAGACTGGGCGGCCTGTTATGACCTGGTGGTCAGGACAACAATGGACCTGGTGGTTAAGAGCACACGGAATGACCTCATAGTTACTGATAATATAGGACGAGCTCTGGGACGTGGGAACTCTGCTGACCGCAATCCCTAATCCTATCAACCACACTAGAAATAGCCGTGGATTGCTCCTAACGCTCCCTATGCAACTCGGCACAGCCTAAGAAACTAGCTAGCCCTAAAGATAGAAAAATAAAGCCTACCTTGCCTCAGAGAAATTCCCCAAAGGAAAAGGTAGCCCCCCACATATAATGACTGTGAGTAAAGATGAAAATACAAACACAGAGATTAAATAGATTAAGCAAAGTGAGGCCCGACTTACTGAACAGACTGAGGATAGGAAAGGTAGCTTTGCGGTCAGCACAAAAACCTACAAAAAGACCACGCACAGGGCGCAAAAAGACCCTCCGCACCGACTCACGGTGCGGAGGCGCTCCCTCTGCGTCCCAGAGCTTCCAGCAAGCAAGACAACAATCAAAATAGCAAGCTGGACAGAAAAATAGCAAACCAGAGAAAAACAAGCAGTCACTTAGCTTCTGCTGGGAAGACAGGTCACAAGAACGATCCAGGAGTGAACTAGACCAATACTGGAACATTGACAGGTGGCATGGAGCAAATATCTAAGTGGAGTTAAATAGAGCAGCAGCTAACGAATTAACCTCGTCACCTGTAGAAGGAAACTCAGAAACACCCACAGCCACCAGAGAAAGTCCATGGACAGAACCAGCCGAAGTACCATTCATGACCACAGGAGGGAGCCCGACAACAGAATTCACAACAGTACCCCCCCCTTGAGAAGGGGTCACCGAACCCTCACCAGAGCCTCCAGGCCGACCAGGATGAGCCAAATGAAAGGCACGAACCAGATCGGCAGCATGAACATCAGAGGCAAAAACCCAGGAATTATCTTCCTGACCATAGCCCTTCCACTTGACCAGGTACTGGCGTTTCTGTCTCGAAATACGAGAATCCAAAATCTTCTCCACCACATACTCCAACTCCCCCTCAACCAACACCGGGGCAGGAGGATCAACGGATGGAACCACAGGCGCCACGTATCTCTGCAACAACGACCTATGGAACACATTATGGATGGCAAAAGAAGCAGGAAGGGCCAAACGAAATGACACAGGATTGATAACCTCAGAAATCTTATACGGACCAATGAAACGAGGCTTAAACTTAGGAGAGGAAACCTTCATAGGAACATAACGAGACGACAACCAAACCAAATCCCCAACACGAAGTCGGGGACCCACACAACGCCGGCGGTTAGCGAAACGTTGAGCCTTCTCCTGGGACAATGTCAAATTGTCCACCACATGAGTCCAAATCTGCTGCAACCTATCCACCACAGTATCTACACCAGGACAGTCCGAAGACTCAACCTGCCCTGAAGAGAAACGCGGATGGAAACCAGAATTGCAGAAAAACGGCAAAACCAAAGTAGCCGAGCTGGCCCGATTATTACGGGCGAACTCAGCCAACGGCAAAAAGGACACCCAATCATCCTGATCAGCAGAAACAAAGCATCTCAGATATGTTTCCAAAGTCTGATTAGTTTGTTCGGTTTTGCCATTTGTCTGAGGATGGAAAGCCGAGGAAAAAGACAAATCAATGCCCATCCTAGCACAAAAAGATCGCCAAAACCTCGAAACAAACTGGGAACCTCTGTCAGAAACGATGTTCTCCGGGATACCATGCAAACGAACCACATGCTGGAAAAACAATGGCACCAAATCAGAGGAGGAAGGCAATTTAGACAAAGGTACCAAATGGACCATCTTAGAAAAGCGATCACAAACCACCCAAATGACCAACATCTTTTGAGAGACGGGGAGATCCGAAATAAAATCCATAGAAATATGCGTCCAGGGCCTCTTCGGGACTGGCAAGGGCAAAAGCAACCCACTGGCACGAGAACAGCAGGGCTTAGCCCGAGCACAAGTCCCACAGGACTGCACAAAAGAACGCACATCCCGTGACAAAGACGGCCACCAAAAGGATCTAGCCACCAAATCTCTGGTACCAAAGATTCCAGGATGCCCAGCCAACACTGAACAATGAATCTCAGAGATAACTCTACTAGTCCATCTATCAGGGACAAACAGTTTCTCTGCTGGGCAACAGTCAGGTCTATCAGCCTGAAATTTTTGCAGCACCCGCCGCAAATCAGGGGAGATGGCAGACAAAATTACCCCCTCTTTGAGAATACCCGCCGGCTCAGGAACACCCGGAGAGTCAGGCACAAAACTCCTTGACAGGGCATCAGCCTTCACATTCTTAGAGCCCGGAAGGTACGAAACCACAAAATCAAAACGGGAGAAAAATAACGACCATCGAGCCTGTCTCAGATTCAACCGTTTGGCAGACTCAAGATAAGTCAAATTCTTGTGATCTGTCAAGACCACCATGCGATGCTTGGCTCCTTCAAGCCAATGACGCCACTCCTCGAATGCCCACTTCATGGCCAACAACTCTCGATTACCAACATCATAATTGCGCTCAGCAGGCGAAAACTTTCTAGAAAAGAAAGCACATGGCTTCATCACCGAGCCATCAGAACTTCTTTGCGACAAAACAGCCCCAGCTCCAATCTCAGAAGCATCAACCTCAACCTGAAACGGGAGCGAAACATCTGGCTGGCACAACACAGGGGCAGAAGAAAAACGATGCTTCAACTCCTGAAAAGCCTCTACAGCTGCAGAAGACCAATTGACCACATCAGCACCCTTCTTGGTCAAATCAGTCAACGGTTTAGCAACACTAGAAAAATTAGCGATGAAGCGCCGATAAAAATTAGCGAAGCCCAGGAACTTTTGCAGGCTCTTCACAGATGTCGGCTGAGTCCAATCGTAAATGGCTTGGACTTTAACAGGGTCCATCTCGATAGTAGAAGGGGAAAAAATGAACCCCAAAAATGAAACCTTCTGAACTCCAAAGAGACACTTTGACCCCTTCACAAACAAAGAATTCGCACGAAGGACCTGGAACACCATTCTGACCTGCTTCACATGAGACTCCCAATCATCCGAAAAGACCGAAATATCATCCAAATACACAATCAGGAATTTATCCAGGTACTCTCGGAAGATGTCATGCATAAAGGACTGAAATACTGATGGAGCATTGGAAAGCCCGAATGGCATAACCAGGTACTCAAAATAGCCCTCGGGCGTATTAAATGCTGTTTTCCATTCATCGCCTTGTTTAATACGCACAAGATTATACGCCCCTCGAAGATCTATCTTGGTGAACCAACTAGCCCCTTTAATACGAGCAAATAAATCAGACAGCAACGGCAAAGGATACTGAAATTTGACTGTAATTTTATTGAGAAGGCGGTAATCAATACAAGGTCTCAAAGAACCATCCTTCTTGGCCACAAAAAAGAACCCTGCTCCTAACGGTGATGACGACGGGCGAATATGGCCTTTCTCCAAGGATTCCTTTATATAACTCCACATAGCGGCGTGTTCTGGCACAGATAAATTGAACAATCGGCCCTTAGGAAACTTACTACCAGGAATCAAATTAATTGCACAATCGCAATCCCTATGAGGAGGTAGGGCACTGGCTTTGGGCTCATCAAATACATCCCAATAATCCGACAAAAACTCTGGAACTTCAGAAGGAGTGGAAGACGAAATAGACAAAAATGGAACATCACCATGTGCCCCCTGGCAACCCCAGCTGGACACAGACATAGATTTCCAGTCCAATACTGGATTATGAACCTGTAGCCATGGCAACCCCAAAACGACCACATCATGCAGATTATGCAACACCAGAAAGTGGATATCCTCCTGATGTGCAGGAGCCATGCACATGGTCAATTGGGTCCAGTACTGAGGCTTATTCTTGGCCAAAGGCGTAGCATCAATTCCTCTCAATGGAATAGGATACTGCAAGGGCTCCAAGAAAAAACCACAGCGCCTAGCATACTCCAAGTCCATCAAATTCAGGGCAGCGCCTGAATCCACAAATGCCATAACAGAATAGGATGACAAAAAACAAATCAGAGTAACGGACAATAGAAATTTAGACTGTACCGTACCAATGGTGTCAGACCTAGCGAACCGCTTAGTGCGCTTAGGACAATCGGAGATAGCATGAGTGGAATCACCACAGTAAAAACATAGCCCATTCCGACGTCTGTGTTCTTGCCGTTCAGCTCTGGTCAAAGTCCTATCACATTGCATAGGCTCAGGCCCATGCTCAGATAAAAAAAAACCAATCAGGTTCCTCGCATCATGTTCTCATTCACTTTATGCAGTTAATAGCCCTCTGTGTCTGTACTGCTACATACTTAGGCAGTTACCGTATATACTCGAGTATAAGCCGAGATTTTCAGCCCAAATTTTTGGGCTGAAAGTGCCCCTCTCGGCTTATACTCGAGTCAATGTGGGTGGCAGGGTCGGCGGGTGAGGGGGTGAGGGCGCTGAGGTATACTTACCTAGTCCCAGCGATCCTCGCGCTGTCCCTGCCTTCCTCCCCGTCTTCTGTGCTGCAGCTTCTTCCTCTCTTCAGCGGTCACGTGGGACCGCTCATTAGAGATATGAATAAGCGGCTCCACCTCCCATAGGGGCGGAGCCGCCTATTCATTCCTCTAATCGGCGGTGCCGGTGACCGCTGACAGGAAGAGCTGCGGCACCGAAGACCAGGCAGAGGGACAGCGCGAGGATCGCCAGGACTAGGTGAGTATGTCATATTCACCTGTCCTCGTTCCAGCCGCCGGGCGTCGCTCCATCTTCCCGGCCGGCGCCTCCATCTTCCCGACGTCTGCGCTCTGACTGTTCAGGCAGAGGGCGCGATGACGCATATAGTGTGCGCGGCGCCCTCTGCCTGATCAGTCAGAGCAGAGACGCCGGGAAGATGGAGGCGCCGGAACGAGACGCCGGGAGCTGCAATCAAGGGAGGTGAGTATGTGTTTTTTTTTTTAATTGCAGCAGCGGCGGCGGCGGCAGAGATTTCTATGGGGCACAATGAACGGTGCAGGGAGCAGAGCTGTGTATATATGTGGGACATGCAGGGAGCAGAGCTGTGTATATATGTGGGACATGCAGGGAGCAGAGCTGTGTATATATGTGGGACATGCAGGCGGCAGAGCTGTGTATATATGTGGGACATGCAGGGAGCAGAGCTGTGTATATATGTGGGACATGCAGGGAGCAGAGCTGTGTATATATGAGGGACATGCAGGGAGCAGAGCTGTGTATATATGAGGGACATGCAGGGAGCAGAGCTGTGTATATATGTGGGACATGCAGGGAGCAGAGCTGTGTATATATGTGGGACATGCAGGGAGCAGAGCTGTGTATATATGAGGGACATGCAGGCGGCAGAGCTGTGTATATATGTGAGACATGCAGGCGGCAGAGCTGTGTATATATGTGGGACATGCAGGGAGCATATGGCACCGTATATGGCACAGCAATGGGGCACAATGAACGGTGCAGAGCACCGTATATGGCACAGCAATGGGGCACAATGAACGGTGCAGAGCACCGTATATGGGCACAGCAATGGGGCACAATGAACGGTGCAGAGCACTATATGGGGCACAGCTATGGGGAAATAATGAACGGTGCAGAGCACTATATGGCACAGCTATGGGGAAATAATGATCTATTTTTATTTTTGAAATTCACCGGTAAATGCTGCATTTCCACCCTAGGCTTATACTCGAGTCAATAAGTTTTCCCAGTTTTTTGTGGCAAAATTAGGGGGGTCGGCTTATACTCGGGTCGGCTTATACTCGAGTATATACGGTAACTGGTTCATGCAGCTTTACATGAACACCCGAGCCTTACACTATGGCCGGTCCGAATAACTAAAGCAATTGTTACCATCCACCTCTCATGTCTCCCCTCTTCCTCATAGTTTGTAAGCTTGCGAGCAGGGCCCTCATTCCTCCTGGTATCTGTTTTGAACTGTATTTCTGTTATGCTGTAATGTCTATTGTCTGTACAAGTCCCCTCTATAATTTGTAAAGCGCTGCGGAATATGTTGGCGCTATATAAATAAAAATTATTATTATTATATTATTATTATACCTTCCCACAAGTGAAGTATGTCCCCAAGGCTTCCCAGTAAGGTGGATGGTGATGGTGTGAGGTACAGTCAATAATGAGGACACAAGGTTGCAGTCTCTTTACCTCTTTACTGAAGGCTTCAGGATCCTCAATCCAGAGTACGTTTAACAGGGCTCTCAGAGACCGGCCGGTCCGATGGGCACATCCAGAGTTTCCTTCGCAGATGGAAATCGTTGCCTACCAATAGAGCCTGTGTGTTGTAGTCCTATCCTGCTGAGCATTCGGAATAGTCCTCACAACTGCTGTTCTCGTTCGTTCGTTCTCTACAGCTCTCTCTCTCGTTCTTTGGTTCCAGATGTTACTAGTTTCTAACGTCCCCCAGGTATGTTATGGCTAGGATGCCACCCATATGACGGGAAGGCTTGGAGGTCTTCCGGGACCCTAGAGACGCCCCTCTCCCAATGTTGCCCCCTATGTCTTCGTAGGTGTAGTAAGGTAGACAGCCAACCTATGACTAACTGTCCAGCGGAGTTTGAAGTAAGGCCTGAAGTCAGTTACTCCTACGGTGTTCCGGTCACCGACTACGCACCTCAGTAAGATGTTGCCTCTCTCTCTCTCGGCAAGACTCTTACTGGCTCTCCTTTGTGTTTGATCTCGTTTACACGGTTCCACAATATCCTTCCCTTCGTGTCTCCTTCTTAGGATACTGCCGCAGGGTGTGCAGGCGCGGTTCCGTTACGTTCTGTTCTGTTCTGTTCGCTAGGCATCTGCCAGGTTCCCACGCCTGACAGGGACCCCCTGTGCCTTCTCCCTGCAACACCCCCTGCCACGGGATGTTGCCTGAATCCAACCCAGTCAGCTTCAGACTAACTTCCTCCCCAGCCCCTAGTTTTACCAGTGTGAGGAGTGGCCCAATAAATAAAGCCTTTTTCTCCCCCTAGTGGCCGGAGTGTGAAGTGTAATGTGTTCTGGTGATACCTGGTCAGGAGAACTCCTTAGTGCCATACTGCAACGACCAGGTCTCTGGGGCGCTGCAGAACCACTGTTTGGGCGCATGGGAGGGCTCGGAAGGGAAGGAGCGCCATTTGAAATGCAGACTTAGATGGAATGGTCTGCAGGTGTCACATTGCGTTTGCAGAGCCCCTAATGTACCTAAACAGTAGAAACCCCCCACAAGTGACACCATTTTGGAAACTAGACCCCCTAAGGAACTCATCTAGATGTGTTGTGAGAGCTTTGAACCCCCAAGTGTTTCACTACAGTTTGTAACGCAGAGCCGTGGAAAAAAAAAAAAACTTTCCCCCAAAAATTATTTTTTAGCCCCCAGTTTTGTATTTTCCCGAGGGTAAGAGGAGAAATTAGTCCCCAAAAGTTGTTGTCCAATTTGTCCTGAGTACGCTGATACCCCATATGTGGGGGGAACCACCGTTTGGGCGCATGGGAGGGCTAGGAAGGGAAGGAGTGCCATTTGGAATGCAGACTTAAATGGAATGGTCTGCAGGCGTCACATTGCGTTTGCAGAGCCCCTAATGTACCTAAACAGTAGAAACCCCCCACAAGTGACCCTATGTTGGAAACTAGACCCCCCAGGGAACTTATCTAGATGTGTTGTGAGAACTTTGAACCCCCAAGTGTTTCACTACAGTTTAACGCAGAGCCGTGAAAATAAAAAATCCTTTTTTTTCCCACAAAAATAATTTTTTAGCCCCCAGTTTTGTATTTTCCCAAGGGTAACAGGAGAAATTGGACCCCAAAAGTTGTTGTCCTATTTGTCCTGAGTACGCTGATACTGCATTTGTTGGGGTAAACCCCTGTTTGGGCACACGGGAGAGCTCGGAAGGGAAGAAGCACTGTTTTACTTTTTCAACGCAGAATTGGCTGGAATTGAGATCGGACGCCATGTCGCGTTTGGAGAGCCCCTGATGTGCCTAAACAGTGGAAACCCCCCAATTATAACTGAAACCCTAATCCAAACACACCCCTAACCCTAATCCCAACAGTAACCCTAACCACATGTCTAACCCTGACACACCTTTAACCCTAATCCCAACCCTATTCCCAACTGTAAATGTAATCTAAACCCTAACCGTAACTTTAGCCCCAACCCTAACCCTAACTTTAGCCCCAACCCTAATTGTAGCCTTAACCCTAACCCTAGCCCTAACCCTAGCCCTAGCCCTAACCCTAGCCCTAACCCTAGCCCTAACCCTAACCCTAGCCCTAACCCTAACCCTAGCCCTAACCCTAGCCCTAACCCTAGCCCTAATGGGAAAATGGAAATAAATGTATTTTTTAATTTTTCCCTAACTAAGGGGGTGATGAAGGGGGGTTTGATTTACTTTTATAGCGGGTTTTTTAGCGGATTTTTATGATTGGCAGCCGTCACACACTGAAAGACGCTTTTTATTGCAAAAAATATTTTTTGCGATACCACATTTTGAGAGCTATAATTTTTGCATATTTTGGTCTACAGAGTCATGTGAGGTCTTGTTTTTTGCGGGACGAGTTGACGTTTTTATTGGTAACATTTTCGGGCACGTGACATTTTTTTGTTTATTCCGATTTTTGTGAGGCAGAATGACCAAAAACCAGCTATTCATGAATTTCTTTTGGGGGAGGCGTTTATACCGTTCCGCGTTTGGTAAAATCGATGAAGCAGTTTTATTCTTTGGGTCAGTACAATTACAGCGATACCTCATTTATATAATTTTTTTATGTTTTGGCGCTTTTATACGATAAAAACTATTTTATAGAAAAAATAATTATTTTGCATCGCTTTATTCTCAGGACTATAACTTTTTTATTTTTTTGCTGATGATGCTGTATGGCAGCTTGTTTTTTGCGCGACAAGATGACGCTTTCAGCGGTATCATGGTTATTTATATCTGTCTTTTTGATCGCGTGTTATTCCACTTTTTGTTCGGCGGTATGATAATAAAGCGTTTTTTTGCCTCGTTTTTTTTTTTTTCTTACGGTGTTTACTGAAGGGGTTAACTAGTGGGCCAGTTTTATAGGTCGGGTCGTTACGGACGCGGCGATACTAAATATGTGTACTTTTATTGTTTTTTTTTATTTAGATAAAGAAATGTATTTATGGGAATAATATTTTTTTTTTCATTATTTAGGAATATTTTTTTTTTTTTTTTTTTTTTTTACACATTTGGAATTTTTTTTTTTTACTTTTTTACTTTGCCCCAGGGGGGGACATCACAGATCGGTGATCTGACTGTTTGCACAGCACTCTGTCAGATCACCGATCTCACTTACAGCAGTGCAGGCTTCACAGTGCCTGCTCTGAGCAGGCTCTGTGAAGCCACCTCCCTCTCGCAGGACCCGGATGCCGCGGCCATCTTGGATCCGGGCCTGGAGCAGGGAGGGAGGTGAGCAGACCCTCGCAGCAACGCGATCACATCGCGTTGCTGCGGGGGGCTCAGGGAAGCCCGCAGGGAGCCCCCTCCCTGTGCGATGCTTCCCTGAACCGCCGGCACATTGCGATCATGTTTGATCGCGGTGTGCCGGGGGTTAATGTGCCGGGAGCGGTCCGTGACTGCTCCTGGCACATAGTGCCGGATGTCAGCTGCGATAGCCTCCCCCCGTGAGCACGGCCGATCGCGTATGACGTACTATCCCGTCGGTGGTCATAGGGGCCCACCCCACCTCGACGGGATAGTACGTCTAATGTCAGAAAGGGGTTAATAAGCAGCAAAGGCTATGCAGACAGCTGCGGGCTGATATTAATAGTCTAAGAAGGGACCATGGATATTGCCCCCCCCCCGGTTAAAAACATCAGCACTCAGTCGCCCCAGAAAAGGCACATGTGTGAGATGCGCCAATTCCAGCACTTAGCCTCACTCTTCCCACTTGTCCTGTAAGGGTGGCAAGTGGGGTAATAGTTTGGAGGTTAATGTCACCTTTGTATTGCAACGTGACATCAAGCCCGGCTTAGTAATGTTAGTAATGGACAGGTGTCAATAAGACACCTATCCATTACTAATCCTATAGTTGTTACAGGTTAAATAAAGACACAGCCAGAATAAAGTATTTTAATGAAATAAGACACTACAGTTTCCCATCTTTATTATACTGCTAATCCATGCGACGCCCTCGATCTCCTGTAGTAAAAAAAATAAAAAAAAAACAATAATCTATCCACAACCAGGATGGTGCTAAGGTGTGACCGCCTTGGCTGTATGCCACTGATGAATGAATGAGATGCTGCGGGTGCAGCATCAGTGACTAGTTGTGCCATCACTGATGCTGCGCACCCTCACAGCCTGACCTGCGGTGAACTCTGGAACGTGGGAAAATGGCAGATCATTTTCCCATGCTTGAGAGTTCAGCGCAGGTCAGGTTGTGAGGGTGCACAGTATCAGTGACAGCACCACTAGTCACTGATGCTGCGCCGGTAGCATCTCATTCATTCACCAATGGTTTACAGCCGGGGCGGTCGCATCTTAGCACAGTTCTGGTTGTAAACGGTATATCCCCAATCTCAGACATGGATTACAGCGTGGAACACAGCAACGGACAGGTATGGGTATAGTGTTGTTTTTTTATTTTATTTTTATTGCATGTGTTCAGGTTGTCTAGCAGCCGCAAATTATGCAGCTGCGGGGACTCAAACATAATCTACGAGCACGCTCAAGATACTCAGAGAACACCCGAGCATGCTCGGAAAACTCGAGTAATGAGCACTCTCTCCTCACTTGTCTTATGTAAATTGTATGGTATTGTGGTGGTTGTCTCTGTAATGCTTAGTGTGTAGGCCACAGAGGAGGATGTTGCGGTAGTCGAGGCGGGAGATGATTAGGGCATGCACAAGCATTTTGGTAGAGTGAGGGACGGATTCTTGAAATATTTTTGAGCTGGAGGCGACAAGAGGTGTGAGAGCTTGGATGTGTGAAGGACAGGGAAGAGTCGAGGGTTACTCCGAGGCAGCGGATTTCCGATACAGGGGAAAGTGTGATTTCATTTATTTTGATAGATAGATCAGGTAGGGAAGATATGCGAGATGGAGGAAAGAAAATTAGTTCAGATTTGTCCACATTGAGCCTGAGGAAGCGAGAGGCGAAGAAGGAGGACATGGCTGACAGACATTCTGGGATTCTGGAGAGCAGAGAGGTGACATCTGGGCTAGAGAGGTAGATCTGAGTGTCATCAGCACATAGATGGTACTGGAAGCTATAGGACTTTATGAGTTGTCACAGGCCAAGGGTATAAATTAAGAAGAGAAGGGGTCCAAGGACAGAGCTTTGAGAGACACCAACAGAGAGGGGGCAAGATGAAAAGGTAGTATGGGAGAGATCTTGAAGATAAGTGATTAAGAGAGACAGAGTGGCTTTTCGGAGATGGTCCTAGGAGACGACGTCTAGCCATGAGACCCTGGGCTAAGATGTAACAGGTCTGAACAGGACTGAGTACGGGGGACTAGTGAAGGCTCCCGGGCGGCAGATCCAGTAATGGAAGAAATAGGAGTCAGAACTGCTGAGCAAGTAAAGCAGACTTTTTGATCAGAACTGTAGTGTTAAAGATGGGTTGTGGCAAAAAATGGAGAAACAGTGTGCCTCACTAGCCCTGGAGTAAACTACCGAGAAAGGTCATTGTGTGGAAAATGCTTCATACTGTAAAAGAAAAGTCCATAAGACTGTGTACCCGCTATCCCTAGTATATAACTTTTTAACCTTTATCAAGTTACCGTTCAGTGAAGAGTTTATTTTTAAATGGAAGTCTCCCTTTCTCCCTTATTGAACCGTGAAACATCTGGTCCTGGCAAGTCCATGACACCGGATCCATGTGGCCTGCAAGAACTGAGGCCCTCACAGCAGAAGTCCATGCTCAGTTAGGACCCACACTTTCATTTAAAGTGCCAGGGCAATGAGGACAAGTGCCTCGCCCATGGCTACTGCCCGCATCATATGACAGAGACATCCCCCTAAATACTTTCAGCGATAATTGCAATGAAAAGTGGTCCTTCAAAATATTGACTCAGGGAGCTGAATACAAATGTACGCCAGAAATTTCAGATTTATAAAATAGTTAGTAAACTGTGTACCATCATTTCCTTTACACTTCACAAATACTTACTACTTAGTTTTAGTATATCGCAGAAAATCCCAACACAATACATTTAAGTTTCTGGCTGTAATGTGAAAAAAATCTAGAAACGTTCATGGGTATGACTACTTTTTCAAGGCACTGCACATAGTACATATAACAATAAGGTTCAAAACATTATTTAAAAAACAAAACAAAACAGCATATTGATAGCAAAACTGAATGGCGATTATAATCAATCATGCCATTCTGTTGGTAAAACCTGTTAGTTTTTTTAGTACCGTACTTAATTTCACCCATTTAACAGCTAATCAGGGTGATATCATTGCTATCGCATCTGGCCTTAAACTGATGGCCAGCGATTGGCTCCAAATTCAACTTTTTCTGGACCTTTGATATCTATTATTGTGTCAAATATCAGAGGCTGTAACTATGTTCACAATGTTTTTTTATCTTTCCAGTTGCTTTCAAAGCCTCCTTTTGAGACTTCCATCTACTGAAAAATAAATTTTTCCGTAAAAATGTCAGAATTTGACTGTCCCCAATAAGGTCAAATTAAGTTAAAGTCCAGTAAAGCTGACATTGCTCAGATAAATGAATGCCATGACTCCTGGGTGAACAAAGTCTCTCTTATTGCATCTCTTATGTGAGCATACAAATTATCAACTGTCAGCAGAATATTCTGTAATGTGAACAAAGATGACCTGCCGACAATCATGTCTATTCAATTTGAACATTCAATGATCACCACATGTAACGAGTTCTGATCAGTGCTGGCAGTGGAATAGCTACAGTCCAATGGGCCCTGGTGAAGAATTTGGACCTGAGCCTATGTGTGGGCCATTGTAGTGTTCTAGATACTATGAAGATATACGTATTAATCCTCCATGTAATAATGTCCCCTTCCTGGCTCCTTCCTGTAATAACCGCCCCCATCCTGGGTCCGTTCCTATAATAATTTCCTCCGTCCTGGCTCCATCCTGAAATAATCGCCCCCATCCTGGGTCCGTCCCTATAATAATGTCCTCCGTCCTGGCTCCTTCCTGTAATAATCGCCCCCATCCTGGGTCTGTTCCTATAATAATGTCCTGTGTCTGGCTCCTTCCTGTAATAATCGCCCCCATCCTGGGTCCGTTCCTATAATAATGACCTCCGTCCTGGCTCCTTCCTGTAATAATCGCCCCCATCCTGGGTCCGTCCCTATAATAATGTCCTCCGTCCTGGCTCCTTCTTGTAATAATCGTCCACCCCTGGGCCTGTTCCTATAATAATGTCCTCCGTCCTGGCTCCTTCCTGTAATAACCGCCCCCATGCTGGGTCCTTTCCCATAATAATGTCCTCCATCCTGGGCCTCTTCCTGGTATAATTCTCACCATCCTTGGCCCTTATCATTCTTCTCCAACACATTTTAAAAAGAAGCAAACGATTATTCTTACGTTCCTCTTCATCCACAGCATATGGCATCCTCCTCTATAGCCGGCGCAGATGCCGGCAGCTGACTTCGGCGTGTCGTCATGCGCCACCTATCACAGCCAAGCTGATGTCTGCTTGTGATTGTCCAGCAGCGGGTATTACAGTGCAGGGAGTCGGCAGGTGTCTGCCTCGCAATATATTTCAGAGGAGTGGGCATCCAATGATGCACATCTAGGTGAAATTGGGGATGGTATTGGTGAGCCCCCCACCGCATGGGCCTGTGTTGTGAATTCTGTTATCGAGCTCCCTCCTGTGGTCATGAATGGTACTCCGGCGAGTTCTGTCCATGGACTCCCTCTGGTGGCTGTGAGTGGAGCTGCTGCTTCTGAGGTTCCTTCCACAGGTGACGTGGTTTATTCCTTGGCTGGCTGCTCTATTTAACTCCACTCAGATCGTTACTCCATGCCAGCTGTCAATGTTCTTGTACTGGTTCAGTTTGCTCTTGGATCTGTCGGGTGTCCTCTCTACTCCAGCAGAAGCTAAGTCCCGGCTAGTTTATTATTTGTTCTTTGTTTTCTTGTCCAGCTTTGCTATCATGATTTTGCTTTGCTAGCTGGAAGCTCTGGGATGCAGAGTGGCACACTCTGCGTGGTCTTTTGTAGTTTTTTGTGCTGACCGCAAAGTTACCTTTCCTATCCTCTGTCTGTTTTGTAAGTCTGGCCTCCCTTTGCTGAAACCTGTTTCATTTCTGTGTTTGTGACTTCATCTTAACTCACAGTCAATATATGTGGGGGGCTGCCTTTTTCTTTGGGGAATTTCTCTGAGGCAAGGTAAGCTTTATTTTCTATCTCTAGGGCTAGTTAGCTCTTAGGCTGTGAAGAGGCGTCTAGGGAGTGTCAGGAACGCTCCACAGCTATTTCTAGTGTGTGTGATAGGATTAGGGGTTGCGGTCAGCAGAGCTCCCACTTCTCAGAGCTTGTCCTTTGTTGGTTTAACCATCAGGTCTTTTCGGGTGCTCCTAACCACCAGGTCATAACAGGCCCGGTCGCGATCTTTGCACCTCTGAGTGCTGGTTCTTGCCTGTGTGAAAGGACTATAAGGTTATTTGAAATGCAATATTGAATAATGTGATATGATACAACTGTAAAGGCATAGAGCAGTCACCTTTATACAAAATCCCGATTTGCCCAAATAATTTGATAAAATAGCACATTTTCCTTAATAGGCAAACATTCTCCCTTACATTCCAGCATGCTGGCTTATGGAGTGAATCCCGAACTCTGATATGATCAAACAGCAAGACGTCGCCTATTGAGGTGTAGCAGCACTAATATACACAGATTAGATACAGGACTTTACATGGACCGGAATCTGCGTATTTAGGGTAGCAGCAAAGATAATAATATAAAGGGGGAAGTCTTAAAGAACATAGTAACATAGTAACATAGTTAGTAAGGCCGAAAAAAGACATTTGTCCATCCAGTTCAGCCTATATTCCATCATAATAAATCCCCAGATCTACGTCCTTTTACAGAACCTAATAATTGTATGATACAATATTGTTCTGCTCCAGGAAGACATCCAGGCCTCTCTTGAACCCCTCGACTGAGTTCGCCATCACCACCTCCTCAGGCAAGCAATTCCAGATTCTCACTGCCCTAACAGTAAAGAATCCTCTTCTATGTTGGTGGAAAAACCTTCTCTCCTCCAGACGCAAAGAATGCCCCCTTGTGCCCGTCACCTTCCTTGGCATAAACAGATCCTCAGCGAGATATTTGTATTGTCCCCTTATATACTTATACATGGTTATTAGATCGCCCCTCAGTCGTCTTTTTTCTAGACTAAATAATCCTAATTTCGCTAATCTATCTGGGTATTGTAGTTCTCCCATCCCCTTTATTAATTTTATTGCCCTCCTTTGTACTCTCTCTAGTTCCATTATATCCTTCCTGAGCACCGGTGCCCAAAACTGGACACAGTACTCCATGTGCGGTCTAACTAGGGATTTGTACAGAGGCAGTATAATGCTCTCATCATGTGTATCCAGACCTCTTTTAATGCACCCCATGATCCTGTTTGCCTTGGCAGCTGCTGCCTGGCACTGGCTGCTCCAGGTAAGTTTATCATTAACTAGGATCCCCAAGTCCTTCTCCCTGTCAGATTTACCCAGTGGTTTCCCGTTCAGTGTGTAATGGTGATATTGATTCCCTCTTCCCATGTGTATAACCTTACATTTATCATTGTTAAACCTCATCTGCCACCTTTCAGCCCAAGTTTCCAACTTATCCAGATCCATCTGTAGCAGAATACTATCTTCTCTTGTATTAACTGCTTTACATAGTTTTGTATCATCTGCAAATATCGATATTTTACTGTGTAAACCTTCTACCAGATCATTAATGAATATGTTGAAGAGAACAGGTCCCAATACTGACCCCTGCGGTACCCCACTGGTCACAGCGACCCAGTTAGAGACTATACCATTTATAACCACCCTCTGCTTTCTATCACTAAGCCAGTTACTAACCCATTTACACACATTTTCCCCCAGACCAAGCATTCTCATTTTGTATACCAACCTCTTGTGCGGCATGGTATCAAACGCTTTGGAAAAATCGAGATATACCACGTCCAATGACTCACCGTGGTCCAGTCTATAGCTTACCTCTTCATAAAAACTGATTAGATTGGTTTGACAGGAGCGATTTCTCATAAACCCATGCTGATATGGAGTTAAACAGTTATTCTCATTGAGATAATCCAGAATAACATCCCTCAGAAACCCTTCAAATATTTTACCAACAATAGAGGTTAGACTTACTGGCCTATAATTTCCAGGTTCACTTTTAGAGCCCTTTTTGAATATTGGCACCACATTTGCTATGCGCCAGTCCTGCGGAACAGACCCTGTCGCTATAGAGTCACTAAAATAAGAAATAATGGTTTATCTATTACATTACTTAGTTCTCTTAGTACTCGTGGGTGTATGCCATCCGGACCCGGAGATTTATCTATTTTAATCTTATTTAGCCGGTTTCGCACCTCTTCTTGGGTTAGATTGGTGACCCTTAATATAGGGTTTTCATTGTTTCTTGGGATTTCACCTAGCATTTCATTTTCCACCGTGAATACCGTGGAGAAGAAGGTGTTTAATATGTTAGCTTTTTCCTCGTCATCTACAACCATTCTTTCCTCACTATTTTTTAAGGGGCCTACATTTTCAGTTTTTATTCTTTTACTATTGATATAGTTGAAGAACAGTTTGGGATTAGTTTTACTCTCCTTAGCAATGTGCTTCTCTGTTTCCTTTTTGGCAGCTTTAATTAGTTTTTTAGATAAAGTATTTTTCTCCCTATAGTTTTTTAGAGCTTCAATGGTGCCATCCTGCTTTAGTAGTGCAAATGCTTTCTTTTTACTGTTAATTGCCTGTCTTACTTCTTTGTTTAGCCACATTGGGTTTTTCCTATTTCTAGTCCTTTTATTCCCACAAGGTATAAACCGCTTACACTGCCTATTTAGGATGTTCTTAAACATTTCCCATTTATTATCTGTATTCTCATTTCTGAGGATATTGTCCCAGTCTACCAGATTAAGGGCATCTCTAAGCTGGTCAAACTTTGCCTTCCTAAAGTTCAATGTTTTTGTGACTCCCTGACAAGTCCCCCTAGTGAAAGACAGGTGAAACTGCACAATATTGTGGTCGCTATTTCCTAGATGCCCGACCACCTGCAGATTTGTTATTCTGTCAGGTCTATTAGATAGTATTAGGTCTAAAAGTGCTGCTCCTCTGGTTGGATTCTGCACCAATTGTGAAAGATAATTTTTCTTGGTTATTAGCAGAAACCTGTTGCCTTTATGGGTTTCACAGGTTTCTGTTTCCCAGTTAATATCCGGGTAGTTAAAGTCCCCCATAACCAGGACCTCATTATGGGTTGCATTATGGGAAACATTACCTTTTTAAAAGATATGCTGCTTGTATGTAAATGAAGATATCTGTGACATCACTTAGTTTGATATTTTGATACTAGGCATAGCTGGGTGATATGGCATCATAAAGCAATGATAGCAAGAAGTCACAGGAAATTCAGTGACCAGAGCTATCGGAATAGGCACACATTTTAAGTGTAAGCATACCGCTAGTTTTTTTTCTTAAAGGGCTGGTGCATAATTATAGAAAGGCAGCTGTTGTTTTTCTTCCACAAATTGCTCACACGTTGCTTGGTATTACAGCTCACTACAATTCAATGGCGTCAACCTGCAATAATAGACTCAATCTGAAATGCCATTGATTGGTCGCCTTGCAGAGCTCAGGTTCTGGGTTTGAATAAGACAAGGTTAGAATTTGCATGGAGTTTCTGTCCAGTTACTCTAGGTGCTATAGTATGGTTTCCTCGCACACTTTGAAGGCATATTGGAAAGTTATGGAATTTAGATTGGGACTGAACCCAAGATACAGTAAGTGATGGCAATTTCTGAATAGCGCTGTTGAATACATAGGCGTTATATAAACAGACTAAACATGTTTAGATAAAAAATAACTACCTTACTGATACTTTTGTTTTACTTTTTTAACTGGGTCCTCTCTCTACCATGACCCCCTTTGGTCAGAAGCATGAAAAGTTTGTAATCATTTCGGCCTAATGCAGAAAGTGATGTAACAATAGAAGAATACCACAGACAGATAGGTCATCATTATAAAGGAAATTTACACAGTGATGTCACAATAGGGACGTCACATCACAGGAATTGTGCACACTGTGAAGCTACAATAGTGCAATAATATCAGCAATGGTGTAAGTACAGAGCACAGTGATGAAGGGATAATCAACTCTGAAGATACAACACAGAGATTACTCTAGCAGTGATGTCATAGCACAGAGGTAATACAGGAAGTGATGTCAGAGTGAAAGTAAAAGTGCAGACAGTGATCTCATAGCACAGGATAAATGTACAACATCATAGCACAGCAATAAGTTTTGCAAAAAACATGTTATATGCCGGTATAATCCACAAACGCTACGATTAAGACTGTTGAGTCGAAACCCATCAACTTCCTTTTCCATATAGTTTTACAAAGCTACCTGTTTTTGCACATTTTTGGAGTTTCTTACCTGTTGTAGGGTCTCTACTCACTCGGTTGTGTTTTAGGTAGGCACGGGAAGCGTGTTCAGCAAAACTGTCCAGGCTGGTTTACTAAGGGTACCGTCACACAGTGGCATTTTGATAGCTACGACGGCACGATTTGTGACGTTCCAGCGATATACTTACGATCTCGCTGTGTCTGACACGCTCCTGTGATCAGGGACCCCGCTGAGAATCGTACGTCGTAGCAGATCGTTTGAAACTTTCTTTCGTCGTCAAGTGTCCCGCTGTGGCGGCATGATCGCATCGTGTAAAAAAGGTGTGCACAATATTGTATACGATGTGCGCATATAACCAACAGCTTCTACATCGCAAACACGTCATGAAATTATCGCTCCAGCGTCGTGCATTGCGAAGTGTGACCGCAGTCTACGACGCTGGAGCGATAATGGTGCGATGCTGGAGCGTCACGGATCGTGCCGTCGTAGCGACCAAAGTGCCACTGTGAGACGGCACCCTTAGAATTCATAAACCACTCAGGAAACCAAGCAAAACAGACTTTTCTGGAACAAAGTGAAAACACAAATTAAATAGTCCGTACAGTATTGCAAGTTTGCCCACTTGGATTAGTGTCTGGTTCTTGAGTCCTTGGCAAAGACAAACAATACTAGAGGTCTGTCCCATTCCCACAGATGGACACTGAAATAGACACCTGATCTCCTTTTTATCTGCCATACCACGCCCCGTGGTGAGGATGTGTGAACAGCCAGTCCCATTCATTTCTCGGACTGCTTGTAAAAACCCAGTCTTGACATGCCCTATTAAATCTCTCAGCACTATAAGTGCTAGAGCCTGCTTTTCTGGGCTTACATCAGTGAGGCTACCAGTCCTAATGAGCCATATTTCCAATTGAGGACCTGTGCGGCGGCCATCTTACACTGCCTTGACCGACGGGTTTGCTAGACTTCGGCATTTTATATCCGCAGCAATGGCAGTTATCGCTCTGGTGAATGGAGAAAAAACTTTTTTTTGACAATGCACAAATGTTCATTACAGGGAATGGGATGACATTAATTATTTGCATAGATAGATCCCATATAGTTGTTTGGCCAAATATAAAACTTCAGGACAGACAAGCGCCATTATGCAGAAGCTGTATATTCTAGGAAGTTAATTCAGGAAAGTCCCAGTGTATATAATGCTGTCAGAATGCAGATGAAGAGTAACCATTCATCCAGAGAGAGCGGATAGCAAGTTATCGAATACGAGAACTGTGACAGCTCCAAGATAGAGATGGGGCAAATTGATTATTTGCAGGATCTAGTTCTACTGGTTTTGTGTGAAAGGATAGCAGCATTAAATGCAGTATCCAAAATGCCATTAAGAATCAGAGCCTGGCTACACAATAGCAGCCAGTTATAGTTACAAGTGATTGGACAGGTCTCTCACTATGGAAGAGAACGGCCTGCCGGAAGCTGCGCCAGACTATTCTCTTCTCTGACTATGGTTCCCAGCCAGATTTTCCAACTATACTTTCTCTGAGCTCTGATTCCTGCTTCCTGTGGTTTGGGCAGAATGATTCACCCCTCAGGACGCAGTCAGACAGCCATATAAATGGGATCGAGATCAGACCACAATGCACAGACTGGCCAGCGGCTCTACCGACCCCAGCGCGACAGCTTGATATATTTCTACTAGCTTTTGATCCCGTTCTACGCCCAGGTGGCGAGCATTTATATTGGTATATGATCTCCATCCTGGTATGTGCTGCTCCATCCTGCGTCCCCATCCTGTCATGTGCTGCACCCATCCTGCGTCCCCATCCTGTCATGTGCTGCACCCATCCTGCGTCCCCATCCTGTCATGTGCTGCTCCATCCTGCGTCCCCATCATGTCATGTGCTGCACCCATCCTGCGTCCCCATCCTGTCATGTGCTGCATCCATCCTGCGTCCCCATCCTGTCATGTGCTGCACCCATCCTGCGCCCCCATCCTGTCATGTGCTGCACCCATCCTGCATCCCCATCCTGTCATGTGCTGCACCCATCCTGCGCCCCCATCCTGTCATGTGCTGCACCCATCCTGCGTCCCCATCCTGGTATGTGCTGCACCAATCCTGCGTCCCCATCCTGCGTCCCCATCCTGTCATGTGCTGCACCCATCCTGTGTCCCCATCCTGTCATGTGCTGCACCCATCCTGCGCCCCCATCCTGTCATGTGCTGCACCCATCCTGCGTCCCCATCCTGTCATGTGCTGCACCCATCCTGCGTCCCCATCCTGCGTCCCCATCCTGTCATGTGCTGCACCCATACTGCGCCCCCATCCTGGTATGTGCTGCACCCATCCTGCATCCCCATCCTGCATCCCCATCCTGTCATGTGCTGCACCCATCCTGCGTCCCCATCCTGTCATGTGCTGCACCCATCCTGCGTCCCCATCCTGTCATGTGCTGCACCCATCCTGCGTCCCCATCCTGTCATGTGCTGCTCCATCCTGCGTCCCCATCCTGTCATGTGCTGCACCCATTCTGCGTCCCCATCCTGTCATGTGCTGCACCCATCCTGCGCCCCCATCCTGTCATGTGCTGCACCCATCCTGCGTCCTCATCCTGGTATGTGCTGCACCCATCCTGCGTCCCCATCCTGTCATGTGCTGCACCCATCCTGCGTCCCCATCCTGGTATGTGCTGCACCCATCCTGCGTCCCCATCCTGTCATGTGCTGCACCCATCCTGCGTCCCCATCCTGTCATGTGCTGCACACATCCTGCGTCCCCATCCTGTCATGTGCTGCACCCATCCTGCGTCCCCATCCTGGTATGTGCTGCACCCATCCTGGGTCCCCATCCTGTCATGTGCTGCACCCATTCTGTGTCCCCATCCTGGTATGTGCTGCACCCATCCTGCGTCCCCATCCTGTCATGTGCTGCACCCATACTGCGTCCCCATCCTGTCATGTGCTGCACCCATCCTGCGTCCCCATCCTGTCATGTGATGCACCCATCCTGCGTCCCCATCCTGCGTCCCCATCCTGGTATGTGCTGCACCCATCCTGCGTCCCCATCCTGTCATGTGCTGCACCCATCCTGCGTCCCCATCTTGGTATGTGCTGCACCCATCCTGCGTCCCCATCCTGCGTCCCCATCCTTGTATGTGCTGCACCCATCCTGTGTCCCCATCCTGTCATGTGCTGCACCCATCCTGCGCCCCCATCCTGTCATGTGCTGCACCCATCCTGCGTCCCCATCCTGTCATGTGCTGCACCCATCCTGCGTCCCCATCCTGGTATGTGCTGCACCCATCCTGCGTCCCCATCCTGTCATGTGCTGCACCCATCCTGCGTCCCCATCCTGGTATGTGTTGCACCCATCCTGCGCCCCCATCCTGTCATGTGCTGCACCCATACTGCGTCCCCATCCTGTCATGTGCTGCACCCATCCTGCGTCCCCATCCTGGTATGTGCTGCACCCATCCTGCGTCCCCATCCTGCGTCCCCATCCTGGTATGTGCTGCACCCATCCTGCGTCCCCATCCTGTCATGTGCTGCACCCATCCTGCGTCCCCATCTTGGTATGTGCTGCACCCATCCTGCGTCCCCATCCTGCGTCCCCATCCTGGTATGTGCTGCACCCATCCTGCGTCCCCATCCTGGTATGTGCTGCAACCATCCTGCGTCCCCATCCTGGTATGTGCTGCAACCATCCTGCGTCCCCATCCTGCGTCCCCATCCTGGTATGTGCTGCAACCATCCTGCGTCCCCATCCTGGTATGTGCTGCAACCATCCTGCGTCCCCATCCTGGTATGTGCTGCAACCATCCTGCGTCCCCATCCTGCGTCCCCATCCTGGTATGTGCTGCACCAATCCTGCGTCCCCATCCTGTGTCCCCATCCTGGTATGTGCTGCAACCATCCTGCGTCCCCATCCTGTCATGTGCTGCACCCATCCTGCGTCCCCATCCTGTCATGTGCTGCACCCATCCTGCGCCCCCATCCTGTCATGAGCTGCACCCATCCTGCGTCCCCATCCTGTCATGTGCTGCACACATCCTGCGTCCCCATCCTGTCATGTGCTGCACCCATCCTGCGTCCCCATCCTGGTATATGCTGCACCCATCCTGCGTCCCCATCCTGTCATGTGCTGCACCCATCCTGCGTCCCCATCCTGGTATGTGCTGCACCCATCCTGCGTCCCCATCCTGTCATGTGCTGCACCCATCCTGCGTCCCCATCCTGTCATGTGCTGCACCCATCCTGCGTCCCCATCCTGGTATGTGCTGCACCCATCCTGCGTCCCCATCCTGTCATGTGCTGCACCCATCCTGCGTCCCCATCCTGGTATGTGCTACACCCATCCTGCATCCACATCCTGCGTCCCCATCCTGGTATGTGCTGCACCCATCCTGCGTACTCATCCTGGTATGTGCTGCAACCATCCTGCGTTCCCATCCTGGTATGTGCTGCAACCATCCTGCGTCCCCATTCTGCGTCCCCATCCTTGTATGTGCTGCAACCATCCTGCGTCCCCATCCTGGTATGTGCTGCAACCATCCTGCGTCCCCATCCTGGTATGTGCTGCAACCATCCTGCATCCCCATCCTGCGTCCCCATCCTGGTATGTGCTGCACTAATCCTGCGTCCCCATCCTGCGTCCCCATCCTGGTATGTGCTGCAACCATCCTGCGTCCCCATCCTGCGTCCCCATCCTGGTATGTGCTGCAACCATCCTGCGTCCCCATCCTGGTATGTGCTGCAACCATCCTGCGTCCCCATCCTGGTATGTGCTGCAACCATCCTGCATCCCCATCCTGCGTCCCCATCCTGGTATGTGCTGCACTAATCCTGCATCCCCATCCTGCGTCCCCATCCTGGTATGTGCTGCAACCATCCTGCGTCCCCATCCTGTCATGTGCTGCACCCATCCTGCGCCCCCATCCTGTCATGTGCTGCACCCATCCTGCGTCCCCATCCTGTCATGTGCTGCACACATCCTGCGTCCCCATCCTGTCATGTGCTGCACCCATCCTGCGTCCCCATCCTGGTATGTGCTGCACCCATCCTGCGTCCCCATCCTGTCATGTGCTGCACCCATCCTGCGTCCCCATCCTGGTATGTGCTGCACCCATCCTGCGTCCCCATCCTGTCATGTGCTGCACCCATCCTGCGTCCCCATCCTGTCATGTGCTGCACCCATCCTGCGTCCCCATCCTGGTATGTGCTGCACCCATCCTGCGTCCCCATCCTGCGTCCCCATCCTGGTATGTGCTGCACCCATCCTGCGTACTCATCCTGGTATGTGCTGCAACCATCCTGCGTTCCCATCCTGGTATGTGCTGCAACCATCCTGCGTCCCCATCCTGCGTCCCCATCCTGGTATGTGCTGCAACCATCCTGCGTCCCCATCCTGGTATGTGCTGCAACCATCCTGCGTCCCCATCCTGGTATGTGCTGCAACCATCCTGCATCCCCATCCTGCGTCCCCATCCTGGTATGTGCTGCACTAATCCTGCGTCCCCATCCTGCGTCCCCATCCTGGTATGTGCTGCAACCATCCTGCGTCCCCATCCTGTCATGTGCTGCACCCATCCGGAGGCCTGAGCAGGCGGGGACATCGGCGCGCTGTGGGGGTCAGGTGCCGGTATCGCCACCAGCTCAGGCCCCCCAGCACTTACTATACTCACCTGTCTGTCCCGTTCCACCATGTGCTGCACCCATCCTGCGTCCCCATCCTGGTATGTGCTGCACCCATCCTGCGTCCCCATCCTGTCATGTGCTGCACCCATCCTGCGTCCCCATCCTGTCATGTGCTGCACCCATCCTGCGTCCCCATCCTGGTATGTGCTGCACTCATCCTGCGTCCCCATCCTGCGTCCCCATCCTGGTATGTGCTGCACGCATCCTGCGTCCCCATCCTGTCATGTGCTGCACCCATCCGGAGGCCTGAGCAGGCGGGGACATCGGGCGGGGTCAGGCGGGGTCAGGTGCCGGTATCGCCACCAGCTCAGGCCCCCCAGCACTTACTATACTCACCTGTCTGTCCTGTTCCACCGCTGGGCGCCGCCATCTTCCCGGTCTCCTGGCTGTGACTGTTCAGTCAGAGGGCGGCGCCGGCGCGCATTAACCCCTTACCGGCATCGGACGTACTATACCGTCCGATGCCGGCTCCCCTGCTTTGATGCAGGGCTCCGCGGTGAGCCCGCACCAAAGCCGGGACATGTCAGCTGTTTTGAACAGCTGACATGTGCCCGTAATAGGCGCGGGCAGAATCGCGATCTGCCCGCACCTATTAACTAGTTAAATGCCGCTGTCAAACGCAGACAGCGGCATTTAACTACCGCTTCCGGTCGGGCGGCCGGAAATGACGTCATCGCCGACCCCCGTCACATGATCGGGGGTCGGCGATGCTTGTGAATGGTAACCATAGAGGTCCTTGAGACCTCTATGGTTACTGATTGCCCGTCGCTGTGAGCGCCACCCTGTGGTCGGCGCTCACAGCACACGTGCAATTCTGCTACATAGCAGCGATCAGCAGATCGCTGCTATGTAGCAGAGCCGATCGTGCTATGCCTGCTTCTAGCCTCTCATGGAGGCTATTGAAGCATGGCAAAAGTAAAAAAAAAAAGTTTAAAAAAATGTGAAAAAAATAAAAAAAACATAAAAGTTTAAATCACCCCCCTTTCGCCCCAATCAAAATAAATCAATAAAAAAAATATCAAATCTACGCATATTTGGTATCGCCGCGCTCAGAATCGCCCGATCTATCAAGTAAAAAAAAGTATTAACCTGATCGCTAAACAGCGTAGCGGGAAAAAAATTAGAAACGCCAGAATTACGTTTTTTTGGTCGCCGCGACATTGCATTAAAATGCAATAACGGGCGATCAAAAGAACGTATCTGCACCGAAATGCTATCATTAAAAACGTCATCTCGGCACGCAAAAAATAAGCCCTCAACCGACCCCAGATCACGAAAAATGGAGACGCTACGAGTATCGGAAAATGGCGCAATTTTTTTTTTTTTTTTTTTAGCAAAGTTTGGAATTTTTTTTCACCACTTAGATAAAAAATAACCTAGTCATGTTTGGTGTCTATGAACTCGTAATGACCTGGAGAATCATAATGGCAGGTCAGTTTTAGCATTTAGTGAACCTAGCAAAAAAGCCAAACAAAAAACAAGTGTGGGATTGCACTTTTTTTGCAATTTCACCGCACTTGGAATTTTTTTCCCGTTTTCTAGTACACGATATGCTAAAACCAATGATGTCGTTCAAAAGTACAACTCGTCCTGCTAAAAATAAGCCCTCACATGGCCAAATTGATGGAAAAATAAAAAAGTTATGGCTCTGGGAAGGAGGGGAGTGAAAAACGAACACGGAAAAACGAAAAATCCCCTGGTCATGAAGGGGTTAAGCGCGTCATCGCGCCCTCTGAACTGAAGGTCACAGGCCGAAGACCGGGAAGCGGTGGAACGCAGGACAGGTGAATATGGCCGATACTCAGCCTCCTGGCGGTCCCTGCTTCTCTGTTCGAGATCGCGGTGTGCGTTCAGTGTGAACGCATACCGCGATCTCCCGGGAGTGTCACTCTGTGAGGCCCAGACTGCGCCGGCGCTTGCACCTGCGCAGTCTATAAAGGCTTCGGACAGAGTGACGCTCCCAGCGTTATATTATAGATGAAGCCACCATGCTTGGAAAGTAAGACCCACCGGCCAGTCCGGCAATTGTCGTCCTATCTCTCTCAGTCCAATTTATACAGCCGTCTGACTGTGATCTTAATATACAGGTCTTATTTTCTGCTCACCAATGCTTGCTATGTTATACAGAGATACAAAGTAATAATTATGGTATCTTGTACAGAGAATGAAATGACAACTTGGATTCAGTAGATTCTGAACGATGTGAAAACAAAGTGGAAAACCTCAGCGTACTGTCAAGGAAAAGCTGTTTCAGAACTGTGGGAACAAATGCATTTGAACTAAGTAACCAATTACAAGTGTGCGAGCTTTGAACTATACACATTACCACTGACCTCGGTTATTAGTAACATTTTCCAGCCTGTACACAGCAAAATAAATATACAAAGCAGAGAGCATCTACAAGGAACCAGTAAGGGGTATTTGAAGGAAAAGGCTACTCCCAAACAGTTATTTTAGAAAGTGAATGTTTGCAGCCATTTGGGTTTGACATCAGTTTACATTCGTTTCAGACTAGCAAATAATAATAATAATATATCTTTATTTTAATAAGTCAATGGAGGCCAGTATATCACTGTATTAGGCATAGTATCTACCATTTGATCACCATTGACCAGAGAAAATCGAGAATGTAATCGTCATGATTTTCACCAAACTTATAAAAAGATACAAGCCAGTTAAGCAATTTGGTGCACTCTCGTCTCTATGAAAAATGCAAATGGGAATATCTATCAGTTTTGTCTAATGCTTAGACAGTGCAAAGGTAGACTACACAGTTTTAAAATGCTTCTGATTTATGTCATAGTGGTTCCTGAAGCTTTGCAATCCTGTCTGATATTGAGAATCTCTAGTCAACGTTTACACCCAGCAACTTTTCTTATCACTTTAGAGGGGAAGAATAGTTCCAAAAACCTGCAAAAATGTGAGATATCCAAAACTGCCATAAATACATTTTTAAATGCAAGTGTTTTTTTACTGTTAATGTATTGCAGTCATCATATGATATAACACTGTGTACTTACAATTGCTCATTTTACCTTTCTACCCAGCTAATTATTTTCTTTTTCATTGGATCTCTGACATCACATGATTAAAAACTAACTAGCTAAATCCTTCTATGTAGAAACAGGAAATCTATTTTCCTTGTATGAGTCAGCATTATGACTACAATACTACATGATGAGTGGTTGAAAAAGTTGGGCTTGTTTAGCTTAGAAAAAAGATGCCTCAGACGGGATCTCATTTACATGTCTAAATATATGTGCGGCCAGCACAAAGAAGTAGCACATGACTTGTTCCTTCTAAGGACCATGCTAAGGACCAGGGGGCACGCATTACAGGCGGAAGAAAGGCGATTCCAACAGCTAAATAGGAAAGGGCTCGTTACAGTTAGAGCAGTCAGACTGTGGAATGCCGACCATAAGAGGTAGTAATGGCAGACACTAGAAAAAAGGAAGTAAATCCCCAGCGTGAAACTTGGATAAAAGTTCAATTTATTTAGACAAATCCATTAAAATCCCTGTTCCATAGTGGCACAGCAAACAATGGAGAACATGATGCGACCAACGCGTTTCGACCCGTTAAGGTCTTAATCATGTCTTTATCCGGTTTCTACATAGAGCTTAGAAGGGTTCAGCTTGTCTGTTTTTAATCATGTGATGTCATAGATCTAATGGAAAAGAGAAGAATTAGCTGGGTAGAAGGACAAAATTGTAAGTATACAGTGACATACAATGTGGTGAATGCAATATATTAAGAGGATGAAAACTTTGATGAGAGGAGTGCTTCTTTAAATTGAAAGTTACTTTTCAAGTTATTCAGTAACAGTTGTCCGGTTTTCTCACTTTAAAGAAGCATACCAACAATTGTGTTCACGTGTGTATGAAATATACAGGATGGGTGGCTCACATGTCCAAGCACCCTTTTATTCAATCACTATCAGAGGTTGTGGGACAATGTTCTACTGACAGGTGAGGTCCCAGAGGTGGATATACTGTATATATCCTGTTATAAGTCATAAATGATGGGGAAAACCGCTTTTATAATACAAGCTAAGGTGATAGATAAATAGACCATGAATTAGTGATTCAGCAATGACATTGATGAGCCAGAGATGGATGAGAAAGACGTTCTTCTGCTGAAGGAGACATGACTTAGTAGACTATTAGGTATTTATCTACAATACCCCTTAAGTATTATTTAGCTAGATGTCAGTCTGGTTCCTGTGCTAAACAAAAAGAGCCAAAAATGGCTAAAGTAAAAACAAGAAAAAGAAACGAGACAGTCATTAGTTTAGATAGTCAAACAAAATCCTTTCTATAATATCACAATATTTATCTGGAGAATGATTTAGGTTTTACACTGCATTTACACTGCGTACTTCTGGTCGTGATATTCCTTCGTATTTTTAGATCTATACTTATGAGAAAAAATCATTTTGTTAGGGTTAGCATGTCTGCAGATTATACACTTTGTCACCAAAGTACTGTGATTGAGACACCAGGCCTTAGCTTTGTTTTTCCCTAAAAAAAAATAATTTTACAAATAGCTTCATTCCTTTCTCTATATTTATAGAAATTATCTGTCACCCTCAATCTAATTACTCACAGGCTGGTTTTAATACATTGGCATTATTATACTGAATACATTTGACTTTTTATCATAAAGTGAAGCCACTTGTTTCTTTGTACAGGGACAGTGACTTGACAATTGCCTTAGGATACAATATCGTATTGGTGCAGGAGGTGTGATGCATTCATGTAATTAATTACCATGAGATGGCACAAAGAAGGCCACTATAAAAGTATGGTGCAAAGGGGGATTTATTAACGTTTTGGAGGGGGTGAACAAGGATGCGTCCTGGCTGACAAAAGTTTTCAAGGATGACCAGTACCAGATATTAAAAAAATCAACTATAATTAGAAAAGATGCCACCGGCACTCGGGACCGGAGTGTGCGGCTGCATGTATTTCTATGAAGCTGAACGCTCCGGTCCCGAGTGCCGGTGGCAGCGTCGGGTATTGATGTGAGAAACTCATGCAAGTTTCTCGCATTGCACTCGCAAGTGTGACCCCCGCCTAAGGTCACGAGTGCTATGTAATAAAACATCGCATAGCACTCGGACCAGTATTCATCTATGGGACAGGTCACATCAGCGTTTTTTTTCTCAGCCGTTTCCAACGTGTGAGTAAAATCACAGCATGCTGCGATTGTCACTGACACTCGGCCGAGTCTCGGCTCACTCATACTCATATAAACCTATTGGTGCGAGTGAGACAGCGCACATCACTTGGCTATCATCCGATTGCTGTGCGATATACGCTGACCCCGGCAATGGAGGAGATGGAGAAATTCATTTGTCCGCCTCCTCCGCACCTGTGCTGAGATTCTCTATGTGCATGAGGCTCGGAGCACAGACGCATGATACTCGGCTCCCGCTTGCAGCAGAGCAGGAGCCGAGGGTCATTAGCATATCTCATCTGATGCTCTCGCATCGGATGCCACACGCTAGTCTGACCCAGGTCTAAAGGTACCGTCACATTTAGCGACGCTGCAGCGATCTAGACAACGATCCCGATCGCTGCAGAGTCGCTGTTTGGTCACTGGAGAGCTGTCACACAGACAGCTCTCCAGCGACCAACTATGCGAAGTCCCCTGGTAACCAGGGTAAACATCGGGTTACTAAGCGCAGGGCCGCGCTTAGTAACCCGATGTTTACCCTGGTTACCATTGTAAATGTAAAAAAAAACAAACACTACATACTTACATTCCGGTGTCTGTCCCCCGTCGCTGTGCTTTCCTGCACTGACTGTGAGCGCCGGCTGGCCGTAAAGCACAGCGGTGACGTCACCGCTGTAATCTGCTTTACGGCTGGCCGGCGCTGACAGTGCAGGGAAGCAGAACGCCGAGGGATGCGACAGACACCGGAATGTAAGTATGAAGTGTTTTTTTTTTTTTACATTTACACTGGTAACCAGGGTAAACATCGGGTTACTAAGCGCGGCCCTGCGCTTAGTAACCCGATGTTTACCCTGCTTACCAGTGAAGACATCGCTGAATCGGCGTCACACACGCCGATTCAGCGATGTCTGCGGGAGATCCAGCGACGAAATAAAGTTCTGGACTTTCTGCTCCGACCAACGATGTCACAGCAGGATCCAGATTGCTGCTGCGTGTCAAACACAACGATATCGCTATCCAGGACGCTACAACGTCACGGATTGCTAGCGATATCGTTGTGAAGTTGGTCAGTGTGAAGGTACCTTAAGTCATTTAATTTATCTGAATTAAGGCTCACTCACATAGCCATCTATGCTCTCCTGCAAGAGAATCAGGTCAATTATGCAAATGACACTCGGCTCAAAGTCCTCACTCATCTCTGTCTATCATCCTACACGTGCCCTCCATTCTGAAACTGGCCTAAGGCTGGGTTCACATTGCGTTATGGCAGTCCATTAACGCTACCATTAACCCCTCTTATCGGGCACATTGCCAACGCATGCCATAATCGCGCTAGCGATGTGTCGTCATTCAGTGAGGGAGCCTCGGACGCGGGCTGCAGCGTCTGAGGCTCCGTCACCACTAGCACAGATGAATCATCTGCGCTAGCGGTATAGCATAACGAGATGGTGTGTATGCTACAGCGTTAACGCAGCCCGTCAACGCTAAGCGTTGAAAAAGCTGCTTTAACGCAATGTGAACCTGGCCTAAGACTAACATCCTGAATCTCGCACCTCCATCTCCAAGACCTCTACCGTGCTGCCCCAGTTCTCTGGAATTCACTACCCCAGACAATCCGTCTGGTACCTAGACCCTATCTTTTTAAACAAACCCTTAAGCTTCAACTCACTAACCTAACTCTCCCCTGTTACCTCCTTTTAAATATTATTCAAAATCTGTTACCTCCTATTTATCTGTCTCCACACCCTTCATGCACATGATAACTGAACTTGATAATTGCACTTAAACACTCTGGCTGATGACCAGATCATGCAGCTCTATATGAACGTCATCTGTGGCAGTGTAGTTCCGTTCATATATACCTCACATCCATATCCACAGTGGTGACTGAGCCATCATATGTCCCCTACATCACCACTTCTGTATGAAAACTGTGAAGTGAAAAGTCAATAGTTATGTGTATGTGTGTATATATCTGCAGTATAGCCCACACACACACACACACACACACACACACACACACACACACACACACATAACACACACACGGTCTATTCTATGCTGGGGCTACACAACTTTTTGGTCACAACATAGGTCAAGCTGCCAAACTTGATTCTCTGCCACTTCTACATAGCAGTGTGATGCTACATTGCTACAAGTTTGCACTGGGGAATCCTGACAGCGTGCAATCTTGAAAAAGGCTCTTTATAACCGAAACGTCACCATGCCACATGTGATAATAAAAGTCCACTTATTTGCATAATTTGGAATGCTGTTGTTTTTTATTCAGAGTTACCTTACAACTGGAAATTTGTTTGGGAGGCTTTACACCCACATTCTACTTAACATTGTGCTGTTCCATTTTTTTCTTCACAGATAAAGAGATATTAGACAGATGATAGATAAATAGATGATAGATATTTGATTGATAGATAGATAGCTGATTACACTGGTTAGTCCAATCAGCTGAGTCTTGCCACTGCTGCCTTGTACTGTTTTTGCCTTGATCGGGTAGGCTGAAGCAGGAGGAGGGTCTGGCAGAGACAGGGTGTGAGCAGCTCCTCTAGAATCAGGAGGAAGATTGGTCATGTGTAGTGTTGAGCATTCCGATACCGCAAGTATCGGGTATCGGCCGATATTTGCGGTATCGGAATTCCGATATCGAGTTCCGATATTTTTGCGATATCGGGAATCGGTATCGGGAAGAAGAATCATGTGTAAAATAAAGAATAAAAATAAAAAATATTGATATACTCACCCTCAGACGCGCCCTGGTTGTAACCGCTGCAACCGCCATGCTTCCCTTCCTAAGAATTAGCGCGTGAAGGACCTGCGATGACGTCGCGGTTTGTGATTGGTCGCGTGAGCGGTCACGCGACCAATCACAAGCCGTGACGTCATCGAAGGTCCTTCACGCGCTCATTCTTAGGAAGGGAAGCATGGCGGTTGCAGCGGTTACAACCAGGGCGCGTCCGAGGGTGAGTATATCAATATTTTTTTTTTTTATTCTTTATTTTACACATGAATATGGATCCCAGGGCCTGAAGGAGAGTTTCCTCTCCTTCAGACCCTGGGAACCATTACAGGATACATTCCGATATTTGTGTCCCATTGACTTGTACTGGTATCGGATATCGGTATCGGCGATATCCGATATTTTTCGGATATCGGCCGATACAATCCGATACCGATACTTTCAAATATCGGAAGGTATTGCTCAACACTAGTCATGTGCTTAAGTGTGGTATCTAGGCAACGGTGCAGAATGCTGACAGGGAATATACTACAAACTGTCAGCATTCTGGAGCCTAGATACACACAAAGGATAGATAAGTAGATAGATAGATAGAGGCTTGAGAAAGGCTGTTCACAGCCGAGACATTGCCACATCAGATGAACCAATAAAGTCCTCTTTTTTCACTATTTTTGGAGTGCTGCCTGCTTTTCTTAAAACATATTTATATTACAACGGGATAGTTGTCTGGGATATCTTGCACTCAACTTGTGTTTATTTGGTGCTGTTCCAGTACTTTTTCTCTAAATAGATAGAAAGATAGATAGATATGTGATAGATAGATAGATAGATAGATAGATAGATAGATAGATAGATAGATAGATAGATAGATAGATAGATAGATAGAAAAAGAAAAACAGGACCAGCAAAGAAGTAAGGGTGCCAAGCCTCCCAGGCAAGGACAAAACCTTAAATGTATAACAAAGAAAATGAAGGCAGAAAACCAATTGAACAAAGTGAAAAATGCTATTTTATAGCTCATAATGGTGATGTTTCGGCTCCAAGTGTGAGCCTTTTTCAAGCAATGACAAAGTGAATGTGTATACCTTATAAAGCATATCAATTATTAACAGTGTTTAACAAGATTTACATGAGTAACAGCATACCACATCATATTAAATACAATACACATATTGTGAATACCAATTTAAATGAAGGACATTATTATTATTATTATTATTATTATACATTTTTATAGCGCCATTTATTCCATGGCGCTTTACATGTGAATACGGGGCAAATATAGACAATTACATTAAACATGAGCAGATAACAAGGCACACGAGTACATAAGGAGGGAGGACCCTGCCCGCGAGGGCTCACAGTCTGCAGGGGGTGGGTGAGGATACACTAGGAGAGGGAAGAGCTGGCTGTGCGGCTGTGCGACATCCAGTTAAAGTGCATTATAGTGACTACAGTGTAACAATAATTGACATTATACATGAGTAACATTAATTGTTAATTAAGAATCTGCTGTACATGATTAATCATGCCATGACTCATCCCCAGCTCTCCCTGGCTCCTGAATGTCTCTGTATATTGCATTGAATTTCTATGATATGCACGGACTTTCCCCAGCTCTCCCTGGCTCCTGAACATCTTTGTATATTGCATTGATTTTCTATGCTTTCCCTGGCATCTGAGTGTCTTGGTGCAGCACATATACCGTATATACTCGAGTATAAGCCGACCCGAGTATAAGCCGACCCCCCTAATTTTGCCACAAAAAACTGGGAAAACTTATTGACTCGAGTATAAGCCTAGGGTAGAAAATGCAGCATTTACCGGTGAATTTCAAAAATAAAAATAGATGCTCCATACCGTTCATTATTGCCCCATAGATGCTCCATATACAACTGTGCTATATAGAATGCTCTGCACCGTTGATTATGGCCCCATAGATGCTCCTTATAATGCTGTGCCATATATGCTCTGCACCTTTGATTATGGCCCCATAGATGCTCCTTATAATGCTGTGCCATATATGCTCTGCACCTTTGATTATGGCCCCATAGATGCTCCTTATAATGCTGTGCCCCATATATGCTCTGCACCTTTGATTATGGCCCCATAGGTGCTCCTTATAATGCTGTGCCCCATATATGCTCTGCACCTTTATGGCCCCATAGGTGCTCCTTATAATGCTGTGCCATATATGCTCTGCACCTTTATGGCCCCATAGGTGCTCCTTATTATGCTGTGCCCCATATATGCTCTGCACCTTTATGGCCCCATAGGTGCTCCTTATAATGCTGTGCCCCTTATATGCTCTGCACCTTTATGGCCCCATAGGTGCTCCTTATAATGCTGTGCCCCATATATGCTCTGCACCTTTATGGCCCCATAGGTGCTCTTTATAATGCTGTGCCCCTTATATGCTCTGCACCTTTATGGCCCCATAGGTGCTCCTTATAATGCTGTGCCCCATATATGCTCTGCACCTTTATGGCCCCATAGGTGCTCCTTATAATGCTGTGCCCCATATATGCTCTGCACCTTTATGGCCCCATAGGTGCTCCTTAGAATGCTGCTGGTGCTGCCATAAAAAAAAAAAAAAAATCACATACTCACCTCTCTTCTCAGGACGCCGGCGCTTTCAATAATTACCTGCTCCTCTGCGGCTCCGTCTCCAGCACTGACGCTCAGCAGAGGGCGCGCACTGACTACGTCACAGCGCCCTCTAACCTGAGCGTCATTGCTAGAGGACGCTGCAGACGGAGCCGGAGCGAGGAGCAGGTAATTATAGCGCTGCGCTCCCCTTACCTGCTGCGGTGCGGTCCCTGCAGTCCCTGGCTTCTCCGGCGCTGCAGATTCTTCCTGTAATTGAGCGGTCACATGGCACCGATCATTTACAGCAATGAATATGCGGCTCCTCCCCTATGGGGGTGGAGCTGCCTATTCATTTCTGTAATGAGCGGTGCCATGTGACCGCTCAGTGCAGGAAGAATCTGCAGCGCCGGAGAAGCCAGGGACTGCAGGGACCGCGCTGGGAGCAGGTAAGTATGATTACACAGCCCCCGCTCCCCCTCCCCTGCTGACACCCGGGTATATGACTCGAGTAGAAGCCGAGAGGGGGACTTTCAGCCCAAAAAAATGGGCTGAAAATCTCGGCTTATACTCGAGTATATACGGTAATCCTTTTCTAGTATGCTTTCTTACCTATCATCTTGTTTCCATGACCTGCTTCATGTCTCTCATTATGTTATTCTCCAACCCCTCCGTCTCTTTATGACCTCTGCTTAACTCTCTACATCTGGTCTCCCATACCCAGCCACCTCCTCATTCACACCTGATTGCCCTTAACTGGGGATATATTCACATGCAGGCGTCTGCTCCAGACGCAGTCTGCTGCATTCATCTTTTAACTTCCATATTTTAAATTACATCTTTTTAATTATGTTGAATTAGACTGAATTGGACTGGAATTGACTGGAAGGTAACAGAATACCAACCACTACAATATTTCAGTTTCTTTTCTCTTTTACTCCCATACTACTTTCCTTCTTACAATCTCCTGCAATCCCTCAACCTAGTAAAGAACTAGTCATTTCTTCCTCAATAATCCCCAGCCATCCCACCTTCTCCTCAGAACTGTTCCTCCACATACAATCCTTTCTCTCCAGACACTCACGGCTGCATCATGTCCTATCCTGCTCCCACCTTCTAACGCTCTGTCTGCTACTCCTCATCTCTCGTGATGTATGCCCAAATCCCGGCCCTCCTCAACACATCCCCACACTCATTTCTAACCCCCTGCCATGATCTTCTGCACGTTTTCCCAACCATGACAACCTCATACCCATTCATCCAGCCGCCAGTCCCCTTACCTGGAGCACTATGGAGCGCACGCTCCGTCTGCAACAAACTACCATTTCTCCATGACCTCTTCATCACCAACAAACTCTCCTTCCTCGGCATCACTGAAACCTGGCTCACCCCCTCTGATTCAACCTCTCCAGCTGCGCTTTCCTATGGCGGATTCCACCGCTCTCATACCCCTTTCCCCAGCAACAAACGTGGTGGAGGGGTTGGCTTGCTCCTGTCCGACACCTGCTCCTTCACTCCAATCCCGCTACCACCCTCCGCTACTTTTCCATCGTTTGAGGTGCACTCCATCTGCATCTATTCCCCCTCCAACCTCCAGCTGGCTGTCATCTACCACCCCCCAGAACTAGCCATCTCCACCTTTCTCGACCACTTTACCACCTGGCTACTTCATTTCCTCTCTGCTGGCATCCCCACTATCATCATGGGTGATTTCAATATCCCCATTGACACTTCCACCTCAGCTGCCTCTAAACTTTGATCCCTCACTGCCTCCTTTGGCCTCACTCAATGGTCCTCTGAGGCCACTCACAAAGATGGCCACATGCTGGACCTCATCTTCACCTGCTTCTGCTCCCTTAATAATCTCATTAACACACCCCTCCCCCTGTTTGACCAAAACCTACTGACATTCGCTTCCCTCTCTTCTCCTAGTGTGCAACCCCCACTCCACAAATTCACTCACCCTAGCAGAAATCTCAAACACCTCAATTTACAATCACTCTCTGAGTCCCTTCTCCCTCTTACAGACATAACTTCCTTCCATGTCACAGATGCTGCTGCCACTTTTTATAACACCACAATATCAGCAACACTTGATTCGGCTGCCCCGCTCATGCATAACAAAACTCGTACACTCAACAGGCAGCCCTGGCTGACCAGCCTGACTAAAGAACTGAGTCGGGCTTCCAGGATCGCGGAGCGGAGATGGAAGCGATCCCGCTCTGCCGACCACTTCACTGCATACAAGCAGTCCCTCGCCAGCTTCAAGTCCACGCTCACTGCCGCAAAACAAACTTACTTCTCATCTCTCATATCCTCTCTGTCTCACAACCCTAAACAGCTTTTCAACACTTTCAATTCTCTACTCCGTCCCCCTGCACCCCCTCCCTCCCCTCTCATTTCTGCTGAAGACTTTGCCTCTTTCTTTAAACAGAAGATCGATACGATCAGAGAAAGCTTTGGCCCACAGCGCCCAATGCCCCTCTTAGCTGCTCAACCCTGCTCCTCCAAAACCAGCTTCTCCACCATGACAGAAGATCAGCTCTCTACCCTCATGTCAAGATCACACCTCACCACCTGCACGCTCGACCCGCTCCTGTCCCACCTCATCACTAACCTTTCCACGGTCTTCATCCCAACTCTAACGCACCTCTTCAACCTCTCACTAACAACAGGTGTCTTCCCCTTATCCTTCAAGCATGCCAAGATCACACCCATTCTCAAAAAGCCCTCCCTCGACCCATCCTCTGTGTCTAGCTATCGCCCGATATCTCTTCTCCCTTATGCCTCCAAATTACTGGAGCAACAAGTCCATCTTGAACTGTCCTCCCACCTCTCCTCCTGCTCCCTCTTTCATCGGTTACAATCTGGCTTCTGACCCGATCACTCAACTGAAACTGCCCTAACTAAAGTCACCAACGACCTACTAACTGCCAGGAGCAAGCGACACATTTCTCTATCCTCCTTCTCCTGGACCTGTCTTCTGCCTTCAACACTGTGGACCACTCCCTTCTGCTACAGATACTCTCATCTCTTGGCATCACAGACATGGCCCTATCCTGGATCTCGTCATATCTGATAGACCGAACATTCAGTGTCTCCCTCCCCCACACCACCTCCTTACTTTGCCCCTTGTCAGTCGGTGTTCCTCAAGGCTCTGTTCTAGGACCCCTACTCTTCTCCATCTAGACCTTTGGCCTTGGACAGCTCATAGAATCCCATGGTATGAAGTACCATCTCTACGCCGATGACACACAGATCTACCTATCCGGACCTGACCTCACTTCCTTACTTACCAAAATCCTGTACTGTCTGACTGCTATTTCAGCCTTTTTTTCTGCTCGCTTTCAAAAACTGAACATGGACAAAACAGAATTCATCATATTTCCCCCATCTCACTCTACCCCTCCACCAGACCTATCCATCAATGTCAATGGTTGCTCACTTTCCCCAGTCCCAAACGCCCGGTGCCTTGGGGTGATCTCTGCCCTCTCTTTCAAGCCATATATCCAAGCCCTTGCCTCCTTCTGCCGTCTCAAACTCAAAAATATTTCCCGAATCGGCGCATTCCTTGACCGCAACACCACAAAAACACTAGTGCATGCCCTTATCTCCTGCCTTGACTACTGCAACCTCCTACTCTCTGGACTCCCCTCTAGCACTCTGGCACCACTCCAATCCATCCTACACTCTGCTTCCCGACTAATCTACCTGTCTCCCCGCTATTCCCCATCCTCTCCCCTTTGCCAAGCACTTTACTGGCTTCCTATCGCCCAGAGACTCCAGTTCAAAACCCTCACAATAACATACAAAGCCATCCACAATCTATCTTCTCCATACATCTGTGACATGGTCTCCCAGTACCTACCTACACGCAACCTCCAATCCTCTCAAGACCTCCTTCTCTACTCCCCTCTCATCTCTTCTTCCCACAACTGCATCCAAGACTTCTCCCACGCTTCCCCCATACTCTGGAACTCTCTACCGCAACACATCAGACTTTCGCCTACCATAGAAACCTTCAAAAAGAACCTGAAGTCTCACCTCTTCCGACAAGCCTACAGCCTGCTGTGATCCTCAACCTACTGAACCACCACACAACCAGCTCTACCCTCTCCTAGTGTATCCTCACCCATCTCCTGTAGACTGTGAGCCCTCACGGGCCGGGTCCTCCCTCCTTATGTACCTATGTGCCTTGTTTTTTGCTCATGTTTAATGTATTTGTCTATATTTGCCCCGTATTCACATGTAAAGCGCCATGGAATAAATGGCGCTTTAAAAGTGTATAATAATAATAATCTTAATGACTCACCCCATTAGATTTATGAAAAGAGTGCCAATATCAGCATCTTGCTATGCAAAGTGTGGATGTCAGAAAAAGAAAGGAAGTAAAGGAGAGGGAGAACAATTTTATTTAAATTGAAACCCCATGCATAAGAAATTTGGCACAGGACCAATCCAAAGTAATACATGATCACCCCCCATTAGCTGGAGTTGGTATCTTGCAAACACAAAGGCTCAAGGGGAGGTATGCATTTTATGAGAAACACAACTAACTGGGAAATATAGAGCGGGATTTTAATGGGGGGTGATCATGTCCTACTTTGGATTAGTCCTGTACCAATTATCATGTAGATGGGGTTTAAATATAAGTTAAATGCTTCTCTCTCTCTCTATACTGTATACAGTATATTAAATATGTTGCTGTATTAACAATCCTCTGTACAGACCTCCCTAACTGGGAAAACAGGGAAATAAAGAATGGGATGTTATCTAAATTGTCTAAATTGTATAAATTGTTCTAATATATTGAAGGGAGATCACTTTCAACATCCCATAACCAATAAGACTTTTTACATTCTCATCTCCAAGATCCTATTCTAATATATAGTAGGTATAATAACAATATAAGCAAATTCCTCCAATTAGAAATGTAGTAAAGTATTTCTGATTCGCTATGTCTCTTTCCTCATGTGCAGGTATTGCAGGACCTTAGGTATCCATGGTTACATCCACTGATGAAGTGACAGCTAATTGTAAGTGGTCGTAACCATGGATATCTAAGGTCCTGCAATGCCTGCACATGAGGTAAGAGACATTGTGAATAAGAAAAAACTATACTACATTTCTAATTGGAGGTATTTGCTAATATTATTACACTTACTACATGGGGGATAGGATCTTGGAGATGGGAATACCACTTTAATTATTATTTGACATGTTCCACTGAATATGTGATTTACTTACGACAATGTTCTTGCAATATGTGGTATGGGGGTGGAACCACGTGGGATTTTATTGAATTTGTAGGTCTGTTTGCCTTTGCAATTCTGATCTTGCTCTGATTCTTAGAATTCTTGGTATAGCTATTAGAAAACGTTTTTCATACTTTTTTCTTCTTTTGTAGAGCATTGAAATACTGTGGAAGATTTTTTTGTGTACTTCATGTGCTATCCTTATTATTTTTTATTTTCTTTTTTTGTGCCCTTTTTTCCCTTTGTTTTCTCTTATTATTGATGCCAGAAATATAGGGTTTTTGAGGACGCTGCCCCTTTAAATATTACATTATGGCAGTTATATAAACAGTATGTTCCAAAGCGGTGCTTGGGTTGACGATTGTGCTTCTCACGAGATACACAGTCCTCTTCAGCCCTTGTGTTTGTGAGGTACCAACTCCAGCTAATGAGGGGTGATTATGTATTATTTTGGATTAGTCCTGTGTTCCAGTCAGCCAGACTCCTCTGATAGCAACTTATCTCAGGGAAAAAAAAACAATTGGCAGCCCAAAATTGGACACATCGAATCTTTCTCTCCCCTGAGATGATCTGTCAGAGGAGAGTAGAAAAGCCTTGATACTCATTAGGTTGACTTGTCAGACGATTCTGCCTATATTGCCAACTTTAATCTAATATGTATAGTGGCCTTTAGGATACTCATATATCTCAGGATGTAAGACTCTCCATAATACCTTCTGGCTCTATCATCCTTCATCAGCAACAGGTAAGTCACCATTTAATCTGGGAGTGTAGCCAAAAAGGTGCTCTGCATAAACCTCCAACGCTGACACATTTGTCTGTTTAGTCTGTGTTTATTTTATATCATTAGTTTCTATTCCTAGATCATGCATAGTATTCCACAATGGAAGGTATGTGCATGGCTAGAAACCAGCCTTCCCCTCTTTCTGTTAACATGATGTCCACCTTCAATTCATGTTTTATAGAATTGCACTATATCAAGGGTGATTATGTAAGTAGGTGACCGGATGCATTGCACAGATGAGCATGAGGTGGGAACAAACAACCTATTTATTGTTTCTGTTATAGCGGAAACATGTGGAACTTGGGAAGCATTTTAATAATAGAAAACAGCACAAACACAAGTGGGTTATACAAAGCAGAACATACAATAAGTTTTAAAGTTCAATCTGAACAATGAAAGAAGTCACTTAAAGGATTATACTGGTGTCTCTCAGACAGGGCTAGTACATCAATTTCTGGGAGAGGTGCTACACTAGCTCTTCTTGACACAATAGGCCTAGCGGGGGGTCACCGTTTTTTCCAGCTAAACCAAAAGTCCTCCTGGCGAAATTTATCAAGGAATGCTGAGCCTCTTTTGCCCAGCCGACTCCCACCCCACCTGTTGTCCTAGTCCAGGTCGACCCCTGTGCCGGAATCAAAGACCCAAGTCACTCTTGTCTTCCTCCTATTACCACAGGCCTCCTCCCTCAGTCAAAGTCTCCTCTTGGATTTTCAGTGCTTGACTGATGGCCTGGTCCTGGGGGAAAGAAGGCTAGGTTCCAGCTCTCTGCTGGCTTCATCTCAACTCTGGAATTTAACTGGCATAGAGAGGGGATTTGGACCTTGACCAATGTAGTCTGGGCTCTGGCACTTGACCAGCACACAGCGTACATCGGGTCCTCGAGTCTTGACCGACGTAGTTGGGTATTCGAATCTCACTGGGCGACGTCTGGGCGCTTTGTCTGACCTTGCTGGCACATGCTTTCCACTGAGGCCTGTTACTCTGGCTTCACAGTCGTCCTTGGTGCAAGCCTGCTCCTTTCCTTCTCTTGGTGAAAATCTTTGGAGTGCAGTACCTTTATATCTGGGAACTTCATCATCCAAGGCACCTGAACAGGTGCCACATTCAAACTCGCCCACCCTGCAACTCTTCCTGTTGATTCTGCATGGTCCCATCCAGGGCTGGCTCTAGGTTTTTGAGGGCCCCGGGCGAAAGAGTCTCAGTGGGCCCCCACTCTAACACATACCACGATTCATGATCGCATATAAACACAGCCATGTAGTAAATAACACAGCCCACGTAGTATATAGCACAGCCACGTAGCATATAACACAGCCATGTAGTATATAACAGCCCACGTAGCATATAACACAGCCACGTAGTATATAGCACAGCCCATATAGTGTATAGCACAGCCACATAGTATATAACACGGCCCACGTAGTTTATAAAACAGCCATCTAGTATATAGCACAGCCCACATAGCATATAACAGCCCACGTAGTATATAACACGGCCCACGTAGTATATAGAACAGCCATGTAGTATATAGAGACACTTGCCCCATATAGTGCTGCACAAACGTTATGGCCCCATAGATGCTCCATACAGACACTTGCCCCATATAGTGCTGCACAAACGTTATGGCCCCCTTATACAGACACTTGCCCCATATAGTGCTGCACAAACGTTATTGCCCCATAAGATGCTCTATACAGACACTTGCCCCATTTGCTGTTGCTGCGATAAAAAAAAATAAAAAATCACATACTCACCTCTCCGTCACTCAGGCCACCGGCACTTTCAATATTCACCTGTCCTCATTCCAGCTGCCGCTCCATCTTCTTCAGCGTCTTCTGCACTGACGCTCAGGCAGAGGGCGCGCACTAACCATGTCACCGCGCCCTCTGACCTCAGCGTCACTGCAGAAGACACTGAAGACAGAGCAGCGGCTGGAATGAGGAGCAGGTAAATATCGCACAGCGCTGCACTCCCCTCCCGGTTATACTCACCTGCTCCTGGCGCTTTGCAGTCCCTGCTTCCCGGCGCTGGCAGCTTCTTCCTGTATTGAGCCAGGGCCGGCGTCAGCACCCGGCGTACCCGGGCAAGTGCCGGGGCCCTGGCGAGACAGGGGGGCCCATGTAAGGCTGGCGTTAAGGGCAGGCAGCTGCCAGTGCCTAGGACCACCGCTCCCCCAGGGGCCCTCAGCTAGCGGCACATCATGGAGCTGACTCGGCAGGGCCTGCCGGGGGCTGTCTAATTATACTCACCTACTCCTGGCGGCTGGTGCCATCCCTGCAGGTCCCCGACTCCCCAGCTTCTTCCTGTACTGAGCGATCACACATCGTTACCGCTCTTTACAGTAATGAATATGCGGCTCCACCCTTATGGGAGGTGGAGCCGCATATTCATTACTTTAATGAGCGGTATCATGTGATCGCTCAGTACAGGAAGAAGCTGGGGAGTCGGGGACCTGCAGGGATGGCACCAGCCGCCAGGAGTAGGTGAGTATAATTAGACAGCCCCCGGCAGGCCCTGCCGAGTCAGCTCCATGATGTGCCGCTAGCTGAGGGCCCCTGGGGGAGCGGTGGTCCTAGGCACTGGCAGCTGCCTGCCCTTAACGCCAGCCTTAAATGGGCCCCCCTGTCTCGCCAGGGCCCCGGCACTTGCCCGGGTACGCCGGGTGCTGACGCTGGCCCTGCCCACAAGTGACCCTATTTTGGAAATTAGGCCCTTCAAGGAACTTATCTAGATGTGTGGTGAGTACTCTGAACCCCCAGGTGCTTCACAGAAGTTTATAACATTGAACTGGGACATTAAAAAGTCGAATTTTTACCACAAAAATGTTCTTGTAGCGCACATTTTTTATTTTCACATGGATAACAGGAGAAAATACACCATACAATTTGTTCAGCAATTTCTCCCGAGTACACCAATACCTAGTATGTGGAGGAAAACTACTGTTTAGGTGCACGGCAGAGCTTGGATGGTAAGGAACTACATTTGACTTTTGGAGGTCAAAATTAGCTGGAATCATTAGCAGATGCCATGTTACATTTGGAGAGCCTCTGATATGCCTAAACAGTAGAAATCCTCTACAAGTGACTCCATTTTGGAAACTAGACCCCTTAAGGAATTTATCTAGACGTGTGGTGAGCACCTTGAACCCACAAGTGCTTCACAGAATATTACAATGCTGATCTGTGGAAATGAAAACAAAAGATATCCACAAAATTGTTGTTTTAGCTCCAATTTTTTTCATTTTAGTAACATAACATAGTAACATAGTTAGTAAGGCCGAAAATAGACATTTGTCCATCCAGTTCAGCCTATATTCCATCATAATAAATCCCTAGATCTACGTCCTTCTACAGAACCTAATAATTGTATGATACAATATTGTTCTGCTCCAGGAAGACATCCAGGCCTCTCTTGAACCCCTCGACTGAGTTCGCCATCACCACCTCCTCAGGCAAGCAATTCCAGATTCTCACTGCCCTAACAGTAAAGAATCCTCTTCTATGTTGGTGGAAAAACCTTCTCTCCTCCAGACGCAAAGAATTCCCCCTTGTGCCCGTCACCTTCCTTGGTATAAACAGATCCTCAGCTAGATATTTGTATTGTCCCCTTATATACTTATACATGGTTATTAGATCGCCCCTCAGTCGTCTTTTTTCTAGACTAAATAATCCTAATTTCGCTAATCTATCTGGGTATTGTAGTTCTCCCATCCCTTTATTAATTTTGTTGCCCTCCTTTGTACTCTCTCTAGTTCCATTATATCCTTCCTGAGCACCGTTGCCCAAAACTGGACACAGTACTCCATGTGCGGTCTAACTAGGGATTTGTACAGAGGCAGTATAATGCTCTCATCATGTGTATCCAGACCTCTTTTAATGCACCCCATGATCCTGTTTGCCTTGGCAGCTGCTGCCTGGCACTGGCTGCTCCAGGTAAGTTTATCATTAACTAGGATCCCCAAGTCCTTCTCCCTGTCAGATTTACCCAGTGGTTTCCCGTTCAGTGTGTAATGGTGATATTGATTCCTTCTTCCCATGTGTATAACCTTACATTTATCATTGTTAAACCTCATCTGCCACCTTTCAGCCCAAGTTTCCAACTTATCCAGATCCATCTGTAGCAGAATACTATCTTCTCTTGTATTAACTGCTTTACATAGTTTTGTATCATCTGCAAATATCGATATTTTACTGTGTAAACCTTCTACCAGATCATTAATGAATATGTTGAAGAGAACAGGTCCCAATACTGACCCCTGCGGTACCCCACTGGTCACAGCGACCCAGTTAGAGACTATACCATTTATAACCACCCTCTGCTTTCTATCACTGAGCCAGTTACTAACCCATTTACACACATTTTCCCCCAGACCAAGCATTCTCATTTTGTGTACCAACCTCTTGTGTGGCACGGTATCAAACGCTTTGGAAAAATCGAGATATACCACGTCCAATGACTCACCGTGGTCCAGCCTATAGCTTACCTCTTCATAAAAACTGATTAGATTGGTTTGACAGGAGCGATTTCTCATAAACCCATGCTGATATGGAGTTAAACAGTTATTCTCATTGAGATAATCCAGAATAACATCCCTCAGAAACCCTTCAAATATTTTACCAACAATAGAGGTTAGACTTACTGGCCTATAATTTCCAGGTTCACTTTTAGAGCCCTTTTTGAATATTGGCACCACATTTGCTATGCGCCAGTCCTGCGGAACAGACCCCGTCGCTATAGAGTCCCTAAAAATAAGAAATAATGGTTTATCTATTACATTACTTAGTTCTCTTAGTTTTCACAATGCTAACAGGAGAAAATGGACCCCAAAATTTGTTGCGAAAATTCTACTGAGTACACCAATAACCCATGTGCGGTCAAACTTATTTTTGAGGCACAGTGCAAAACTCAGAAGGGAAGATGCCCAATTTTGGAGTTCAGATTTTGTTGGACTGGCTTGGGTGTGCCAAGTCACATTGGCTGAGCCCTTGAAGTGCCAGAACAGCAGAAACCCCCAAAAGTGACCTCATTTTCCAATCTAAATTTCTCAATGAATTAAGGGTGCAGTGATCATTTTATACGATTGGGCAGTGACGAAAAAATAATTAAATTTTTTAGCACTAAAATGTTGCTTTAGCTCCAGATTTTACAATTTCACACTGGGAAATGGGTAAAAATGGCACCAAAATTTCTCCCACAATTTCTGCTGAATGTAGAAAAACCCCATATGTGGGTGTAGAATACTGATTATCCACATGGCAAGACCCAGTAGAAAAGGAGCGCTATTTGCCTTCTGGAGTGCCGATTTAACTAGAATAGTTTGTGGACTCCATATACAGAGCCCCTAAGTGCTAGAAGAGCAGAATCACCCTCAAGTGACCCCATTTTGGAAATTAACCCATTTTGGAATTTATCTACAGGTGTAGTGACGATTTTGACTCCATGGGTGTTTTCTAGAAACAAGCAACAGTGGATGTTTCTGAGTGAAAATTGCAAACTGCCATTGTAGTGCCAAGTACGTGGTATTGCCCAGTGCGTGTTAGTTCCCAGCTCTTACTTTTGGAAAAGAGCCATTTGAGCTTTAGAGCCTTTGTAGTACCAGTAACGTGGCAACCCCTGGAGACATGCTTTTTTGTGCATTGAGTTGAAGCTTTAATTAGGAACATTTTACATAACATTTGTAATTACATTTCTCCTGCGTGCTATGCTGAGCACTTACTTTGGGGTTTCCATCTAAATGTCAGAGTGACGTGATTCAGATGAAATCCACGAGGGATAGAGGCAGCAGTGACTCATGACTCCGTCTGGCCTTTGTTCAGCTTTGTCCTTCTTTTCAGAAATGCACAAAACTGTGGAGGACCGCGCTTTTATGCATGCCTGAAAAGACAGATACCGCTGGATCAAAGGCTAGGAAATGTCCACAGTACCTCCATCTGCCTCATTATAGGGAATCTTCCACCAGGGTTCCGTCTGAATCGTGTATTTCAGAGATTTACACGGGAACCTAGGTGTAAGTGCGTTGTGTTAAAATTTATAAGGTAGCTTTATTGTTCAGTACGATTACAGTGATACCACATTTATATCTTATTTTACATTTTGGCACTTTTACACACTTTTTAAAACTTTTAAAAACTTTTTATAGAAAAAATAATTATTTTTGCATTGCTTTATTCTGAGAGCTATAACTTTTTTAGTTTTCCGCTGATAGAGCTGTATGGAAGCTTGTTTACTGTGGAACAAGATGACGTTTTCAGCTATACCATTTTTATTTCCATTCATCTTTTTGATCTCCTTTTAACTTTTTGTTCGGCGGTATTACAGTGTTTACTGAAGGGGTTAACTAGTGGAAAAGTTTTATAGGTCGGGTATTTCCCTGACGGGGGCTATACCAAATATGTGTACATTATTCATAAAAATATTTATTTATGGGTACAATATATATATATATATATATATATATATATATAATTATTATTATTATTATTATTATTTTGTAGTTTTAACAATTTTTTTAAATTTTGTTTTTACTTTTTTACTTAATCCCTTTATGCTTTATAAACTGTCAGCACTGCGTTAACATACGAGCTTAATAGACTCATACACCATGCTCTGAGCATGGTGTAACTGTTACGGAACTGCAACACAAAACTAGAATAGAAGGGGGGAAAACTGACCCTGCACTGAGACTAGGCTGATACCCTATGATGGATTGGGCAACCCATTCCTTGCGAATAGACCCACCGACGATCCTAGGTTAAACTCAAGCGAAGACCTATAGACAGGGGGAAGGAGGTCCCTGAAAGATCTAAGGACTGGTTATAAAAACAGTATATATCCAAAAACTTGGCATTAGTGCTGAGTTTTTGGATATATATTGATGGTTTGGGAACCTAGTCGAGCACCTCTTCTGGTTGTGCGCACGATAATCTATTTCACTTGGTTATAAAAACAAGTCACCTCCTAATAGAAAGCACAGAGATGGTTGCAGAAACCAACTGAAAACAGAAACTAAGGATAGCAGAACCAGAGATCCCAGAACTGCACAATATCAAACTCAGAAAGCTATCACAGCACCTAACCAGAACTCTAGCGGATTAACACTGTTGTCCAGCAAGGAATGGGAGGCAGGTGCTAGGTAATAAAGGGTGATACAATCACCTGACCTAAAGGTACCGTCTCACAGTGGCACTTTGGTCGCTACGACGGCACGATCCGTGACACTCCAGCGTCGCTCCATTATCGCTCCAGCGTCATAGACTGCGGTCACACTTCGCAATGCACGGTGCTGGAGTGATAATTATATGACGTATTTGCGATGTAGAATCAGCAGAGGAGGTGGAGAATATCGTGCACACCTTTGTTACACGATGCGATCATGCCGCCACAGCGGGACACTTGACGACGAAAGAAAGTTTCAAACGATCTGCTACGACGTACGATTCTCAGCGGGGTCCCTGATTGCAGTAGCGTGTCAGACACAGCGAGATCGTAAGTATATCGCTGGAACGTCACGGATCGTGCCGTCGTAGCGACCTAAGTGCCACTGTGAGACGGTACCCTAAGACAACCCAGCACCAGGGGAAAAAGACCAGCAGCCAGAAAACCACAACAAGATGGCGGATGGTCAAAAAACAAAACAGATTCTAACAGTGCCTCCCCTTTTACGAGGATCCTCTGGATCCTCTTGGCCGAGACTTATTCGGAAATCTGTAAAAAGCTTTAATCGGCCTTGAGGCCTAGACGTCCTCAGCTTTCACCCAGGAATTATCCTTGGGACTGAAACCCTTCCAGGACACGAGATACTGCAACCTTCCTCTGTGCCACCTGGAATCTAAATTGCGTGAAATCTCAAACTCGCCATCCTCATCAACTGGAGGAACAGTCGGCATCGCCTCCTTATCTGGTGTGTCAACTTACATGAAAAACTGAATTAATTCTCCAGGACAAGGGGATGTCTAATCTCACCGCTGCCGAGTTGACAACCTGAACCAGTTTGTCAGGGTTTGAAGGGTCCTACAAACTTATGCCCCAGTTTTTTATAAGGGATCTTCAAACGCAGATTCCCAGAGGACAACCAGACCATGTCCCCAACTGCAAACAATGCCTCCCTTCTTTTCTTGTCAAAATATTTCTTTGACCTCCTATTTGCCTCTTTCAGATTATGGCGTACATTGGTCCAAACCCTGCCCAAATTTCCAGAAAAACTCTCCTCCTCAGGCACCGCTGCCCCAATCTTTGAAGATGGACCGAAAGATGGATGCCTCCCTGTACAGCAAAAAAAAGGAGAACACCCAGCTGAGGAAGACGTAGACGTGGTAGATATTTCGACCACATCTTCTGATTGTCTGCTACAAAACATCTCAGAAACTGCTCGACGTCCTGGTTCTTCCTTTCGGTCTGTCCATTGGACTCCAGATGATAACCTGATGAAAATGACAAATGAACCTTTAATCTGTCACAAAAAGCATGCCAAAAGCGAGCCACAAACTGTGGTCCTCTATCGGAGACAATGTCCGTGGGAACCCCATGGAGCCTGACAATCTCTTTCACAAATGCCTTAGCTAGAGTTTTGGCGCAGGGTAATTTATTGAACGAGACCAGATGACACATCTTACTAAACCGGCCCTCAACAACCCAGATGACAGAAAAACCATCAGAGACCGGCAGATCGGTGATAAAATCCATAGCAAGATGTGACCATGGCAAACTAAGAACCTCCAAAGGGCACAGCAACCCTGCAGCCGGGGCATGTGAGGCCTTCGACCTAGCGCACACAGTACACTGATGCATCCACTTGATGATTTCTGTTTGCCACCCTGGCCACCAGAAACTTCTACCGATCGACTTTCTAGTTTCCGAAATCCCTGGATGACCCGCCAACCGAGACTCATGACATTCAGCAAACAAAGCTCTCCGCAAAACTCTAGGCACAAATAATTTACAATACGGAGTGTTATTTGGTGCAGCATTCTGGGCCTGTAGGATGCTACTCTCCAACTCAGAACCCAATGCTGCCAAAATACATTCCTCCTTCTCAGTATTAACTGCTGGAGAGAAACTACGAGACAAAGCATCCACTTTAACTTTCTTCGTCCCAGGGATATATGTTACGGAGAAATTAAACCGGGCAAAAAACAGTGCCCACCTAGCTTGACGGGCATTCAAACGTTTAGCAGCATCCAGATATATCAGATTCTTATTATCAGTAAAAACCTGTATCGGATGTCTAGCCCTCTCTAAAAAATGTCGCCAATGCTCAAACGTGAGTTTAATAGCCAGCAACTCTATGTTCCCAACATCATAGTTGAGCTCAGTCTCCGAAATTCTTTTAGAAAAGAGTGCACAGGGATGCACCCCATCCTCTCCCTCTTGGGACAGAAATGCCCCAACTCCTACTGAAGAGGCATCAATCTCTACCTGAAATGGCTTTGTCTCATCTGTGTGGATCAAAACAGGAGCAGAGCTAAACCTCTCCTTGAGATGCTCAAAAGCCTTAACAGCCTCAGATGACCATTGGACAGTATTTGAACCCTTCTTGGTGAGATCAGTTATAGGTTTAGCGATCACAGAAAAATTCTTTATGAATTTTCTATAATAATCAGCAAACCCTAAAAATCTCTGAACTGACTTCAAACATTCAGGCCTAGGCCACTCCAGCACTGCCTGAACCTTCACCGGGTTCATCTCAAACCCATCACTGGAAACAAGGTACCCCAAAAAACTCATTTTCTGTACCGCAAACTCGCACTTCTCCAATTTAGCAAAGAATGAGTTTTCGCTCAAAATCTGTAGAACGTAGAACTTCGTGGACTCTCTGCCAATGCGACTCCAGATCAGGGGAATAGATCAAAATATCATCCAAATAAACAATAACACTCCTACCAATCAAAGACCTCAGAATGTCATTAATGAAATTTTTAAAAAATGCAGGCGCATTAGTAAGGCCAAAAGGCATCACCAGACACTCAAAATGACCTTCAGGGGTATTAAAGGCTGTCTTCATTCTTCATCGCCCTCCTTCACCCGTAGCAAATTATATGCCCCACAAAGGTCAATCTTAGAGAACCACTTCACTCCGGTTAATTGGTTAAACAAGTCTGGAATCAGCGGCAACGGGTAAGGATTGCGCACAGTGATCATATTAATCTCCTGAAAATCCAGACACGGTCTAAGGCCCCCATCCTTCTTTTTGACAAAAAAGAATCCTACAGCCACAGGGGACTTAGAGGGTCTTATCTGACCTGCAGTTACACTAGTCTGTTGGTATTCCTTTAAAGCCTCTCTCTCGGGAATCGTCAGATTAAATAAACGACTCTTAGGAAGTGTGGCACCTGGAACAGGTGTGGCACAGTCATAATCTCTATGGGATGGTAGAGCTTGCGACTCAACCTCCGAAAATACCCTCCAGAAATCCTGAATGGCTTCAGGTAGCTCTATAGAATGCTGTATATCAGCCCTGAAAGGTGATGGCCGTAACTCATATCGGCCAAAACTGCTGACTCGTTCACTTTAAATATTAGTAATAACCAGACTAGTGAGAGACGTTAGTACATTACATATACACAGAACATGCATGGACACGCAGGGCAAAGAGCTATAACATACCTCAATAATAGAGTATAACAAGTGGAATATATGTAGCAAGACAGGCACAGCTGAAATCCATTCTCACTAGGGCTACTGAGAATGGAGTAATCACAAAAGACCTTGCTTCACTACTCGTTTCAGAACCCACTATCCCAACATTATCCTTTCTTCCCAAAATACATAAAAACATCAAAATTCCACCTGGACTCCCAATTATTTCAGGAGGAGGGAATAACTTGGAGCATCGATATAAGCCGATGGATCGACTCCAAACTGCAACCACTAGTTGTTAACCTGTCGTCCTTTCTTAAGGTTACAGGCGAACTCCTTTGGAAAGTTGATGGCTTGTACTTAGACACTGATGATACTATACTGGTGACGGCAGATGTAGAGTTCCTTTACACCAACATCAGACACAGTGATGGCACAGTGATGTGCTGCGAAAACTTTTTTAGACATATCGAACCTGTCTTCGAGTATGAGCCACTTCATGCCTGAACTTTTAAAGTTCACATTGACTCACATTTTTTTGTTTTTAAGGGGTCCTTTTTCCAACAGCTCTAGGGAACGCTGTGGGGGCTGCGTTCGCTCCCTCCTATGCCAATCTGTTCCTCGGGCTGTGAGAAAGGGACCCCTTCCTGTCGGATCAACAGGCATTGATGGACGGTGTCCTCTCCTGGATGTGGTACATCAATGATATCCTCTTGATCTGGCAGGGTTTCCCATCCACTCTTCATGAATGTATGACTACTCTGAATATCAATTATCTCAATATTCATCTCACCTATACATGTGATCATGACAGGATCGAGTTCCTGGATGTCAAATTAAAGAGAGACCAGTGCGATGAGATACAGACTGACATTTACAGAAAATCTACATCTACCAACATGCTGCTGCATGCCTCCTCCTACCATCCCAGACATGTCATGAAATCTGTCCCCATTGGACAATTTCTCCGCTTCCGCAGGATATGTTGTACAGACCTTGACTTTGAAAGGCAAGCTGGGGAGCTAAAATCAAGATTTTATGAATGTGGCTCTAGCCGCTGGATGATAAAAAGTCTATAATAGAGCGCAATACTCTCCTCGCAATACCTTGCTCTATGAAAACAATAATGATAATAAAAAACAAAAGAAAAAGTAAGATTTGTTACTAATTTTCATTCTGAGTTTCAACTGATGAATGGGCTTTACATAAATCCTGGCCAATTCTCAAAGTAGATCCTACCATCACCAAATTAATACCAGATAAACCGGCAGTTAGCATTCGATGCTCGAAGAATCTCCGTGATGAAGGTTGGTTTTCGAAACAGGAGTTGGGGCGGACACACAGGCAGAGTGAGACCCAGCTTTATTGGTGTCAGCCTGCAGGTATAACACATCTTTTACATACCTGTTCTCTCCCTCCTGAGATTATGGTGTTACCTTGGCTACAATGCTTATGCTGCTATTCTACTGCTGATTAATTTAAATATACCTTGTATTGGTAACCTTTACTCATGCCCATGGGTATGGTCTGACGTCATACCACTTGGCTTTCAGTGCAGGGTTAACTATAATTCTTATGTGCACTGTCTTGCTACATATGTTCCACTTGTTATACTCTCTTATTGAGGTATCTTATAGTTCTATGCGCTGTGTGTCCATGCATGTTCTGTGTATATGTAGTGTACCCACGTTTCTCTCTAGCCTGTTTTTTACTAATACTTAATAAGAATTGTTAAATTTTTACCCTACATGGCACTTTCTGATTGTCTCTTTTTTCCTCCCTTTTTATCGTTATGCTTCCATGATGATCTGTCCCGACTTAGTCCGTTACAATAGTGGCAGTGTCTGATACATTATAGAGTATACTTCAACATATTCCCTTAATTGTGCCACTTATTTCCTTGAGCTACTTGTATGAATCTAATGTGTATAGAAGAACAGTTCTTGAGGACCAAACATGTTTTGGAAAATGATCCAGTGTTTGATTTACAATAAGTTGGCAGGATGTGATAATGCCCATACACTATGTCTGACATTAAGAGACAGCAATTTGCTTGAAAAACAAAATAACGTTTTATGTTAGGTCTGCATTTTCTCATATCTTTTGTTTCTCCTTTTATACTAACAAACATTTCTCTAGATAACTATCGGAAACTTGACTGTTTTCTTCCAACTATTTTGCTACAGAAAATATAACCAATATCTGATTCATGTAATGTTTAATGTTTTGTGTCAAATATCTGAAGGATGGTGTAAAGACACAGCATTTAATCTTAATTATGCCAGACGTCTATTTTTGGTAGCCAAGGAGACAGGCTATTGTCTGAATGTTGACTATTGGATTTATGTGTTTTTCTTCAGTCGGTCAAGAACCATAGAGTGTTGTTATATGAATCTTAAAGTTGACTATTGAAATTGATGAATGGCTACAGTTTACCTCTTATATTAGCTCCTACAGTTTATTGTATTGCTATTTTTGGAGGAAAGGGACGCAGGGTCATTGAACAATCGATGTTTGCTAATATGTTGATTATCGCTTGTACCAGGCCATGTAGTGTGTTGACCTGCAAAACAGTGAAGGACGAACTATGCAGATTGATTAAATACTCAAACACTGAGAGTTAAACTTATCCCACCTCTCCCCTGACTTGTGGATGGACCACATATTTGTGTATAAAAAAGGGATTTCTAGTTCTAGTCTTCTTCAAAAAGAAAGGAAAATATTGTATCAAAACATAAACAAATGAAAAATGAAAATTTTCAAAACATCTCGATTTATTAATTAGAAAGTATGAATACCAGGCTCAGAAATCCCACATTTACATGCCTTGGCTGCAATCAGCAAGGTTATTAATGGTTGTCTGAGGAATGTTCACACATTGAATGCATTTCGGCACGCAAATCATCAAGATCTGCTACTAGCAGTTCTCTTTGAAATTGTGGACTAATTGCATCTTAGATGTGCTTGATTGGAGAAGCTACAGGCCATGGTAGCACATTTAGACTATACTGGCTGCTCATAGTAGGACAAGCAACATGCGGCTTGACATTGTAGTGGTGAAAAGTGGCTCATGGGACACTTTGGAAAAATGGTGATACCAATAGTTCCATCACCAAATCAATGTAATGCTGTTAAGGTACCGTCACACTAGACGATATCGCTAGCGATCCGTGACATTGCAGCGTCCTCGCTAGCGATATCGTCCAGTGTGACAGGCAGCAGCGATCAGGCCCCTGCTGTGCTGTCGCTGGTCGGGGAAGAAAGTCCAGAACTTTATTTGGTCGCTGGACTCCCCGCAGACATCGCTGAATCGGCGTGTGTGACACCGATTCAGCGATGTCTTCACTGGTAACCAGGGTAAACATCGGGTAACTAAGCGCAGGGCCGCGCTTAGTAACCCGATGTTTACCCTGGTTACCATCCTAAAAGTAAAAAAAACAAACACTACATACTTACCTACAGCCGTCTGTCCTCCAGCGCTGTGCTCTGCACTCCTCCTGTACTGGCTGTGAGCGTCGGTCAGCCGGAAAGCAGAGCGGTGACGTCACCGCTCTGCTTTCCGGCCGCTGTGCTCACACAGACAGTACAGGAGGAGTGCAGAGCACAGCGCTGGAGGACAGACGGCTGTAGGTAAGTATGTAGTGTTTGTTTTTTTTACTTTTAGGATGGTAACCAGGGTAAACATCGGGTTACTAAGCGCGGTCCTGCTCTTAGTTACCCGATGTTTACCCTGGTTACCGGCATCGTTGGTCGCTGGAGAGCGGTCTGTGTGACAGCTCTCCAGCGACCAAACAGCGACGCTGCAGCGATCCGGATCGTTGTCGGTATCGCTGCAGCGTCGCTAAGTGTGACGGTACCTTTAGTGTACCTGGAATGAAGACTAGAGGGATATGGCTACCATACATTATGCCACCTCACACTATAATCCCAGGAGTAGAACAGGTGTTACATCCCTTTGTAAAGGCTTAATCCTTTAATGGCCATAAGGTCTCCAGATGGACACCAGAGGCCGTAATGGAGCAATGTAGGCTGGAATGGAGAGCTATCCCCTCAGCAATGAGTCCTGCTTTTGTCGTGGATGTAATGATAGCAAGTGCATTTTTGAAATACACAACATGACAATTTTTCTTGTGGTGAATACAGTATGTGTTTTATTTGTGGATTTTCCCCATGGACATAAATGAGATGATGAAGCAACTGACCAAAAAGGACATAAAATTAAAAAAATCTATGGTAGGGTGGTTGACTAGTATTATAAATGCACACTGATTAGGCTATTATAGGACACCAGTCACACAGATGTAGCCCACAGTGTCTGTCTTCCAGCTTATTAGTGGTGCCCATGCTATCAGGCGGACTGCCCAGACCTATATAATTGCACCCCATGAGAACAGACATCCTAATTCCTTAACCCAACACTAAAATCTGACTGTATGTCTCTCCTGGTGTTGGTAAATACTGTTGCCTTTTTTCTGTGATGTTTTTTGAATGAGATGAGGAAAATCCGCAGGTAAAAATGGATATGCGTTTTAGTACATACTAAAAACGCATGTAATCTGCACATAACTTAATAAAGTTTTTTCAAAGCTAAGTCACATGAAATATCCAAAACAAAGCAGTTTTATTTAAAACATGACATGCCAGAAGTAGACAAAAACTGCAACTGTAGATGCAATCAAAAATGGAATGAAAAAAAAAAAAAAACACAAATAACCTAATTTAGCTAATAAGTGCAGAAATTCTGCTACATCAAAAATTCACCAAATACTAATTTTTAGAACTTAAACTAAGGCCACGTTCACATTTGAGTATTTGGTGAGATTTTTACCTCAGTATTTGTAACCACCAGAAGTGGGTAAGAAATACAGAAGTGGTGACGTGTTTCTTGTATACTTTTCCTCTGATTGTTCCTCTCCTGATTTTGCTTACAAATACTGAGGTAAAAAACTAACCAAATGCTGAATTGATCTAAATGTGTGCACTGTTCACAAGTTTTTGGAGTGGAAATTCTCCTAAATCCTTCTCATAAACATGGAGTTTCTGATCCAAAAACTTAGCTAAAAGTCTCAGTGTGAACTCACCCTTAAAAACTGTTCAAAACCAAACAGGATGTTTCCTAAAGCAATTTCTGCTTGAAAGAAAAAAATCAAAAAACAGTTTTTAAAGCATAAAAAGGTTTCAGGAAACTCTAGAGATGTTTTTCCTGAAGCTTCTTTTGTGACTTTTTTCAGTTATTTCATGCGTGTTTTTCTGACAGTTTTATCCGCTAGTGATCTTTTGGATTGTTTTACCATGGTTGTTACGGTCTGCTTTCTTCACTTCCTTGCATAATGAAGAAACTTTTTTAGCTGTTTTTAGCTTTTTTTTAATGCTAAAACAATGGCAAAACTCTTGAAAAGACGACTGGGTGTCTTCCATGTGTTTCATCTTTTGCATTGACTTGTATTGTAAAGTAGAAGCATGGACATTTCATTCCTTTTAACCACTTGGTGTTTTTAGAAACCTTAAGCCATACCTCCCAACCGTCCCGCATCCCGCGGGACTGTCCTGATTTTGACAGTCAGCCCCGCGATCCCGGGTGGGACATGGATACCATACTTGGCATAGGTGGTTTTCCTTTATTGGATGTTTTCCTTTATTGGATGCTGCCCTTCCCTTGGTTGTTCCTTTCCGGGGAAAGGCCTGGCTATTCCCTGCCTGCGTTGAGAAACACGTGATGGTGTCTCCGCAGCTCCTCTACATGCATTTGCATATTTGGGGGCAGTGTTTTGGATCACTGCGTTGAGAAACACGTGATGGTGTCTCCGCGGTGTTGGATGTTTTGGTCTCCATGAGGTCAATCATCCGTGCCTTTATAAGCAGTTAAAAGACGTTCAAAAGTATTAACATCTGCACAGCAAGTCATATTTATATAGAAATGCACATATTCATTCTTTTGAGCATTTTCTGATAGATTTTCAGATGGTTTCCATACCTGAAAAAATGTGTGCACATGTTCTTAGTACTGCTCTAATAACTACCTTGACTTTTCGAGAACTTGTAGTTTAATAAAATATACTAACTAAGGTACTCAGTGCACCCTTAGTGTGGCCAAGAGGCTCAGTGCACCATTCCGACACACTGGTTTTGCATGCCCCACTTCACTCATTTGCTTGCTGTAGATAAGCCTCTGATGGCGGTGGCTGAAGCTTATATACGAAAAAGTTGGTGACAGATTCCCTTTAAGGGTATTGAGTGGATATGAACTACCTCACCCTAGAAGTCACCTCTCAAACTGTCACCTGCCTGTCAGTGGAGGTTGGCTCCCTATATGCACAATTTTGGCGCCCCCCGCTCAATGTGCGCTGTCCCTGATTACCACTAGGCAACCCTGACAACTATGAAAGGCAGTGATACATACATGTATAATACAGTATATCCATGTGGTTTCACCTGCAATAAAGCAGGTCCTAGCAAGATGCATAAGGTAACAAGTAGAAGTACTTGTCAGTTTGGTGATAACAAGATGCCGCTCTTCCTCATACCTTTTACAAGACTATAAGATGAATACCTAATTTGCGGGGTGGTTTCAAGACACATTTCTTTTTCTTGTCTTATGGGATTCATTGACGCTTCTTGCAATAAATTTTTCAAAATGGCACGCGTGGTTCATGAATTTAGCATTTTTGTTTTTAAACTTTTTGCTTTTTTTAGTGCAAAAAAGTCACATGCTGCTCTAAAATATCACAAAACTTGTGCAAAATATTTCAGTCCTATATAAAATCACTCTCCCACCTCTGCCTCCTCTGATTCACCATCCTCCATTGCCAGAACAGCTTCTCGCATTTCGTTTTTAGGACTTGGACCCACACACCCTATGCCACCCAATCCATCAGAAACAATCATAATATTTCACCCTCCCAATTCTCGGTCAAATATCATAAAGAATTATTTCCATCCTCTAAAAAATACAGACACTTTAAAAAGAAAAGAACAAGTAGGGGAACATGAGGATGGAGTAGAACCAACAACGAAACCAGTCTAACCCCCTCCAAAAAAATGACCAGACCGTGAGAATATTTAACCTATCTGGTCATGTTCTCAACAAAGATAAAACATCCTTACTCAGTCTGTCCTTTCCAGAAAGCAAATTAAGTCCATCTCTTCTTGGATCTTAATAAATTCATTTGCAAATTAACTATAAACAGAGATTTTTAAAATCAGATCACTAAACAAATAATTAAAAAAAGAGGATTTCAATATCCTTGAAATTGACCCATACAAACGTCAAGAAGTAGCTGCAACATCACAGTTTTATCCACTTCATCATAAAGCTCACCAGCTTGGAACCTTTTATTCATTACTGATGAAAGAGTTTAAGGATATCAATAAAAATTATGGCAATATTATTAAATTTGATGGGAAAAGAAAGGCACTCAAACGGTTACAAAATAACTATTGTTATAAAACAAGCGGATAATGGAGGGGGAGTAGTACTGCAAAATGTGGATGATTATTTTCATAAAGCAAAAAATATCCTATCAGATATCAAATATTACAAAGTGATCTCCAATGATCCCTCAAAAGAATTTGAAAAAGAGAATCATTTTCTAATCAATACTTGCCCTAATCAAGCCATATTCTATCTTGTTTCTAAAATCCACAAAAACACAATTTCTCCAGGACGTCCTATCATCTCAGAGATAGGGTCGCTTATGAGTACATTGTCTCACTTTATAGATCTGTACTTACAATGTCATGTCATTGCATTACCTTTGCATTTGAGATATTCAGCACAATTGATCGTAGAAAACACAGATCTTACCTAGGACAATGACTATCTCTTTTTAACCCTTGAGGTTTCAGCTCTGTACGCTAATAATGAGCAGAAGCTGGATCTGGTATGCAGTCAATTTTTATCTTTCCAGGGTCCACTCCATTCCCTTTAAACAACAATTCTTTATTAAATGGTTTAAAATACATTCTGGAACATAATTTATTCATGTTCCAGAACACATTGTATTTACAGCAGTTTGGGACTGCGATGGGGTCACGGGCAGCCCCAGGTTTCGCAACCTTGTTCATAGGGAGGTTCGAGTCCCTATCACCGATCAGGTCCCAAAAATACAGTGAGAATATCAAATATTATCGACGCTATATAGATGATCTGTTCCTCATTTGGTGTGGTACAGAACAAGAGGCGTTCTTCTTGGTTGAAGAACTCAACACCAACTATTGGGGGCTCTCATTCACTGGAAACATTTCCAAGGAAAGTATTATCTTTCTAGACTAAGGCTAGTTTCACATTTGCGTTTAAAAACGCAGCGTTAAAAACGCAAACGCAGGTGGTGAAAAAAAGCATGTAAACGCGTACAAACGCTGCATTTTTTAGACGCATGCGTTTTCGCATCTGGTAAAAAAACGCGGCGTTTTTACGCGTTTACATGCGTTTTTCCTGCGTTTGCGTTTTTGGTACGCATGATGAGAAATTTCACAAGAGAAAAATCAAGATCCAGACGCCGCCAATGGGACTACAGAGGGCGTGTGACATGACTCTGTGGACCAAAATATGGAAAAATTGTAGCTCTCAAAATGTAACGCAAAAAATATTTTTTGGAATACAAAGCGTCTTTAGTGTGTGACAACTGCCAATCATAAAAATCAACTATAAAACCCACTATAAATAGAAATGGCTACGGTTAGGGTTAGGGTTTGGATCCCTAGGGTTAGAGTTAGGGTTAGGGGTTGGATCCCTAGGGTAAGGGTTAGGGTTAGGGTTTGGATCCCTAGGGTTAGGGTTTGGATCCCTAGGGTTAGGGTTTAGATCCCTAGGGTTAGGGTTAGGGTTTGGATCCCTAGGGTTAGGGTTAGGGTTTGGATCCCTAGGGTTAGGTTTAGGGTTAGGGGTAGGGTTAGGGCTAGGGTTTGGATCCCTCTATCACCTTGATGGTGGGGGGTGGCTTATCAGTGTGTAGACTTGTTTTTCTCTATTAAAACGCATGCATTTAAAAACGCAACCAAACGCATGTGCTTAAAAACGCATGCATTTACATAGACAGCAATACGGTTTTTTGCCGCAAAAAAATGCATGCGGCAAAAAACGCCTCTAGAAATTACTACATGTTGCATTTCCGCAACAAAACGCAAGCATAGAAACTACATGCGTCGTCAAACGCGGCAAAACGCATCCAAAAAAAATGCATGCGTTTTAATGTTAAATATAGGACAAAAAACGCATGCGTTTTTATGCGTTAAAACGCAGCGGCAAAAAACGCAAATATGAAACCAGCCTTAGAACTATACCATGAGGATAATAGCATCAAAAGTCAAACTCATTTCAAACCAGTTGACACTAATGGCTATTTGGATTTTTTTTGGTTCACATTACTCCAAATAGAATATTCCATCTAGTCAATTTCATCGTATTGGACGCAATTGTACGTCAAATACAAACTATGTACAAAAATCACAGATTTTATTTTCCAGGTTTAAAGAAAAAAGGTATCCAAAATCATCAGTATATGCAGCATATCGACGCAATCTCACTCTCACACACGATGATTGCCTGAAAAAACATCTTCAAAATATGGTGTTATTGAATGAACAGTGAAGTGAAAAGATAGCTTCATTACCACCTACAATAGAGGCCACCAATCCATCCGTTGTAGTCTCAAAAAATAATATTGTATTCAGAAGAGGTAGAATGATTAAAAATTATAAAGCACCTAGTTATTTACACCCCCCCCCCCCAAAAAAAAAAAAAAAAAACTTAACACCAATAAATGTGCCATCTGTCAAAAAAAATTGAAAAAAGGAATTTTTAAATGTGGAAAAAAATGTTGTGACTGTTGTAAAAGTATAGATCATGGAATGAAAAATGTGACTATAAAAAAAAGCAATACCACATACAGTTTTACCCAAGAATTAACCTGTGGTTCTAATTTTATTGTGTATGTGGTGACTTGTGAGTGTGGACTTTTATATGTCGGCCGCACCACACAGTCATTATGAAATTGTTTGAATGGTCATAGACATAATGTGAAAATAGGGTTTCTGAAACAAAGTTTATCTAAGCCCATCACTCTTGCACATAACAAAAACTTTAAATGTACAAGTATAAAAGTCACGCCAATAGAACAAATACCTGCATCCACAAGAAACACAAAAACAGTTCTTCATGCTAAAGAGTCTTATTGGATTTACAGACTTTGCAGTCTTTACCCCGATGGACTGAATAAGATCTCTGATCTCATATAAATCAATCAATAGAGCCCTTGTTTCGTACGTGCACAATGTGGATGATAAGAGAGAAATAGTCCTTCAGCATGGATTCTGCTGCTATTCTCCTATGAATAGCCTGAGGTCCATGTCCATTAATCATAAGTCTTCTGATAGTCACACTAGGATAAGATTCTGGATCGGTTGCATGTTGGAGGGGGTTGTCCGCAGGATGATGGATGCAGTGGACATCCTTCGGCGGCTGCGGGTTGTTCTATGTGGGCCTCGTTTGACGGCTACCTGCAGTAAGAGTACACACAGGAGAAATATCATCCTTGTGTTTAAACAAGTGTTATTCGCTAACCTATTGGATTTGTTACCTGATAGATGAATCTCACATTCAAATCATAATTGATGTACGGTATATGTGGCATTTGAGATGCCTAAATTTAAGAATAAAAGGAAAGGGAAAGAAAAAATGGGAAAAAAGAGAAAAGGGAAGGAAAAAGAAAAGGAAAAAAAGAGAAAGGAAGGGAAAAAAGAGAAAGAAAAGGAAAAATATTTTTTTTGTTATTATTAGTGTCTGCAATTCTTCTAGTTTCCCGCTCGCACCAAGAGGAGAGAGGTGTTTAATCAGACATACAGCTCTGGCAAAAATTAAAAGACCACCACATCAAAACCCTGTCATGGGCAGCCCAATCCCCAGACCTGAACCCCATTGAAAACCTCTGGAATGTAATCAAGAGGATGATGGATAGCAGCGTCGGACTGGAGTAGTTTGGGCCCACCAGAGAAAATCATTCTAAGGGCCCACCATGCTTAACCCCTTCAAGTCGCGGCCCTTTTTCGTTTTTGCGTTTTCATTTTTCACTTCCCTCCTTCCCAGAGCCATAACTTTTTTATTTTTCCGTCAATATGGCCATGTGAGGGCTTATTTTTTGTGGGACGAGTTGTACTTTTGAACAACACCATTGGTTTTACCATGTCTTTTACTAAAAAACGGGAAAAAAATTCCAAGTGCGGTGAAATTGCAAAAAAAGTGCAATCCCACACTTGTTTTTTGTTTGGCTTTTTTGCTAGGTTCATTAAATGCTAAAACTAACCTGCCATTGTGATTCTCCAGGTCATTATGAGTTCATAGACATCTAACATGTCTAGGTTATTTTTTACCCAAGTGGTGAAAAAAAATTCAAAACTTTGCTTAAAAAAAAAGTGCCATTTTCCGATACCCGAAGCGTCTCCATTTTTTCGTGATCTGGGGTCGGGTGAGGGCTTATTTTTTGCGTGCCGAGCTGATGTTTTTAGTGATACCATTTCGGTGCAGATACGTTCTTTTGATCGCCCGTTATTGCATTTTAATGCAATGTCACGGCGACCAAAAAAACGTAATTCTGGCGTTTCGGATTTTTTTCTCGCTACGCTGTTTAGCGATCAGGTTAATGCTTTTTTTTATTGATAGATTTGGCGATTCTGAATGCGGCGATACCAAATACGTGTAGGTTTTTTTTTTTTTATTGTTTTATTTAGGATGGGGCGAAAGGGGGGTGATTTAAACTTTTATATTTTTTATATTTTTTTCCTATTTTTAAAAACATTTTTTTTACTTGTGCCATGCTTCAATAGCCTCCATGGGAGGCTAGAAGCTGGCATAGCCTGATAGGCTCTGCTACATAGCAGCGATCATCAGATCGCTGCTATGTAGCTGAAATGCAGGTGTGCTGTGAGCGCCGACCACAGGGGGGCGGTCACAGCAGGCCGGTATCAGTAACCATAGAGGTTTCAAGGACCTCTATGGTTACCTTCCTGATGCATCGCCGACCCCGATCATGTGACGGGGGTCGGCGATGACATCATTTCCGGCCACCCGGCCGGAAGCGCCGGTTAAATGCCGCTGTCTGCGTTTGACAGCGGCATTTAACAGGTTAATAGCGGTGGGTGAATAGCGATTTCACCCGCCGCTATTGCGCGCACATGTCAGCTGTACAAAACAGCTGACATGTCGCGAATTTGATGTTGGCTCACCGCCGGAGCCCACATCAAAGGGGGTGACACGGCATGCGCAGTACTAGTACGGCGCATGTCGTGAAGGGGTTAAGGGGTACTAGCTGCAGAGTCTTCCCTTTTTCACTGGATCCTGCATAAAAAAACGGTCCGTCGGGCAGAGAAAACGTTCAGAGGAACGTTTTTTCTGCACGTTGGAAAATCGGTCAGCGACGCATCCTGCGCTGCCCGTCACTGGCTACAATGGAAGCCTATGGGCGCAGGATGCGTCGATGTCTGTGAAAAGCAGGAATCCAGCGACGGGTCCCATCTTTTCAAAGAGAGCATGCGTGGAAGAATTTCCCATCAGGGAAATTCTCTCTTGCTCTCTCTCTCTCTCTTTTTACTATTCATGCTGCCTATGCAGCATCAATAGTAACAAGATATGATGTTAAAAATAATTTAAAAAATAAAAAATCGCAATATTCTTACCTACCGACGTCCTAAGCAGCGTCACCAATGCTCCCGGCAGAAAGCGTTCCTAGTAATACATTGTGACTTCTCGCAAGATTTCGCCGGTAGGTGAGAACACTGCGATTTTTTTACATTTTTTTTAACCTGGTTTGTGTTGTGTATGCATTTTTGCAGCGGAAAACCGCTGCTAAGACGCATACACAACAGGTGCACATAGCCTCAACAGGTCCGTCAGAAAGACAGGGCCCAGTGCACACGTTTTCCACAATCTGCACAGGATCCGTCATTCCAACGGCTTGATGGATTCTGTGCAGATTTTGAAGATGGAAGTGTGAAAGTAGCCTTAGTTTCCATCTAGTTAAGCACCCTTATCGGCAGCAGATAATTTTTGTGTAAAACCTAGAACAATGATATTCAATAAGCACAGAAAGATTTTATTATTTAGACATGTGCCACATACACACAACAGACACGACACATACACACCAGTCACACGCTAGACACAGGATACATACATGTGACACACACAAGTCACACGCTAGCCACATGACACACTCACGCACCATACATACACCAGTCACACACTAGACACAGGATTAAAGATGAGCGGACCCCTAGATGTTCGGGTCCGGCCGAACAGTTAAAAATGAGTCCAGGATCGGGTACCAGAACAGTACCTGGACCCTATTCATTTGAATGGGGGGCCAATACATCCAGTGTTTACCACTCTGTCAGATGCAAGACAGAGCGGCAAACACGGCTTCTGATCGGCGGTAAAATCATTACCGCCAGTCAGACAGCTGATGTTCACACGCTGTCAAATGATGTGAGCCCACAGCTGTGATCGGAGGTATAAAGTTTACCTCCGGTCACTGGCGCCGGCTAACCTCATCGAGGTTATGGCAAGTCACTGAGGCTATGTTCTCAGCCAGGACCCTGAACTGCAGTGACCTTGGTGAGATCCCCACTAGCACAGTGAGAAAGTCCCACGGTGCAGAGGCGGTGAACTCACCAATGGGCTTTTTCTCACTCCCCCCTCTTCTCCACACAGCCCCGTATCACCTCTTTTTCCACAAAGCTCATCATCCCCCCTTTTCCACACAGCTCCTCATCATCCCTCCTTCTCCACACAGCCCCCTCATCATCCCTCCTTCTCCACACAGCCCCCTCATCATCCCTTTTATTCCACAGCCTCCTCATCGTCCCTCCTTCTCCACACAGCCCCATCATCCCTCCTTTTCCACATAGCCTCCTCATCATCTCTCCTTCTCCACACAGCCCCCTCATCATCCCTCCTCCACATAGCCCCCTCATCATCCCTCCTTCTCCACACAGCCTCCTCATCATCCCTCCTTCTCCACACAGCCCCCTCATCATCCCTCCTCCACACAGCCTCCTCATCATACCTCCTTCTCCACACAGCCATCTCATCTCTCCTTCTCCACATAGCCCCCTCATCATCCCTCCTTTTCCACACAGCCTCCTCATCATCCCTCCTTCTCCACACAGCCCCCTCATCATCCCTCCTCCACACAGCCTCCTCATCATACCTCCTTATCCACACAGCCTCATCTCTCCTTCTCCACACAGCCTCCTCATCATCCCTCCTTCTCCACACAGCCCCCTCATCATCCCTCCTCCACACAGCCCCCTCATCATCCCTCTTTTTCCACACAGCCTCCTCATCGTCCCTCCTTCTCCACACAGCCCCCTCATCATCCCTTTTATTCCACACAGCCTCCTCATCGTCCCTCCTTCTCCACACAGCCATCTCATCTCTCCTTCTCCACATAGCCCCCTCATCATCCCTCCTTTTCCACACAGCCCCTCATCGTCCCTCCTTCTCCACAGCCCCATCATCCCTCCTTCTCCACACAGCCCCCTCATCATCCCTCCTCCACACAGCCCCCTCATCATCCCTCTTTTTCCACACAGCCTCCTCATCGTCCCTCCTTCTCCACACAGCCCCCTCATCATCCCTTTTATTCCACACAGCCTCCTCATCGTCCCTCCTTCTCCACACAGCCCCCTCATCATCCCTCCTTTTCCACACAGCCTCATCATCTCTCCTTCTCCACACAGCCCCCTCATCATCCCTCCTCCACATAGCCCCCTCATCATCCCTCCTTCTCCACACAGCCTCCTCATCATCCCTCCTTCTCCACACAGCCCCCTCATCATCCCTCCTCCACACAGCCTCCTCATCATACCTCCTTATCCACACAGCCTCATCTCTCCTTCTCCACACAGCCCCCTCATCATCCCTCCTCCACACAGCCCCCTCATCATCCCTCCTTTACCACACAGCCCCTCATCGTCCCTCCTTCTCCACAGCCCCATCATCCCTCCTTCTCCACACAGCCCCCTCAACATCCCTCCTCCACACAGCCTCCTCATCATACCTCCTTTTCCACACAGCCTCCTCATCATCTCTCCTTCTCTACACAGCCTCCTCATCATCCCTCCTTCTCCACATAGCCCCTTCATCATCCCTCCTTTTCCACACAGCCCCTCCATCATCCCTCCTTCTCCACACAGCCCCCTCATCATCCATCCTTCTCCACATAGCCCCCTCATCATCCCTCCTTTTCCACACAGCCCCCTCATCATCCCTCCTTCTCCACACAGCCCCCTCATCATCCCTCCTTCTCCACAAAGCCTCCTCATCATACCTCCTTCTCCACACAGCCCCCTCATCATCCCTCCTTCTCCACATAGCCCTCTCATCATCCCTCCTTCTCCACACAGCCCCCTCATCATCCCTCCTTCTCCACATAGCCCCCTCATCATCCCTCCTTTTCCACACAGCCCTCTCATCATCCCTCCTTCTCCACACAGCCCCTCATCATCCCTCCTTTTCCACACAGCCCCTCATCGTCCCTCCTTCTCCACACAGCCCCCTCATCATCCCTCCTTCTCCACACAGCCTCCTCATCATCCCTCCTTCTCCACACAGCCTCCTCATCATCTCTCCTTCTCCACACAGCCCCCTCATCATCCCTCCTTCTCCACATAGCCCCGTCATCATCCCTCCTTTTCCACACAGCCCCTCATCGTCCCTCCTTCTCCACACAGGCCCCTCATCATCCCTCCTTCTCCACACAGCCTCCTCATCATACCTCCTTCTCCACAAAGCCTCCTCATCATACCTCCTTCTCCACACAGCCTCATCATCTCTCCTTCTCCACACAGCCCCCTCATCATCCCTCTTTCTCCACACAGCCCCTTTCAAGTTACATCAAATAAATTCATCCTCTGACCACTGACACTGAATCCTGGGTCTTCATTCCTGTCTGTGCAAAGGTCCATTGTGCAGACCCTCATTCCTCTCCTCCCACAGTTCCATAGTGCAGCCCCCTCGGTCCTCTAGTAGTCACAGGGCTCCAGCAGCCTCATTCAGCACAGCGCAGTTTCCTGTTATCAGGTCACTGGTCTGATGGAGGACCCGCCCCTTCCAGTGACATCATGCCCTCCAAAAATCAACTCCGTTCTAGACGCTGTGTGCAGTGTCTCACAGCCTGTGGCTCTGTGCTGTGCGGTTTATTCAATACCCAGTGCTTGCCGCTTGCACTGCTCAGTAACATGTGATGTGAGGTGAGAGCTTTCTATCACCTGCTGCTGCCGCTTCTATTCATCTCATGAGCACTGCGCAGCTAAGAGAGCGGCGCCAAGACATCAGTAGAAGCCGCAGCAGGTGATAGAAAGCTCTCACCTCACATCACATGTTACTGAGCAGTGCAGGCGGCCGGCACCAGGTATGGAATAACACTCACTGCTGGGTGCATGCAATCATAATGTGCTAAAATACAGGACAGAGCAGGAGTCTGGTGAGGGGGAGGGCCCTCTGGGGGGTGGGCCCACCGGAGGATTCTCCGATCTCCCGGTGGGCCAGTCCGACCCTGATGGATAGTCACAAGCCATAAAGCAAAGAAGAACTGCTTACATTTTTGCTCCAGGAGCAGTGTGAAAGACTGGCGGAAAGCATGCCAAGACGCATGAAAGCTGGGATTAAAAATCATGGTTATTCCACAAAATATTGATTTCTGAACCCTTCCTGAGTTAAAACATTAGTATTGTTTCTAAAAGTTTATGTACTTGCTTTCTTTGCATTATTTGAGGTCTGAAAGCAATGGTTTTTCTTTTCTAATTATGACCATTTCTCCTTTTCAGAAAAAAAAATACAAAATTTATTGCTCGGAAATTCGGAGACATGTTGTCAGAAGTTTATAGAATAAATGAAAAATGTATATTTTACTCAAAAATATACCTATAATGAGAAAAATCAGACAAACTGAACATTTTGCAGTGGTCTCTTAATTTTTGCCAGAGCTGTATGTACACGTGCGGGGTGTTTTTGTGAGCATGTATACTGATATGTGTGATTGCCTACATTTTATAGACATATTGTTTTAATCCTGGGCTAGGTGAAGGAGGGGTGATGTTATATAATATGTGTGTATAATATTCTTTTCTTGGGGATGAAGTTATAATATATGTATTATAATTGATAAACAGTTTGATAGACAGTGATTGGTTCCTCAGTTAGTTCAACTACATTAGTAATGAAAATGGGGTATTTATAGCTTCTAACAAAATCATTTTATTATTGACCTGATGAAGGCCTACCAAACGCGTTGTTTTTTTTAATACGTTTTTAATTGTCTTTTTTAAAGTTTTTATTTGCTGTACATAGCCAATAAAATATTATTTGATTGAACATCAGACATACTTGGTTCTTTGGCTATATAACCCTCTTATTCCAAATTGGGTTAAGGATCCTTGAAGGAAGCATCCAGAAACATCCTTATTCACATAAAATCACTCCTCGGGGGACTAGAGTTTGTTTTTATTTGTATTAGTGCAATTGATGAACCATTGGAAAACATTTGAAAATCCCAAACCCCACCAACAATAACAAGCATAAAAAACTTTTTTCCCACCTACAAAGAACAGGGATTTCTGTAATTTTTAGGCTATGTGCACACGCTGCGGATTTTGCTGCGGATCTGCAGTGGTTCCGCAGCTGCGGGTCCGCAGCAGTTTCCCATGTGTTTACAGTACAATGTAAACCTATGGGAAACGCAATCCCAATTCTTTGTGCGGATTCCGCTGCGGTTTACACCTGCTCCTCAATAGGATTCCGCAGGTGTAACACCGCAGTGGAATCCGCACTAATTCCGCAATAAATCCGCAGTAATTCCGCAGGAAATCCGCAGATAAAACGCAGTGCCTTTTACCTGCAGATTTTAAAAAAAACGCTGCGGAAAAATCCGCAGAGCTCCAAAATACGTGTGCATATACCCTTATAGTAGTTAAAATTCAACTGTGAGAGACAGAATCTTAACCCCTTTACCTCCACGGGTGGTTTGCACGTTAATGACCGGGCCAATTTTTACAATTCTGACCACTGTCCCTTTATGAGATTATATCTCTGGAACGCTTCAACGGATCACAGTGATTCTGACAATGTTTTCTCGTGACATATTGTACTTCATGATAGTGGTAAAAATTCTTTGATAGTACCTGCGTTTATTTGTGAAAAAAATGGAAATTTGGCGAAAATTATGAAAATTTTGCAATTTTCCAAATTTGAATTTTGATGCAATTAAATCACAGAGATATGTCACACAAAATACTTAATAAGTAACTTTTCTCACATGTCTCCTTTACATCAGCAAAATTTTGGAACCAAAATTTTTTTTGTTAGGGAGTTATAAGGGTTAAAAGTTGACCAGCAATTTCTCATTTTTACAACACCATTTTTTTTTTAGGGGCCACATCTCATTTGAAGTCATTTTGAGGGGTCTATATGATAGAAAATACCCAAGTGTGACACAATTCTAAAAACTGCACCCCTCAAGGTGCTCAAAACCATATTCAAGAAGTTTATTAACCCTTCCGGTGCTTCACAGGAATTTTTGGAATGTTTAAATAAAAATGAACATTTAACTTTTTTTCACAAAAAATTTACTTCAGCTCCAATTTGTTTTACTTTACCAAGGGTAACAGGAGAAAATGGACCCCAAAATTTGTTGTACAATTTGTCCTGAGTACACCGATACCCCATATGTGGGGGTAAACCACTGTTTGGGCGCATGACAGGGCTCGGAAGCGAAGGAGCGCCATTTGACTTTTCAATGCAAAATTGACTGGAATCGAGATGGGACACCATGTTGCGTTTGGAGAGCCCCTGATGTGCCTAAACATTGAAACCCCCCACAAATGACACCATTTTGGAAAGTAGACCCCCTAAGGAACTTATCTATAGGTGTGGTGAGCACTTTGACCCACCAAGTGCTTCACAGAAGTTTATAATACAGAACCGTAAAAATAAAAAATCATATTTTTTCACAAAAATTATCTTTTCACCCCCAATTCTTTATTTTCCCAAGGGTAAGAGAAGAAATTGGACCCCAATAGTTGTTGTACAATTTGTCCTGAGTACGCTGATACCCCATATGTGGGGGTAAACCACAGTTTGGGCGCATGGGAGAGCTCGGAAGGGAAGGAGCACCGTTTGACTTTTCAGTGCAAAATTGACAGGAATTGAGATGGGACGCCATGTTGCGTTTGGAGAGCCACTGATGTGGCTAAACATTGAAACCCCCCACAAGTGACACCATTTTGGAAAGTAGACCCCCTAAGGAACTTATCTAGAGGTGTGCTGAGCACTTTAACCCACCAAGTGCTTCACAGACGTTTATAATGCAGAACCGTAAAAATAAAAAAATCATATTTTTTCACAAAAATTATCTTTTCACCCCCAATTTTTTATTTTCCCAAGGGTAAGAGAAGAAATTGGACCTCAAAAGTTGTTGCACAATTTGTCCTGAGTACACTGATACCCCATATGTGGGGGTAAACCACAGTTTGGGCGCATGGTAGAGCTCGGAAGGGAAGTAGCGCCATTTGACTTTTCAATGCAAAATTGACAGGAATTGAGATGGGGCGCCATGTTGCGTTTGGAGAGCCACTGATGAGCCTAAACATTGAAACCCCCCACAAGTGACACCATTTTGGAAAGTAGACCCCCTAAGGAACTTATCTAGAGGTGTGGTGAGCACTTTGACCCACCAAGTGCTTCACAGAAGTTTATAAAGCAGAACGGTAAAAATAAAAAATCATATTTTTTCACAAAAATTATCTTTTCACCCCCAATTTTTTTATTTTCCCAATGGTAAGAGAAGAAATTGGACCTCAAAAGTTGTTGTACAATTTGTCCTGAGTACGCTGATACCCCACATGTGGGGGTAAACCACAGTTTGGGCGCATGGGAGAGCTCGGAAGGGAAGTAGCGCCGTTTGACTTTTCAATGCAAAATTGACAGGAATTGAGATGGGACGCCATGTTGCATTTGGAGAGCCACTGATGTGCCTAAACATTGAAACCTGTTGTGAATTCTGTGGCTGAATTCACTCCTGTGGTCACAAGTGGTACTGCAGCTTCTGAGCTTCCTCCCTCAGGTGTTCTGGTGAGCTCGTTAACTGCTTCATTACTTAACTCCGCCTGATGCTGCTATCCTTGCTCCTTGTCAATGTTTCAGTGTTGGATCTGAGCTTCTCCTGATTGTTCCTGTGACCTGCTGCTCTGTATAGCTAAGTGCCTTTTGCTTTTTTTTTGCTTTTTTTCTGTCCAGCTTGTCTTTTGTTTTGCTGGAAGCTCTGAGACGCAAAGGGTGTACCGCCGTGCCGTTAGTTCGGCACGGTGGGTTTTTTTTGCCCCCTTTGCGTGGTTTTGCTTTAGGGTTTTTTGTAGACTGCAAAGTTCGCTTTACTGTCCTCGCTCTGTCCTAGAATATCGGGCCCCACTTTGCTGAATCTATTTCATCCCTACGTTTTGTCTTTTCATCTTACTCACAGTCATTATATGTGGGGGGCTGCCTTTTCCTTTGGGGAATTTCTCTGGGGCAAGTCAGGCCTATTTTTCTATCTTCAGGCTAGCTAGTTTCTTAGGCTGTGCCGAGTTGCCTAGGTAGTTGTTAGGCGCAATCCACAGCCGCTTTTAGTTGTGTTTAGGATAGGATCAGGTGTGCAGTCTATAGAGTTTCCACGTCTCAGAGCTCGTTCTTGTATTTTTTGGGTATTTGTCAGATCACTGTGTGCGCTCTGATCTCTAAGCACACTGTGTTTCTGGATTGCCTTCATATCACCTGTCATTAGCAAACATAACAGTACAAGGAGCCAAACTAATGATTCTCAATAGAGGGAAAGAAAAAGTTCTGACATCATTTTTTTTTTTTTTTTTTTTTTCTCTGCTCTGTGTTCACTTTTTTTTTTTCCCCTAGACATTTGGGTGATTCTGGACACAGGTGTGGACATGGATATTCAGGGTCTGTGCTCTTCAATGGATAATCTCGTTATAAATGTACAAAAAATTCAAGATACTATTGATCAGAAATCTATGTTAGAACCAAGAATTCATATTCCTGATTTGTTTTTTGGAGATAGAACTAAGTTTCTAAGTTTCAAAAATAATTGTAAGCTATTTCTGGCCTTGAAACCTCATTCTTCTGGTAATCCTATTCAACAGGTTTTGATTATTATTTCTTTTTTGCGCGGCGACCCTCAAGACTGGGCATTTTCTCTTGCGCCAGGAGACCCTGCATTGAGTAGTGTCGATGCGTTTTTCCTGGCGCTCGGATTGCTGTACGATGAGCCTAATTCAGTGGATCAGGCTAAGAAAAATTTGCTGGCTTTGTGCCAGGGTCAGGATGATATAGAAGTATATTGTCAGAAATTTAGGAAATGGTCAGTACTCACTCAGTGGAATGAATCTGCGCTGGCAGCTTTGTTCAGAAAGGGTCTCTCTGAGGCTCTTAAGGATGTCATGGTGGGATTTCCTATGCCTGCTAGTTTGAATGAGTCTTTGTCTTTGGCCATTCAGATCGGTCGACGCTTGCGCGAGCGTAAATCTGTGCACCATTTGGCGGTACTGCCTGAGGTTAAACCTGAGCCTATGCAGTGCGATAGGACTATGACTAGAGTTGAACGGCAGGAATACAGACGTCTGAATGGTCTGTGTTTCTACTGTGGTGATTCCACTCATGCTATTTCTGATTGTCCTAAGCGCACTAAGCGGTCCGCTAGGTCTGCCGTCATTGGTACTGTACAGTCCAAATTCCTTCTGTCCATTACCTTGATATGCTCTTTGTCGTCGTTTTCTGTCATGGCGTTTGTGGATTCGGGCGCTGCCCTGAATCTGATGGATTTGGATTATGCTAAACGTTGTGGGTTTTTCTTGGAGCCTTTGCGGTGTCCTATTCCATTGAGAGGAATTGATGCTACACCTTTGGCCAAGAATAAACCTCAATACTGGGCCCAGCTGACCATGTGCATGGCTCCTGCACATCAGGAAGTTATTCGCTTTCTGGTGTTGCATAATCTGCATGATGTGGTCGTGTTGGGGTTGCCATGGCTAAAAACCCATAATCCAGTATTGGATTGGAATTCCATGTCGGTATCCAGCTGGGGTTGTCAGGGGGTACATGGTGATGTTCCATTTTTGTCGATTTCGTCATCCACCCCTTCTGAGGTCCCAGAGTTCTTGTCTGATTATCAGGATGTATTTGAAGAGCCCAAGTCCGATGCTCTACCTCCGCATAGGGATTGTGATTGTGCTATCAATTTGATTCCTGGTAGTAAATTCCCTAAAGGTCGATTATTTAATTTATCTGTGCCCGAACACGCCGCTATGCGCAGTTATGTGAAGGAATCCCTGGAGAAGGGACATATTCGCCCATCGTCATCACCACTGGGAGCAGGGTTCTTCTTTGTAGCCAAGAAGGATGGTTCGCTGAGACCGTGTATTGATTACCGCCTTCTTAATAAGATCACTGTTAAATTTCAGTATCCCTTGCCATTGTTATCTGACTTGTTTGCTCGGATTAAGGGGGCTAGTTGGTTCACTAAGATAGATCTTCGTGGTGCGTATAATCTGGTGAGAATCAGGCAAGGAGATGAATGGAAAACTGCATTCAATACGCCCGAGGGTCATTTTGAGTATCTAGTGATGCCGTTCGGACTTGCCAATGCTCCATCTGTGTTTCAGTCTTTTATGCATGACATCTTCCGTGAGTATCTGGATAAATTCCTGATTGTGTACTTGGATGACATTTTGATCTTCTCAGATGATTGGGACTCTCATGTGAAGCAGGTCAGAATGGTTTTTCAGGTCCTGCGTGCTAACTCTTTGTTTGTGAAGGGATCAAAGTGTCTCTTCGGTGTGCAGAAAGTTTCATTTTTAGGGTTCATCTTTACCCCTTCTACTATCGAGATGGATCCAGTTAAGGTCCAAGCCATCCAGGATTGGATTCAGCCGACATCTCTGAAAAGTCTGCAAAAGTTCCTGGGCTTTGCTAATTTTTATCGTCGCTTCATCTGTAATTTTTCTAGCATTGCCAAACCATTGACCGATTTGACCAAGAAGGGTGCTGATTTGGTTAATTGGTCTTCTGCTGCTGTGGAAGCTTTTCAGGAGTTGAAGCGTCGTTTTTGTTCTGCCCCTGTGTTGTGTCAGCCAGATGTTTCTCTTCCGTTCCAGGTCGAGGTTGATGCTTCTGAGATTGGAGCAGGGGCGGTTTTGTCACAGAGAGGTTCTGATTGCTCAGTGATGAAACCATGTGCTTTCTTTTCCAGGAAGTTTTCGCCCGCTGAGCGTAATTATGATGTGGGCAATCGAGAGTTGCTGGCCATGAAGTGGGCATTCGAGGAGTGGCGTCATTGGCTTGAAGGAGCTAAGCATCGCGTGGTGGTATTGACTGATCATAAGAACTTGACTTATCTCGAGTCTGCCAAGCGCTTGAATCCTAGACAGGCCCGTTGGTCGTTATTTTTTGCCCGCTTCGACTTTGTGATTTCGTACCTTCCGGGCTCTAAAAATGTGAAGGCGGATGCTCTGTCTAGGAGTTTTGTGCCCGACTCTCCGGGTTTATCTGAGCCAGCGGGTATCCTCAAGGAAGGAGTCATTGTGTCTGCCATCTCCCCTGATTTGCGGCGGGTGCTGCAAAAATTTCAGGCGAATAAACCTGATCGTTGTCCAGCAGAGAAACTGTTCGTCCCTGATAGGTGGACTAATAAACTTATCTCTGAACTTCATTGTTCGGTGTTGGCTGGTCATCCTGGAATCTTTGGTACCAGAGAGTTAGTGGCTAGATCCTTCTGGTGGCCATCTCTGTCACGGGATGTACGTACTTTTGTGCAGTCTTGTGGGATTTGTGCTAGGGCTAAGCCCTGCTGTTCTCGTGCCAGTGGGTTGCTTTTGCCCTTGCCGGTCCCAAAGAGGCCTTGGACACATATTTCGATGGATTTCATTTCTGACCTTCCCGTTTCTCAAAAGATGTCAGTCATTTGGGTGGTCTGTTATCGCTTTTCTAAAATGGTCCATCTGGTGCCCTTGGCTAAATTGCCTTCCTCCTCTGATTTGGTACCTTTGTTCTTTCAGCATGTGGTTCGGTTGCATGGCATTCCTGAGAATATTGTTTCTGACAGAGGTTCCCAGTTTGTTTCAAGGTTTTGGCGAGCCTTTTGTGGTAGGATGGGCATTGACCTGTCCTTTTCCTCGGCTTTCCATCCTCAGACTAATGGCCAGACCGAACGAACCAATCAGACCTTGGAAACATATCTGAGATGTTTTGTTTCTGCAGACCAGGATGATTGGGTGTCCTTTTTGCCGTTGGCTGAGTTCGCCCTTAATAATCGGGCCAGCTCGGCTACCTTGGTTTCTCCATTTTTTTGCAATTCTGGGTTCCATCCTCGTTTCTCTTCAGGACAGGTTGAGTCTTCGGACTGTCCTGGTGTGGATTCTGTGGTGGATAGGTTGCAGCAGATCTGGACTCAGGTAGTGGACAATTTGATCTTGTCCCAGGAGAAAGCTCAACTTTTCGCTAATCGCAGACGCCGTGTGGGTCCCCGACTTCGTGTTGGGGATCTGGTTTGGTTATCTTCTCGTCATATTCCTATGAAGGTTTCCTCTCCTAAATTTAAACCTCGTTTTATTGGTCTGTATAGGATTTCTGAGGTTCTCAATCCTGTGTCTTTTCGTTTGACCCTCCCAGACTCCTTTTCCATACATAATGTGTTCCATAGGTCGTTGTTGCGGAGATACGTGGCGCCTATGGTTCCATCTGTTGAGCCTCCTGCCCCGGTTTTGGTGGAGGGGGAATTGGAGTATATTGTGGAGAAGATTTTGGATTCTCGTGTTTCTAGACGGAAACTCCAGTATCTGGTTAAATGGAAGGGTTATGCTCAGGAAGATAATTCCTGGGTTTTTGCCTCTGATGTTCATGCTTCCGATCTTGTTCGTGCCTTTCATGCGGCTCATCCTGGTCGGCCTGGGTGCTCTGGTGAGGGTTCGGTGACCCCTCCTCAAGGGGGGGGTACTGTTGTGAATTCTGTGGCTGAATTCACTCCTGTGGTCACAAGTGGTACTGCAGCTTCTGAGCTTCCTCCCTCAGGTGTTCTGGTGAGCTCGTTAACTGCTTCATTACTTAACTCCGCCTGATGCTGCTATCCTTGCTCCTTGTCAATGTTTCAGTGTTGGATCTGAGCTTCTCCTGATTGTTCCTGTGACCTGCTGCTCTGTATAGCTAAGTGCCTTTTGCTTTTTTTTTGCTTTTTTTCTGTCCAGCTTGTCTTTTGTTTTGCTGGAAGCTCTGAGACGCAAAGGGTGTACCGCCGTGCCGTTAGTTCGGCACGGTGGTTTTTTTTTGCCCCCTTTGCGTGGTTTTGCTTTAGGGTTTTTTGTAGACTGCAAAGTTCGCTTTACTGTCCTCGCTCTGTCCTAGAATATCGGGCCCCACTTTGCTGAATCTATTTCATCCCTACGTTTTGTCTTTTCATCTTACTCACAGTCATTATATGTGGGGGGCTGCCTTTTCCTTTGGGGAATTTCTCTGGGGCAAGTCAGGCCTATTTTTCTATCTTCAGGCTAGCTAGTTTCTTAGGCTGTGCCGAGTTGCCTAGGTAGTTGTTAGGCGCAATCCACAGCCGCTTTTAGTTGTGTTTAGGATAGGATCAGGTGTGCAGTCTACAGAGTTTCCACGTCTCAGAGCTCGTTCTTGTATTTTTTGGGTATTTGTCAGATCACTGTGTGCGCTCTGATCTCTAAGCACACTGTGTTTCTGGATTGCCTTCATATCACCTGTCATTAGCAAACATAACAGAAACCCCCCACAAGTGACACCATTTTGGAAAGTAGACCCCCTATGGAACTTGTCTACATGTGTTTTGAGCGCTTTGACCCACCAAGGGCTTCACAGAAGTTTATAATGCAGAGCCGTAAAAATAAAACAAAAATTTTTTCCCACAAAAATTCTTTTTTTAGCCCCCAGTTTTGTATTTTCTCGAGGGTAACAGGAGAAATTGAACCCCAAAATTTGTTGCCCAATTTCTCCTGAGTGCGATGATACACCATATGTGGGGGGAACCACTGTTTGGGCACATGGGAGGGCTCGGAATGGAAGGAGCGCCATTTGGAATGCAGACTTAGATGGAATGGTCTGCAGGTGTCACATTGCATTTGCAGAGCCCCTAATGTAACTAAACAGTAGAAACCCCCCACAACTGACACCATTTTGGAAACTAGACCCCCTAAGGAACTCATCTAGATGTGTTGTGAGAGCTTTGAACCCCCAAATGTTTCACTACAGTTTGTAACGCAGAGCCGTGAAAATAAAAAACAAAAACTTTCCCCAAAAAATTATTTTTTAGCCCCCAGTTTTGTATTTTCCCGAGGGTAAGAGGAGAAATTCGACCCCAAAAGTTGTTGTCCAATTTGTCCTGAGTACGCTGATACCCCATATGTGGGGGGGAACCACCCTTTGGGCGCATGGGAGGGCTCAGAAGGGAAGGAGTGCCATTTGGAATGTAGACTTAGATGGAATGGTCTGCAGGCGTCACATTGCATTTGCAGAGCCCCTAATGTACCTAAACAGTAGAAACCCCCACAAGTGACCCCATATTGGAAACTAGACCCCCCATGGAACTTATCTAGATGTGTTGTTAGAACTTTGAACCCCCAAGTGTTTCACTACAGTTTATAACGCAGAGCCGTGAAAATAAAAAATCTTTTTTTTCCCACAAAAATTATTTTTTAGCCCCCAGTTTTGTATTTTCCCAAGGGTAACAGGAGAAATTGGACCCCAAAAGTTGTTGTCCTATTTGTCATGAGTACGCTGATACTGCATATGTTGGGTTAAACCCCTATTTGGGCACACGGGAGAGCTCGGAAGGGAAGAAGCACTGTTTTACTTTTTCAACGCAGAATTGGCTGGAATTGAGATCGGATGCCATGTCGCGTTTGGAGAGCCCCTGATGTGCCTAAACAGTGGAAACCCCCCAATTATAACTGAAACCCTAATACAAACACACCCCTAACCCTAATCCCAACAGTAACCCTAATCACACCTCTAACCCTGACACACGCCTAACCCTAATCCCAACCCTATTCCCAACTGTAAATGTAATCTAAACCCTAACCGTAACTTTAGCCCCAACCCTAACCCTAACTTTAACCCCAACCCTAACCCTAGCCCTAACCCTAACCCTAGCCCTAACTGTAGCCTTAACCCTAGCCCCAACCCTAACCCTAACCCTAGCCCTAACCCTATCCCTAACCCTAACCCTAGCCCTAACTCTAGCCCTAACCCTAGCCCTAACCCTAGCCTTAGCCCTAACCCTAGCCCTAACCCTAACCCTAGCCCTAACCCTAACCCTAGCCCTAATCCTATCCCTAACCCTAGCCCTAACCCTAATCCTAACCCTAGCCCTAACCCTAGCCCTAACCCTAACCCTAATGGGAAAATGGAAATAAATACATTTTTTTAATTTTTTCCCTAACTAAGGGGGTGATGAAGGGGGGGTTGATTTACTTTTATAGTGGGTTTTTAGCGGATTTTTATGATTGGCAGCCGTCACACACTGAAAGACGCTTTTTATTGCAAAAAATATTTTTGGGGTTACCACATTTTGAGAGCTATAGTTTTTCCATATTTTGGTCCATGGAGTCATGGGAGATCCTGTTTTTTGCAGGACGAGTTGACGTTTTTATTGGTAACATTTTTGGGCACGTGACATTTTTTGATCGCTTTTTATTCCGATTTTTGTGAGGCAGAATGACCAAAAACCAGCTATTCATGAATTTCTTTTGGGGGAGGCGTTTATACCGTTCCGCGTTTGGTAAAATTGATAAAGCAGTTTTATTCTTCGGGTCAGTACGTTTACAGCGATACCTCATTTATATCATTTTTTTATGTTTTGGCGCTTTTATACGATAAAAACTATTTTATAGAAAAAATAATTATTTTTGCATCGCTTTATTCTCAGGACTATAACTTTTTTATTTTTTTTGCTGATGATGCTGTATGGTGGCTCGTTTTTTGCGGCACAAGATGACGTTTTCAGCGGTACCATGGTTATTTATATCTGTCTTTTTGATCGCGTGTTATTCCACTTTTTGTTCGGCGGTATGATAATAAAGCGTTGTTTTTTGCCTCGTTTTTCTTTTTTTTTCTTACGGTTTTTACTGAAGGGGTTAACTAGTGGGCCAGTTTTATAGGTCGGGCCGTTACGGATGCGGCGATACTAAATATGTGTACTTTTATTGTTTTTTATTATTATTTAGATAAAGAAATGTATTTATGGGAATAATATATATATTTTTTTTCATTATTTAAGAATTTTTTTTTTAATTTTTTTTTTACACATTTGGAAATTTTTTTTTTTACTTTGCCCCGGGGGGGACATCACAGATCAGTGATCTGACAGTTTGCACAGCACTCTGTCAGATCACCAATCTGACTTACAGCGCTGCAGGCTTCACAGTGCCTGCTCTGAGCAGGCTCTGTGAAGCCACCTCCCTCCCTGCGCGATGCTTCCCTGTACCGCCGGCACATTGCAATCATGTTTGATTGCGGTGTGCCGGGGGTTAATGTGCCGGGAGCGGTCCATGACCACTCCTGGCACATAGTGCCGGATGTCAGCTGCGATAGGGGCCCACCCCACCTCGACAGGATAGTACGTCTAATGTCAGAAAGGGGTTAAAATAAAAACCAGAAAATCACTTTGTATGATTTTTAAACAATTAAATTGTATTTTATTGCATTAACCAATTTCTGACATCAGACGTACTACCCATTGAGGTGACCTGGGCCCGTATGACCATCGAGGGATAGTACGTCATACGCGATCAGCCCCTACAGGGGGAGCGCGGCCGAGTGATTATCACAGCTGACACCCGGCACTATGTGCAAAGAGCGGTCACGGACTGCTCCCAGTACTTTAACCCCTGGAACACTGCGATCAAACAAGATCGCAGGGTTCCAGTGGCATAGAGAAGCATCGCTCAGGGAGGGGGCTCCTTGCGTGCATCCCCGAGACCCTCAGAACAACACAATGTGATCGCGTTGTTCCGAGGGTCTCCTCCCTGCAGGCACCCAGATCCAAAATGGCCACGGGGTCCTTCCAGGTCCTGCAGGGAGGTGGCTTCTCAGTGCCTGCTGAGAGCAGGCACCGGCAAGCCTCCTTCACTGCCTGTCAGATCGCTGATCTGACACATTGCTGTGCAAAGTGTCAGATCAGCGATCTGACTTTATTCAGTGATATCCCACAATGTAAAAAAAGTTTTAAAAAATATTATACGGTGTAAAAATATATTTTTAAAAATTCCTAAAGAAAAAATAAATATTGTTCCAATAAATACAGTTCTTTATGCAATTAAAAAAAACGATAAAAGTACACATATTTGGTATCCCCGCATCTGTAACGCCCCGACCTATAAAACTGTCCCACTAGTTAACCCCTTCAGTGAACATCATAAAAAATAAAAAAAACAAAGCAAAAAACAATGCTTTATCATCATACCGCCAAACAAAAAGTGGAATAACACGCGATCAAAAAAGACAGATATAAATAAACATGGTACCGCTGAAAATGTCATCTTGTCCCGCAAAAAAACAAGCCACATAGAGCGCCATCATAATTTTTTATATAAAATAGTTTTTATTGTATGAAAGCGCCAAAACATAAAAAAAGATATAAATGAGGTATCACTGAAATCATACTGACCTGAAGAATAAAATTGCCTTATCAATTTTACCACATGCAGAATGGTGTAAACGCCCCACCGAAAAGAAATTCATGAATTGCTGGTTTTTGTTTATTCTGCCTCCAAAAAATCGTAATAAAAAGCGATAAAAAAGTCATGTGTCCGAAAATAATACCAATAAAAACGCCATCTCGTCCCGCAAAAAAAAAGACCTCACATGACTTTGTGGGCCAAAATATGGAAAAATTATTGCTCTCAAATGTGGTGATGCAAAAACTTTTTTGCAATAAAAAGCATTTTTGGCGTATGACAGTTGCTAAACAAAAAAAACCTGATATAAAAACCCTTTATCACCGCCTTAGTTAAGGAAAAATAATAGAATAAAAAAAGTATTTATTTCCATTTTCCCATTAGGCTTAGTGTTCGGGCTAATTGTTGTGAATTCTGCTCTTGGGTTCTCTCCAGTGGTTGTAGGTGGGAATGCAGTTGTCTCTGAGTCACAGACCTGGCCAGGTGTATCGGATGATTACAATTCTGACTGGGATATTTAAGTGGGCAGGATCCTTTAGCCCTTGCCAGTAGTCACTGTTCCTTGTGAAGTGTTGGATCACTTTCTGGCTTCTCCTGCTCGCTGCCTATTTCAGCAAAGATAAGTGTTTGGTTTTTGTTTCTGTGGCACACTGCCAGTGTGCTTGTTTCAGTTTTATTCCTGCTCTGATTGTAGGATTCACTGGAGTTGCAGATTTACGCTCCTACATCTTTTAGTAAAGATGTAGGAAGTTTTTGTATATTCTGCTGTGGATGTTTTGAAGGGTTTTTATACTGACCGCACAGAACTCTGTCCTATCCTGTCCTATCTAGCTAGAGTGGCCTCCTGTGCTAATCCTGTTTTTCTGCCTGTGTATGTTTTTTCCTCTCCGACTCACCGCCAATATTTGTGGGGGGATGTCTATCCTTTGGGGATTTTCTCTGAGGCTAGATAGTATTCCTATTTCCATCTTTAGGGGTATTTAGTTCTCCGGCTGTGACAAGGTGTCTAGGTGTGTTAGGTACACTCCACGGCTACTTCTAGTTGCGGTGTTAAGTTCAGGATTGCGGTCAGTACAGTGGCCACTTTCTCCAGTGAAAGTTCTCATGCAGCTCCTAGGTCACCGGATCATAACAGTACTACTGGCCTGCAATGAGTTAAATGCATCTCAGAAGAAGGGAAGGAAGCTCTTGAGCCATTTTTTTTTCTCCAGTCTGTTTTGTCTTCTCCTCCCTCTTTATCTCTGGGTGCCTGAGGAGCCTGGTGCAAGCATGAATGTTCAGGAATTAGTTTCTCATGTAGACCAGCTTGCTGCTAGGGTGCAAGGTATTTCTGATTATATTGTTCAAACTCCTGCTTTAGAACCGAAGATTCCTATTCCTGATTTGTTTTCTGGTGACAGGTCTAAATTTTTGAGTTTTAAAAACAACTGTAAACTGTTTTTTGACCTGAGACCTCGATCCTCTGGTGATTCCATTCAGCAGGTAAAAATTGTAATCTCCCTGCTGCGTGGCGACCTGCAGGATTGGGCGTTTTCCCTGGAATCTGGGAATCCGGCTTTGCTTAATATTGACTCCTTTTTTCAGGCTTTAGGACTATTATATGATGAACCTAATTCTGTGGATCAAGCTGAGAAAACCTTGTTGGCCCTGTCTCAGGGTCAAGAGGCGGCAGAATTGTATTTTAAGAAATTCAGAAAATGGTCTCTGTTGACTAAATGGAATAATGATGCTTTGGCGGCAATTTTCAGAAGGGGGCTTTCTGAATCCGTTAAAGATGTTATGGTGGGGCTTCCCACGCCTTCCGGTCTGAGTGATTCTATGTCTCTGGCCATTCAGATTGACCGACGCCTGCGGGAGCGCAGAACTGTGTGCGCTGTGGCGTTATCCTCAGAGCAAATTTCTGAGCCTATACAATGTGATAGAATTCTGTCTAGAACGGAACGACAAGGTTTCAGACGTCAAAATAGGTTATGTTATTATTGTGGCGACGCTTCTCATGTCATTTCTGTCTGCCCTAAGCGGACAAAGAGGATCGCCAGTTCAATTACCATCAGTACTGTACAACCTAAATTTCTGTTATCTGTGTCCTTGATCTGCTCATTGTCATCATTTTCTGTCATGGCGTTTGTGGATTCAGGCGCCGCCTTGAATTTAATGGATTTTGAGTTTGCCAAGCGATGTGGTTTTCCCTTGCAGCCTTTGCAGAACCCTATTCCTTTAAGGGGCATTGATGCTACACCCTTGGCTAAAAATAAGCCCCAGTTTTGGACACAGGTGACCATGCGCATGGCGCCAGCCCATCAGGAAGATTGTCGATTTCTGGTGTTGCATAACTTGCATGATGCTATCGTGCTGGGTTTTCCATGGTTGCAGGTACATAATCCTGTGTTGGACTGGAAGTCCATGTCTGTGACTAGTTGGGGTTGTCAGGGGGTTTATAATGATGTTCCTTTAATGTCAATCTCCTCTTCTTCACCTTCTGAAATTCCAGAGTTTTTGTCTGATTTTCAGGATGTATTCGATGAGCCCAAGTCCAGTTTCCTTCCACCGCACAGGGACTGCGATTGTGCTATTGACTTGATTCCAGGCTGTAAGTTTCCTAAGGGTCGACTTTTTAATCTATCTGTGCCTGAACATATCGCCATGCGGAGCTATATTAAGGAGTCTTTGGAGAAAGGGCATATTCGGCCATCTTCTTCACCGTTGGGAGCGGGATTCTTTTTTGTTGCTAAAAACGATGGTTCCTTGAGACCCTGTATAGATTATCGCCTCTTGAATAAAATCACGGTCAAGTTTCAATACCCTTTACCTTTGCTTTCCAATTTGTTTGCTAGGATTAAGGGAGCTAGTTGGTTTACGAAGATTGACCTTCGGGGGGCATATAATTTTGTTCGTATTAAGCAGGGTGATGAATGGAAAACTGTGTTTAATACACCCGAAGGCCATTTTGAATACCTTGTGATGCCATTCGGACTCTCTAATGCTCCATCTGTTTTTCAGTCCTTCATGCATGATATCTTCCGGACTTATCTTGATAAATTCTTGATTGTATATTTGGACGATATTTTGATTTTTTCCGATGATTGGGAGTCTCATGTGCAACAGGTCAGGATGGTATTTCAGATCCTTCGTGACAATGCCCTGTTTGTGAAAGGGTCTAAGTGTCTCTTTGGGGTGCAGAAAGTCTCTTTTTTGGGCTTCATTTTTTCTCCTTCGTCTATAGAGATGGATCCGGTTAAGGTTCAGGCCATTCATGATTGGATTCAGCCCACATCTGTGAAGAGCCTTCAGAAATTTTTGGGTTTTGCAAATTTTTATCGCCGTTTCATTGCTAATTTTTCCAGCGTGGTTAAACCCTTGACCGATTTGACGAAGAAAGGCGCTGATGTGGCGAATTGGTCCTCTGCGGCTGTCTCTGCCTTTCAGGAGCTTAAACGTCGATTTACTTCTGCTCCAGTGTTGCGCCAACCAGATTTTTCTCTTCTGTTTCAGGTTGAGGTTGACGCTTCTGAGATTGGGGCAGGGGCCGTTTTGTCTCAGAGGGATGCTGTTGGTTCCTTAATGAAACCGTGTGCCTTCTTTTCCCGTAAGTTTTCGCCTGCTGAACGCAATTATGATGTCAGCAATCGGGAGTTATTGGCTATGAAGTGGGCGTTTGAGGAGTGGCGACATTGGCTTGAGGGAGCTAAGCACCGTATTGTGGTCTTGACCGATCATAAGAATTTGATTTACCTCAAGTCTGCTAAACGGCTGAATCCTAGACAGGCTCGATGGTCCTTGTTTTTTTCCCGTTTTGATTTCGTGGTCTCGTACCTTCCGGGTTCTAAGAATATTAAGGCTGATGCCCACTCTAGGAGTTTTTTGCCTTATTCTCCTGAGGTCTTAGAGCCGGTCAGTATTCTGAAAGAGGGGGTGGTCCTTTCTGCCATTTCCCCTGATTTACGACGGGTTCTTCAGGAATTTCAGGCTGACAAACCTGACCGCTGTCCTGTGGGGAAATTGTTTGTTCCTGACAGATGGACTAGTAGAGTGATTTCTGAGGTTCACTGTTCCGTGTTGGCCGGTCATCCTGGCATTTTTGGTACCAGAGATTTGGTTGGTAGGTCCTTTTGGTGGCCTTCATTGTCACGTGATGTGCGTTCTTTTGTGCAGTCCTGTGGGACTTGTGCGCGGGCCAAGCCTTGTTGTTCCCGTGCTAGTGGGTTGCTTTTGCCATTGCCAGTCCCTGAGAGGCCCTGGACGCATATTTCGATGGATTTTATTTCTGATCTTCCGGTCTCTGGGTTGTTTGTGACCGGTTCTCTAAGATGGTTCATTTGGTGCCCTTACCTAAATTGCCTTCCTCTTCAGATTTGGTTCCGTTGTTCTTTCAGCATGTGGTTCGTTTGCATGGTATTCCGGAGAATATTGTGTCCGACAGAGGTTCCCAGCTTGTTTCTAGGTTTTGGCGGGCCTTTTGTGCTAGGCTGGGCATTGATTTGTCTTTTTCTTCTGCGTTTCATCCTCAGACAAATGGCCAGACCGAGTGAACTAATCAGACCTTGGAGACTTATTTGAGATGCTTTGTGTCTGCTGATCAGGATCATTGGGTGGCCTTCTTGCCATTGGCCGAGTTTTCCCTTAATAATCGGGCTAGTTCTGCTACCTTGGTTTCGCCTTTCTTTTGTAATTTTGGTTTTCATCCTCGTTTTTCTTCTGGGCAGGTTGAGCCTTCTGACTGTCCTGGTGTGGATTCTGTGGTGGACAGGTTGCAGCAGATTTGGGCTCATGTGGTGGACAAGTTGGTGTTGTCTCAAGAGGAGGCTCAACGTTTTGCTAATCATCGTCGGTGTGTTGGTTCCCGGCTTCGGGTTGGGGATCTGGTCTGGTTGTCTTCCCATCATGTTCCTATGAAGGTTTCTTCTCCTAAGTTTAAGCCTCGGTTTATTGGTCCTTATAGGATTTCTGAGATTATTAATCCGGTGTCTTTTCGACTGGCGCTTCCAGCCTCTTTTGCTATCCATAATGTCTTCCATAGATCTTTGTTGCGGAAATATGTGGAGTCCGTTGTTCCCTCTGTTGATCCTCCGGCCCCTGTGTTGGTTGATGGGGAGTTGGAATATGCTGTTGAGAAGATTTTGGATTCCCATTTTTCGAGGCGGAAGCTCCAGTACCTGGTCAAATGGAAGGGTTATGGCCAGGAGGATAATTCTTGGGTTTTTGCCTCTAATGTCCATGCTGCTGATTTGGTCCGTGCCTTTCATCTGGCTCGTCCTGATCGTCCTGGGGGCCCTGGTGAGGGTTCGGTGACCCCTACTCAAGGGGGGGGGGTACTGTTGTGAATTCTGCTCTTGGGTTCCCTCCAGTGGTTGTAGGTGGGAATGCAGTTGTCTCTGAGTCACAGACCTGGCCAGGTGTATCGGATGATTACAATTCTGACTGGGATATTTAAGTGGGCAGGATCGTTTAGCCCTTGCCAGTAGTCTATGTTCCTTGTGAAGTGTTGGATCACTTTCTGGCTTCTCTTGCTCGCTGCCTATTTCAGCAAAGATAAGTGTTTGGTTTTTGTTTCTGTGGCACACTGCCAGTGTGCTTGTTTCAGTTTTATTCCTGCTCTGATTGTAGGATTCACTGGAGTTGCAGATTTACGCTCCTACATCTTTTAGTAAAGATGTAGGAAGTTTTTGTATATTCTGCTGTGGATGTTTTGACGGGTTTTTATACTGACCGCACAGAACTCTGTCCTATCCTGTCCTATCTAGCTAGAGTGGCCTCCTGTGCTAATCCTGTACACTCCACGGCTACTTCTAGTTGCGGTGCTAAGTTCAGGATTGCGGTCAGTACAGTGGCCACTTTCTCCAGTGAAAGTTCGCATGCAGCTCCTAGGTCACCGGATCATAACAGCTAATGTTAGGGTTAGGGCTAAAGTTAGGGTTAGGGTTGGGGCTAAAGTTGGGGTTAGGATTATGTTTACGGCTGGGATTAGGGTTAGGGTTGGGATTAGGGTTGGGATTAGGGTTAGGGGTGTGTCAGGGTTAGGGGTGTGGTTAGGGTTATGGTTAGGGTTGGGATTAGGGTTAGGGGTGTGTTGGGGTTAGTGGTGTGGTTAGGGTTGGAATTAGGGTTAGGGGTGTGTTAGGGTTAGGCATGTGTTGGGCTTAGGGTTGTGGTTAGGGTTGGGATCAGGGTAAGGGGTGTGTCTAGGTTAGGGGTGTGGTAATGATTAGGGTTGGGATTAGCATTGGGATAGCTAAAAAACTAATTAAAGCTGCCAAAAAGGAAACAGAGAAGCACATTGCTAAGGAGAGTAAAACTAATCCCAAACTGTTCTTCAACTATATCAATAGTAAAAGAATAAAAACTGAAAATGTAGGCCCCTTAAAAAATAGTGAGGAAAGAATGGTTGTAGATGACGAGGAAAAAGCTAACATATTAAACACCTTCTTCTCCACGGTATTCACGGTGGAAAATGAAATGCTAGGTGAAATCCCAAGAAACAATGAAAACCCTATATTAAGGGTCACCAATCTAACCCAAGAAGAGGTGCGAAACCGGCTAAATAAGATTAAAATAGATAAATCTCCGGGTCCGGATGGCATACACCCACGAGTACTAAGAGAACTAAGTAATGTAATAGATATACCATTATTTCTTATTTTTAGGGACTCTATAGCGACGGGGTCTGTTCCGCAGGACTGGCGCATAGCAAATGTGGTGCCAATATTCAAAAAGGGCTCTAAAAGTGAACCTGGAAATTATAGGCCAGTAAGTCTAACCTCTATTGTTGGTAAAATATTTGAAGGGTTTCTGAGGGATGTTATTCTGGATTATCTCAATGAGAATAACTGTTTAACTCCATATCAGCATGGGTTTATGAGAAATCGCTCCTGTCAAACCAATCTAATCAGTTTTTATGAAGAGGCAAGCTATAGGCTGGACCACGGTGAGTCATTGGACGTGGTATATCTCGATTTTTCCAAAGCGTTTGATACCGTGCCGCACAAGAGGTTGGTACACAAAATGAGAATGCTTGGTCTGGGGGAAAATGTGTGTAAATGGGTTAGTAACTGGCTTAGTGATAGAAAGCAGAGGGTGGTTATAAATGGTATAGTCTCTTAACTGGGTCGCTGTGACCAGTGGGGTACCGCAGGGGTCGGTATTGGGACCTGTTCTCTTCAACATATTCATTAATGATCTGGTAGAAGATTTACACAGTAAAATATCGATATTTGCAGATGATACAAAACTATGTAAAGCAGTTAATACAAGAGAAGATAGTATTCTGCTACAGATGGATCTGGATAAGTTGGAAACTTGGGCTGAAAGGTGGCAGATGAGGTTTAACAATGATAAATGTAAGGTTATACACATGGGAAGAAGGAATCAATATCACCATTACACACTGAACGGGAAACCACTGGGTAAATCTGACAGGGAGAAGGACTTGGGGATCCTAGTTAATGATAAACTTACCTGGAACAGCCAGTGCCAGGCAGCAGCTGCCAAGGCAAACAGGATCATGGGGTGCATTAAAAGAGGTCTGGATACACATGATGAGAGCATTATACTGCCTCTGTACAAATCCCTAGTTAGACCGCACATGGAGTACTGTGTCCAGTTTTGGGCACCGGTGCTCAGGAAGGATATAATGGAACTAGAGAGAGTACAAAGGAGGGCAACAAAATTAATAAAGGGGATGGGAGAACTACAATACCCAGATAGATTAGCGAAATTAGGATTATTTAGTCTAGAAAAAAGACGACTGAGGGGCGATCTAATAACCATGTATAAGTATATAAGGGGACTAGGGTTGAGCGACTTTTTCTTTTATAGGATCGGGTCGGGTTTCACGAAACCCGACTTTTTCAAAAGTCGGGTCGAGTGAAATCGGCCGATCCTATAAAAAAGTCGGGGTCGGGGTCGGCCGAAACTCGAAACCCAATGCAGTGCATTGGGTTTCCAATGGTTCCCAGGGTCTGAAGGAGAGGAAACTCTCCTTCAGGCCCTGCGATCCATATTTAAGTGTAAAATAAAGAATTAAAATAAAAAATATCGCTATACTTACCCTCTGACGAGCCCTGGTACTAACCGGGAACCTTCCTATTAGGTATATACTCACCCTCGGACGCGCCCTGCTTCTTTCCGGCAGCCTTCCTTCCTAAGAATCAGCGCTTGCAGGACATTGCGGTGATGTCGCGGCTTGTGATTGGTCGCGCGAGCGGTCACGTGGGCGGACGCGCGACCAATCACAAGCCGCGACGTCACCGCGACGTCACCGCAAGGTCCTGCAAGCGCTGATTCGAAGGAAGAAAGGCTGCCGGTTAGTACCAGGGCGCGTCAGAGGGTAAGTTAGCGATATTTTTTATTTTAATTCTTTATTTTACACTTAAATATGAATTCCGATACCGATTTCCGATATTGCAAACATATCGGAACTCGGTATCGGAATTCCGTTACCAGATTCAGAAGATCGCCGACTTCATGGCCGACCCCACACAGGGGTCGGGTCGGGTTTCATGAAACCCGACTTTGCCAAAAGTCGGCGACTTCTGAAAATGGCCGACCCGTTTCGCTCAACCCTAAAGGGGACAATACAAATATCTAGCTGAGGATCTGTTTATACCAAGGAAGGTGACGGGCACAAGGGGGAATTCTTTGCGTCTGGAGGAGAGAAGGTTTTTCCACCAACATAGAAGAGGATTCTTTACTGTTAGGGCAGTGAGAATCTGGAATTGCTTGCCTGAGGAGGTGGTGATGGCGAACTCAGTCGAGGGGTTCAAGAGAGGCCTGGATGTGTTCCTGGAGCAGAACAATATTGTATCATACAATTATTAATGGAATATAGGCTGAACTGGATGGACAAATGTCTTTTTTCGGCCTTACTAACTATGTTACTATGTTACTATGTTAGGTTTAGGGGTGTGTTGGGGTTAGTGTTGAAGTTAGAATTAGGGGGTTTCCACTGTTTAGGCACATCAGGGTCTCTACAAACGTGACATGGTGTCCGATCTCAATTCCAGCCAATTCTGCGTTGAAAAGTAAAACAGTGCTCCTTCCCTTCTGAGCTCTGCCATGCGCCAAAACAGTGGTTAACCCCCACATATGGGGAATCAGCGTACTCAGGACAAATTGGACAACAACTTTTGTGGTCCAATTTCTCCTGTTACCCTTGGGAAAATAAAAATTTGGTGGCTAAAATATCATTTTAGTGGGAAAAAAATGATTTTTTATTTTCACGGCTCTGTGTTATAAACTTTAGTGAAACACTTGGGGGTTCAAAGTTCTCACAGCACATCTAAATAAGTTCCTTTGGAGGTGTAGTTTCCAAAATAATGTCACTTGTGTTCTTTTTTTACTGCTTAAGCACATCAGGGGCTCCGCAAACTGAACATGATGCCTGCAGACCATTCCATCAAAGTCTGCATTCCAAACGTCACTACTTCTCTTCCGAGCCCCGACGTGTGCCCAAACAGTAGTTTTCTCCCCCATATGGGGTATCAGCGTACTCAGAATAAATTGGACAACAACTTTTGGGGTTCAATGTCGCGTGTTATGCTTGGAAAAATACAAAATTGGGGGCTAAAATATCATTTTTGAGGGGAAAAATGATTTTTTTATTTTCACGGCTCTGCATTATAAACTTTAGTGAAACACTTGGGGGTTCAAAGTTCTCACAACACATCTAGATAAGTTGCTTGGGGGGTCTAGTTTCCAATATGGGGTCATTTGTGGGGGTTTCTACTGTTTAGGTACATCAGGGGCTCTGCAAACGCAACGTGACTCCCGTAGACCATTCCATCAAAGTCTGCATTCCAAAACGGCGCTCCTTCCCTTCCGAGCTCTGCCATGTGCCTAAACGGTGGTTCTCCGCCATATATGGGGTATCAGCTTTGATTCTTTTATTTTCACGGCTCTGCGTTATAAACCTCTGTGAAGCACTTAGGGGTTCAAAGTGCTCACCACACATATAAATAAGTTTTATAGATAATGGCCACATATTTTGCTCCATGTAGTATAATGGGCCTCAAATAATGCTCTATACAGTATAATGGCCCCAATATATTTCTCCACACAGTATAATGGGCCCCATATAATGCTCCGTACAGTATAATGGGCCTCATATAATGCTCCGTACAGTATAATGGCCCCATATATTGCTTCAAACAGTATAATGACCCCATATATTGCTCTATACTGTATATAATGACCCCTATATAATGCTCATTTCAGTAAATAATGGCAGCTATATAATGCTCCATACATTATAAAATTCCCATATAGTACTCCATACAGTATAATGGGCCCATATGTTCCATATAGTATAATGGGTCCATATATTTCTCCATACAGTATAATGGCCCCCACAAAATGCTCCATACAGTATAATGGGCCCATATGTTCCATATAGTATAATGGGCCCATATATTCCTCCATACAGTATAATGGCCCCCACATAATGCTCCATACAGTATAATGGGCCCCATTATAGCTCTGGTACAGGGCTCCCCAACACAAGGGCACTATACTGTACCGGTGTCCCTGATGCCGAGTGGGCCCCCCTGATCGTGCATGGCAGGGGGGTGCGCTGGCCCTGTGAATGCAAACTGTTTCTAATTGAGTAATGTATGAGACAGGATTGACATTTATATAGTGTCCCCGACATGATTATTTCTGTATTTATGCTATTGGAGTTTTTAAGGTCACGTATAATTGATTGCTTTTTTAGCATGGTGATTTCTTTTTGCAGGGTCAATTAGGGTCAGTTTGGGCAAGCCAACATTGGGGAGAGATATTGTTTCCTTGGGTGCTAACCTCGGTGGCAAGGTAGGGTAATCAATAGGTTGAAATTAGGGCCAGTACCCTTATTTCTCATGTGACCTTTCCCTGCTTGATTATTTAAAAAGACCCCCTTTCTAAATATTTTTTTAGTGTAGTTGATTTATTTTGGACCTCTTAAGATATTTTGATTCTTGTGCTTATACTCAATCACCCCAAGCATAGTATTGCTGATGTCCATGCATTACAATGATATTTCATTTTTTATGTCGTTTGGTACTTGTCTAACAATTTGCAGTAAGCTTTAGTACATGTTTTTATTGTTTTACCATTTTTAGAATATAAGAAACAGTTGGAAGTAAAAATGACCATGAATTTGTGATAATGCCCACACTTCAAGCTTGTGCCAGTTCAGCACGTGTACTCTGTACTTCATCAGCTATAAAAAGTTAGCATGTTTATTACCCCTTCAGTATCACATTTTAGTCTAGCTGCACATGATAACACCCAGCAAACCTGGGATTTAGAATACAATACTCAAAGCAGGCAACACGCTTCTGCAATAAAACCCAAGAATGGTATAATGAGTAGAGTTGAGCGACCTTGACCTTTTTAGAGTCGAGCCGGGTTTCGCGAAACCCGACTATCTCAAAAGTCGGGTCGAGTGAAATCTGCCGATTATGACGTAAAGTCGGGATCGACCGAAACACGAAACCCAATGCAAGTCAATGGGGCAGCATAGTCGGCAGTGAGTGGGGGCCAGGAAAACACCTAGAGTGCCCATTTTAATGTCAAAACCATCCATTCTTCTTAATGAAGCTTGTCAAGCGTAATTTACCTTATAATAATTGGAAGGCATTTGAAATTGGGGGTCATTTGGCTAAAGTTGTGTGGGGTAGGGCTGGTTCAAGTAATTAGTGGGCCCAGGAAATCTGGACCACGTCACGGCAGTGGAGCAGGGAGAGGTAAGTATTTCAACTTTGCAAGTGCTGTGATCCTGAGCAAGCAGGGGGGGCCCACTTGTTGGCATTGGCACTGGCACAGGGCCCCTCAAAGTACAGCGGAGTGTTTGCACGGCGGGGGCGCCTCCCACCGGCAGCAACACTTTTGCGTACTATGAGAGGCCCTGTGCCAGTGACGTCGCCAACTAGTATTCCTCCCCCCACCTGATGAAGGAACCTGCACTTTCATCTGCACCTTCCTCTTTGTCCCCGTGTAAGGTGGTATGGTATGCGGGAAGAGCAACCTGACTTTCAGCAGGGTCACAATGTTGTTGTGTAGCATGCACGGGGAATGTTGCGTTATGGGTCAATGTACCAGCAGACTCATCTATCACTGGCTGGGCAATGGGCACGATGAAGTGGAAACACAGATATAGGCCCAAAGAATAAAGTGGGCTAAATGCAGTTCAAAATTGGTAACACAGGAATAACCAGGGGGCATTGCAGTGGAGGACAACTGGAATGAGAGGCTGACACAGAGAGTAGGGCCAAATCAGTAAGTAGTCGAAATGCAGTTCAAAATTGGCAACCGTAGTAAACAGGCGGCACAGCTTTGTTCAGTGGAGGAGAACAGCAAGGAGTGGCAGACACCGATAGTAAGCCCCAACCCAACTAGTAGGCCAAATGCAGTCTAACATTAACAACTACTTAACGAGAGCCTGAAAATGGAATTTCAGGACAGGAAACCAGGAGAACAGCAAGGAGTGGCAGACACCGATAGTAGGCCCCAAACCAACTAGTACGCCAAATGCAGTTGTTCCATTTAACCACAATTTAATGAGAGCCTGAAGATAGAAGCTCAGGAAAGGCAACCTGGGGAACACCTTGGAGTGTAACACACCATCTCTCTCCACCCCATACCCATTTTGTAGGCCTAATGCAGTGTACTTTTCTACAACTACTAAACGAGAGTCGGAAGACCGAAGCAATGGCAAGGAAACCTGGGGAACACCTTGGAGTGTAACACACCATCTCTCTCCACCCCATACCCAATTTGTAGGCCTAATGCAGTGTAGTTTCCAAGAACTACTAAACGAGAGCCGGAAGATCGAAGCTCAGGAAAGGCAACCTGGGGAACACCTTGGAGTGTAACACACCCTCTCTCTACACCCCATACCCAATTTGAAGGCCTAATGCAGTGTAGTTTCCAAGAACTACTAAACGAGAGCCGGAAGATCGAAGCTCAGGAAAGGCAACCTGGGGAACACCTTGGAGTGTAACAAACCCTCTCTCTACACCCCATACCCAATTTGTAGGCCTAATGCAGCGTAGTTTCCGACAACTACTAAACGAGAGCATGAAGATCGAAGCTCAGGAAAGGCAACCTGGGGAACACCTTGGAGTGTAACACACCCTCTCTCTACACCCCATACCCAATTTGAAGGCCTAATGCAGTGTAGTTTCCAAGAACTACTAAACGAGAGCCGGAAGATCGAAGCTCAGGAAAGGCAACCTGGGGAACACCTTGGAGTGGAACACACCATCTCTCTACACCCCATACCCAATTTGAAGGCCTAATGCAGCGTAGTTTCCAACAACTACTAAACGAGAGCCGGAAGATCGAAGCTCAGGAAAGGCAACCTGGGGAACACCTTGGAGTGTAACACAACGTCTCTCTACACCACGGAAGGGCTGATTCTTAGGAAGGAAGGCTGTTGGAAATAAGCATTGCGCGTCCGAGGGTGATTATATTCTTATTAGGTATATACTCACCCTCGGACGCGCCCTGCTTCTTTATTTGGAATGAATGTTTATTTGCAATGTGGTGTTGACTTTCTCTATTATTTTGGTAATTAATGATTTTATTATTTTCATTGTTTTGCATCTTCTCGGCAATAATATAAAGAAGACGCGACAGGACAACACTCGGTGGATGCCATATCTGTGTTTTCAATTTAAAAAACCTTTCAGTTAACTACTTGCAGGAGAAAGTAATTGTAGCTGGTGGCCATTTTTAGTACTGTACCAGATTTTAGTTGTGTGTTTGTTTTTAATGTTAAAATGTCTGCATTTGATATCTCTCCAGTATTTTCTTTTTTATAAGCAAAATACTTATTTTTATATTTTCTGATGTTGGTTCCAGGGGTACACGGGCAGCAGTGGTGTGGTCAGTGGAGGCCTAGTGGAAGGAGTGACCGCAGACAGGCATCGAAGGCCTAAAATAATAACACATGGCTGTAGGCAATTTTAAATTGGTTCCAGGGGTACACGGGCAGCAGTGGTGTGGTCAGTGGAGGCCTAGTGGAAGGAGTGACCACAGACAGGCATCGAAGGCCTAAAATAATAACACATGGCTGTAGGCAATTTTAAATTGGTTCCAGGGGTACACGGGCAGCAGTGCCCTGGTCAGTGTAGTAGTAGTTGAAAGAATGGACCGCAGACAGGCATCGAAGGCCTAAAATAAAAAAATTGGGCTGGCTGTAGGCAATTTTAAATTGGTTCCAGGGGTACACGGGCAGCTGTGGTGTGGTCAGTGGAGGCCTAGTGGAAGGAGTGACCGCAGACAGGCATCGAAGGCCTAAAATAATAACACATGGCTGTAGGCAATTTTAAATTGGTTCCAGGGGTACACGGGCAGCAGTGCCCTGGTCAGTGTAGTAGTAGTTGAAAGAATGGACCGCAGACAGGCATCGAAGGCCTAAAATAAAAAAATTGGGCTGGCTGTAGGCAATTTTAAATTGGTTCCAGGGGTACACGGGCAGCAGTGGTGTGGTCAGTGGAGGCCTAGTGGAAGGAGTGACCACAGACAGGCATCGAAGGCCTAAAATAATAACACATGGCTGTAGGCAATTTTAAATTGGTTCCAGGGGTACACGGGCAGCAGTGCCCTGGTCAGTGTAGTAGTAGTTGAAAGAATGGACCGCAGACAGGCATCGAAGGCCTAAAATAAAAAAATTGGGCTGGCTGTAGGCAATTTTAAATTGGTTCCAGGGGTACACGGGCAGCAGTGGTTTGGTCAGTAGAGGCCTAGTGGAAGGAGTGACCGCAGACAGGCATCGAAGGCCTAAAATAATAACACATGGCTGTAGGCAATTTTAAATTGGTTCCAGGGGTACACGGGCAGCAGTGGTGTGGTCAGTGGAGGCCTAGTGGAAGGAGTGACCGCAGACAGGCATCGAAGGCCTAAAATAATAACACATGGCTGTAGGCAATTTATAAATTGGTTCCAGGGGTACACGGGCAGCAGTGGTGTGGTCAGTGGAGGCCTAGTGGAAGGAGTGACCGCAGACAGGCATCGAAGGCCTAAAATAATAACACATGGCTGTAGGCAATTTTAAATTGGTTCCAGGGGTACACGGGCAGCAGTGGTGTGGTCAGTGGAGGCCTAGTGGAAGGAGTGACCGCAGACAGGCATCGAAGGCCTAAAATAATAACACATGGCTGTAGGCAATTTTAAATTGGTTCCAGGGGTACACGGGCAGCAGTGCCCTGGTCAGTGTAGTAGTAGTTGAAAGAATGGACCGCAGACAGGCATCGAAGGCCTAAAATAAAAAAATTGGGCTGGCTGTAGGCAATTTTAAATTGGTTCCAGGGGTACACGGGCAGCAGTGGTGTGGTCAGTAGAGGCCTAGTGGAAGGAGTGACCGCAGACAGGCATCGAAGGCCTAAAATAATAACACATGGCTGTAGGCAATTTTAAATTGGTTCCAGGGGTACACGGGCAGCAGTGGTGTGGTCAGTGGAGGCCTAGTGGAAGGAGTGACCGCAGACAGGCATCGAAGGCCTAAAATAATAACACATGGCTGTAGGCAATTTTAAATTGGTTCCAGGGGTACACGGGCAGCAGTGCCCTGGTCAGTGTAGTAGTAGTTGAAAGAATGGACCGCAGACAGGCATCGAAGGCCTAAAATAAAAAAATTGGGCTGGCTGTAGGCAATTTTAAATTGGTTCCAGGGGTACACGGGCAGCAGTGGTGTGGTCAGTGGAGGCCTAGTGGAAGGAGTGACCGCAGACAGGCATCGAAGGCCTAAAATAATAACACATGGCTGTAGGCAATTTTAAATTGGTTCCAGGGGTACACGGGCAGCAGTGCCCTGGTCAGTGTAATAGTAGTTGAAAGAATGGACCGCAGACAGGCATCGAAGGCCTAAAATAATAACACATGGCTGTAGGCAATTTTAAATTGGTTCCAGGGGTACACGGGCAGCAGTGGTGTGGTCAGTGGAGGCCTAGTGGAAGGAGTGACCACAGACAGGCATCGAAGGCCTAAAATAATAACACATGGCTGTAGGCAATTTTAAATTGGTTCCAGGGGTACACGGGCAGCAGTGGTGTGGTCAGTGGAGGCCTAGTGGAAGGAGTGACCACAGACAGGCATCGAAGGCCTAACATAACAAAAATGTCAATACAATGGTATTGTCAGTGGCAGACATTGAAGGATGTCAGCGCATAGACTAAACATTGGTGGAGCTGTGAGATAATTTTGCAAGTGGTAGAGCACTGTTTGAGCTGGGGTGGGGGGAAACTGTCTTGTGGCCGGCGGTACAGGCCCAGGGCCCCTCATATTACAATGGTGTGTCTGACGTTGGGTGCGCACCACCACCGCCAGAGACACTTTATTGTACTAGGAGGGACCCAGTGGCAGTGCCGTCGACCAAAAGCGGGCTCACCCACCTCTTCAGACAAACTGCACTCTCACGGGTGCTGTCGCCAAGTGTCGATACCACGGCCCCGTGTGGGGAGTTTGGCCATTTAGTGAGGTGTAAACATGTCGTATGCTGGACAATCAGGTGCTGAAAATTACGAGATTGGAAAAGGCATTCAGAATAGTCCACAGGCAAGACCTTTTCATAGGAAAGCTAGGTGTCAACCGGGCAAGGTGGGGCAAAAGATTTCGAAATCCAGTTGTGGTTCATTTTAATGAAGGTTAGATCATCTACATTTTGGGTAGCCAGACGAGTCCTTTTTTCTGTTAGTATTGAACCTGCAGCACTGAATACTCTTTCTGATAGGACACTAGCTGCCGGGCAAGCAAGCTCCTGCAATGCATATTCTGCCAATTCTGGCCAGGTGTCTAATTTTGATGCCCAGTAATCAAATGGGAATGACGGTTGAGGGAGAACATCGATAAGGGATGAAAAATAGTTTGTAACCATACTGGACAAATGTTGTCTCCTGTCACTTTGAATTGATGCTGCAGTACCTGTCCTGTCTGCGGTCATAGCAAAATCACTCCACAACCTGGTCAGAAAACCCCTCTGGCCAACGCCACTTCTGATTTCTGCCCCTCTAACTCCTCTGGTCTGCTGGCCCCTGCAGCTCGTGTGAGAACGATCACGGGTGCTGTGTGCAGGGAATGCCAGAAGCAAACGGTCAACAAGAGTTGATTGTTTGGTTGCTAATATTAGTTCCAAGTTCTCATGTGGCATTATACTTTGCAATTTGCCTTTATAGCGAGGATCAAGGAGGCAGGCCAACCAGTAATCGTCATCATTCATCATTTTAGTTATGCGTGTGTCCCTTTTGAGGATACGTAAGGCATAATCCGCCATGTGGGCCAAAGTTCCAGTTCTCAAATCTGCGGTTGTGCTTGGTTGAGGGGCAGTTACAGGCAAATCAACGTCACTTGTGTCCCTCAAAAAACCAGAACCCGGCCTTGCCGCGCCACCAATTTCCAGTGGCCCCGGAAAAGCTTCCTCATTAAAAATATAATCATCCCCATCATCCTCCTCGTCCTCCTCCTCCTCTTCGCCCGCTACCTCGTCCTGTACACTGCCCTGGCCAGACAATGGCTGACTGTCATCAAGGCTTTCCTCTTCCTCAGCTGCAGACGCCTGATCCTTTATGTGCGTCAAACTTTGCATCAGCAGACGCATTAGGGGGATGCTCATGCTTATTATGGCGTTGTCTGCACTAACCAGCCGTGTGCATTCCTCAAAACACTGAAGGACTTGACACATGTCTTGAATCTTCGACCACTGCACACCTGACAACTCCATGTCTGCCATCCTACTGCCTGCCCGTGTATGTGTATCCTCCCACAAAAACATAACAGCCCGCCTCTGTTCACACAGTCTCTGAAGCATGTGCAGTGTTGAGTTCCACCTTGTTGCAACGTCTATGATTAGGCGATGCTGGGGAAGGTTCAAAGAACGCTGATAGGTCTGCATACGGCTGGAGTGTACGGGCGAACGGCGGATATGTGAGCAAAGTCCACGCACTTTGAGGAGCAGGTCGGATAACCCCGGATAACTTTTCAGGAAGCACTGCACCACCAGGTTTAAGGTGTGAGCCAGGCAAGGAATGTGTTTCAGTTGGGAAAGGGAGATGGCAGCCATGAAATTCCTTCCGTTATCACTCACTACCTTGCCTGCCTCAAGATCTACAGTGCCCAGCCACGACTGCGTTTCTTTCTGCAAGAACTCGGACAGAACTTCCGTGGTGTGTCTGTTGTCGCCCAAACACTTCATAGCCAATACAGCCTGCTGACGTTTGCCAGTAGCTGCCCCATAATGGGAGACCTGGTGTGCAACAGTGGCAGCTGCGGATGGAGTGGTTGTGCGACTGCGGTCTGTGGACGAGCTCTCGCTTCTGCAGGAGGACGAAGAGGAGGAGGAGGGGGTGCGAACGGCTACAGCCAATTGTTTCCTAGACCGTGGGCTAGGCAGAACTGTCCCAAACTTGCTGTCCCCTGTGGACCCTGCATCCACCACATTTACCCAGTGTGCCGTGATGGACACGTAACGTCCCTGGCCATGCCTACTGGTCCATGCATCTGTTGTCAGGTGCACCTTTGTGCTCACAGATTGCCTGAGTGCATGGACGATGCGCTCTTTAACATGCTGGTGGAGGGCTGGGATGGCTTTTCTGGAAAAAAAGTGTCGACTGGGTAGCTCGTAGCGTGGTACAGCGTAGTCCATCAGGGCTTTGAAAGCTTCGCTTTCAACTAACCGGTAGGGCATCATCTCTAACGAGATTAGTCTAGCTATGTGTGCGTTCAAACCCTGTGTACGCGGATGCGAGGCTAAGTACTTCCTTTTTCTAACCATAGTCTCATGTAGGGTGAGCTGGACTGGAGAGCTGGAGATCGTGGAACTAGCGGGGGTGCCGGTGGACATGGCAGACTGAGAGACGGTGGGAGATGGTATTGTTGCCACCGGTGCCCTAGATGCAGTGTTTCCTACTACAAAACTGGTGATTCCCTGACCCTGACGGCTTTGGCCTGGCAAAGAAACCTGCACAGATACTGCAGGTGGTGCGGAAAATGGTGGCCCTACACTGCCGGAAGGGATGTTGCGTTGCTGACTAGCTTCATTGGCCGAGGGTGCTACAACCTTAAGGGACGTTTGGTAGTTAGTCCAGGCTTGCAAATGCATGGTGGTTAAATGTCTATGCATGCAACTTGTATTGAGACTTTTCAGATTCTGTCCTCTGCTTAAGGTAGTTGAACATTTTTGACAGATGACTTTGCGCTGATCAATTGGATGTTGTTTAAAAAAATGCCAGACTGCACTCTTTCTAGCATCGGATACCTTTTCAGGCATTGCAGACTGAGCTTTAACCGGATGGCCACGCTGTCCTCCAACAGGTTTTAGCTTTGCCACGCGTTTTGGGCAAGATACGGGCCCGGCAGATGGAACCTGTTGCGATGTTGATGCCTGCTGCGGCCCCTCCTCCTCCGCTTCAGAACTGCTGCCGCCTGCACCCTGTTCCCCCAATGGCTGCCAATCGGGGTCAAGAACTGGGTCATCTATTACCTCTTCTTGTAGCTCGTGTGCAACTTCGTCTGTGTCACCGTGTCGGTCGGTGGTATAGCGTTCGTGATGGGGCAACATAGTCTCATCAGGGTCTGATTCTTGATCAGCACCCTGCGAGGGCAATGTTGTGGTCTGAGTCAAAGGACCAGGATAGTAGTCTGGCTGTGGCTGTGCATCAGTGCACTCCATGTCAGATTCAACTTGTAATGGGCATGGACTGTTAACTGCTTCACTTTCTAAGCCAGGGACGGTATGTGTAAAGAGCTCCATGGAGTAACCCGTTGTGTCGCCTGCTGCATTCTTCTCTGTTGTTGTTTTTGCTGAAAAGGACAAGGAAGCGACTTGTCCCTGACCGTGAACATCCACTAACGACGCGCTGCTTTGACATTTACCAGTTTCACGAGAGGAGGCAAAAGAGCTAGAGGCTGAGTCAGCAAGATAAGCCAAAACTTGCTCTTGCTGCTCCGGCTTTAAAAGCGGTTTTCCTACTCCCAGAAAAGGGAGCGTTCGAGGCCTTGTGTAGCCAGACGACGAACCTGGCTCCACAGCTCCAGACTTAGGTGCAATATTTTTTTTCCCACGACCAGCTGATGCTCCACCACTACCACTACCCTCATTACCAGCTGACAATGAACGCCCCCGGCCACGACCTCTTCCACCAGACTTCCTCATTGTTTTAAAAACGTTACCAAACGAACGGTATTTGTTGCTGTCACACAACTTACACGGTGAGCTATAACTTCAGTATGATTTAGCTACCCCTTTACAGGTGGGTGAGACCACAACGAAAATCAGCCACAATGTTACACACTCTGTTGTTGTTGGCAACAAATGAGATGGCACACACGCAGGACTGTCACTGAAGCGCAAATGTAAATATTTATCTCCCACTGATTTGTGTTTGTTTTTTTTAAAAGGGAGACTTCAGAAAAAAAAAAAATTAAAAAAAAATTATTTTTTACAGAAGAATTTATAAAACAAATAAAATGAAATGATTGTTTCAGGGAGAATTTAGGAAAAAAAAAAAAAAAAAAGGCTTTGTAGGGCCCACTGAGTGAGAGAGGACGCACACAGGAGTCAGGAGTGGCACACAAGCCCAGAGGCCAATATTAATCTCCCACTGATTGATTTAGTGATTTTTTCAGGTAGAATTTAGAACCCAAATCAAGCAAAAAAATTAATAGGCTTTCTATGGCCCACAATTGGGGAGAGAGAGAGATGGCACACCCAGGAGTCAAGACTGGCACACAAGCAGAAGGGGCAATATGAATCTCCCACAGATTTTTTTTTTTTTTTTTTCAGGGAGACTTGAGAGAAAAAAAATACAAAAAAAATGATTTTTTTCAGGAATAATTTAGAAACCAAAGAAAATAAAATGATTGTTTCAGGGAGAATTTAGAAAACAAATAAAACAAAAAATAGGCTTTCTAGGGCCCACTGAGTGACAGATGACGCACACAGGAGTCAGGAGTGGCACACAAGCCCAGAGGCCAATATTAATCTCCCACTGATTGATTTAATGATTTTTTCAGGTAGAATTTAGAACCCAAATCAAGCAAAAAAATTAATAGGCTTTCTATGGCCCACAATTGGGGAGAGAGAGAGAGATGGCACACCCAGGAGTCAAGACTGGCACACAAGCAGAAGGGGCAATATGAATCTCCCACAGATTTTTTTTTTTTTTTTTTTTTCAGGGAGACTTGAGAGAAAAAAAATACAAAAAAAATGATTTTTTTCAGGAATAATTTAGAAACCAAAGAAAATAAAATGATTGTTTCAGGGAGAATTTAGAAACCAAATAAAACAAAAAATAGGCTTTCTAGGGCCCACTGAGTGACAGATGATGCACACAGGAGTCAGGAGTGGCACACAAGCCCAGAGGCCAATATTAATCTCCCACTGATTGATTTAGTGATTTTTTTTGGTAGATTTTGGAACCCAAATCAAGCAAAAAAATTAATAGGCTTTCTATGGCCCACAATTGGGGAGAGAGAGAGAGATGGCACACCCAGGAGTCAAGACTGGCACACAAGCAGAAGGGGCAATATGAATCTCCCACAGATTTTTTTTTTTTTTTTTTTTTTCAGGGAGACTTGAGAGAAAAAAAAATACAAAAAAAATGATTTTTTTCAGGAATAATTTAGAAACCAAAGAAAATAAAATGATTGTTTCAGGGAGAATTTAGAAAACAAATAAAACAAAAAATAGGCTTTCTAGGGCCCACTGAGTGACAGATGACGCACACAGGAGTCAGGAGTGGCACACAAGCCCAGAGGCCAATATTAATCTCCCACTGATTGATTTAATGATTTTTTCAGGTAGAATTTAGAACCCAAATCAAGCAAAAAAATTAATAGGCTTTCTATGGCCCACAATTGGGGAGAGAGAGAGAGATGGCACACCCAGGAGTCAAGACTGGCACACAGGCAGAAGGGGCAATATGAATCTCCCACAGATTTTTTTTTTTTTTTTCAGGGAGACTTGAGAGAGAAAAAAATACAAAAAAAATGATTTTTTTCAGGAATAATTTAGAAACCAAAGAAAATAAAATGATTGTTTCAGGGAGAATTTAGAAAACAAATAAAACAAAAAATAGGCTTTCTAGGGCCCACTGAGTGACAGATGACGCACACAGGAGTCAGGAGTGGCACACAAGCCCAGAGGCCAATATTAATCTCCCACTGATTGATTTAATGATTTTTTCAGGTAGAATTTAGAACCCAAATCAAGCAAAAAAATTAATAGGCTTTCTATGGCCCACTGAGTGAGAGATGGCACACACAGGAGTAAGGAGTGGCACACAAGCCCTGAGGCCAATATTTTTCTCCCACTGATTGATTGATTGATTTTTTCAGGTAGAATTAGGAACCCAAATCAACCAAAAAAATAAATAGGCTTTCTATGGCCCACTATTTGTGAGAGAGATGGCACGCTCAGGACTGGCACACAAGCCCAGAGGCCAATATTAATCTCCCATTTTTTTTTTTTTCCAGGGAAAATTTATAAACCCAATAAAAAAAATAATAATAAATAGGCTTTCTATGGCCCACTATCTGAGAGAGAGAGATGGCACGCTTAGGACTGGCACACAAGCCCAAAGGCCAATATTAATCTCCCACTGATTGATTGATTGATTTTTTCAGGTAGAATTATGAACCCAAATCAACCAAAAAAATAAATAGGCTTTCTATGGCCCACTATTTGTGAGAGAGATGGCACGCTCAGGACTGGCACACAAGCCCAGAGGCCAATATTAATCTCCCACTTTTTTTTTTTCCAGGGAAAATTTATAAACCCAATAAAATAATAAAAAAATAGGCTTTCTATGGCCCACTATCTGAGAGAGAGAGAGATGGCACGCTTAGGACTGGCACACAAGCCCAAAGGCCAATATTAATCTCCCACTGATTGATTTATTGATTTTTTCAGGTAGAATTTAGAACCCAAATCAAGCAAAAAAATTAATAGGCTTTCTATGGCCCACTGAGTGAGAGATGGCACACACAGGAGTAAGGAGTGGCACACAAGCCCTGAGGCCAATATTTTTCTCCCACTGATTGATGTTGTGATTTTTTCTGGTAGATTTTGGAACCCAAATCAAGCAAAAAAATAAATAGGCTTTCTATGGCCCACTGAGTGAGAGATGACACAGACAGAGATGGCACTCTAGCAGAAATGTCAATCTTAATCTCCCACAAAAAAAAAAAAAAAAAAAAAGGAACTGTCCTTCAATTACTATCTCCCTGCAGTAATCTCAGCCAGGTATGGCAGGCAGCAATAAGGAGTGGACTGATGCACAAATTAAATAAAAAGTGTGGACAAACAAACAAGATAGCTGTGCAGAAAGGAAGGAACAAGAGGATTTGTGCTTTGAAAAAAGCAGTTGGTTTGCACAGCGGCGTACACACAGCAATGCAGCTATCAGGGAGCCTTCTAGGACAGCCCAATGAGCTACAGCGCTGAGGAAAAAAAAAAAAAAAAGGAGCTTCCACTGTCCCTGCACACCGAAGGTGGTGTTGGGCAGTGGAAATCGCTACAGCACAAGCGGTTTTGTGGTTAATGGACCCTGCCTAACGCTATCCCTGCTTCTGACGAAGCGGCAGCAACCTCTCCCTAAGCTCAGATCAGCAGCAGTAAGATGGCGGTCGGCGGGAACTCCCCTTTATAGCCCCTGTGACGCCGCAGACAGCAAGCCAATCACTGCAATGCCCTTCTCTAAGATGGTGGGGACCAGGACCTATGTCATCACGGTGCCCACACTCTGCGTTTACCTTCATTGGCTGAGAAATGGCGCTTTTCGCGTCATTGAAACGCGACTTTGGCGCGAAAGTCGCGTACCGCATGGCCGACCACGCACAGGGGTCGGATCGGGTTTCATGAAACTCGACTTCGCCAAAAGTCGGCGACTTTTGAAAATGTTCGACCCGTTTCGCTCAACCCTAATAATGAGTTATTATGAAAGTAACAGTAACCTTTTACTTCTACATTGTGGTGTGAAAATAATCAAAATGTACAACTTTGCCAACAGTACTTTAACTCCTTCAGTCTCCACACCTTCATGAGTAGGCCAATTTTTACAATTCTGACCACTGTCACTTTATGAGGTTATAGCTCTGGAACGCTTCACCGGATCCCACTAATTCTAGGAATGTTGTTTTATGATGTATTGCACTTCATGATAGTGGTAACATTTATTTGCTACGACTTGAATTTATTTTTGAATAAAATGAAAATTTGGTGAAAATATGGCAATTTTCAAAATTTAATTTTTATATCTTTAAATCAGAGAGTTATGTAAAACTAAATAGTTAATAAATCACATTCCCCACATGTCTACTTTACATCAGCACAATTTTTGAATGCATTTTTTTTGTTAGGAAGTTAAGTGTTGAAAGTTGACCAGCGATTCCTCATTTTTTCAACAAAACTTACAGACCCTTTTTTTTTTTAGGGACCACATTACTTTACAAGTGACTTCGAGGGGTTTATGACAGAAAATACCCAAAAGTGACATGATTCTAAAAACTGTACCCTTCAAGGTATTCAAAACCACATTAAAGAAAATTATTAACCCTTCAGTTGCTTCACATGAATATTTAGAATGTGGAAGGAAAAAATTAACATTTAACTTTTTTTCACAAAAATTTTACTTAGGCCCAAATTTTTTTTTATTTTCACAAGCGTAACAGGAAATAAATTGTTGTGCAATTTCTCCTGAGCATGCTAATGCCCCACATGTTTGGGAAAACCACTGTTCGTGCGCATAGCAGGACTCGGAAGGGAAGGAGTTCCATATGACTTTTTGAATGCAATATTTGCTGGAATAATTAGCGAACGCCATGTTGCCTTTGGAGAGCTCCTGATGTGCCTAAACAGTGGAAACCCTCCACAAGTGACACCATTTTGGAAACTAGACCCCTCAGGGAACTTATTTAGAAGTGTGGTGCGGACCTTGAACACTCAGATGCTTCACAGAAGTTTATAACATTGAGCTGTGAAAATTAAGAAAAAAAAAATCACATTTTTCCTCTCAAAATATTTTTTAGCCACCAAATTTTGCACATTCACAAGGTTAACATGGAAAATTTTACCATGCAATTTGTTATGTAGTTTCTCCTGAGTATGCCAAAACCCATATGTGGGGGAAAACTACTGTTTGGGTGCATAGCAGGGTTTGGAAGGGAAGGAGCGCCATTTCGGTTTTTGAATGCAAAATTTGTAATAATTAATAAACAACCTGCAATGTGGTGTCTGGTACAAGATGTATACATTTAGTTTAAAATAACATATATAATATAATAATGATGGATCATAGTACCTGAAGAATAACACCAGCAGGGGCTCACAAGATCCATGCGATCCATTATTATTACCTCCAGCATCACCCTCTAATGGTTGTATAGTGGCAGGGCCGCTGCCATCACGGCACTACACTACACTGCCCCTCTAGTACTAGTTTGGAAACTGCTGTGTCTCCCTGTCCTCATCACCTGCTGCAGTCGGGACCGGGAGAGGGTGACCAAGTGTCTGTACTAGAAGAGGAAGCAGCCATCATAGTGTTCTGCTGTGCTGGGGGCTCAGCCTACTGACTGCTGCCCTGGCTGTCCACTGTCTTGGGATGGGGCAGGTGGTGAAGGCCCTGCAGCATAGGTAAGTATATATAATAGTGTGCGTATGGTAGTTTGTAAATGGGTGTGTATGGATATACTGCAGATGATACTTCTATATGTAATAGCGTATCTGTAGTATATAGTGTATGTAATGTATAGTGTACAGTATATATATATGATCCTTGTACCTGTAGCATATAGTGTATGTAATAGTGTACAGTATATATACAGTATATATAGATCCTCATATATGTAAGAGTGTATCTGTACTATATACATAGTATATGTAATGTATAGTGTCTGTATACATATATCTATATATATGATCCTTGTACATGTAATAATGTATCTTTAGTATATGTTGTATGTAACGTATAGTGTACAGTATATGTATTTTCCTGTTGATAAATAAGTGTGTGAGCCTATACTGCCTATGGTTCTTGTGTATGTGTGATCCAGCAGGAAGTCACATTTAACCCTTCCTGGCAGATTCCCATTGGACCCCTGGTGTAATCGACCCCCCTGATAAAGGATCCCTTGCAGGGTGCTGGTTTATGTGATGCTATCAGTGTACAGCGACTGTAGAGCGGCCATTTGCAGATGCGCTCTGTGCCCTAATGCCAGCACACAATGCGTGTATGTTCATGAATTATAGAACTCAAACAGTCTCATCTTTAACCCCTTAACCGCCGGCGCTTTTTTGGTTTTTTCGTTTTTCACTCCCCTTCTTTCCAGAGTCATAACTTTTTTATTTTTCTGTCAATATGGCCATGTGAGGGCTTGTTTTTTGCAGGAAGAGTTGTACGTTTGAGCAACATCATTGGTTTTACCATGTCGTGTAACAGAAAATGGGAAACAAATTCCAAGTGCAATGAAATTGCAAAAAAAGTGCAATCCCACACTGCTTTTTTACTGCGTTCACTAAATGCTAAAACTGACCTGCCATTATGATTCTATATGTCATTACAAGTTCATAGACACCAAACATGTCTATTTTCTTCTTAATCTAAGTGGTAAAAAAGATTCCAAAGTTTACTAAAAAAAAAATAAATAAATGCGCAATTTTCCGATACCCATAGCGTCTCAATTTTTTGTGATCTGAGGTCGGGTGAGGGCTTATTTTTTTCGTGCCGAGCTGATGTTTTTATTGATACCACTTTAGTGTAGATACATTCTTGTGATCGCCCGTTATTGCATTTTAATGCAATGTCACAGCAACCAAAAAAACGTAATTCTGGCGTTTTGATTTTTTTCTTGCAACGCTGTTTAGCAATCATGTTAATCCTTTTTTTTATTGATAGGTCGGGCGATTCTGAACGCGGCAATACCAAATATGTGTAAGTTTGATTTTTTTTTTTTATTGTTTTATTTTGATTAGGGCGAAAGGTGGGTGGGCTTAGCGCCTGAGCCCACCTCAAAGTGGGGGATACTGCCAGCTGGCGTACTATTCCGTCAGCTGGCAGAAAGGGATTAATAACACACCTCATCTATAATGCGTGAGTAGACGTCATATACCGGTATAGACCCAATAGAGAATAAGGAAGGTGCCAATATGTAAAAAGGTATAAATTTATTGAACACATATATTACAATGTATACCAGCACTAAATGGCAAAAGGTATAAAAATATACATACAATTACATGACAATACCCTAAAAAATAGGGGGAGAGTAAGGCAGGCTATATATCAGCGAAAAACCAAAAAGGGGGGACCACAATCCTTAGGGTATATACCGCTATATCCAGGATTATACCTTGCTAGCTATTGAACCCGTTCTACGCCCGGGTGGCGAGCATTTATATTGGTATATGGTCTCCATCCTGGTATGTGCTGCTCCATCCTGCGTCCCCATCCTGTCATGTGCTGCACCCATCCTGCGTCCCCATCCTGTCATGTGCTGCACCCATCCTGCGTCCCCATCCTGTCATGTGCTGCTCCATCCTGCGTCCCCATCCTGTCATGTGCTGCACCCATCCTGCGTCCCCATCCTGTCATGTTCTGCACCCATCCTGCGTCCCCATCCTGTCATGTGCTGCACCCATCCTGCGCCCCCATCCTGTCATGTGCTGCACCCATCCTGCGTCCCCATCCTGGTATGTGCTGCACCCATCCTGCGTCCCCATCCTGCGTCCCCATCCTGTCATGTGCTGCACCCATCCTGCGTCCCCATCCTGTCATGTGCTGCACCCATCCTGTGTCCCCATCCTGTCATGTGCTGCATCCATCCTGCGTCCCCATCCTGTCATGTGCTGCACCCATCCTGCGTCCCTATCCTGTCATGTGCTGCTCCATCCTGCGTCCCCATCCTGTCATGTGCTGCACCCATCCTGCGTCCCCATCCTGTCATGTTCTGCAGCCATCCTGCGTCCCCATCCTGTCATGTGCTGCACCCATCCTGCGTCCCCATCCTGTCATGTTCTGCACCCATCCTGCGTCCCCATCCTGTCATGTGCTGCACCCATCCTGCGTCCCCATCCTGTCATGTGCTGCACCCATCCTGCGTCCCCATCCTGCGTCCCCATCCTGTCATGTGCTGCAGCCATCCTGCGTCCCCATCCTGTCATGTGCTGCACCCATCCTGCGTCCCCATCCTGCGTCCCCATCCTGTCATGTGCTGCACCCATCCTGCGTCCCCATCCTGTCATGTGCTGCACCCATCCTGCGCCCCCATCCTGTCATGTGCTGCACCCATCCTGCGTCCCCATCCTGTTATGTGCTGCACCCATCCTGTGTCCCCATCCTAGTATGTGCTGCACCCATCCTGCGTCCCCATCCTGTCATGTGCTGCACCCATTCTGCGTCCCCATCCTGTCATGTGCTGCACCCATCCTGCGTTCCCATCCTGTCATGTGCTGCACCCATCCTGCGCCCCCATCCTGTCATGTGCTGCACCCATCCTGCGTCCCCATCCTGGTATGTGCTGCACCCATCCTGCGTCCCCATCCTGCGTCCCCATCCTGTCATGTGCTGCACCCATCCTGTGTCCCCATCCTGGTATGTATCCAGAAGAAAGATGGGCACACTGTAAAACCCAATGAGGGAGGTGCTGGCTGGACATCAAACGTCAAATATACAAGAAAAACAGCCGCACTCAAAGTCTTGATTTCAATGCAAAAAGAAACTTCTTTGCTTTTGTTCAAGTGTACATGCACCACCTAATAATTTTTATGAGAAGAAAGTAATAAATGATAGCGGACAACGAGGTGACGTTTCGACCAGGTATGGTCTTTCTCAAAACCTCACTGCAAAGATAAATGCGATATATAAGTGTGCTGTACAGATATACATGTAAAAAGAAAAAAACTAATAATACATACATACATACAGATAAAAAACTAATACCCTATGCAAAACTGTAGAACATACAAAATAACAATATAGTAAAGCTACAACAATCTATATACACATATACATATATACAAAGTTACATGCATACGTGCGTGAATATACATACACGCTACTAGATATATAGATAGCAGTATATAAACCACGGACTAAATAAACTCCCAGGGCAAAAAACGTAGGGCAAAAAACCGTAGTATATGAGAGTAGGTAGCAGTCCTCTGGGATTGTGTTGCATTGCACTGGGATTGTGTTGCATGAACGGACTATTCCAAAATATAGAATCACAAGAACATAGCTATATTGAAGTATACCCACAGAGATGTAGTCAGTATTGTATAAGACGCCATATAGACTAACCTTTAGGAGGAGGAGGAGTAAAGGAAAAAGTAGGATGAGAGTCCCCAAGGACTAAAAAGAAACAGAAAGGACATGGTTAAGTATGGTGAACTGGAGATCAGGATAAAGCGAAGGAGATAACAGCCCAATATTTACCAGCTCCAGGCAGAGTATACAGGTAAGTTGTCCGTCACATAGGTGGTGCAGTGGCTCATGTGAGCGCTGTAGGCGCTATAAGTACACCGCAGTAGCGGTTACATCCGGTATCAGCTGGCGTGGGAACGAGGTCTGGCCCGCAAAGAACGGCGCTTGCGCAGTAGAGTCAAGTACCGCAGCTATGAGTAATTTATTAAACATATAAATCGTACATACAAATCAGCAACACAAGGTCCAGGAATGATGCGTATACAAAAGACACTAACACTGTAATAACACCAGAGGTATAACAGGCGGATAGCCTATAACCGGGCATAGTATAACATACATCCTTAAAGTGCTTAGTGCAGAGTAAAGTGCCACGATGTATGACGCTATATCCCTTTTTATATGGTAGTCATAGTATATAATCAGTCCAATATAGGGTAGTAAAGAAGGTAAGCAAATAAAGCAGGTACACCGCCAGTCTTACCCATATAAATGTGCCATTGCGTGCCGCCAGATTCCCTGGTGATCTGTGGGAGTGGCCATCTTCCTGAGGCCGCGCATGCACATATGGAGTCCTCTGCTGCCCGGGGCTTCAGGAAAATGGCCGCGGGATGCCGCGCGTGCGCAGATGGAGATCGCGGCGGCCATTTTACTGAAGCCCCGGGCAGCAGAGGACTCCATATGCGCACGCGCGGCCTCAGGAAGATGGCCGCCCCCACAGATCACCAGGGAAATAGCGCCGATCGCGCGTTTTTTCTTCTCCTGCCCAGTGGATTCAGAAGATGGGCATGCGCAAACCACTACACCACCAACAGAAATATATGCAAGATCTGGGGGAAGAAACAGCGATGTCGCCACGCCCATATGACCTGACCAGCCTGATTGACAGGCGAAAACAGCGACTTTGGTAAGTTATTTTGGCAGCATAGGTGGGGAATCAGGGTACACAAAATAAACTATAGTAACGCACAGCTCAGGCCCTATTTAACAGTATTTTTATCTCGTACTGAAAAAACGGGGTGACAGGTTCCCTTTAAGGAAACTGTCACCCATTAAACATTTCCTTTGAAATGCTCTTCCAGTCTTCGGGGGTTGGCTGTGGCATTACTTCGTTTTGAAGACGATCCCATATTTCTGTAGAAGTATGTTTGACAATATTTGATATTGTTGTTGTTCCAAGCTGAAAATCTAAGTGTAGGGCAGTATAGGAGACCCCAGTGCTAAGAAACCTAAATTACAAAAAAAAAATTCAAATACCGGTAAATATAAAATGTAATATTAATTGGGATCACATTAACATATTTTACTATGTATTTATTCTTAGTACAGTATATCTGTAGAAGTATCATACATCTGTATTTTGAAACATTAACCAACAAATACACAAAAAAAATTGGGGTGGGTTACACGATATTTTAGGTACCCAGAAAACGGAAAGCAGAATGAAGGAGAATGTTGCTTGTAAATCTGGGAAGTGGACTATATCCTTGGCCCTTACAAATTAAAAAAATTATCGGTCCACAGCTGTCTGCTTACCCTTTCCTGGTTTCATAAAAGAGGGGATAAACCAAGCCATTTTAAGACATTTAAGAACAAGTAAAAGTGAAATGCAAGCTTCTGATTTAGTACTACACTTTGCAAACCGACTCCTGTGTTTATTAGATACTAGATTGTGGCCCGATTCTAACGCATCGGGTATTCTAGAATATGCATGTCCCCATAGTATATGGACAATGATGATTCCAGAATTCGGGGCAGACTGTGCCCGTCGCTGATTGGTCGAGGCAACCTTTATGACATCATCGTCGCCATGGCAACCATTATGACATCTACGTCGATACTGTGCCTGTCGCTGAATCAGAAACGTGGGATTTCTACGTCCTTTATGACATCATCATCGCTGTGCCCGTTGCTGATTGGTCGAGGCCTCGACCAATCAAAGACGCGGGATGTCTACGTCCTTTATGACATCATCGTCGCTGTGCCCGTCGCTGATTGGTCGAGGCCTGGCGGCCTCGACCAATCAGAGACGTGGGATTTCTACGTCGATACTGTGCCCGTCGCTGATTGGTCGAGGCCTGTCGGCCTCGACCAATCAGAGACGCGGGATTTCCAGGACAGACAGACAGACAGACAGACGGAAAAACCCTTAGGCAATTATATATATAGATGTTTAGTTAACACAACCAATTTGCTCCGAACCTTTTTCTATGTACATTTTGGAAGGGTTAACTTGTTGTCACCATTGACTTCTGTATGGTGGTCGGGTCCGAAATAATGTTAGGATAACAAAGCAAACCTTGGGACATACGTTTCGCCAAACACTACAATCCTGAACGACCACGACTATAATAATCCATACCGACAAATGGTGTTTACAGACAAAATTACACAAAGGTTTAAAATGAAACATATAAAGACGCTAGAAATGTGTCATATTACTTCAGGGTAAGTAGCAGTCATGAAAAGTCAGGCCTGGCCGAAGCTCCTCCATTAGGTGTTCAAAGGTAGTCAGTGACATTCTACAGTAAGCATAACATTTGTCTGGATGCTTACGTAGAAGTTCATACATAAGGACAAAATACCCTCTTGTAGGCTGTTGGCATAAGAATGGATTCACCCAGCATCTGTGATTCCTACTCGGAGCATCAATGGACGGATAGCCAGTCCCAAACTCCCGGCATAACATCCAGTTAATTTAGGAGCTGTTCAGTAGTGTTCATTGTCAAGTTTATAGCGGCCATAACAGGTTGTTGTTTGGCAAAAAAATAAGAAAAATATATTCAGAGAGGTCTTTACCCTGGAATATATATGGATGTGCTCAGCATAAGACATTTAAAAAAAAAGAGTTTTTATATAGAACTAGGAAGCTAACATACCATACAATAACATGCTGATTCTAAATTGAAAAAAAGATTCGAAAAACTAATTGCATACGGAATGCATATGGATGTCATTCGGAGGGTCCTTTAAAAAAAAAAACGCATGACATTCGTCCAAATTTTTAGGAACAACATCGGACCAATTTTATTTACGCTGATGAGTGTGAGCCCTTACACTGTAAGTCTATGAAGCCTCGTTCGAGGGATGAAGCCACTGAGAAGAGGAGTGGAATAGTGCTGGGGATGATGGCAGTAGGAGTATATTAACCCCTTAGTGACGGAGCCAATTTGCAGCATAACGACCAGGCCAATTTTTACAATTCTGACCACTGTCACTTTATGAGGTTATCAGTCCGGAATGCTTTAACGGATCCCGCTGATTCTGAGAATGTTTTTTTCGTGACATATTGTACTTCATGATAGTGGTAAAATTTCTTCGAAATTACTTGCGTTTATTTATGGAAAAAAAATGGAAATATGGCAAAAAAAATTTAAAACTTAGAATTTTTATGCTCTTAAATCAGATAGATATGTGAGTCACCCACCAGGTACTCGGTAACGGGTCTGGTCGCACTTAAAGGTGATGTCACGGTGGCTGCGACCCGGTCCATGGCCCTGGGCGCCCAATTAAACGGAAAGGTCTTTAAAGGGTTTAATAAAGTTTGAGTTTGACCCCATCTGTGGTGTTCGGTCAGTGGGGTCCGACGTTGCTTAAAGGGGTCCTCTGGGGTTGATGTTATGGCAGCTAGATGCTATAACTTCCCACAGGTGAAGTAGGTCCCCAGGACTCCCAGTGTGTAGATGAGGATGATGAGTGGTGCAGTAAAGAACGGAGGACACAGGTTTGCAGTCTCTTTACCTGGTTTACTGCAGGCTTCAGGTAACTGCAGTCCAGGGCACCAGACAACAGGTACAGGCAGAGTCCGGCCAGCTTGGAAGCGAATTCAGAGTCCCTTTTACCACCCTTTACCAGGTGGAGTTAGAAGCCTTCCTACTAGCGCGGTGATGTTTGAGTCCCTTACTGCCTATGGCTTCTGGCAAGATCCTCACAGTTCTCTCTGTCCTCCATAAAGGTTAGGACACAAACCTGTATGGCAGGTGGTTCGAACCTATTTACAGGGTTTCTATCATGACCCGGGCTCTATATGCCACTGTGCCTCTTTGGTACTAGGGCGGACAGGTTACTTGTAATAATCCAGCTGTCCTGCCGGTTTCTGCTATGCCTCCTAGAGTTCGACACAACCACGGTCTTCCGGCTACCAGAATCTGCGCTCCACCAGGGAGGTAGCCCAAACGCTGCTATTCTCCCCTGGAGTCACTCTTTTGTGCTCCCTTCTCCTGCATGCTCACTAAACAATATTCTTCCTTTCATATTCTCTCTCTTTCTCCAGGAGCTGCAGCAACTCTGGCTGCATGGCCCCTTCAGTCCTTCCAACACTCAAGGTCTGACTGCACTCTTCTCTGTCCTCTGACAGACTGACTCCAGTCAGCTGTCTGGCATCAACTGTCTGAAAACTCTCTTTCCCTCCAGACCAGAATATATTTATAGGGGAGTTCCCCCTAAACCAGGTTTAGCGCTCCCCGTTCTGGCCTGGAGTGTGAATGCTTCTAAGCGTGACATCACTCTCCCCGTGAGGAAAGCAATGCCACTTTAACAACCAGGACCCTGGGGTGTTACATATGTCACACAAAATAGTTAATAAATAACATTTCTCATATATCTACTTTACATTAGCACAATTTTGAGAACAAAATTTTTTGGGGTTAGGAATTAAAAGGGTTAAAAGATGCCCAGCGATTTCTCATTTTTAAAACAAAATTTACAAAACCATTTTTAGGGACCATCTCAGATTTAAAGTCACTATGAGGGATGTACATGACAGAAAATACCCAAAAGTGACACCATTCTAAAAACTGCACCCCTCAAGGTGCTCAAAACCACATTCAAGAAGTTTATTAACACTTTACATGCTTTACAGGAACTGAAGCAATGTGGAAGGAAAAAATTAACCTTTAACTTATTTTTTACAAACATTTTACTTCAGAACCAATTTTTTTTTATTTTCACAAGTGTAAAAAAGAGAAAATGAACCGCAAAATTTGTTGAGCTATTTCTCCTGAATACACCGATACCCCATATGTGGAGCTTGGAAGAGAAGGAGTGCCGTTTGACTTTTTCAATGCAGAATTGGCTGGAATTGAGATTGGACGCAATGTCGCGTTTGGGGAGCCCCTGATGCGCCTAATCAGTGGAAACCACAAGTGATACCATTTTGGAAATTAGACCCCTTAAGGAACTTATCTAGATGTGTGGTCAACACTTTGAACCCCCAAATGCTTCACAGAAGTTTATAATGCAGAGCCATGAAAATAAAAAATCTTTTTTTTCCCTCAAAAATGATATTCTAGCCTGCAATGTTTTATTTTTACAAGGGTATCAGGAGAAATTGGACCCTAAAAGTTGTTGTCCAGTTTGTCCTGAGTATGCTGATTTCCCATATGTGGGGGGGGGGGGGGTTCACTGTTTGGGCACACATCGGGGCTCAGAAGGGAAGTAGTGACTTTCAAAATGCAGACTTTGATGGAATGGTCTCTGGGAGTCAAGTTGTGTTTGCAGAGCCCCTGATGTACTTAAACAGTAGAAACCCCCCCCCACAAGTGACCCCATTTTGGAAACTAGACCCCCCAAGGAGTTTATCTAGATGTGTGGTGAGCACTATGAACCCCCAAGTGCTTCACAGAAGTTTATAATGTAGAGCTGTGAAAATAAAAAAAATCATATTTTTTCCACAAAAATGATTTTTTCACCCCAAAATTTTTACTTTCACAAGGGTAACAGAAGAAATTGGACCACCAAAGTTGTTGTACAATTTGTCCTGAGTACTCTGATACCCTATATGGGGGGGACCACTGTTTGGGCGCATGGCAGAGCTCGGAAGGGAAGGAGCGCTGTTTTGGAATGCAGACTTTGATAGAATGGTCTGGGGGCTTCATGCTGCATTAACAGAGCCACTGATGTACCTAAACAGTAGAAACCCCCCACAAGTGACCCAGTTTTGGAAACTAGACCCCCAAGGAGCTTATCTAGATGTGTGGTGAGCACTTTGAACGCCCAAGTGCTTCACATAAGTTTATAACGCAGAGCCGTGAAAATAAAAAATAATTTTTCTCCACAAAAATGTTTTTTTAGCCCCTATTCTTTTTCCCCAAGGGTAACAGGAGAAATTGAACCCCAAAAGTTGTCCAATTTGTCCTAAGTATGCTGATACCCCATATGTGGGGGTAAACCACTGTGTGGGGATAAACCACTGTTTGGGCGCATGGCAGAGCTCAGAAGGGAGGGAGCACCATTTGACTTTTTGAACGCAAAACTGGCTGGAATCAATGGTGCACCATGTCGCGTTTGGAGATCCTCTGATGTACCTAAACAGTGGAAATCCCCGATTCTAACTCCAACCCTAACCCCAACACACCCCTAACCCTAATCCTAACCATAACCCTAACCCCAACACAACCCTAACCCTAATCCCAACCCTAATCCCAACCCTAATCTCAACACACCCCTAACCCTAATCCCAACCCTAACAATAACCCTAACCACAAACCTAACCCTAATCCCAACCCTAACCCTAATCCAAACACTAATCCCAACTCTAACCCTAACTTTAGCCCAAACCCTAACCCTAATTTTAGCCTCAACCCTAACCCTAACTTTAGCCCAACTCACTTTAGCCCAACTGTAACCCTAATGGGGAAAATGGAAATAAATATATTTTCTTTATTTTATTATTTTTCCTTAACTAAGGGGGTGATAAAGGAGGGATTCATTTACTAATTTTTTTATTTTGATCACTGTGATAGGGTCTATCAAAGTGACCAAAATGAACCAATAGGAAAAATCTTCCTATTGTTGCCGGGTGCCCGCCAGCAGATCTCGGCGGGCGCACTGCGCATGCGCCGGCCATTTTCTTACCGTAAGAAGATGCCAGTGGCCTTGGGGGGAAGCAGGAGGATCCAGAGACACCGGGAGACACTGGTAAGTATGGGGGGAATCGGGGACCCTATTTCTCTGTCCTCTGATGTGCGATCACATTTGAGGACAGAGAAATTAAACAGCAAATCACGCTTTTTTTTTACGGTTGCCGTTATACGGTAATAACGGCAATCGCAACCCGGGGGACGGTAAAAACCGACCCAAATTATGTTCTCTGGGGTCTCTACGCCCGGCAGCTGAGACCCTGGAGAAAATCCAACTCTGGGGGCGCTATACACTTTTTCCACTGTGCCGTTAATTTACGGCGCTGTGATTTAAGTACCCTTAACTGCCGCCGTCAAAAGGCGTATCGGCGGTCATTAAGGGGTTAATACAGTGACAGTACACTCTATGCAAATGCACACAAGTTTAGGGACAAAAGCTATTGGGAGGCTTTTTTAAAGGGGTGGTCCAAAGGCAAAGACATTTTCTTCCTAAGGCCAGGGTAACATTAGCGTTTAGCATCCGATGCGAGAGCATTGAATGCAATATGCTAATGTCCCTCGGCTCCTGCTCTGCCTTGAGCATTATCCAAGTGTCATGATGATGTGTTCCGAAACCCTTGCATGCGAGAATCGAATCACAGGTGCAGAGAAGCAGGAGAGATTAATCTCTCCATCTTCTCCATTGCCTGTCTCTGAATGAAACTTGGATGATATCTGAGTGCAGTGCAATGTTTTGCACACACATATTGACTTGAATGGGTGTGCACTGTACAAGATACGCTGTCAATCACAACATGCTACAATTTTTTTCTAATGCAGAATCTGGTCAAAGTGCAATTCAAGATTTCCTCACATTGCACTTCTCTGTATTATACGGTGAGCCTTTTATCCCTACCTATTTGATGCCATGATCTAAACTATTTTCTAAAATACTTGTGCAGCGCCCCAGAGATCTGGTCGTTGCAGTATGACACTCTGCCACTAAGGGGAGTGATGGTACGTCTGATGGCACTGAAGGAATTCTACTGACCAGGTATCACCAGCACACATTACACTTCACACTCCGGCCACTAGGGGGAGCAAAAGGCTTTATTTATTGGGCCACTCCTCACACTGGTAAAACTAGGGGTTGGATAGGAAGTTAGTCAGAAGCTGACTGGGTTGGATTCAGGCAACATCCCGTGGCAGGGGGTGTTGCAGGGAGAAGACACAGGGGGGTCCCTGTCAGGTGTGGGAACCTGGCAGGTGCCTAGCGAACAGAGCAGAACGTTACGGAACCGCGCCTGCACACCCCGCGGCGGTATCCTAAGAAAGAGACACGAAGCGAAGGATATTGTGGAACAGTGAGAAACGAGATCAAGCACAAAAGGAGAACCAGTAGGAGTCGTGCCGTGAGACCGAGGCAACATCCTACTGAGGCGCGTAGCCGGTGGCCGGAACACCGAGGGAGTAACTGACTCTACGCTTTACTTCAAACTCCGCAGGACAGTTAATTATAGGTTGGCTGTCTCACCTAAACACCTACGAAGACATAGGGGGCAACTGTGGGAGAGGGGCGCCTCTAGGGTCCCGGAAGAACTCCAGACCTTCCCGTCATACGGGTGCGTCCTAGCCATAACATACCTGGGGGACGTTGAACTAGAAAGATCTGGAACGAATTAGAAAGAACGAATGAACGAGAACAGAAGTTGTGAGGACTATTCCGAATGCTCAGCAGGGTAGCACTACAACACACAGGCGCTAGTGGTAGGCACTGATTTCCACCTGCAAAGGGAACTCTGGAAGTGCCCATCGGACCGGCCGGTCTCAGATAGCCCTGTTAAGCGTGCTCTGGATTGGGGATCCTGAAGTCTTCAGTAAAGAGGTAAAGAGACTGCAACCCTGTGTCCTCGTTCTTGACTGCACCTCACACCATCACCATCCACCTTACTGGGAAGCCCTGGGGACATACTTCACCTGTGGGAAGGTATAACGTCCAGCTGCCATTCCATCACCCCAGCGGACCCCACAGCAGCGTCGGTCACCCTGACCGAACACCACAGGTGGCATCACGAATCCCTGATAGACTGTACCACCTTTATTGGATGCCCCTTAGCAGGGTCACGGGCCGGGTCTAGCCACCGTGACAGCCTCAGAACCGAACCAGAGAGGCCCGGTACCGAGAACTCGTGGCCCTGTGTCTGGGGGCGCTCCACTTGCATTCATGTTTCCCTGTCCTTCCTTCACAACACTATCTATCTGCTTTTCTATATTTTTCTTCATTTCCTTTTTGATGACACGTGGTTTGACAATCCCAGGGCATGCTGGGAAACTCAAAAAAAGAGTTATCAGGTGGCAGAGGCTGTGGTGACTGCCTCAACCTCTGCCCGATCCATGAAGCGAAGCATCATCAAATACCTCACTTTCAGGCTCTGGGTTAGTTCCTGCACGCTGTGCACTGTGCAATGTGCACAGTGACAGCTCACTTTCTGTTGTCAGCTCAGATTCGCATTAACAAGCCAGCAATCGAGTGGAGACAAATTACCCGGCATACAGAGATCAGTGATGTGACTTGCGGGTGCATGCCAGATATTCTAACACCGCTCTATTGCTCGCATGTTACTATTGATCTGATCTGACATCAGAGCATGTGCTGTCATTGTGCACATCGTGCAGGGACCTCTCCTGCCCATGAAACACATGTCATGGAATGGCGATCACAGGGAGCTGATGAGCTACCATTGCAGTGGGTCAGCCTGCTGAAGGCACGCTTAACTGCCAATTTATTCCTCTGAAGTTCAACTACAGACAGAACTTCATAGAACAGCAATTTCACTATACACTGCAATACTGAGGAATTGTGATCTATAGTATAAAAACCCCTTTCAAAAGTAAAGAAATTCATTTTAAATAGACCTGTTTGATATTCTCATGATCTATCAAAATTAAGAATTATTTAAAACCATAGTTAAATGCAGAAAAGGTGAAAAATGCATTAAAAAGATCATATGTATACCAAAACTGTTACTTTACAGGGCAACTTTAACTCTGTTTTTCTTTATCTGGTGTAGCGTAGAAGTTGGAGAAAAAGTGGAAAATGTGCTCTGGAAGAGGAGTGCAGCGCCCCAGGGTCCTGGTCTGTGCAGTAATGTAATTCTTCCACCAGGGGGGGTGATGTTACGTCTGATGGCAATAAAGGAGATCACCTTACCAGGTATCACAAACCACATAACACACTTCACACTCCAGTCCACCAGGGGGAGCTTTGCTCCTATCTAGTAGGGCACTCCTCACAATTAGGTAAAACTGGTGGCTTGTATAGGAAGTTAGGCAGAAGCTGAATGGGCATTGACCCAGGCAGAAGCTGACTGGGGATTGATCGAGTGAGAAGCTGACTGGGCTTCACCCAGGCAGCACCTGTCAGGCAGACAGGGGAAAGGAAGAACATCAAACAGTTGCAGACAGAGTGGTCCCTAGCTAGAAGGCCACGGAGCTGCGCCTGACCCACGTGCGGCAGCATCCTAAGAAAGGACACGAAGGGAATTGCGTTGTGGAGCGTGAGAAACAAAGTCATAGCACAAGGAGATGAATCCAGTAGGAGTTCTGCCCTGTAAAAGGCTACCTCCTTCAGAGGCGCAGAAGCCGGTGGCCGGAACACCGAGGAAGCAATCGTCTCCAAGCCTTGCTTAGAGAGACCGGCAGGACAGTTAATTCCACGTTAGCTGCCCGACCTTACACCCAGGAGGCACGGTGGCAACTTGTGGGGGCTAGGGCGTCGTAGGGTCCCTGTAAAAAGCCTCAGGCCATCAGTCATACGGGTTTGTCCTATCCATACCATCTGGGGGACAGAGAGAAAGAGACATTAGTTGTGAGGACCTCACCGAGAAGCTCAGCAGGGAGGGACTACAACACTCAGGCACTAGAGGAAGGCTACTGATTTCCACCTGGATAAGGGGACTCTGGATTTGCCTTCAGACTGGCCGCACTCTGCCTACCCTGTGATCTGGTGCTCTGGACTGTGGACGCTGAAGCCTTCAGTAAAGGTAAAGAGACTGCAAACTTGTGTCCTCGTTATTCACTGCGCCTTACATCATCCACCATCCACCATCTACACTCTGGGAAGCCCTGGGGATACACTTCACCTGTGGGAAGGTATACCATCTAGCTGCCATAACATCACCCCAGCGGACCCCTAAGCAGCGTCGGTCACCCTGACCGAATAACACAGGTGGCGTCACGAACATTTCCCCTTTAAAGACCTTTCCCCCAATTATTAACGGACATTCCCCTAAAGCCACGGACCGGGTCAGCCACCGTGACATCCCCGACGAGAACCGAAGGGCCTGGCTTCGAGTACCCCATTGCCCTACAAGGGGGGGTGATCCTGGTGCTCTAGATAACTATGTTATTTTCTGCAGAGACGAGTCCTGGCTGGAAGAAATTATAGCGGCCTGGACCAGATGAAGAAGAAAAGCGAAGATGAAGGACTTCACCTAGAGATGTCACTAGGGAGTCAGTGTGTTACCAGTACACTTACACTATACACTGTATACTATATACAGCACTCCTGTGTATGATGTCACTGGTGATCATTGTATTGCCAGTACACTGATGCTGTATACAGAGCTCCTGTCCATAATGTCACTGGTGAGTCAGTATTACCTGTACACTGACACTATACACTGTGTACTATATACATAGCTCCTGTCTACAATGTCACTGGTGATCCCTGTATTACCTGTACACTGACACTATATACAGATCTCCTGTGTATAATTTCACTGGTGATGAATGTATTACCTGTACACTATACACTATTTAAAGAGCTCTTGTGTATAATGTGAATGGTGAGTTACTGTATTACCTGTACAATTACACTATACACTGTGTACTTTGTACAGAGCTCCTGTGTATAATGGTAGTTATGGTAATATTAGTATTTTTTTTATTAATTAACAGTATTGTAGTATTCGGTCACAATGTGGTAGTAATATGTGATCTGGTCATGGTGTGGCGGTATTTGTTACCTGTATGAGGTATTATGCAGTCATTATATGGTGGTAATATGTGGTGTGGTCATGGTGTGGTGGTATTTATCCCTTGTATACAGTATTATTCGGTCACTATGTGGTGGTAGTATGTGGTCTGGTCACAGTGTGGAGGTATTTCTCCACTGTATGTAGTATTATTCAATCACTATGTGGTGGAAATATATGGTCTGGTTATGATGTGGGAGTATTTGCTCCTTGTATGCGGTATTATTCAGTCATTATGTAGTGGTAATATGTGGTCTGGTCACAGTGTGGCGGTATTTGTTCCTTGTACACAGTATTATTTGGTCACTATGTCATGGTAATATGTGGTCTGGTCACAGTGTGATTGTATTTATCCTCTGTATGTGGTATTATTTGGTCACTAAGTGGTGGTAATATGTTGTCTGGTTATGGTGTGGTGGTATTTGTTCCTTGTATGTAGTATTATTCTGTCACTAGTTGGTGGTTATATGTTATCTGGTCATGGAGTGGTGGTATTTGTTCCTTGTATGCTTTATTATTCAATCACTATGTGGTGGTATTATGTGGTCTGGTCATGGTGTGGTGGTTTTTGTACCTTGTGTGTGGTATTATTTGTCATTTTAAAAAATGTATGTGACACATTCCCATAAAGAAAAATAAATAAAAATATACCTAAAAAGAGTATTAGATGTTTTAAGAAATGTTTAATAGGTTAGAGTAGGCTAGGGCCCGGCCAAAAGAGTCTACCTTGTCGTGGTGGAAGGCTTAAAAAAATCTTTTAGCTAAAGCAAAAGCTGACGTCTATGTGTGATATGGTCTTCAATGGGAATTGTTAATGTGTCAAAAAATTGAAAGATAATATTCTCCACTATGAGCCTTGATATCAAGAAGGTTGAGTCCCTACAGAGAGGAGATGGACTACACTGCACCATTATAGGAAGAACTAACCAGGACTCAAGACTCAGCAAGTGGTGCAGTACACCCTTCCCTTGGTGAGCATTGCACTCCATACTTCTTTATACACATAATTGTCATCTTGGTCCATCCTTGAGTTTAGTAAACAGTTAAAGTAGTTTACGAAATGGGTAAACCAATTAAGGTGACAATGAAATTTATTAGAAGTAGAAAATTATGTTGAGTACGTTTTTGGGAGCAAAACATTCAGATAGTATTGTAGATTGTAAGCTCTCATGAGCAGGGTCGTCTTATTTCGCTTTAATTATTGTATTGTTAATGTTGTTACTTATGAATGTTGTGTTTGAAACTGTTAAACTGTAAAGTGCTGCTGAATATGTTGGCGCTATATAAATAAAGATTATTATTATTATAGTAAAAATGTGGCACAACAGTACAATCCCTGTGTCGTTATTTTAGATTACACATCCAACAGCAATAAATTTATTGTTTTTCAACAACTGCCAATTACTTTAAGTTTATTAGCATTTATTGATAACATCCTAATGAGATGAGAGCTGTAATAAGCTGTCTAGATGGGGAGCAGAGGACAAGTTTGGCAATGTTCCCGGTAATATTCCATTGTAAATCTGCAAATTATAGTTGCTTGTCCTTGGTATGTAGGAGATTGAAATGTATAAATGTGCAAAGAACCTGTTTTATTTCAGAAAGTCAGACAGCATATGAACCTTTTATTTCCATTACTCCACTTAAACCATCTTTGGTCAAAAAATCAATATCAAAACAACAGCAGCTTAATGAAAACACTACCGTATGTTATTTTTGTGCCGCTTTCATTTAAAATGATTGAATTAATGCTGAATAAAAAGTTGACCATTTCAACATAAAAATGCAGTGTACTGTGCAGCAATGAAAAGAAGCTGTAACTAAGGTAGCATGACACTGTAAAATCAGCGGTGAATAACGTTATTGTTAAAAACTCATGCATCTCTTTAGAAGTACTATTATGAATATGGCTGTAAATGGATCCTGTGCATTAGGCACTAAATGGTCTATGCAATAAGCTGTGTTACACTGACACTGACAGCTTGGGGCCCCAGTGCAAGAAATGTGTCTGGGCACCCCTCCTTTTATGGCGATAAAGCTACAGATATATAGCCACACACACACATACTTGTATATGTCTTACTTAGTCTCCGTTATAATGTATATTGCTGTCCCTTATTACACAGTGTCGTCTCTTGTCGTACAGCTCCGTCCCTTACATATCGCATTATATAGAGCCCTGTTCTTTATTACATACCATCCTCTCTTGTTAGATATATAATGCAATGACGGCTGATGGAGCATGGGAAAGCTTTTTCTAATGAAGGAGCTGATGGACTGGTCGTCTGGTCACCGGCTGCTCCATCAGCACTCATTTTATATCTAACAAGAGAGGACTGTGTAATAAAAGAAGGCGCTGTGAATAACAAAAATAACAAGAATGCTCTATGTATGGGGCGGTGCTGTATATATCATGACATAATACTATGTAATAACGTGATAGCACTGTACATAACAGCAGAGTAAGCTATATAATAAGGGACGGCACTATATATAACTAGACAGGATGATACGTAATAAGGGACAGTGTTATACATAATAAAAGAGGAAAGTATGTATCTAAGGATAGCACTATACATAATAAGTGAGTATACTACCGTATATACTCGAGTATAAGACGAGCCGAGTATAAGCCGACCCCCCCTAATTTTGCCACAAAAAACTGGGAAAACTTATTGACTCGAGTATAAGCCTAGGGTGGGAAATGCAGCAGCTACCGGTGAATTTCAAAAATAAAAATAGATGCTCCATACCGTTCATTATGGCCCCATAGATGCTCCATAGAAAGCTGTGCCATATATAATGCTCTGCACCGTTCATTATGGCCCCATAGATGCTCCAAATAAAGCTGTGCCATATATAATGCTCTGCACCGTTCATTATGGCCCCATAGATGCTCCAAATAAAGCTGTGCCATATATAATGCTCTGCACCGTTCAGTATGGCCCCATAGATGCTCCACATAAAGCTGCCCCATATATAATGCTCTGCACCGTTCAGTATGGCCCCATAAATGGTCCACATAAAGCTGCCCCATATATAATGCTCTGCACCGTTCAGTATGGCCCCATAGATGCTCCACATAAAGCTGTGCCATATAGAATGCTCTGCACTGTTCAGTATGGCCCCATAGATGCTCCACATAAAGCTGTGCCATATAGAATGCTCTGCACCGTTCAGTATGGCCCCATAGATGCTCCACATAAAGCTGTGCCATATAGAATGCTCTGCACCGTTCAGTATGGCCCCATAGATGCTCCACATAAAGCTGCCCCATATATAATTCTCTGCACCATTCAGTATGGCCCCATAGATGCTCCACATAAAGCTGTTCCATATAAAATGCTCTGTACCATTCATTATGGCCCCATATATGCTCCACATAAAGCTGTGCCATATATAATGCTCTGCACCGTTCCTTATGGCCCCATAGATGCTCCACATAAAGCTGCCCCATATATAATGCTCTGCACCGTTCATTATGGCCCCATAGATGCTCCCCATAAAGCTGTGCCATATATAATGCTCTGCACCGTTCATTATGGCCCCATAGATGCTCCACATAAAGCTGTTCCATATAAAATGCTCTGCACCGTTCATTATGGCCCCATAGATGCTCCACATAAAGCTGTTCCATATAAAATGCTCTGCACCGTTCATTATGGCCCCATAGATGCTCCACATAAAGCTGTGCCACATATAATGCTCTGCACCGTTCATTATGGCCCCATAGATGCTCCACATAAAGCTGTGCCATATATAATAATAATAATAATAATAATCTTTTTTTTTATATAGCGCTAACATATTCCGCAGCGCTTTACAGTTTGCACACATTACCATCACTGTCCCCGTTGGGGCTCACAATCTAAATTCCATATCAGTACGTCTTTGGAATGTGGGAGGAAACCGGAGTACCCGGAGGAAACCCATGCAAACACGGAGAGAACATACAAACTCTTTGCAGATGTTGCCTTGGTGGGGTTTGAACCCAGGAATCCAGCGCTGCAAGGCTGCAGTGCTAACCACTGTAGTATCTAATGCTCTGCACCGTTCATTATGGCCCCATAGATGCTCCATAGAAAGCTGTGCCATATATAATGCTCTGCACCGTTCATTATGGCCCCATAGATGCTCCACATAAAGCTTCCCCATATATAATGCTCTGCACCGTTCAGTATGGCCCCATAGATGCTCCACATAAAGCTGCCCCATATATAATGCTCTGCACTGTTCAGTATGGCCGCATAGATGCTCCCCATAAAGCTGTGCCATATAGAATGCTCTGCACTGTTCAGTATGGCCCCATAGATGCTCCACATAAAGTTGTTCCATATAAAATGCTCTGCACCGTTCATTATGGCCCCATAGATGCTCCACATAAAGCTGTGCCGTATAGAATGCTCTGCACCGTTCATTATGGCCCCATAGATGCTCCACATAAAGCTGTGCCATATATAATGCTCTGCACCGTTCATTATGGCCCCATAGATGCTCCATAGAAAGCTGTGTCATATAGAATGCTCTGCACCGTTCATTATGGCCCCATAGATGCTCCACATAAAGCTTTGCCATATAGAATGCTCTGCACCGTTCAGTATGGCCCCATAGATGCTCCACATAAAGCTGTGCCATATAGAATGCTCTGCACCGTTCAGTATGGCCCCATAGATGCTCCACATAAAGCTGTGCCCCATATAATGCTCTGCACCGTTCAGTATGGCCCCATAGATGCTCCACATAAAGCTGTGCCATATAGAATGCTCTGCACCGTTCAGTATGGCCCCATAGATGCTCCACATAAAGCTTTGCCATATAGAATGGTCTGCACCGTTCAGTATGGCTCCATAGATGCTCCACATAAAGCTGTGCCATATATAATGCTCTGCACCATTCAGTATGGCCCCATAGATGCTCCATATAAAGCTGTGCCATATAGAATGCTCTGCACCGTTCAGTATGGCTCTATAGATGCTCCACATAAAGCTGCCCCATATATAATGCTCTGCACCGTTCAGTATGGCCCCATAGATGCTCCACATAAAGCTGCCCCATATATAATGCTCTGCACCGTTCAGTATGGCCCCATAGATGCTCCACATAAAGCTGTGCCATATAGAATGCTCTGCACTGTTCAGTATGGCCCCATAGATGCTCCACATAAAGCTGTTCCATATAAAATGCTCTGCACCGTTCATTATGGCCCCATAGATGCTCCACATAAAGCTGTGCCATATAGAATGCTCTGCACCGTTCATTGTGGCCCCATAGATGCTCTATATAAATCTGTGCAATATATAATGCTGCTGCTGCTGCAATAAAAAAAAATGACATACTCACCTCGCTTGCTTGCAGCTCCTCAGCGTCCCATCTCGGCGTCTCTCCGCACTGACTGTTCAGGCAGAGGGCGGCGCACACTAGTATGTCATCGTGCCCTCTGACCTGAACAGTCAGAGCAAGAGGACGCAGAAGACGGAGCGGCGCCTGGCGGGTGGAACGCGGACAGGTAAATATGACATACTTACTTGCTCCCGGCGTCCTTGGCTCCTTATCCCGGACAGCTGGTCTCCGGATGCCGCAGCCTCTTCCTCTGTCAGCGGTCATCGTTACCGATCATTAGAGGAATGAATATGTGGCTCCACCCCTATGGGAGTGGAGTCCATATTCATAACTTTAATGAGCGGTCCCACGTGACCGCTGAACAGGGGAAGAGCTGCGGCACCCGAAGACCGTGGGACGGGCAGGGGGAGCGCCAGGAGCGCCGGGACTAGGTGAGTATGCGACAGTCCTCGCTCCCCCTCACCCGCCAACCCCACCGCCGAATATGACTCGAGTATAAGCCGAGAGGGGCACTTTCAGCCCAAAAATTTGGGCTGAAAATTTGGGCTTATACTCGAGTATATACGGTATGTACTAAGGGATTGTGCTATACATAATGAGTGAGTACATTATATACTAAGGGACTATGATATACATAGTAAGAGAGTAGTCTTACTAATTCCAGACTCATATTGTGACCCTTACCAATTGCTTGGTCACTCTATTTACCTCCATATATATCAATACATCAAAAGGAGAAAAACACATGGAGTTTGTTTAAAAATTATACAAAAAATCTTTAATTACATATACCAATACAAAAAATATAAACTAACGAACAAACATGAAAGAAGATGATGTGTAGATGCTTAAAAACATATACAGCGAGCCACATATCCATGAAAAGGTATAACACATAATGTATGACAACAGGTGCAGGAGCACCAACCCACCTAACGACTCCCAGAGTGAGTCAGAATGACAAAATCACCCCCTCTGATTGATTAGTCCATGCTCCATTGCAATAAACCTAATCCCCCAATAAGGGGTCTGTCTCCATAGACCATATTGTGACAGCCAAAGGGAGGAAATAGATGTAAATGGGAGAAGGAGGAAGGTATGGATGTAACCTCACCAGTGGCCACGCTGCCTGAACGTCCCCGAAGCGCGTTTCGCCGCTTCTTTGCCCTGCTTTCTCAAGGGGAAGTGTGATACAGTCTTCCTTTGAGGACCTTAAGTATCCTAGGATACCGGTCATGTGCGCATCACATGACCCGGGCTTGTTCAGCACTGCCTGATAACGGCGCATGCGCCCGCCGTCACTATGGAAACACCCACACCCCCGCCGCCCGGACCTGCCCGAAGTGCAGCCGCGAGTGAGTACAGAGTGTCTCAGTCGCGTGCCACACCAGGACTGCACCGGACCACAAGAGGCGGGCGCCCGTGACAGGCGCGCGCACGCGCACCACAGTGTGAAGTTCGCCCTAGGTATTACGTAGTACTAGAAAAGCCATATATAAAATACAAAAACAGATCTTAAAATCCAAAACAGTGTTCGGAACTCCAAGTAGCTTGTGTGCCATTTCGCTACGCTGATGCCTCTATAATATATTCAAGTCCATAATGTATAATGCCGATCCATGCGTAACTTCTTTATGTTGATGCTTTTGTGGATTGTTTCCGAAGTCCATAATATATGTTATATAATCATCAAAGTCCATACATGACACTGCAGTCCCAAAGGGAATCCAATTAAAGAAACATACAAAACCTGTATACAAGACAAAACAGTTAAAATCGAAACCACACAAACAGTTAAAAGTACAGAGAACACAGAGGGATTACTAAGGGGCCACCCAATAATTTCCAATCATAAGAAGGGACCAAAATTAAGTGCCTCATTAAGTCCAGCTGGTTTCATAGTGCCTAGTGTAACAATCCATTTTAATTCGCGTTGGGCGAGGAGTTTTTTTATGTCACCTCCTCTAATGCCTGTATGCACCACATCTATACCCCTCACCATAAAGTCCTTAGGGTTACAATTATGCACTAACCTAAAATGCTTAGGTATTGTTTTAAGTGTTGTCACATCCTCGACAAGCCTTGCCGCACTGATGTCCCGTACGTGTTCCCTTACACGCACTCTCAATTCACGTGACGTCAGTCCTATATAGACTAGGGAACAACTGCATGTGGCGTAGTAGATCACATTAGAGGTATTGCACGAGATATATTCCCTTATCTGGTATTCCCTCTTACTATCCGCTGAGCAGAAAGATGTTGTTCGGACCATATTAACACAGGCTACACAGTGCCCGCACTTAAAAGAACCTTTAACTTGATGTGTTATACCAAATGGATTGGTACTTGGTGCCACATAATGGCTGGATACCAAGAGGTCTCTGAGATTTTTCGACCTACGCGGGATCATTAAGGGCCTTTCACTGAGAATCGGTCCCAGGGAGGGTTCAGCACTCAAAACGTGCCAATATTTGGTTAAAATTGCTCTCATGCTCTCCCACTCGTGATTATATACCGAAATAAAGCGGATCATATCATCCTTATCTTCCTTTTTGGCATTGCCATGTATCAGTGAATCCCGATTTTTTACTTTCGCTCTATTGTATCCGTTTTTAATGCATCTTGTGCTATAGCCTCTGTCCCTGAATCTCTGCTTCAAGTCCAGGGCCTGTTTCTCAAATCTCTGATCCGTCGAGCAGATTTAATCCAGTGATGTCTTTCTCGGCAGAGCTCCAAAAAATCCTGTTAAGAGCTTTTGATTTAGGCATAATTAACAAACAAGTTCTGGACGGGCTAACGGTGAAATTCCCGAAAATACCTACTCTGTATCTGCTTCCAAAGGTACACAAGGATGCCGTCAACCCACCGGGATGTCCGATTGTGTCAGGGATTGATGGCTTATGTGATCCGATCTGTAGATTTATAGATCATTATTTAAAACCTTTAGTCGAGACCTTACCCTCATATGTAAAAGACACAACGGATGTCTTGTGTAGGGTTGACGCCATCTTTGTTGAGGAAGGGACGCTGCTGGTAACAGCAGACGTCGAGACGTTATACACATGCATTAATCACTCAGATAGTTTGAGAGCGGTCCGCTTCTTCCTCGAGGCCTCCAACCTGGGTGGCCCTTTGTGTGAGCTTATCATCCAGCTGCTGCACTTTACCCTTACACATAATTTTTTTACGTTTAAAGATCAGTTCTACCAGCAAAAGCGTGGCGCGGCCATGGGTGCGGCCTGTGCCCCCGCGTACGCTAACCTCTTTCTGGGTTTCTGGGAGAGGTTGGTTTTTGGTGACGCGGGGGCGGGGGCCGCTGACCATGTGCTGTGCTGGCTGCGTTACATAGATGATGTTTTGTTTTTTTTGGCGGGGGTCAGTGCAGCAGCTGGATGAATTTATGGGAGAGCTCAATAGGAATGATTTCAATATTAAACTGACTTATAGGTATGACTATCATAAAATTGATTTTTTGGACATCAGTCTGGAAGTGGATTCTACCTTGTCCGTCCAGACTGATGTCTTTCGTAAAACAACATCAGTTAACGCATTAATACATGCGAAGTCGGCACATAGGCCACTATAAGGGCCGTCCCGGTTGGACAGTTCTTGAGGATGAGGCGGATCTGCTCGACGGATCAGAGATTTGAGAAACAGGCCCTGGACTTGAAGCAGAGATTCAGGGACAGAGGCTATAGCAAAAGGTGCATTAAAAACGGATACAATAGAGCGAAAGTAAAAAATCGGGATTCACTGATACATGGCAATGCCAAAAAGGAAGATAAGGATGATATGATCCGCTTTATTTCGGTATATAATCACGAGTGGGAGAGCATGAGAGCAATTTTAACCAAATATTGGCACGTTTTGAGGGCTGAACCCTCCCTGGGACCGTTTCTCAGCGAAAGGCCCTTAATGACCCCGCGTAGGTCGAAAAATCTCAGAGACCTCTTGGTATCCAGCCATTATGTGGCGCCAAGTACCAATCCATTTGGTATAACACATCAAGTTAAAGGTTCTTTTAAGTGCGGGCACTGCGTAGCCTGTGTTAATATGGTCTGAACAACATCTTTCTGCTCAGCGGATAGTAAGAGGGAATACCAGATAAGGGAATATATCTCGTGCAATACCTCTAATGTGATCTACTACGCCACATGCAGTTGTTCCCTAGTCTATATAGGACTGACGTCACGTGAATTGAGAGTGCGTGTAAGGGAACACGTACGGGACATCAGTGCGGCAAGGCTTGTCGAGGATGTGACAACACTTAAAACAATACCTAAGCATTTTAGGTTAGTGCATAATTGTAACCCTAAGGACTTTATGGTGAGGGGTATAGATGTGGTGCATACAGGCATTAGAGGAGGTGACATAAAAAAACTCCTCGCCCAACGCGAATTAAAATGGATTGTTACACTAGGCACTATGAAACCAGCTGGACTTAATGAGGCACTTAATTTTGGTCCCTTCTTATGATTGGAAATTATTGGGTGGCCCCTTAGTAATTCCTCTGTGTTCTCTGTACTTTTAACTGTTTGTGTGGTTTCGATTTTAACTGTTTTGTCTTGTATACAGGTTTTGTATGTTTCTTTAATTGGATTCCCTTTGGGACTGCAGTGTCATGTATGGACTTTGATGATTATATAACATATATTATGGACTTCGGAAACAATCCACAAAAGCATCAACATAAAGAAGTTACGCATGGATCGGCATTATACATTATGGACTTGAATATATTATATAGGCATCAGCGTAGCGAAATGGCACACAAGCTACTTGGAGTTCCGGACACTGTTTTGGATTTTAAGATCTGTTTTTGTATTTTATATATGGCTTTTCTAGTACTATGTAATACCTAGGGCGCACTTCACACTATGGTGCGCGTGCGCGCGCCTGTCACGGGCGCCCGCCTCTTGTGGTCCGGCGCAGTCCTGGTGTGGCACGCGACTGAGACACTCTGTACTCACTCGCGGCTGCACTTCGGGCAGGTCCGGGTGGCGGGGGTGCGGGTGTTTCCATAGTGACGGCGGGCGCATGCGCCGTTATCAGGCAGTGCTGAACAAGCCCGGGTCATGTGACGCGCACATGACCGGTATCCTAGGATACTTAAGATCCTCAAAGGAAGACTGTACCACACTTCCCCTTGAGAAAGCAGGGCAAAGAAGCGGCGAAACGCGCTTCGGGGACGTTCAGGCAGCGTGGCCACTGGTGAGGTTACATCCATACCTTCCTCCTTCTCCCATTTACATCTATTTCCTCCCTTTGGCTGTCACAATATGGTCTATGGAGACAGACCCCTTATTGGGGGATTAGGTTTATTGCAATGGAGCATGGACTAATCAATCAGAGGGGGTGATTTTGTCATTCTGACTCACTCTGGGAGTCGTTAGGTGGGTTGGTGCTCCTGCACCTGTTGTCATACATTATGTGTTATACCTTTTCATGGATATGTGGCTCGCTGTATATGTTTTTAAGCATCTACACATCATCTTCTTTCATGTTTGTTCGTTAGTTTATATTTTTTGTATTGGTATATGTAATTAAAGATTTTTTGTATAATTTTTAAACAAACTCCATGTGTTTTTCTCCTTTTGATGTATAGTAAGAGAGTATACTATGTAGTAAGGGACTGTGCTATACATAATAAATGAGTGCACTATATACTAAGGGACTGTGCTATACATAATAAGTTTAAAGAAAACAGAAGGCTAGCACTCGACTAATATGCTAATGTGCTAGTGAGCAGAGCCAATGGTCCCATCAATAATAGAAAATATAATCACTGCACTCGTACATATGGAGATATTTGCTTCAAGTGGATAGTTTATTTACATAGAGGTGCAGAGGTGGAGCGACAGGAAAAAAACGTTTCGGCCAACCAGTGGCCTTGATCACAATATCACCTTATTGAAGGTTCTTTCTAGAATTGAATATGTGATGTCGCTGAAGTAGTCAGATATGGGATAAATATAAATGGTCCACACTGAGGAAAATATGCACAAAGGTCCAAACATGAACCACCAGGGAAGGTATAAAGTGCACAGCCAGAGGGAGTTTGTGGCGTGGTGTTGAACCAGCTATGTCCAGGTAGATGGCAGTTAGGTTAACAACGCTGTATAGGGTAAATGAGTAGAGAAGCTGTTCCCCTGCTTAGACACACATTGTGCCAGCTCTTCCCACTTAGCCACCAACGCTGGCTTCCACGGCCGGGATCGCAGTCACCGCTGTGCCACCAAGGGATCTATACCTTTCCGTACCATTCTCTGGTCATTTACCCTATACAGCATTGTTAACCTACTGTAACTGCCATCTACCTGAACATAGCTGGTTCGACACCACGCCGCAATCTCCCTCTGGCTGTGCCCTGTATACCTTCCCTGGTGGTTCACGTTTGTACCTTTGTGCATATTTTCCTCAATGTGAACCATAATCCAAAATAGTAACCAATTACATTTAATGTATTATATGCATTAGTTTTTTCATCTTTTTATTGCACTTTTGATCATTTTTTTGCAGGGTACGGCAGGGCCCCTTTATGTTGGCTTGGTTTTTGTGTGGTGCATTTATATATATAATGCTGGATGGCCCGCCTGCTAATACTATGGGCATGATCAATAGGTTGTCTAGACACTGTGCATCACACCTATCTGTGTGACTAGTGTCTTATGCGAGCCAACCCTTCTATTAATTAGGTGAGTGGGTGGTTGTTCTCATCAGTAGCTTGCACCTGTGCTGCTCCAGCCTTTATCAGTGGGGGCCTGCTGCACCATGCTAGTGCATTTGTCATTTGACAAGGTTTTGGTGAGTCTGCTTTTCATGATGTGTTTTTTTAGTTTCTCTATGTTAGCTATAAGAAGATAGCAAAGCGTTTTCAAGTTGCCCTGTTCGAAATGTAATTAGGAAATGGCAGTGAACAGGAACAGTGGAGGTCAAGATAAGGTCTGGAAGACCAAGAAAAATGTCAGTGAGAGCAGCTCATAAGATTGCTAGAGAGGCAAATCAGAACCCCAGCTTGACTGCAAAAGACCTTCACTAAGATTTAGCAGACTCTGTAGTAGTGGTATATTGTTCAGCTGTTTATAAACACCTGCCCAATTATGGCCTTCATGGAAGAGGCATCAGAAGAAAACCTCTCCTGCACCCTCACCATAAAATTCAGAGTCAGAAGTATGCAAAAGTATGCAAAAGAACATCTAAACAAGCCTGATGCATTTTGGAAGCAAGTCCTGTGGACTGAAAAATAAAAATAGAACTCTTTTTTCTGGAAAAAAAAAAGCTGAAGTTGACTGGTAAATTCTTCCATTGCTGAGAAATCAGTGATTGAATTGATATACAAATGAGGCTGAAGAGCTATTTGTAGATCTGAAGCCTCTGTCACTCTAGTTCTATTCCCCACCCAATGCTGCCTCATCATGCTTGACTACAGCCTCTATTGTTACACACCTTTCCCTGGTATCCCAAGTTCTGCTTCCTTCACCTCAGTCCGCTCCCGTCTGCTGTGCTCCATATTGGGTTTGGCCAGTTACCCAATGTGGCTCATTGACGTCATCATCTAATCCTATTTAAGTCAGACCCATTAGGATACACACCTCTGTTTTAGGATTGAGACTCTAGGCTTCCCATGTGCGTTTTTGTTTTCTGCACCAATGTCCAGGGTCCTTGGGCCCACCCAAAGATTTACTTAGAGAATCCACCTAGCCAGGTGAGCCTAACACAATCCTAAGACCATGGATTGCAAAGGTACAGCAGCCACAACAACATTACAGTGGAATACAGATAATCTGTCTGGATTGGTGGTGCAACTTGCTGGTAGCCAACATGAACTTGTCCTGCTGTTTTACCAACAACACCTGCCACAACCTAATACTCCGCTGCAACATTCAGCCTGGGAAACATCTCCATATTTACCTACTCCTGCACATTTTTAGGGGGCTTCAAAGGCTTTCTGTGGTTTTGTGAACCAATGTACCACACTCTTTGAATTGTGTCCTCAGCAGTTTTCTTCTGACTGGTCCAAAGTGACATATATTCTTTTGTTTTTATTTGGAGATGCCTTGGCGTGGGCTACATCTGTCATGGTTCTGTTGTTGGGTGTCTCAGGACCAGGAGTTCCTTCCCTAATGCTAAGGGCGCCCTAGCTGGCCCTGTTCCCTGGATTACTTCTGATGGAGCCTTAGCTCCTGAATTCGCCCTCAGTCTGTACCATTCCTCCACCCAGGGAAGAGGGGAGTAGTAGTGTACCATAATACAACAACCAGACTAAGAAGGTAGAGCAAACAGGGATAAAGCAAAATACCAAACATACAAATATACTCCTACAAACAACAGGAATGCAGCTGGGAGTGGAGGATGGGGTAAAAGTAAAGTAGGAGAAGGAGGTGAAATTAGCACACACCCAAAACCTAGCAAAAGTCTAAGATAAATCCACCAAACGCCTTCTCAAATAATAACCACCAACCTCCTACCATGCAGCAAAAGCTAGCTCTGGCAATGAGTGCTTGCCAGGGCCCAGATTATATAGGTGATGGGTAGGGGCTAACAGTGAACAGCTGAGCCTTAATGCAGAAAAGCTTCCAGGAGCTTTCAATAGAGCAAATTAACCCCTGCATTGCGAACAGAAACCTGCACTGTTTATTATGAAGGTGAAGTGCTTCTAATGAGTGCAGGAATGGAAGAAATCAGAGGTTGCGGTCTTCTGGCTCCTCTCTGTTGTTGTAAACCCTTGACAACGCCATTGTGGGATAGAAATGACCCTATGTTGCATTGTCTACAATTGTGCCTGACTGCTTTGTATCAAGTGTTTGATGAACCAGGTCGCATTCACTCTGCTATTGATTTCATACTGTGGCTAAGACAAGGGATTAACTCAGTGGGATATTATGCCATCCAGTTACCTACCCTGTTAGCCTGGAACAATGAAACTCTCATGGCTGTCTTCTATGCTGGCCTGTCCAGTCATGTCAAAGATGAATTTATGGTTAGAGATTTGCCTTGTTCACTGGACGATTTAATTTCCCTTGCAACTCGTGTGGACTTACATTTCAAGAACAAGCTAGGGAAAAAACTCTGGATTTTTATGTCTCATTTCTAAGAGCATCTTCAAAATCCCCTCCCAGACCAGCCCTACTAGAATCTATGCAAATCGGTTGGAGGAGATTGTCATGGGCCACAAGATTCCGTCAACTTTCACAAGGATTCTTTTTATATTGGGCTAAATAGGATTACTCTCATACAAACTGTGCTAAACTACTGAAGTCCAAACAGCGAAACTTCCACGGATTGAGGTATCGCCTTGGGAGTAAAGGCCCCGTCACACATAGCGAGATCGCTAGCGAGATCGCTGCTGAGTCACAAGTTTTGTGACGCAACAGCGATCTCAGTAGCGATCTCGCTATGTGTGACACGTAGCAGCGATCAGGCCCCTGCTGTGAGATCGCTGGTCGTGTCGGAATGGCCTGGGCCATTTTTTGATCGTTGAGGTCCCGCTGACATCGCTGAATCGGCGTGTGTGACGCCGATTCAGCGATGTCTTCGCTGGTAACCAGGGTAAACATCGGGTTACTAAGCGCAGGGCCGCGCTTAGTAACCCGATGTTTACCCTGGTTACCATCGTTAAAGTAAAAAAAACAAACGCTACATACTTACCTACCGCTGTCTGTCCCCGGCGCTGGGCTTCTCTGCTCTGGTTGTGAGCGGCGGGCAGCCGGAAAGCAGAGCACAGCGGTGACGTCACCGCTCTGCTTTCCGGCCGCTGTGCTCACAGCCAGAGCAGAGAAGCCCAGCGCCGGGGACAGACAGTGGTAGGTAAGTATGTAGCGTTTGTTTTTTTTACTTTAACGATGGTAACCAGGGTAAACATCGGGTTACTAAGCGCGGCCCTGCGCTTAGTAACCCGATGTTTACCCTGGTTACCCGGGGACTTCGGCATCGTTGAAGACAGTTTCAACGATGCCGAAGTCTTTCCCCTGATCGTTGGTCGCTGGAGAGAGCTGTCTGTGTGACAGCTCTCCAGCGACCAAACAGCGACGCTGCAGCGATCCGGATCGTTGTCGGTATCGCTGCAGCGTCGCTAAGTGTGACGGTACCTTAACTCTATCCTCCACTAAAAATAAGTTACTCGCTCCTATGTCTGTTTCCTTTGATTCCTCTGTGTTTAAGGGATAACCATTCATTGATTCTGAAGCAGCAGAGAATCTTATGGACTTCTCTTTAGCAAAAAGGATGAAATTATTTTGGCATCTTTGCAGACACTTCTAAACCTAATATCCGCAAATGGCTGTGCAAATATTTGTGGTTGTATCCAATTCCGCACAGAGATGTTAATAGTTCAGATTAGTGCAGTACACACTGAAAACTTTTTTATTTTATTTAGCCAGCTTCTGATGCACCAGTGCTTTTGGAATTGTGGTTACAGCTTTATGCTCTGGTCATTAACTGGTCTACTATCCAGATTATCTAGTGGTGTCCATATTGTTTTTGCAATTGCCTTAAAGCTCTACACCAGCCACCTCTTCTGAAACTTTGTTCTGCATCCACTGCCTCCAATTTGCCGGCTTCCTATCTGGACTTTGCAGATGTCTTCTCCAAGCAGAGGGCTAAACCGCTACCTCCTCAACGGCCATATGACTGCGTCATTGCCATTCTTCCAGGCATGGGACCACCCAGAGGGAGAATTTATCCTCTATATCTTCCAGAGACTGAGGCAATATCTACCTACACTAAAGAGAACCTAGAGAAAGGATTCATTCAAAAATCTTCATCAACAGCTGGTGAATGTTTCTTCTTTATTAAAAATAAAGATTGATCTTTGAGACCGTGCATAAATTATTGGGGCTTGAATAAAATCACTCTGAAATACCATTATCCATTGCCCTTCACCTCTGAGTTATTTTTATTTAACACTTATAACAGGTGCTATTATCTTCTCTTAGTTAAAACTGTTTGGTCCATATTACCTAATCTGCATCAAGGAGGGCAATGAATGGAAGATGGCATTCAACAACCGGGATGGTCACTATGAATATCAAGTGATGCTTTTCAAATTGTGCAATGCACCAGCGGTGTTCCAGAACTTTGTGAGGTCTGTGATGATCGTTTTTGATGTCCTGTATTCGTATGTCTCAGTCTATCTGGACAACATGTTAATCTTCTCCAGACACTTGGACTTTATCTCTTCTGGTGGTCTTCATTTGGACCCAGACAAAGTTTCCATCATTTTAGATGGAGAACAGCCAGTTGGTCTCAAGTTCCACCAAAGATTCCTCAACGTTGCTAATTTTTACCTCCAGTTTATTAAAAACGACTCTCAAGTGGTTGCTCCACTTATAACCCAAACTTGGAAGGACGCTAATTCCCAAAACTGGTCTGGGGAGCAGTACTTACGAATATTCTCCAGCTTCCACCAATATAATTGGCCACACCTGCTTCATTGGGTCAAATTTGTCCAGAACAATCCTGTTTCAGAGTCTTCTGAGAAATCTCCATTTGTTGCAGTGTCCGGCCAAAAACCTTGCCTCTCTCTGCCTATTCCATCTTAAATATATAATAGAACCCAACCCCAAAGAACTTAGTCAAAGGGATAGGACACCGGTGCAAATACTATGCCTCAATTAACAAATAAAACCGCTTTTTATATAGATATTTTCTACATTTATAAAATTACATGCATAAAAGGCAAGGTTACATACTCTGCAGTAGGTCAATTATAGCAAGATTGCTGAATATATATATATCACCAATCATGGTTATAGTTATTAGTGTTTTTCTTTAACTACTGATACACCACTGGTGTAGGAACATGCAACTGGGATTTTACCACAGTTAGCCCAATATAATAAGCAGTATATGTCTATAATGGTGTTCCCAGGTGTATGTCATGAGAGCAGGGCATATACCGTATTTTTCAGGCTATAAGAAGACGTTTTTCCTTGTTAATTTTGGAGTAAAGTGGGGGGTGCATCTTATAGTCCGGATGTACTTTATCTTATAGTCCGACTGTGGATGGGGGGGAGAGGGGAGCCCCAGCAGCAGGGGAACTTGTCACAGGAGGCAGGAGCCTGCTGCTGCAACTAACACGTGTACCTGCTGTTAAAGAAAATTAATATTCACTGCTCCTCAAGCCCATAGTCTCTCCCACCTCTATGCAATGAAGTCAGCACAGAGAGATCGGAGTGGAGAGTGGTGAATATTAATTTTTTGTAATAGCATTCACACTTTTACCCGCAGTCGCTGCAGGAAGTGAATATTCACTGCTCTCCATTCCCATAGACCCGGGCGTCGGGAGCAGTGAATATTCCAGCAGCTGAACTCGACATATGGGGGTCCAAGGCAATGACATCATGCACTGCTTATGAGTCGCCCACCAGGGCAGCGGGATACTCGGTACCGAGTCCAGTCTTAAAGAGGATGTCACGGTGGCTGTGACCCGGTCCGTGGCCCTGGAACTCACTGTAAAAGGGGAACGATCTTTAAAGGGAATTGTGATAAAGTCTGTCGTGATGCCACCTGTGGTGTTCGGTTCAGTCAATAGGGGGACCGACGCTGCTTTAAAGGGGTCCTCTGGGGGATGTTGTTGCAGCAATGATGGTAACACTTACCACAGGTGAAACGGGGTCCCCAGGGTCTTAAGATGTATGGCGATGATGGTGTATACCGGTGAATGACTGAAGGACACAGCGTTGCAGTCTTTACCTGGTTTACTGAAGTTGTCACAGGCCTCAGTCCAGGGTACCGGCAACAAGTACATTAGGAGTCCAGGGAGCCCGGAAACAAGTGAAATCCCCTTGGCAAGTCAGGTTGGGAGCCTTCCACTTTGCGCTCGCTATAAGTCCCTTGCTGCCTGAAGTGTCCTAACAAGGTCCTGGTTCTTTCCCCTGTCCTGGGACAGGTACCTGTATGGTGGGCTGCTTGAGCCATTCCTGCTGGGGTCTCTGCATGGTGACTCCAGGTTCCAGAATGCTGCTGTACCACAGACGTAATTTGGGCAATATATGTGTAGTTCTGTGCCCTCCGGTTCTGCTGTAAGGCTTGCAGTTCCCCACAGCCTTGGGCTCCCGGTACCCGGTCTCTGCGCTCTGGCTCCTCGGAGGCCCACTTGCAGCCTCCTTGAGCCCTATTCTCTCCTCTGTGCTCCTTTCCCTTCACTGTCTGCTCCTGACTAAACTGCTCTCACTGGTCTCCTGGGACCAACTGTCTGACCCCTCCTCCAGACCAGGATCTTTATTCAGGAAAGCTGCCCTGAAACCAGGTTTTGAGCTCCACTTCCTGGCCTGGATTCAGAAGGTGTTGTGTGTGAGGTTTACCTGCCAAAGAGATCCCTCTTGTTTCCAGGCATAGCACTACCCTCCCCAAGAGGAAGACAGCACTACTGTGGTACCCGAACTCCTGGGGTGCCACACTTACACACTGAAATCAGCTGCTGGCATCAGCACAGGACGCAGCGTTGCGAGGGACCAAAGGGAAGGTAAGTAGAATTGTTTATTTTTTTCTGTGAGATGCATGATGGGGCCATGTGTACCCGGATGTGGGGGCCATGTATACCATGATGGGAATGGGGGGGCATGTATACCATTATGGGGAGGCATGTATACCATGATGGGGCCATGTATACCAGGATGGGAATGGGGCCATGTATATGATGTTGGGGATGGGGTGGCCATGTATACCATGATGAGGATGGAACCATGTATACCAGGATGGGGATGGAGCTATGTATACCTGGATGGGGATTGGGCCATGTATACCATGATGGGGATGGGACCATGTATACCAGGATGGAGATGGGGTCATGTATACTAAGATGGGTACGGGGGCCATGTATACCTGTATGGGATGTGGTCGTGTATACCAGGATAGGGAGCCATGTATACCAGGATGAGGGGCATATATACCTGGATGGGGTGCCATGTATTTAAGGATGGAGGGCCATATATACCATGATGTGGTTCTATGTATAACAGGATGGAGTGTCATGTATGCCAGAATGGGGGGCCATGTGTACCTGGATAGGGGGCCATATATACCTGGATTGGGGACCATGTATATTTGGATTTGGGGCTGTTAGGGATCGAGTTCCCGCCTCTACACAGGGGGAATCTCGAGCCATCTCCACTGCGGTCTCCCATTCTTCTCCTACCGCAGTGGAGCCTGCTCAGCGGAGGCGTCGGTCCCAGCGTCTCGCTCTGTCTGACACTGTGCAAAGGTTACTGCTGCCTTTCCAGCTTCTGCCATTGTAGCCAGTACTGGACAGCGGCGAGCAGACATCTTTGGGACCACGTCCTACTTTTCCCCTTCTGAGAATGCCCATGGTAAGATCTCTCATTGGAGATCAAGGGTCACATGCTCAGGTACTGCAGCAACTCTCATTGGTCCTCTAGGAAGGTCCTGAAGTTGCTCAAGTTCTGTGGCAGCCTCCCATTTGTCCTTCTGGGAAGGTCCTGTAGTTACTGCAGCTATAAAAGGTTCGCATGACCGCACGGCCATGCACTAGTATTAATCCTTGTTATGTGCTTTGCGTCAGTGTGGTCATGTAGGCCTGTGGTCAGGGTCGGCTGTAAAAGCCATTAGAATACCGGCACCTCCGGTCAGGAGTTTGGTTGCATGTATTCAGGGCCCGGCTGAAAAAAGCCACTAGAATACCGGCTCCTCCGGTGAGGAATTGGTTGTGTGCTTTCCTGACTGCATGACCACTGACTGCTATCTGCTCAGCAGTTATCTGTGTGCTCCTGTGAGCTTAACAGGACACAGTCCTTTTCTATATCAGCGACTCTGTGAGGTAACAGAGTTTGCATATACCGCCATATAGTGCCATTAACTAGCAGCAGGTTCCTCCTGCACGGTGGACCCTGGGCTGCGAACGCCCCAATAACTTCATCTATTTACTCGGTGCGTTCCGCTAGCTCTAACAGAATATTAACGCCAGGGTCTGGCTAGTAAATGGCAGACAATCAGCGTCTACAGAGGTACATCCAGCAGCTGGAGGGTAGGTTGACGGCTGTAGAACGCACAACCTCAGCTGTGGATGTTGCCGCAGTCGCTGTTCAGGCTGCTAGTGTGGCTGCAGCCAGTTTGTCCTCTGCCACTCCTGCTCCGACTTTATCCCGTCTCCCGCTTCCAGACAAGTTTGCTGGTGACAGTAAGCAATGTCGGGGATTTGTGAGTCAGTGCTCCATACATCTAGAGCTTCTGGCTGCACTCTTTCCTACGGAATGGGCGAAAGTGGGTTTTATCTTATCCCTTTTGTCGGGCAGGGCGTTGGAGTGGGCAACGCTGCTGTGGGAGCGCAATGATCGTGTAGTGCAGAGTGCTCCTCTCTTCCTGGACTCTCTGAAACAGGTCTTTCTAGGACCTCGTGTCACCCACAATACGGCGCTCCAACTGTTGGCAATAACACAGGGTTCGACCATGGTCAGCCAGTTCGCCATCCAGTTCCGGACTCTGGTCTCAGAGCTGGAGTGGCCAGATAAAGTCCTTATTCCGGTGTTCTGGAAAGGACTGGCAGACCATCTGAAGGACGCCTTGGCCACCAGGGAGATTCCCACCACACTGGAGGAGCTCATTACAATATCTACCCGCATCGACCTCCGTTTTAACGAGCAGTGGTTAGAGCAGATCCAGTGTAGGCAGAGTTTCCGGCTGGCTCCCACCTTAGCCAGACCTCTAGAATCTTCCGTTCAGGGATCCGACTCCCATAAGGCCATGGAGGTTTCTCGAGCGGGACCTAAGTCCCGGGCCACTCGAGTACCCGTGGTTTGTAATATTTGCCAACAATTAGGACATTATGCTAATAAATGTCCACAGCGGTCGGGAAAACGATTGCGTCTAGTAACCATTGGAGGTGGTTCACTAGACACAGCGGCATTTTCCTGCAAGCTGTCCTTTAAAGGGACAATTGTTATGATGCGGTGGTCTAGGAGCAACATGGAACGAGCTCTGAAGGACGTGGTAACTGTACTGACCGCAGTCCCTAAGCTCAACACAACACTAGAAGCAGCCGTGGAATGCTCCTAACTCTCCCTATGCATCTCGTCACAGCCTAAGAGCTAACTACCCCGAAAGACAGAAGCAGGAAAACTATCTTGCCTCAGAGAAAATCCCCAAAGGATAGATTAGCCCCCCACAAATAATGACTGTGAGTGGAGAGGGAAAAAGACATACACAGAATGAAAGCAGGATGAGCACAGGAGGCCAGTCTAGCTTGATAGATAGGACAGGATGGAATACTGTGCGGTCAGTATAAAACACTACAAAAATCCACGCAGAGTTTACTAAAAATCTCCACACCTGACTAAAGGTGTGGAGGGTAAATCTGCTTCCCAGAGCTTCCAGCAAGACAGAATTAATTCATACTGATAACCTGGACAAACATAGAAAGCACTGAACGGATAAGTCCACAATCTGTGAACAGAACAGAGCAAGTAAGAACTTAGCTTTGCTGAACTGGTCAGGAAAACAGGGAAATCCAAAGAGATGTGAATCCAACCAGAAACCATTTACAAGTGGCACTAGCTGAAGGAACAGCCAGACCTAAATAGCTGAGCAGAAGAGAAGATAAGTGGAGGCAGCTGATGACAGCTAACTCCAAGGAGCAGCCATACCACTTGAAACCACAAGAGGGAGCCCAAGAGCAGAACTCACAAAAGTGCCACTTACAACCACCGGAGGGAGCCCAAGAGCGGAATTCACAACAGACAATCACTTTAGGCTCATCCACTCTAACAGTCGAGCTTTGTGTGGACTCAGGAGCAGATTGGAATTTCATGTCCTCTGCCTTTGCTCACCGTCACGCAATACCTCTGGTGATGCTCGCCAAACCTGTGACTGTTCGAGTAGTGAATGGGTGAGTACTGCGATACTCACAAATCACACATCAGACTATCCCTTTCACATTATCCATGTCCCCTTTCCATCAGGAGATTATTTCCCTTCTTGTCCTTCCCGAGGGAATGGATGAAATTCTGCTGGGAAAACCCTGGCTCTATTTCCACTCCCCACATATTGAGTGGACCTCTGGGAGGATATTGGGTTGGAGTGAATCATGTAAGGGCAGATGTGTGAGGGAGTGCGTTCAGGTTACCACTACAGAGATACCCGCAGATCTTACTTCCCTTCCTAAGTGCTATTGGTCCTATGCAGACATGTTCTCCAAAAGGGCTGCGGAGACCCTTCCGCCTCACCGCCTCTATGACTGTCCTATTGATCTCATGCCTGGAGCAGAACCTCCTCGGGGACGGATCTATCCCCTCTCTCTCCCGGAAACAGAGGCTATGTCCCAATACATCCAGGAGAATTTGGCAAGAGGGTTCATTAGGAAGTCAGTGTCATCTGCAGGGGTGGGGTTCTTCTTTGTGCAGAAGAAGAACGGAGAATTACGTCCATGCATAGATTACAGGGGTCTTAACGCCATCACCGTTAAGAATAAGTACCCATTGCCCCTGATTTCTGAGCTCTTTGATAGGCTACGGGGAGCTAGGATATTTACCAAATTAGATCTGCGGGGTGCTTATAACCTGATTCACATCTGTGAAGGGGACGAATGGAAGACGGCTTTTAATTCCAGGGATGAGCACTATGAATATCTGGTGATGCCCTTCGGGCTCCGTAATGCCACAGCCATTTTCCAAGACATTGTTAATGATATCTTCCGGGATATGCTCTCCACCTCGGTCATAGTCTATCTGGATGATATTCTCATCCTCTCTCCAGATATTGACTCCCACAGGGGAGATGTTTGCAGAGTCTTCGACCTCTTACGGGCAAATTCCCTCTATGCAAAGTTGGAGAAGTGTATGTTTGAGCAGGAGTCTTTACCTTTCCTGGGCTATATCATCTCTGCCCAGGGATTGGCTATGGATCCTGCCAAACTACAGGCTGTGATGGACTGGCAAGAACCCCATTCTCTTAAAGCGGTGCAGCGCTTTATGGGGTTCATTAATTACTATCGCCAGTTCATTCCCCACTTTTCAACTTTGGTAGCTCCCTTGGTAGCCCTCAACAAGAAGGGAGCAAATCCCAAATGGTGGTCTGAAGAGGTCTCCAAGTCATTCACGTCTATTAAGTCTCATTTTGCTAGCGCTCCCATCCTACATCGTCCAGATGTTGATAAGCCGTTTATATTGGAGGTGGATGCCTCATCCGTTGGTGCTGGAGCAGTCCTCTTCCAAAAGGATGCTCAAGATCGGAAGCATCCTTGCTTTTTCTTCTCCAAGACCTTCACACCAGCAGAGAGGAATTATTCCATCGGGGACAGGGAGTTGCTAGTGTGGCACCCCTAGGGGTATTTGCCACAAAAATAGTTACTGACAGTAAGTACAAATACTAAAATAGCAAGACTGCACTACCACCTCCGGCCAGAAGGGGGAGCTCCAGAGACTCCCCTTGATCCATTCTGGTCTGAGAGAAGAAATGGCAGTTGGGCTAAGGAGCTGAAAGTGAGAGGTCATACAGTTGAATCTCTAACAGCCCTGTGACTGTTACCAGGCCTAAATCACCGGCCTGAGGAGAAGAGGGATAGAGAAAAAGGACATTGTGAGAACCGGGTAGCATTAATCACTACCCAGAACAGGTGCAAAGACGGATACCGGATCCGTGGCTGTATTCATTATATATAATACAGCAACCGGAAAAACGTGAGGTGATATCAGCTTCACTAGGGCCGGACGCAGCAACAGACACAGAGTTCAGCGGTACTCCCAGAGGGGGTAAACCGATAAAAGGACTCGGGTTGCCCGTCGAACCAGGACCCGGAGGGGACAGATTGGGCCGGCAGCCAGTTCACATACAGCAGCAGGGCCACACAGAAATTGCGCACAATAAGAGGCGAAGACCCCGGCAGGGTCAAAGTAACTCAGAGTTCCCATACAGACTCCGGTGACAGGACTGGTTGTAAATCCTTTTATGTTAAAGTAAACTGGTTAAACGTTTCAGTGCCTCAGTCTTTCATTTGGACAATAGCCATCTATCCAGGATCGGGATCGTCACCGCTGGGAGAACCTGCTGCTGATCAAGTAAGTGCCTGTCCCCTCATGATACCCCTTACACTGTGCATTGCCTGAGGCCACAGCACCGGGTCAAGCCACCCGTGACATCCCCCTCAAGAGACAGACTCCATTGGTCCGGTGCTGGGTATCCCGGTCTCCTGGGCGTCACACTAGCAATGAAGTTGGCCTTCTCGTAGTGCAGACATCTTTTGGAGGGGGCTCGCTTTCCCTTCCAAGTCTTCACTGACCACAAAAATTTGGTATACCTACAAATAGCCCAGTGGCTAAACTTTCGTCAGGCCAGATGGTTCTTGTTCTTCTCCCGGTTCCACTTCACCCTCCATTATCTCTCTGGGGAGAAGAACATTCGTGCTGACGCTCTCTCACTCCGTTGTGTCTTCTGAGGAGGAGGAAGGGGAGCCTCAGCTTATTGTCCCTTCTGAGAGCATGAGAACCGTAGCTCCGGTTTCGCTAGAGTCAGTGCCTCCGGGCAAGACTTTTGTACCTACTAATTTGCAACCGGAGGTTGTCTCTTGGGCTCATTCGTCCAGGGTGGGTGGACATTTTGGGACAAAGAGGACATCTGAGCTGCTGGCGAGGACGTACTGGTGGCCGCATAAGGTCCGTGACGTCGGAGATTGTATTCGGGCGTGTGTCTCCTGCGCCAAAAAAAAGTCTCCTCGACAACGGCCAGCTGGGTTACTTTATCCCTTGCCGGTGGCAGACAGGCCCTGGGAGATGGTCGGGATGGACATTGTGGTTGGCTTACCCAAGTCTCGTGGCTGCACAATCATTTGGGTTATCACCGACCATTTTTCTAAAATGGTGCACTTAGTGCTGCTTCCACGGCTACCTTCTGCACGGGCCTTGGCAGCATTGTTCATAAAACACATGTTCCGCCTACACGGTATGCCGGACAAAATTGTAAGTGACCAGGGTCCCCAGTTTGCATTTTGATTCTGGAGAGAGCTTTGTCTTCTTCTCAGCATTGAGTTGAATCTCTCTTCTGCATATCATCCTGAGACGAATGGGTTGGTAGAGAGGACCAACCAGACCTTGGTCACATATCTGCGACATATTGTCTCAGCCAGGCAGGATGACTGGGCATCCTTACTATCGTGGGCAGAGTTTGCGCTGAACAACGCTGTAGCTGACTCCACTGGACAGACCCCATTCCTCCTTAACTATGGTCAGCATCCACGGGTTCCTGTGCCTATGCCCTTGTCTTCCACTGACTCCAGGGTGGCAGACTGAGCTGTGGAGGCACGGGATATTTGGAACCACACTCAGGATGCCATTCGGGCCTCCAAGGAGAGAATGAGGTCCTCCACCAAAGCAGAGAGAAAAACATTAGACTCGACCAAAGAAGACCCAGGAAAACATACTCAGAAGGGAGGTAAGAACATTTCTAAAACAATCCACAGCAAGGAGATTGGAACAAAACAAAATCCTCTAAACTGCATGCTCGCAAACGCCAGAAGCCTGACAAACAAGATGGAAGAACTAGAAGCAGAAATATCTACAGGTAACTTTGACATAGTGGGAATAACCGAGACATGGTTAGATGAAAGCTATGACTGGGCAGTTAACTTACAGGGTTACAGTCTGTTTAGAAAGGATCGTAAAAATCGGAGAGGAGGAGGGGTTTGTCTCTATGTAAAGTCTTGTCTAAAGTCCACTTTAAGGGAGGATATTAGAGAAGGAAATGAGGATGTCGAGTCCATATGGGTCGAAATTCATGGAGGGAAAAATGGTAACAAAATTCTCATTGGGGTCTGTTACAAACCCCCAAATATAACAGAAATCACGGAAAGTCTACTTCTAAAGCAGATAGATGAAGCTGCAACCCATAATGAGGTCCTGGTTATGGGGGACTTTAACTACCCGGATATTAACTAGGAAACAGAAACCTGTGAAACCCATAAAGGCAACAGGTTTCTCCTAATAACCAAGAAAAATTATCTTTCACAATTGGTGCAGAATCCAACCAGAGGAGCAGCACTTTTAGACCTAATACTATCTAATAGACCTGACAGAATAACAAATCTGCAGGTGGTTGGGCATCTAGGAAATAGCGACCATAATATTGTGCAGTTTCACCTGTCTTTCACTAGGGGGACTTGTCAGGGAGTCACAAAAACACTGAACTTTAGGAAGGCAAAGTTTGACCAGCTTAGAGATGCCCTTAATCTGGTAGACTGGGACAATATCCTCAGAAATAAGAATACAGATAATAAATGGAAAATGTTTAAGAACATCCTAAATAGGCACTGTAAGCGGTTTATACCTTGTGGGAATAAAAGGACTAGAAATAGGAAAAACCCAATGTGGCTAAACAAAGAAGTAAGACAGGCAATTAACAGTAAAAAGAAAGCATTTGCACTACTAAAGCAGGATGGCACCATTGAAGCTCTAAAAAACTATAGGGAGAAAAATACTTTATCTAAAAAACTAATTAAAGCTGCCAAAAAGGAAACAGAGAAGCACATTGCTAAGGAGAGTAAAACTAATCCCAAACTGTTCTTCAACTATATCAATAGTAAAAGAATAAAAACTGAAAATGTAGGCCCCTTAAAAAATAGTGAGGAAAGAATGGTTGTAGATGACGAGGAAAAAGCTAACATATTAAACACCTTCTTCTCCACGGTATTCACGGTGGAAAATGAAATGCTAGGTGAAATCCCAAGAAACAATGAAAACCCTATATTAAGGGTCACCAATCTAACCCAAAAAGAGGTGCGAAACCGGCTAAATAAGATCAAAATAGATAAATCTCCGGGTCCGGATGGCATACACCCACGAGTACTAAGAGAACTAAGTAATGTAATAGATAAACCATTATTTCTTATTTTTAGGGACTCTATAGCGACAGGGTCTGTTCCGCAGGACTGGCGCATAGCAAATGTGGTGCCAATATTCAAAAAGGGCTCTAAAAGTGAACCTGGCAATTATAGGCCAGTAAGTCTAACCTCTATTGTTGGCAAAATATTTGAAGGGTTTCTGAGGGATGTTATTCTGGATTATCTCAATGAGAATAACTGTTTAACTCCATATCAGCATGGGTTTATGAGAAATCGCTGCTGTCAAACCAATCTAATCAGTTTTTATGAAGAGGTAAGCTATAGGCTGGACCACGGTGAGTCATTGGACGTGGTATATCTCGATTTTTCCAAAGCGTTTGATACCGTGCCGCACAAGAGGTTGGTACACAAAATGAGAATGCTTGGTCTTGGGGAAAATGTGTGTAAATGGGTTAGTAACTGGCTTAGTGATAGAAGGCAGAGGGTGGTTATAAATGGTATAGTCTCTAACTGGGTCGCTGTGACCAGTGGGGTACCGCAGGGGTCAGTATTGGGACCTGTTCTCTTCAACATATTCATTAATGATCTGGTAGAAGGTTTACACAGTAAAATATCGATATTTGCAGATGATACAAAACTATGTAAAGCAGTTAATACAAGAGAAGATAGTATTCTGCTACAGATGGATCTGGATAAGTTGGAAACTTGGGCTGAAAGGTGGCAGATGAGGTTTAACAATGATAAATGTAAGGTTATACACATGGGAAGAAGGAATCAATATCACCATTACACACTGAACGGGAAACCACTGGGTAAATCTGACAGGGAGAAGGACTTGGGGATCCTAGTTAATGATAAACTTACCTGGAGCAGCAAGTGCCAGGCAGCAGCTGCCAAGGCAAACAGGATCATGGGGTGCATTAAAAGAGGTCTGGATACACATGATGAGAGCATTATACTGCCTCTGTACAAATCCCTAGTTAGACCGCACATGGAGTACTGTGTCCAGTTTTGGGCACCGGTGCTCAGGAAGGATATAATGGAACTAGAGAGAGTACAAAGGAGGGCAACAAAATTAATAAAGGGGATGGGAGAACTACAATACCGAGATAGATTAGCGAAATTAGGATTATTTAGTCTAGAAAAAAGACGACTGAGGGGCGATCTAATAACCATGTATAAGTATATAAGGGGACAATACAAATATCTCGCTGAGGATCTGTTTATACCAAGGATGGTGACGGGCACAAGGGGGCATTCTTTGCGTCTGGAGGAGAGAAGGTTTTTCCACCAACATAGAAGAGAATTCTTTACTGTTAGGGCAGTGAGAATCTGGAATTGCTTGCCTGAGGAGGTGGTGATGGCGAACTCAGTCGAGGGGTTCAAGAGAGGCCTGGATGTCTTCCTGGAGCAGAACAATATTGTATCATGCAATTATTAGGTTCTGTAGAAGGACGTAGATCTGGGGATTTATTATGATGGAATATAGGTTGAACTGGATGGACAAATGTCTTTTTTCGGCCTTACTAACTATGTTACTATGTTACATCGGCGCCCCGCTCCAACCTTTGCTCCTGGCGACTTAGTGTGGCTCTCCGCCCGTAACATCAGGCTGCGAGTTGAGTCCACTAAGTTTGCACCTCGCTACTTGGGCCCCTTCAAGGTCCTCGAACAGGTTAACCCTGTGGTCTATCGTCTGGCCTTTCCGCCACACCTGGGTATCACCGACACCTTTCATGTGTCCCTCTTGAAGCCCAGATACATGTCCCGGTTTTCCGAGTCATCTGCCGGGGCATCGGGTTCGTCTTCGGACGATTACGAGGTGAACGCTATTTTGGGGTGCAAGGTGGTACGTGGCAAAAGATTTTATTTGGCGGACTGGAAGGGTTATGGTCCTGAGGACAGGTCCTGGGAGCCTGCTGAGCACATTCAGGCTCTGCAGCTCATTGCTGCCTTCGAGCGTAGCGAGGTCCAAGGAGGGGGGCCCTAGGAGGGGGGGTAATGTTAGAGATCGAGTTCCCGCCTCTGCACAGGGGGAATCTCGAGCCATCTTCGAAACGCGCATCAGGAGTGGTGGACACCTGGATTCCCTCTGTCTTATCTGGTAAATGAGTGTCTTGTGTGTATTTTATTAGACATATTTATAAGATGACTGTACTTAGACGCTATGTATTTTGTTATGTGTGGCATATTTAGCCCCATTTATTAATACCACATAGATGCTTGGTTTTCTTGTATTAATATATTTATATGTTTATCCTTTTTAATAATTATCCTCCATCTACTAGTATAGAGGTTATAGCACTGGCTAGTAATAAATAAATAGCGCCATTTTGTGTCTCTTTCTATTTTTATACTTACCACTCATTGCCCAAGACAGCACTTGTATTTGTATTATTATTCTCCAGGTTTGTCCATCTGCTTTCTGTGTCTATTGTTTCTTATCTGTGCCTATTTGGCTTTTTTATGACCATGTTTGGTCTTGTTTTATCTCTTGTCATGAATAAACATATTTTTTATTATTAAAATATTTTGGTGTGGTGCCTTTGTTTGTAGGTGTATTTGTATTGTTTGGCTATCATATAGGATACATTATAGGTGTTTTGTTTTTTTTAACTCCTACTCTGAAAAACCCCATTACGTTTCATGTTTCTCTATGTCCTCTGGTTCTCAATAGATTTTCTCCTACTGTAAACATTGTTTCTGCTTCCCCCTCTGATCCAAAAACGGAGTATTAAACCAACAAAATCCTGGATTCTAATCAAGTTTGTGGGAATTTCTTCTTCTTGATAGATCGGAAGGAATATGGTCCTGAGAGAGATGCTAGGTGCCAAAAAAGGACATCCTCGTTCCACTTTCATCAACTCTTCTGGGAGGGGCCTTAAATGTGGGGTTGTTTTACACACTTGTCCCTGGTATCCTGGGCTCTGCTTCCTTCACCTAGGTCCACTACCCTCTCTTGTGCTTCACGTCAGGTTTTGCAGGATGGCTGGCGTGACTCAGTGATGTCATCTCCCTAATCGTATGTAAGATAAATTAGGACACAAACCTGTGTCTTAAGATTAAGCCTCCAGACTTCTTTTTGGTGTTCTCCACCTTTTGTGCATACTGTGCTTTAGCTTGCTTCCATCTCTGTTGGGTTCCACTGCATGTACAAGCACATGCTCCTGAAATTCCCGAGTGTGCCAAGTCTTCACTTCTCACATGCCTTCCTACTGCATCAATGCCAAGAGTCTATGTGCCCACCTGGACCTGTGGTCCAGAGGACCCACCTCACCAAGTGACACTAACATCTATGCTGTGTGACTTCAGGCAGAGGAGCAGTCAGTCAAGTAGGAAGAGGCGGAGCTGAGCGAGGGGGGGCGATAGAGCTGGAGTAACAGGCTTTAGATCTTCCATAGCTCTTCAGCCTCATTTGCATATTAATTCAAATACTCATGAATACTCTGAGCTCATGAAATCCTGCTGACAGATTTCCTTTAAACCTAATACCATTTTTGTATTATTTTCTTTATTAGCAGAAGACATCAACCAAAATACAACATCAAGTGAGTCTTGATCTTTTTTTACAGTGATTACCTAATGTTTTTAAATATGATGACTAGTGTTGAGCGATACCTTCCAATATCGTAAAGTATCGGTATCGGATAGGATCGGCCGATATTCAAAAAATATCGGATATCGCCGATACCGATACCCGATCCCAATGCAAGTCAATGGGACCAAAATATCGGAATTAAAATAAACCCTTTCTTTCCTTGTAGGTTCATTCTACATGAAGGAAAACAACTAAGAATAATGCAGGATGTATTTGGGGAGGTGGCGGAGACATTAAAGTCATAGAGGTTTAGCCCAATCAAATAGAATAGCATGTTTTTTGTTTTTTTTAACGACGTTCGGAGTGACAAAGATATTAACTATGTAAATTTTTTTTTATTTTGTCAGATATTGATGTTTCACTATTCCACGCCCTTCCCCTTCTTTTTTTTTACTTTTCCCACACTTTCATCTTCATCAGCATCAGCATCTTTGACATCAACTTCTTCTTCACCTTATTCATCTTCTTCTTCATCCTTTACCTTTTTTTTTTTTAATACATTCTTCATATTCATTTTATTCAACTATTATTATTCTTCCTATTCTACATATTCATTTTATTCAACTGTTATTATTTTTCCTATTCTACTTCTTCATCATATTCTCATTTGTGACAGGCATTCCCGTAGTTGTTATCTATAAAAGTTGGAAGATTACACCTTCCGTTCTGCCAGTCACAAAAGTTACATTTGTCCGCGTTCAGTTTGGCCTGCAGCATCAGGCTTTATCCAGGGGCACCACGAGGAGGAACGGACTCACCCCCATACACTGCTTAGTCTTCTTCTGCATATAATTTAGATAATATATTTTGCTCTGATATTAAGTGTTATGCTTAATTTTCTTCTGCTCTTTGTTCTGCAGCCTCTTGTTCTTCTGCTTCTCGGTCTTCCATGTCGTCGTCTCCAGGGTCGTCGTCTCCAGTGTCGTCGTCTCCGTCGTCGTCGTCTCCGCCGTCGTCGTCTCCGCCGTCGTCGTCTCCGCCATCGTCGTCTCCGCCGTCGTCGTCTCCGCCGTCGTCGTCGTCGTCATCGGGGTGGTCTTCCAGGTCATCGACGTTAGGGTCTTCAACTTGGAAATGTAGCAGAAGGTACAAGAAGGCTGAGAAAATGCCAAGAACCAGCTGATGAAACTGGAACTCGGATGGCTACCCGAAGGTTCAAGAGCCTATGGAACTACCGAGGACCAGCTGACGTTACTGGAACCCGGTTACTAAGCAGGAGGTACCCGTGCTAAAAAGCACTACCAAGGACCGCCTGACGTTGGCGGAACTCGGATACCCAGAAGGAGGCACCTAAGCCAAAGGCTCTGCCCGGAACCAGCTGACGGTACTGGAACCAGGATGGGGAGCAGAAGGTACAAGAGCAAAAGACACTGCCGAGAACCAGCTGACGGTACTGGAACCCGGATGGGTAGCCGAAGGTCCAAGAGCCAATGGAACTACCGAGGACCAGCTGACGTTACTGGAACCCGGTTACTAAGCAGGAGGTACCCGTGCCTGAAAGCACTACCAAGGACCACCTGACATTGGTGGAACTTGGATACCCAGAAGGAGGCACCTAAGCCAAAGGCTCTGCCCGGAACCAGCTGACGGTACTGGAACCAGGATGGGGAGCAGAAGGTACAAGAGCAAAAGACACTGCCGAGAACCAGCTGACGGTGCTGGAACCAGGTGGTGGACCCGAAGGGCCACAGAAGAGGAGAGAACAGCTAGGCCGCGAGGCAGCCGCAGTTACCGAACCCCAACAGTCCTACAGGGGGAGCTGGGCCTACTGGCACTACAGAACCAGCCTTGACTACCAATTCATGCAGCCCACATAGGAAGCTCCTAAACTGGAGGCACCCTGGAGTTGGCTAACTCGACCGCAACACGACGGGGCAAGCATAGGCGTCTCAGCGAGCTTGACACAACCCGGAAACAGCTGACGGTGCTGAAACCAGGTTTGGCACGAGGGAGTACCTGTGACAAAAACACTGCCGAGAACCAGCTGGCGGTGCTGGAACCCGGATGCGTTGCCCCAGTGTGCAAGAGCCAATGGCACGACCGAGGACCAGCTGACGGTGCTGGAACCCGGTTACTAAGCTATAGGTGCCCGCGCTTAAAAGCACTACCAAGGACCGCCTGGCGTTGGCGGAACTCGGATACCCAAGAGGAGGCACCTAAGCCAAAAGCTCGGCCCGGAACCAGCTGACGGTGCTGGAACCAGGTGGTGGACCCGAAGGCCCACAGGAGAGGAGAGAACAGCTAGGCCGCGAGGCAGCCGCAGTTACCGAACCCCAACAGTCCTACAGGGGGAGCTGGGCCTACTGGCACTACAGAACCAGCCTTGACTACCAATTCATGCAGCCCACATAGGAAGCTCCTAAACTGGAGGCACCCTGGAGTTGGCTAACTCGACCGCAACACGACGGGGCAAGCATAGGCGTCTCAGCGAGCTTGACACAACCCGGAAACAGCTGACGGTGCTGAAACCAGGTTTGGCACGAGGGAGTACCTGTGACAAAAACACTGCCGAGAACCAGCTGGCAGTGCTGGAACCCGGATGCGTTGCCCTTGTGTGCAAGAGCCAATGGCACGACCGAGGACCAGCTGACGGTGCTGGAACCCGGTTACTAAGCTATAGGTGCCCGCGCTTAAAAGCACTACCAAGGACCGCCTGGCGTTGGCGGAACTCGGATACCCAGGAGGAGGCACCTAAGCCAAAAGCTCGGCCCGGAACCAGCTGACGGTGCTGGAACCAGGTGGTGGATCCGAAGGCCCACAGGAGAGGAGAGAACAGCTAGGCCGCGAGGCAGCCGCAGTTACCGAACCCCAACAGTCCTACAGGGGGAGTTGGGCCTACTGGCACTACAGAACCAGCCTTGACTACCAATTCATGCAGCCCACATAGGAAGCTCCTAAACTGGAGGCACCCTGGAGTTGGCTAACTCGACCGCAACACGACGGGGCAACGCATAGGTGTCTCAGTGAGTTTGACAGTACCCGGAAACAGCTGACGGTGCTGGAACCAGGCTGGGCACGAGGGAGTACCCATGACAAAAACACTGCCGAGAACCAGCTGGCGGTGCTGGAACCCAGATGCGTTGCCCCAGTGTGCAAGAGCCAATGGCACGACCGAGGACCAGCTGACGGTGCTGGAACCCGGTTACTAAGCTGTAGGTGCCTGCGCTTAAAAGCACTACCAAGGACCGCCTGACGTTGGCGGAACTCGGATACCCAGGAGGAGGCACCTAAGCCAAAGGCTCGGCCCGGAACCAGCTGACGGTGCTGGAACCAGGTGGTGGACCCGAAGAGCCACAGGAGAGGAGAGAACAGCTAGGCCGCGAGGCAGCCGCAGTTACCGAACCCCAACAGTCCTACAGGGGGAGCTGGGCCTACTGGCACTACAGAACCAGCCTTGACTACCAATTCATGCAGCCCACATAGGAAGCTCCTAAACTGGAGGCACCCTGGAGTTGGCTAACCCGACCGCAACACGACGGGGCAAGCATAGGCGTCTCAGCGAGCTTGACACAACCCGGAAACAGCTGACGGTGCTGAAACCAGGTTTGGCACGAGGGAGTTGTCATGATATGTACTTTTGCCCTGTCCTGTATTTGAATAATATGCCATTTGATGTATGTAACTGTTCTCTGGTTTCTATTAGCTGTAATTTATGTATTTTCTTGGCTGGGAGTTCACCTGTAACAATATGTCTCCTTCCCCCAATACTTGCAGCCCTGAGCTCTAATGTAATTAAGCTTTGTCAACATCACTAGTGGAGGAATAGCCATTCTTCCTCACAGCAGGTGACTAGTCAAATGTACATATTACATAGACTGCCTGGAGCCCACCAGTCTAGAATCTTCTGGTGGACCCAACCATTGAATAGAAGGTGTAACCCCTACCCCTTCATGGGCGGATCCCAGGAGCTCAGACAATCCATTCTTATTTTGAGATCAGATGTGAGTTGATCCTTGAAGGAGAAGGAATGGGGATTCTTAGCTGAGGCAAGACCCCACGCCCATCTAGGACTGTGGAAGCGAACGGGGCGAGACTTGAGCTGAGTACATATCTCGTCGTTCGTGAGATTGTTTTGGGATCCCTTGGACTAATTGTGGACTATTGCTTTGTTACCTGGCACAAGGATTATCGGGAGGTGCCCCCGAAAATGTTCCGTTGGACTAATTGTGGACTATTGCTTTGTTACCTGGCACAAGGATTATCGGGAGGTGCCCCCGAATATGTTCCATTGGACTAATTGTGGACTCTGTAGATCTACCTGCATGTGTTGTTCCAGCGTTCTTGATAATAAATCTGTTGAATCATCCCTCGGCCTGTTGTCCCTTCTTGCTCTGCCGTACACCCCGTCACAAACTGGTGGCAAGCAGTGGGACCAGAGCAGAAGGAATGGAGGACAAAGGCCCATCAACATCGGGAACCAGCACCGCAGAGTACAAGAACTGGACGGCGGTGAACCTACAAACAAAGGCCCGTGAACTGGGAGTCAGCTACAAGGGACTCTCCAAGGAGCAGCTCATTGAGGCTTTGGAAGGAGTTTGCCTGCAAGATGACGCTGAGGAAGGATCCTCACAGCAAATGGAGGAAAGACTGCAGCCGGAGGTAAATGCCCAAAGGAGTCAGTGGGTTGTGTGGTACGAGGAGGAGTTGGCATTGCTGGGAGAGGAGGCCACCATAGACTATAAGAAAGAGGCCATTCACCGAGCTCAAGAGAGGGAGAGGGAAGCCATTCACAGAGCCGAGGAGAGAGAGAGGGAGGCCATTCACAGAGTCGAGGAGAGGGAGGCCATTCACAGAGCCGAGGAGAGGGAGGCCATTCACAGAGCCGAGGAGAGGGAGAGGGAGGCCATTCACAGAGCCGAGGACAGAGCTCAGGAGATGGCATTGCTGGAGAGGCAGATTGCTTTGGAAGCAGCTAGAAGCTCCAGACAGACTCTAACCCCAGCACCCACCATGAGGGAACTCCCCAGAGTGTCCCGCAAAGACTTCAAGCCCTTTAATGAGGCTGCAGGCGACATTGAGGGCTTCTTCCAGGACTTTGAGCATCAGTGTCGATTAATGGAAGTCCCAGAAAGGGAGCGAGTCCGACATCTGGTGGGGCTCTTAGAGGGTGGAGCTGCCGCAGCCTATAGAGCTATGGACCCTCGGGGAAACTGTGAGTATGCGGAGATTAAACAGACTATTCTAGAACATTATGCTGTTACGCCAGACACTTACAGGACTCAGTTTCGCACTTTAGCCTGCGATGAGGAAGTGTCTTTCAAGATGTATGCCCACAATCTCAAACAAATATGTCATCGCTGGCTGGAGGCAGAGGAGGCCTTAACCTGGGAGACCTTCTTCCAGGTTATCCTAAAAGAGCAGTTTTACTTCAAGTGCCCTGCTGAGATCCGGGAATGGGTGCGTGAGAGGAGACCAGCCACTGTGGAGGAAGCTGCAGCTCTAGCTGATGAGGCTCTCACCATCAAGCCTCAGTGGAAAAAACTACTATTCAGTGAGAAAAAAACTACCAGCCCCCCAACGCTGGCAGCCCCTGGTCCTACGGCCTCCAATATTTACCATCCCACTAGACCATCAACTCATGGTGACCTTCGTGTGACTGTGCCCCGCACTACTCCTGCTCCACCTTTGGGAATACGACGTGGAGGAAGAATCCCAGAGCGCAGATGTTATGGATGTGGGCAGCCTGGGCATCTGCAATTCCAATGTCCAGGTGTTCGGAGGCAGAACAGCTACAGACCGCCTTTGCCTGTTCATTATCTACAGACCCCCTCACCAGGAGAAGAGCTGGATTCAGTCCCCGATGACTTGCCAAGTGACTCTGATATCCTGGCTCCCCTACCAGGAGTCTATGGGGTGCGAGCCCCAGCCACCTGTTCTTCTGATCTTCATCACAAACATCTACAGGAGGTTGTGCTGGATGGCCAAAAAGTTGTTGGCTTCCGTGACACTGGGGCTTTCCTCACCATAGCCGATCCCCGAGTAATTCAACCAGAAGCAATTCAAAAGGGACCAGGAATTGACATTGAATTGGCTGGAGGCACCCAGAGATATATTCCAAGAGCAAGTGTGACCCTGGATTATGGCTTTGGGGCCAAACAATGCATGGTCGGTGTGATGAGCGGCCTCCCTGCAGATGTTCTTCTGGGAAATGATGTGGGAAATCTTCATTGCAACTTTGTCGGTGCGGTAACCAGAAGTCAAGCCAAGAGAGCAGCGGATGTGGACGTGTACAACCCATCCATGGAAATGAGGCCACCAGAACTGCCGTCACAGCCGGTGAGTGATTCTTCTTTTGGGGATAATATGAATGTTACTTGGGATAAAGTTCAGTTTAGACAAGAGGTAGAGACTGACCCCACCCTTGCTAGTTTTAGAGCTCGAGCTGAGATAGGGCAGCTAGGGGAGAACGGGGAAAGAATTATCAGAGAAAATGGACTTCTATATCGGGTTACCAATGCCGACTCCCTAGATAAGCCCTGGACTTATAGCAAACAGCTGATTGTTCCTCAGAAGTACAGAATTCCCCTATTACACCTTGCTCATGACATTCCTACGGCCGGCCATCAAGGCAAAACTCGCACGGAGAGACGATTGACTCAAACTTTCTATTGGCCGGGGATTTCCCAAGCTGTAGCCCATTTCTGCCGAACTTGTGACATATGTCAGCATAGAGGGCGACCTGGAGATCACCCAAAGGCACCCCTGCAACCGCTGCCTATAATAGAAGAACCCTTTCAAAGATTAGCTGTCGATATCATTGGACCTCTGGCTAAACCAAGTAAATCTGGAAAGCAGTACATTCTCACTGTTGTGGATTATGCCACCCGATATCCAGAAGCTGTGGCCTTGTCAAGTATTTCCGCAGCCAAGGTGGCCGAGGCCTTGGTTACCATTTTTACCAGAGTAGGATTCCCCAGTGAGATCTTGTCAGACCAAGGCTCCCAGTTCATGTCAGAGCTGGTCCAGTGCCTGTGGCGCACTTGTGGAGTACGAGCAATCCGAACGACCCCGTATCATCCCCAAACAAATGGACTTTGTGAACGATTCAATGGCACTCTGAAGAATATGCTAAGGGCCTTCACTGACAGAGATTCAGACTGGGAGAAGTACCTACCCCATCTCTTGTTTGCCTATCGGGAAGTTCCCCAGGAGTCCACTGGGTTTTCCCCCTTTGAACTACTCTATGGAAGAAAGGTCCGAGGACCCTTAACCCTGCTCAAGGAATACTGGGAGGGGCAAGTTGAGGATACAGGAGCCCCTGTTGTCCCTTATGTCCTAAAGTTGCGAGAAACCCTGGCTCAACTTGCTAGTTTTGCCCAGAGTCATGTGCGGATGGTTCAAACCAGACAGAAGACATGGTATGACCGTAAAGCACGCTATCGGGAGTTTGTAGAAGGACAACAGGTCTTAATGATTGTTCCCCACCGGCAGAATAAACTGCAGACCACATGGGAGGGTCCCTTCCGGGTTCTCAGAAAACTAAATGACACCAATTATCTTCTTGCTTTAGATGATCAGGGGCTAAGACAAAAGACTGTCCATGTGAATATGATTAAGGAGTACCATGACCGGAACATTCCAGTGATAGCAAGCTGTCGGCTGGCTTCAGAAGATTGTCAAGAGGATGAGGACTCCCTACCTGATCTCGTGGAAGCAGCAAGAGCCCCATCCACTGTGGAACAGGTTCCACTGGGAGATCACCTGGATTCCTTACAGAAAAAAACAGATGCTGGGAGTGCTTCAACAGAGACAGGCTGCTTTCTCATCCCAACCAGGTCGAACCACCGTCACCCAACATCATGTGGACACTCAGGGTATCCGTCCCATACAACAGACTCCTTACCGGGTACCTGAATCAGTTCGACACACCATGCAGCACGAACTGGAGGAGATGTTACAGCTTGGAGTAATCCAGGCCTCCCATAGCCCTTGGGCCTCTCCTGTGGTGTTAGGACCCAAGAAGGATGGGAGTACTCAGTTTTGTGTGGACTATCGATGACTAAACGACCATACCGTCAGTGATCCTTACCCAATGCCCCGTACTGACGAACTTCTAGACCGCCTGGCTGGGTCCCGATATGTCACTACCTTGGATCTCAGTAAGGGATACTGGCAAATCCCTCTGATGGAGGAAGGGAGAGAACGGTCCGCTTTTATAACCCCATTTGGTCTGTATGAATTTCTAAACATGCCCTTTGGAATGAAGACTGCCCCTGCAACCTTCCAGAGAATGGTGGACCAGATCCTCCGGGGATGTGGTGACTTTGCTTGTGCCTACTTGGATGATATCGCCATCTTCAGCCAGACGTGGGAGGAACATCTGAACCAAGTAGCCGTTATTCTTGACCTGCTTCTTGCAGCAGGCCTAACCATTCGACCAGATAAATGTCAATTGGGGATGGGTGAAGTCCAGTACCTAGGGCACAGAGTGGGAGGAGGGAAGCTCCGTCCTGAGCCTGCCAAAATCCAGGCTATTAGAGACTGGCCTGTACCCCAAACTAAGAAACAAGTTATGGCTTTTTTGGGCACTGCCGGTTATTACCGAAAATTTGTTTCTCATTTCAGCACTGTGGCCAAGCCTCTTACCGACCTGACCAAGAAAACGATGCCCCGGCTGGTGGTCTGGACTCCAGCCTGTGATGAGGCTTTTAACCGACTGAAGGACGCTCTGGTCTGCGACCCTGTTCTGGCTGCTCCAGACTACAAGAGGAGATTCATTGTGCAGACCGACGCCTCTGCTTATGGACTGGGAGCTGTACTCAGCCAGGTGAATGCAGCTGGGGAGGAGCACCCCATTGCCTACCTCAGCCGGAAATTGCTGGACCGAGAAGTGGCCTATGCAACTGTTGAAAAAGAATGTCTGGCTGTAGTGTGGGCCCTCAGGAAACTAAGACCATATCTGTATGGACGAGAATTCACTGTGGTTACTGATCACAATCCCCTCATCTGGCTGAACAGAGTCTCTGGGGACAATGGACGCTTACTACGATGGAGCCTGGCTCTGCAGCCCTATAACTTTACCATACAGTATAGAAGAGGCAGCCAACACCAAAATGCAGATGGACTGTCCAGGCAAGAGGAGCCCTGAGTCCGGTCAGCCATGCCTGTGTGTACTTAACCAGCGACCTGTAGAGGTCCCTAGTACGTACACAAATTGGGAGGGGAAGGGATTGTCATGATATGTACTTTTGCCCTGTCCTGTATTTGAATAATATGCCATTCGATGTATGTAACTGTTCTCTGGTTTCTATTAGCTGTAATTTATGTATTTTCTTGGCTGGGAGTTCACCTGTAACAATATGTCTCCTTCCCCTTGCCACCTTGTACAAATGCAGCATTACTGCTGTACAAGGTGGCTGTTATACATAGAAACACCTGGGGGTGGGGGGCAGGCTTCCTTCAATTTCAGTTCATGTGCCTGCGTGGCGTTTGCAGGTCACGTTGCCGGCTACACAGCAGGGGAACAGCTGGCGGTGCTGAACCCCACTAACACATTGGCTGGTGTTCTTCTCTGTGCAGCTAGCATGTCTGGGCAAAAACTGGCGGTGTTTGAGCCCAGGGTCAGCAGGAGTAGGAGAGTAGCAAAGTGTAGGCCGAGGCCTGCACTGGTGGCAGCTTTTGGTCTGTTGTGCCAGCGTGGCTTGTGCTGGACACAATGCCGGCTACACAGCAGGGGAACAGCTGGCGGTGCTAAACCCCACTAACACAATGGCGGTGTTTTTCTCTGTGCAGCTAGCTCTTCCGGGCAAAAACTACTGGTGTTAGAGCCCAGGGTCAGCAGGAGGAGGAGAGGAGCAGAGTGTAGGCCGAAGCCTAGTTGAACCAATTTTAAAGGTAACCTTTAACCCCCCCTCAGGTGTAGCAAGGTACAAGAGCCACACCTTGTGCAGCATTAATGCTGCACAAGTAAAAGGTTGCTCTATTAATTTTGCTCCTTGCACACGCTGAATAAAACACGTACACTATTTAGCCCATTATACTGTCAAACAGTAGTGGAGGCGTGACTTGTCTTTTTAAGGAGATGCAGCACAGGTGTCCAAAATAACACCTTTGTGCATGGGCGCAGCTTCCTGAGCGTTGTTATTTGCTGTACAGGAGACTGCGCTATTGTTATCCCTTGGCCATGCGCTGTGAGCGCTTCCTGTCTTCTGACCTCATTTCATGTCGGCCGTTGCGGTTAGCGATGGACATGAATCCCAGACCCACAGTGTGTTTTCAAAAAAACACACTGCGTGGCTGGGATTCGTGGCCTTGTGCAGTAAATATGTTTGCCGCTCACACATGTCCTTACACCTGCTTCAGACTGGGCGGCCTCATCTGATCCCTTATCGCATGCCGCGGCCATGATGCCACCCAGTCTGAAGAAGGCGGAAGGAGATGAGTGAACACAGGCAAACATATACACTGCACATGCCCATCAATCACACCCTCGCTGTCCAACAAAATAAGACACCGAGGGGCGTTGTTTCGAGCAGGGCAGACGCACAGGCGCAGCCAGATAACCAATGATGTCAAAAGACGGGAAGCGCTACCAAGGGTGGTGCTGCGTATCATTAGAAAGGAAAGTCACACCTCAGGGACAGTGGAATGGTCTCAATGAGACACATTTAGTACGTGTTTAATTAAACGTGGGCAAGGAGAAAAAGTCAGACACCTTGTACAAATGCAGCAGTACTGCTGTACAAGGTGGCTGTTATACATAGAAACACCTGGGGGGGTGGGGGCTGGTTCCCTTTAATTTCAGTTCAGGTGCCTGCATGGAGTTTGCAGGACACGTTGCCAGCTACACAGCAGGGGAACAGCTGGCGGTGCTGAACCCCACTGACACATTGACTGGTGTTTTCCTCTGTGCAGCTAGCACGTCCGGGCAAAAACTGGCGGTGTTAGAGCCCAGGGTCAGCAGGAGGAGGAGAGGAGCAAAGTGTAGGCCGAAGCCTGCACTGGTGGCAGCTTTTGGTCTGTTGTGCCAGCGTGGCTTGTGCTGGACACGATGCCGGCTACACAGCAGGGGAACAGCTGGCGGTGCTGAACCCCACTAACACATTGGCTGGTGTTTTTCTCTGTGCAGCTAGCACTTCCGGGCCAAAACTAGCGGTGTTTGAGCCCAGGGGCAGCAGCAGGAGGAGAGGAGCAGAGTGTAGGCCGAAGCCTGCACTGGTGGCAGCTTTTGGTCGGTTGTGCCAGCGTGGCTTGTGCTGGACACGATGCCGGATACACAGCAGGGGAACAGCTGGCGGTGCTGAACCCCACTAACACATTGGCTGGTGTTTTTCTCTGTGCAGCTAGCACTTTTAGGCTACAACTGGCAGTGTTATAGCCCAGGGTCAGCAGGATGAGGAGAGGAGCCGAGTGTAGGCCGAAGCCTAGTTGAACCAATTTCAAAGGTAACCTTTAACCCCCCTCAGGTGTTGCAAGGTACAAGAGCCACACCTTGTGCAGCATTAATGCTGCACAAGTCAAAGGTTGCTCTATTAATTTTGCTCCTTGCACACGCTGAATAAAACACGTACACTATTTAGCCCATTATACTGTCAAACAGTAGTGGAGGCGTGACTTGTCTTTTTAAGGAGACGCAGCACAGGTGTCAAAATTTACACCTAGGTGCTGTTCGCTGATTCCTGAGCTTTGTTATTTGCTGTACAGGAAACTGTACTATTTTGATCCCTTGGCCATGCGCTGTGAGCGCTGCCTGTCTTCTGACCTCATTTCATGTTGGCCGGTGCGGTTAGCAATGGCCATGAATCCCAGGCCCGCAGTTGGTTTTCAACAAATCACACTGCGTGGCTGGTATTCGTGGCCTTGTGCAGTAAATATGTTTGCCGCTCACACATGTCCTTACACCTGCTTCAGACTGGGCGGCCTCAGCTGATCCCTTATCGCCTACCACGGCCACGAGGCCGCCCAGTATGAAGAAGGCGGAAGGAGATGAGTTAAGACAGGCGAACATATGCACTGCACATGCCCATCAATCACACCCTCGCTGTCCAAAAAAATAAGACAACGAGGGGCGTTGTTTCGAGCAGGGCAGACGCACAGGCGCAGCCAGCTAACCAATGATGTCAAAAGACGGGAAGCGCTACCAAGGGTGGTGCTGCGTATCATTAGAAAGGAAAGTCACACCTCAGGGACAGTGGAATGGTCTCAATGAGACACATTTAGTACGTGTTTAATTAAACGTGGGCAAGGAGAAAAAATCAGCCACCTTGTACAAATGCAGCAGTACTGCTGTACTAGGTGGCTGTTATACATAGAAAGACCTGGGGGGGTGGGGCAAGGTTCCCTTTAATTTCAGTTCAGGTGCCTGCATGGCGTTTGCAGGACACGTTGCCAGCTACACAGCAGGGGAACAGCTGGCGTTGCTGAACCCCACTAACACATTGGCGGGTGGTTTTCTCTGTGCAGCTAGCACTTCCAGGCTACAACTGGCGGTGTTATAGCCCAGGGTCAGCAGGAGGAGGAGAGGAGCAAAGTGTAGGCCGAAGCCTGCACTGGTGGCAGCTTTTGGTCTGTTGTGCCAGCGTGGCTTGTGCTGGACACGATGCCGGCTACACAGCAGGGGAACAGCTGGCGTTGCTGAACCCCACTAACACATTGGCTGGTGTTGTTCTCTGTGCAGCTAGCACTTCCGGGCAAAAACTATCGGTGTTTGAGCCCAGGGGCAGCAGGAGGAGGAGAGGAGCAGAGTGTAGGCCGAAGCCTGCACTGGTGGCAGCTTTTGGTCTGTAGTGCCAGCGTGGCTTGTGCTGGACACGATGCCGGCTACACAGAAGGGGAACAGCTGGCGGTGCTGAACCCCACTGACACAATGGTGGGTGTTTTTCTCTGTGCAGCCAGCACTTCCGGGCCGCAACTGGCGTAGTTAGAGCCGAGGGTCTGCAGGAGGAGCAGAGTGTAGGCGGAAGCCTACTTGAACCAATTTCAAAGGTAATCTTTAACCCACCCTCAGGTGTTACAACGTTGAAGAGCCACACCTTGTGCAGCAGTAAAGCTCCACAAGTTAAAGGTTGCTCTTTAAGTTTTGCTCATTGCACACGCAGAATGAAAGACGTACACAATTTAGCCCATTGAACAGTAGTTCAGTTCTGTATTGGAGGCGTGACTTGTCTTTTTAAGGAGACGCAGCACAGGTGCACATAAATAACGCCTTGGTGCTGGGCGCAGCCTCCTGAGCGTTGTTATTTGCTGTACAGGAGTCTGCGCTATTGTGATCCCTTGGCCATGCGCTGTGAGCGCTGCCTGTCTTCTCACCTCATTTCATGTTGGCCGGTGCGGTTAGCAATGGCCATGAATCCCAGACCCGCAGTGTGTTTTCAACAAATCACACTGCGTGGCTGGGATTCGTGGCCTTGTGCAGTAAATATGTTTGCCGCTCACACATGTCCTTACACCTGCTTCAGACTGGGCGGCCTCAGCTGATCCCTTATCGCCTACCACGGCCATGAGGCCGCCCAGTCTGAAGAAGGCGGAAGGAGATGACTTAAGACAGGCGAACATATGCACTGCACATGCCCATCAATCACACCCTCGCAGCCAAAATATATGAGACAACGAGGGGGGTTGTGTCGGGCAGGGCGGACGCCCAGGCACAGGCAGCCAACCAATGATGTCAGAAGACGGGCAGCGCTCCCAAGGGGGGTGGTGCGTGTCATTAGAAAGGAAAGTCACACTTCAGGGACAGTGGAATGGTCTCAATGAGACACATTTTGTACGTGTTGAGTTCCACGTTGGCAAGGAGAAAAAGTCAGCCACCTTGTACATTACAAATGCAGCATTACTGCTGTACAAGGTAGCTGTTATACATAGAAACACCTTGGGGTGGGTGGCAGGGTCCCTTTAATTTCAGTTCATGTGCCTGCGTGGCGTTTGCAGGTCACGTTGCCAGCTACACAGCAGGGGAACAGCTGGCGTTGCTGAACCCCACTAACACATTGGCTGGTGTTTTTCTCTGTGCAGCTAGCACTTCCGGGCCAAAACTAGCGGTGTTTGAGCCAAGGGGCAGCAGCAGGAGGAGAGGAGCAGAGTGTAGGCCGAAGCCTGCACTGGTGGCAGCTTTTGTTCTGTTGTGCCAGCGTGGCTTGTGCTGGACACGTTGCCGACTACACAGCAGGGGAACAGCTGGCGGTGCTGAACCCAACTGACACATCAGCTAGTGTTTTTTCTGTGTAGACAACACTTCCAGGTGGCAACTGACAGTGTTGAAACCCAGGGAATCAAAGAGGAGCAGAGTGTAGGCCGAAGCCTGCAGTGGAGCAAGTTGAAAGGGAACCTTTAACCCCCCCCCCCCAGGCATTTGTTGCTGAAAGAGCCATCTTGTACAGCAGTAATACTGCAAATGGAAAATGGTGGCTCCGAAAATTATGCTCCTTGCAAACGCTGAAGTACACACTCATATAATGTGTCCCCTCACACCGTCAAACCGTCCCGGAAGTGGGACTTTCCTTTGTAATGTGACACAGCACAGCCGTCATTCCAACCCCCTTGGTGCCGTGCGCCACCTCCTCAACGTTGTTTGGTTCTGTCACGGAGCCCGCGCTGTAATGTTATCCCTTGGCCATGCACAGTTAGCGGTGCCCGTCTTCTGACATCATTTAGGTGTCAGGCTGGCAGTGCCTGTGCGTCCAAGCTGCCCGAGATCCAACCTCGCAGTGTCATCTAATGTAATCCCACTGCGGGCCAGGGATCCATGGGCATGTGCAGTGCATATCATCGCCTCTCACTCACCTCCTTCCTGCTTCTTCAGACTGTGCGGCGTCACGGCCGTGGCATGCTATTAGGGATCAGCTGACGCCGCCTAGTTTGAAGAAGCGTGAAGAAGGGGAGTGAGAGGCTAGTATATGCACTGCGCATGGCCATGGATACCAGGCCCACTGTGGGATCACATTAGACGACACTGCGAGGTGGGATTTCGGGCAGCGTGGACGCACAGGCGCAGCCAGGACGACAACAAATGATGTCAGAGGACGTGCAGCGCAAACTGTGCATGGCCAAGGGATAACATAACAGCGCAGGGTCCATGACAACGCTGAGGAGGCAGCGCACGGTGTCAAGGGGGTAGCAATGACGGCTGTGCTGCGTCACATTACAAAGGAAAGTCCCACCTCCGGGACGGTTGGACGGTGTGAGGGGACACATTACATGAGTGTGTAGTTCAGCGTTTGCAAGGAGCATAATTTCAAGTTGACCTTTTCCTTGTGCAGTATTAGTGCTGCACAAGGTGGCTCTTTCAGTAACAAACGCCTAGGGGGGGGGAGGGGGGACAGGTCCCCTTACATTTTAGTTGTGCCAGCGAGGCGGTCGCATGACATGTTGCCGGATACACAGCTGGGGATCAGCTGACGTTACTGAACCCCAATAACAGAGGAGCGACTGTTGACTGTGCAGACAGCACTTCCAGGCACCAACTGGCAGTGTTAGAGCCCAGGGACAGCAGGAGGAGCAGAGGAACAGAGTGTAGGCCGAAGCCTGATTGGAGCAAGTTGAAAGGGAACCAAGACGTTTGTAGCTGAAAGAGCCATCTTGTGCAGCACTAAGGATGCAAAAGGAAAAGGTTGATCTTTTAATTATGCTACTTGCAAACACAGAAGTAAACACTAAAAATGTGTCCCCTTATACCGTTAAACCGTCCCGGAGGTGCGAATTTCCTTCGTAATGGGACACAGCACAGCTGTCATTCCTATCCCCTTGGTGCCGTGCGCTGCCTCCTCAGCGTTGTTTTAAGCTTTCACGGAGCCTGAGCTGTTCTGTTATACCTTGGCCATGCCCAATTAGCGCTGCCTGTCTTCTGACATAATTTGGTGTCAGGCTGTCAGTGCCTGTGCGTCCACGCTGCTCCAGATCCCACCTCGCAGTGTCGTCTAACGTAATCCCACTGCGGGCCTTGGATCCATGGGCATGCACAGTGCATATCCTCAACTCTCACTCCCCTCCTTCCCTCTTCTTCAGACTGTGCGGTGTCACGGCCGTGGCATGCTATTAGGGATCAGCTGACGGCGCACAGTCTAAAGAAGGCGGAGGGAGATGAGCGAGAGCCCGAGGGGAAGATATGCACTGCGCATGCCCATGGATCCCAGGCGCGCAGTGTGATTCAATCAGAAGACACTGCGAGGCGGGATCTCGGGCAGCGCGGCCGCACAAGCGCAGCCAGCCTGACACCAAATTATGTCAGAAGACAGGCAGCGCAAATAGGGCATGGCCAAGGGATAACAGAACAGCGCAGGCTCCGTGACAGCTTAAAACAACGCTGAGGAGGCAGCGCATGGCACCAAGGGGGTAGGAATGGCGGCTGTGCTGCGTCACATTACGAAGGAAAGTCCCAGCTCCGGGACGGTATAACGGTATCAGTGAACACATTTTATAAGTATTAAGTTCTGCGTGTGCAAGGAGCTAAACTAAAAGAGCTACCTTTTCCTTGTGCAGCATTACTGCTGCACAAGATGGCTCTTTCAGTAACAAACGACGGGGGGGGGGACAGGTTCCCTTACATTTAGGTTGTTGTGCCAGCGTGGCGGTCGCAGGACACATTGCCGGCTACACAGCTGGGGATCAGCTGACGTTACTGAAACCCAATAACACTGGGTCGTATGTTTTTACTGTGCAGCCTGCACTTCTGAGCCGCAACTGGCGGTGTTGGAGCCCAGGAATAGCAGTTCAGGTGGTAGAAAGATGAACACAGCAGTAGACCTGGATGACACCCAATTACTTAATCAGGCAGAGGAGTGGAAAATTCCTGCGAGATCCAGGCCTGGTTCATTTTCAGGAAAGTAAGCCGGTCAACAATATCGGAGGATAGTCGCATGTGACGGTCTGTTAGTACACCACCTGCGGCACTAAAGACACGTTCCGATAAGACACTAGCCGCAGGGCAAGCCAGCACCTCCAATGCATACTGTCTTAGCTCTGGCCATGTATCCAGCTTAGAGACCCAAAACTTGAACGGGGAAGAGCCGTCTGGGAGTACAGTAAGAGGGCAAGCCATGTAGTCTGTCACCATCTGACGGAACCGTTGCCTCCTGCTGACTGGAGCCGCCGGTGATGGTGTAGACATTTGGGGCGGGCACACAAAAGTGTGCCAGAGTTGTGCCATACTGGGCTTGCCTTGGGCAGAGGCACTACTTCTGCTCCCTCTTTGGGCAGAGCCTCCCCCACTGCCTCGACGCACTGAGCTGCTTTGTAAAGCACTAGCAGCACTCCTCTCAGTTGGACTGGAGAAGATGATGGAATTCACCAGTGTGTCGTGGTACTCCCGCAATTTACGCTCCCGGGTCAACGCTGGGATGAGGTTTTGGACGTTGTCCCGGTAGCGAGGATCGAGGAGGGTGAACACCCAATAATCAGGCATGTTGAGAATGTGGTCGATGCGGCAGTCGTTTCTCAGGCACTGCAGCATGAAATCCACCATGTGCTGCAGACTGCCAACTGGCCCAGAAACGCTGTCCCCTGCTTGAGACATGATCTCTGCCCGCTCGTCATCACCCCACCCTCGCTGTACACACTGACCACTGGACAATTGTGTCGCTCCCTCCTCTGGACGGAGCTCTTCCTCCTCCATTGACTCCTCCTCATCCTCCTCACAAAGTGGCCCCTGCGTACCCCTTTGTGAGGAACCACGTGGCGCTGACTATCCAGAAGCTGATGGAAAAGGTGACTCCTCATCCTCCACCTCTTCCACAACATCATCCCTTAACCCTTGCAAAGTTTGCTGAAGCAGGCAGATAAGGGGGACAGTCATGCTGACTAGTGCATCATCTGCACTTGCCATCCGCGTGGAATAATCAAAAGGACGCAAAACCTGGCAGACGTCCTTCATAGTGGCCCACTCTGTGGTTGTGAAGTCTGATCGGCGCTGACTGCGACTTCTTTGCGCCTGATGCAGCTGGTACTCCATAACTGCTTGCTGCTGCTCACACAACCGCTCCAACATATGTAACGTGGAAATCCACCGGGTAGGTAGGTCACATATGATGCGGTGTTCCGGAAGGCGGAATCGGTGCTGCAGAGCAGCAATGCGGGATCTTGCCAAGCTGGAACGCCGCAAGTGAGCACACTCTAGGCGGACCTTGTGCAGCAGGGCATCAAGATCCGGATAGTCCCTCAGAAAACTCTGCACAACCAAATTGAGCACATGTGCCAGACATGGGATGTGAGTGAGGTTGCCAAGGGCCAAAGCTGCCACCAGATTTCGGCCATTGTCACACACTACCATGCCTGGCTCGAGATTCGCTGGCAGTAACCACACATCGCTCTCCTGCTTGATGGCATTCCAGAGCTCCTGCGCTGTGTGGCTTCGATTCCCCAATGAAACTAGTTTCAAGACGGCCTGCTGACGTTTGGCCACGGCTGTGCTCATGTCGGTCATAGATAAACGTTCACGGGTCCATGTGGAGGTGGACTGTGACGGCTCCTGCAGAGATGATTCTGAGGAACTTGTGTAAGAGGAGGAGTCAATGCGTACAGACTGGATTCCTGCAATCCTTGGAGTGGGCAGGACACGTCCTGCGCCACTCGCACGATCTGTACCTGGCTCAACAACATTAACCCAATGGGCAGTGAGGGAAACGTATCGCCCCTGTCCATGCTGACTGGTCCACGCATCGGTGGTGAGGTGGACCTTGCTACTGACGGCGTTCAGTAGCGCATGTTTTATGTTTCCCTCAACATGCCTGTGGAGGGCAGGGACAGCTTGCCTGCTGAAGTAAAAGCGGATGGGCACCTTGTACTGTGGGACTGCCAATGCCATCAAGTCACGGAAGCTGTCAGTCTCCACCAGCCTGAATGAGAGCATTTCCAGGGACAACAGTTTGGCAATGCCTGCATTCAGAGCCTGTGCTCGGGGGTGGTTGGCCGAGAATGCCCGCCTTTTCTCCCATGCCTGTACTACCGATGGCTGTAGAGTAGACTGGGAGTGTGAGGATGACTGTGAAGGTGGTGCTGTGGGTGGAATTACACAAGGTCTCTGGACAACAGTGCCAGAAGTTCTTCCATGGCGATCCTGGGAGGAAGCCAAACCAGCTGTGCGTGAGCTGGAGGAAGAGGCAACACGAGCTGAAGAGGTGGTAGCTGCCGCTGTTGGTTGGCCTACATCTTCAGTGTGTTTCTGTAACTCCACCGCGTGCCTGGTCCGCACATGTTTCCACATATTTGTGGTATTGAGGTTGCTGACATTTTTCCCTCTTTTTACTTTCTGATGACACAGCTTGCATTTGACAAAACAAATGTCATCTGCAACTGTGTCAAAAAAGGACCAGGCACTGCAAGTCTTGGGAGCGCCCTTTTTGGCTTTGGAAAGAGACAGGCTCCTAACGGGTGCCAAAGTGGAGGCTACAGGCTCTTCCCCCTCCCTCTCCCTCTTTGGCGGGCATTCTCGGCCAACCACCCCCGAGCACAGGCTATGAATGCAGGCATTGCCAAACTGTTGTCCCTGGAAATGCTCTCATTCAGGCTGGTGGAGACTGACAGCTTCCGTGACTTGATGGCATTGGCAGTCCCACAGTACAAGGTGCCCAGCCGCTTTTACTTCAGCAGGCAAGCTGTCCCTCAACAGGCATGTTGAGGGAAACATAAAACATGCGCTACTGAACGCCGTCAGTAGCAAGGTCCACCTCACCACCGATGCGTGGACCAGTCAGCATGGACAGGGGTGATACGTTTCCCTCACTGCCCATTGGGTTAATGTTGTTGAGCAAGGTACAGATCGTGCGAGTGGCGCAGGACGTGTCCTGCCCACTCCAAGGATTGCAGGAATCCAGTCTGTACGCATTGACTCCTCCTCTTACACAAGTTCCTCAGAATCATCTCTGCAGGAGCCGTCACAGTCCACCTCCACATGGACCCGTGAACGTTTACCTATGACCGACATGAGCACAGCCGTGGCCAAACATCAGCAGGCCGTCTTGAAACTAGTTTCATTGGGGAATCGAAGCCACACAGCGCAGGAGCTCTGGAATGCCATCAAGCAGGAGAGCGATGTGTGGTTACTGCCAGCGAATCTCCAGCCAAGCATGGTAGTGTGTGACAATGGCCGAAATCTGGTGGCAGCTTTGGCCCTTGGCAACCTCACTCACATCCCATGTCTGGCACATGTGCTCAATTTGGTTGTGCAGAGTTTTCTGAGGGACTATCCGGATCTTGATGCCCTGCTGCACAAGGTCCGCCTAGAGTGTGCTCACTTGCGGCGTTCCAGCTTGGCAAGATCCCGCATTGCTGCTCTGCAGCGCTGATTCTGCCTTCCGGAACACCGCATCATATGTGACCTACCTACCCGGTGGAATTCCACGTTACATATGTTGGAGCGGTTGTGTGAGCAGCAGCAAGCAGTTATGGAGTACCAGCTGCATCAGGCGCAAAGAAGTCGCAGTCAGCGCCGATCAGACTTCACAACCACAGAGTGGGCCACTATGAAGGACGTCTGCCAGGTTTTGCGTCCTTTTGATTATTCCACGCGGATGGCAAGTGCAGATGATGCACTAGTCAGCATGACTGTCCCCCTTATCTGCCTGCTTCAGCAAACTTTGCAAGGGTTAAGGGATGATGTTGTGGAAGAGGTGGAGGATGAGGAGTCACCTTTTCCATCAGCTTCTGGAGAGTCAGCGCCACGTGGTTCCTCACAAATGGGTACGCAGGGGCCACTTTGTGAGGAGGATGAGGAGGAGTCAATGGAGGAGGAAGAGCTCCGTCCAGAGGAGGGAGCGACACAATTGTCCAGTGGTCAGTGTGTACAGCGAGGGTGGGGTGATGACGAGCGGGCAGAGATCATGTCTCAAGCAGGGGACAGCGTTTCTGGGCCAGTTGGCAGTCTGCAGCACATGGTGGATTTCATACTGCAGTGCCTGAGAAACGACCGCCGCATCGACCACATTCTCAACATGCCTGATTATTGGGTGTTCACCCTCCTCGATCCTCGCTACCGGGACAACGTCCAAAACCTCATCCCAGCGTTGACCCGGGAGCGTAAATTGCGGGAGTACCACGACACACTGGTGAATTCCATCATCTTCTCCAGTCCAACTGAGAGGAGTGCTGCTAGTGCTTTACAAAGCAGCTCAGTGCGTCGAGGCAGTGGGGGAGGCTCTGCCCAAAGAGGGAGCAGAAGCAGTGCCTCTGCCCAAGGCAAGCCCAGTATGGCACAACTCTGGCACACTTTTGTGTGCCCGCCCCAAATGTCTACACCATCACCGGCGGCTCCAGTCAGCAGGAGGCAATGGTTCCGTCAGATGGTGACAGACTACATGGCTTGCCCTCTTACTGTACTCCCAGACGGCTCTTCCCCGTTCAAGTTTTGGGTCTCTAAGCTGGCTACATGGCCAGAGCTAAGCCAGTATGCATTGGAGGTGCTGGCTTGCCCTGCGGCTAGTGTCTTATCGGAACGTGTCTTTAGTGCCGCAGGTGGTGTACTAACAGACCGTCGCATGCGACTATCCTCCGATAACGTTGAACGGCTTACTTTCCTGAAAATGAACCAGGCCTGGATCTCGCAGGAATTTGCCACTCCTCTGCCTGATTAAGTAATTGGGTGTCATCCAGGTCTCCTGCTGTGTTCATCTTTCTACCACCTGAACTGCTATTCCTGGGCTCCAACACCGCCAGTTGCGGCTCAGAAGTGCAGGCTGCACAGTAAAAACATACGACCCAGTGTTATTGGGTTTCAGTAACGTCAGCTGATCCCCAGCTGTGTAGCCGGCAATGTGTCCTGCGACCGCCACGCTGGCACAACAACCTAAATGTAAGGGAACCTGTCCCCCCCCCCCCCCCGTCGTTTGTTACTGAAAGAGCCATCTCGTGCAGCAGTAATGCTGCACAAGGAAAAGGTAGCTCTTTTAGTTTAGCTCCTTGCACACGCAGAACTTAACACTTATAAAATGTGTTCACTGATACCGTTATATCGTCCCGGAGCTGGGACTTTCCTTCGTAATGTGACGCAGCACAGCCGTCATTCCTACCCCCTTGGTGCCATGCGCTGCCTCCTCAGCGTTGTTTTAAGCTGTCACGGAGCCTGCGCTGTTCTGTTATCCCTTGGCCATGCCCTATTTGCGCTGCCTGTCTTCTGACATAATTTGGTGTCAGGCTGGCTGCGCCTGTGCGGCCGCGCTGCCCGAGATCCTGCCTCGCAGTGTCTTCTGATTGAATCACACTGCGGGCCTGGGATCCATGGGCATGCGCAGTGCATATCTTCCCCTCGGGCTCTCGCTCATCTCCCTCCGCCTTCTTTAGACTGTGCGCCGTCAGCTGATCCCTAATAGCATGCCATGGCCGTGATACCGCACAGTCTGAAGAAGAGGGAAGGAGGGGAGTGAGAGTCGAGGATATGCACTGTGCATGCCCATGGATCCAAGGCCCGCAGTGGGATTATGTTAGACGACACTGCGAGGTGGGATCTGGAGCAGCGTGGACGCATAGGCACTGACAGCCTGACACCAAATTATGTCAGAAGACAGGCAGTGCTAATTGGGCATGGCCAAGGGATAACAGAACAGCGCAGGCTCCTTGACAGCTTAAAACAACGCTGAGGTGGCAGCGCACGGCACCAAGGGGATAGGAATGACAGCTGTGCTGTGTCCCATTACGAAGGAAATTCGCACCTCCGGGACGGTTTAACGGTATAAGGGGACACATTTTTAGTGTTTACTTCTGTGTTTGCAAGGAGCATAATTAAAAGAGCAACCTTTTCCTTTTGCATCCTTAGTGCTGCACAAGATGGCTCTTTCAGCTACAAACGTCTTGGGGGGGGGGGGTTAAAGGTTCCCCTTCAACTTGCTCCAATCAGGCTTCGGCCTACACTCTGTTCCTCTGCTCCTCCTGCTGTCCCTGGGCTCTAACACCGCCAGTTGGTGCCTCGAAGTGCTGTCTGCACAGTCAACAGTCGCTCCTCTGTTATTGGGGTTCAGTAACGTCAGCTGATCCCCAGCTGTGTGTGCGGCAATACCTCCAATCTGCTCCTCCTGCTGTCCCTGGGCTCTAACACCGCCAGTTGGTGCCTGGAAGTGCTGTCTGCACAGTCAACAGTCGCTCCTCTGTTATTGGGGTTCAGTAACGTCAGCTGATCCCCAGCTGTGTATCCGGCAACGTGTCATGCGACCGCCACGCTGGCACAACTAAAATGTAAGGGGACCTGTCCCCCCCCCCCTAGGCGTTTGTTACTGAAAGAGCCACCTTGTGCAGCACTAATACTGCACAAGGAAAAGGTCGCTCTTGAAATTATGCTCCTTGCAAATGCTGAACTACACACTCATGTAATGTGTCCCCTCACACCGTCCAACCGTCCCGGAGGTGGGACTTTCCTTTGTAATGTGACGCAGCACAGCCGTCATTGCTACCGCCTTGACACCGTGCGCTGCCTCCTCAGCGTTGTTTGATTCCGTCATGGACCCTGCGCTGTTATGTTATCCCTTGGCCATGCACAGTTTGCGCTGCCCGTCCTCTGACATCATTTGTTGTCGTCCTGGCTGCGCCTGTGCGTCCACGCTGCCCGAAATCCCACCTCGCAGTGTCGTCTAATGTGATCCCACAGTGGGCCTGGTATCCATGGCCATGCGCAGTGCATATACTAGCCTCTCACTCCCCTTCTTCACGCTTCTTCAGACTAGGCGGCGTCAGCTGATCCCTAATAGCATGCCACGGCCGTGACGCCGCACAGTCTGAAGAAGCAGGAAGGAGGTGAGTGAGAGGCGATGATATGCACTGCACATGCCCATGGATCCCTGGCCCGCAGTGGGATTACATTAGATGACACTGCGAGGTTGGATCTCGGGCAGCTTGGACGCACAGGCACCGCTAACTGTGCATGGCCAAGGGATAACATTACAGCGCGGGCTCCGTGACAGAACCAAACAACGTTGAGGAGGTGGCGCACGGCACCAAGGGGGTTGGAATGACGGCTGTGCTGTGTCACATTACAAAGGAAAGTCACACTTCCGGGACGGTTTGACGGTGTGAGGGGACACATTATATGAGTGTGTACTTCAGCGTTTGCAAGGAGCATAATTTTCGGAGCCACCATTTTCCATGTGCAGTATTACTGCTGTACAAGATGGCTCTTTCAGCAACAAATGCCTGGGTTTAAAGGTTCCCTTTCAACTTGCTCCACTGCAGGCTTCGGCCTACACTCTGCTCCTCTTTGATTCCCTGGGTTTCAACACTGTCAGTTGCCACCTGGAAGTGTTGTCTACACAGAAAAAACACTAGCTGATGTGTCAGTGGGGTTCAGCACCGCCAGCTGTTCCCCTGCTGTGTAGTCGGCAACGTGTCCAGCACAAGCCACGCTGGCACAACAGAACAAAAGCTGCCACCAGTGCAGGCTTCGGCCTACACTCTGCTCCTCTCCTCCTGCTGCTGCCCCTGGGCTCAAACACTGCTCGTTTTGGCCCGGAAGTGCTAGCTGCACAGAGAAAAACACCAGCCAATGTGTTAGTGGGGTTCAGCAACGCCAGCTGTTCCCCTGCTGTGTAGCTGGCAATGTGTCCAGCACAAGCCACGCTGGCACAACAGACCAAAAGATGCCACCAGTGCAGGCTTCGGCCTACACTTTGCTCCTCTCCTTCTCCTGCTGACCCTGGGCTATAACACCGCCAGTTGTAGCCTGGAAGTGCTAGCTGCACAGAGAAAACCACCCGCCAATGTGTTAGTGGGGTTCAGCAACGCCAGCTGTTCCCCTGCTGTGTAGCTGGCAACGTGTCCTGCAAACGCCATGCAGGCACCTGAACTGAAATTAAAGGGAACCTTGCCCCACCCCCCCAGGTCTTTCTATGTATAACAGCCACCTAGTACAGCAGTACTGCTGCATTTGTACAAGGTGGCTGATTTTTTCTCCTTGCCCACGTTTAATTAAACACGTACTAAATGTGTCTCATTGAGACCATTCCACTGTCCCTGAGGTGTGACTTTCCTTTCTAATGATACGCAGCACCACCCTTGGTAGCGCTTCCCGTCTTTTGACATCATTGGTTAGCTGGCTGCGCCTGTGCGTCTGCCCTGCTCGAAACAACGCCCCTCGTTGTCTTATTTTTTTGGACAGCGAGGGTGTGATTGATGGGCATGTGCAGTGCATATGTTCGCCTGTCTTAACTCATCTCCTTCCGCCTTCTTCATACTGGGCAGCCTCATGGCCGTGGTATGATAAAATATAGTACACCGCACACTCTATGTGTATATTTGCAAGGTGATGGAAAGTTTATTAACAAGTATAATTATAGTACAAGGAAAGCGACCAGAAGTAACTATGACGTTTCGGCCCAACCAGGGCCTTAATCATATAATCGCTTTACTATGTTTATAGTAGGGGAGGAGAAGGTCCTTGTGGACGAAGCTACACACTGGAATGCCAGATAGTGGTGCGTGTAATAACGCAATATCAGCCCTGGGGTGGATGCTGGTGTATAGTGGTATTAAGCGGCGCTCCCTGCTTTTTTTTGAAAACACACTGTGGGTCTGGGATTCATGTCCATCGCTAACCACAACGGCCGACATGAAATGAGGTCAGAAGACAGGAAGCGCTCACAGCGCATGGCCAAGGGATAACAATAGCGCAGTCTCCTGTACAGCAAATAACAGTGCTCAGGAAGCTGCGCCCATGCACCAAGGTGTTATTTTGGACACCTGTGCTGCGTCTCCTTAAAAAGACAAGTCACGCCTCCACTACTGTTTGACAGTATAATGGGCTAAATAGTGTACGTGTTTTATTCAGCGTGTGCAAGGAGCAAAATTAAGAGAGCAACCTTTGACTTGTGCAGCATTAATGCTGTTCAAGGTGTGGCTCTTGTACCTTGCAACACCTGAGGGGGGGTTAAAGGTTACCTTTGAAATTGGTTCAACTAGGCTTCGGCCTACACTCTGCTCCTCTCCTCCTCCTGCTGACCCTGGGCTCTAACACTGCTAGTTTTTGCCCTGAAGTGCTAGCTGCCCAGAGAAAAACACCAGCCAATGTGTTAGTGGGGTTCAGCACCGCCAGCTGTTCCCCTGCTGTGTAGCCGGCATCGTGTCCAGCACAAGCCACGCTGGCACAACCGACCAAAAGCTGCCACCAGTGCAGGCTTCGGCCTACACTCTGCTCCTCTCCTCCTGCTGCTGCCCCTGGGCTCAAACACCGCTAGTTTTGGCCCGGAAGTGCTAGCTGCACAGAGAAAAACACCAGCCAATGTGTTAGTGGAGTTCAGCAACGCCAGCTGTTCCCCTGCTGTGTAGCCGGCAACGTGACCTGCAAACGCCACGCAGGCACATGAACTGAAATTGAAGGAAGCCTGCCCCCCACCCCCAGGTGTTTCTATGTATAACAGCCACCTTGTACAGCAGTACTGCTGCATTTGTACAAGGTGGCTGACTTTTTCTACTTGCCCACGTGGAACTCAACACGTACAAAATGTGTCTCATTGAGACCATTCCACTGTCCCTGAGGTGTGACTTTCCTTTCTAATGATACGCAGCACCACCCTTGCTAGCGCTTCCCGTCTTTTGACATCATTGGTTAGCTGGCTGCGCCTGTGCGTCCGCCCTGCTCCAAACAACGCCCCTCGGTTTCTTATTTATTTTGTCAGCGAGGGTGTGGTTTATGGGCACGAGCAGTGCATATGTTCGCCTGTCGTCACTCATCTCCTTCCGCCTTCTTCAGACTGTGCAGCCTCATGGCCGCGGCATGCGAGAAGGGATCAGCAGAGGCCGCCCAGTCTGAAGCAGGTGTAAGGACGTGTGTGAGCGGCCAAAATATTTACTGCTCAAGGCCACGAATCCCAGCACCGCAGTGTGACTTTATGAAAAGGCACTGTGGGTCTGGGATTTATGGCCATCGTTAACCGCAGCGGCCAACATGAAATGAGGTCATAAGACGGGCAGTGCTAACAGGGCATTGCCAAGGGATAACACAAGAGCGCAGACTCCTGTACAGCAAATAACAACGCTCAGGAAGCTGCGCCAAGCACCAAGGCGTTATTTGGTACACCTGTGCTGCCTCTCCTTAAAAAGACAAGTCACGCATCCACTACAGTTTGACTGTAGAATGGTCTAAATTGTGTACGTCTTTCATTCAGCGTGTGCAAGTAGACAAATTAATAGAGCAACCTTTCACTTGTGCAGCATTAATACTGCACAAGGTGTGTCTCTTGTACTTTGTAACACCTGAGGGGGGGTTAAAGGTTTCCTTTGAAATTGGTTCAACTAGGCTTCGGCCTACACTCTGCTCCTCTCCTCCTCCTCCTGCTTCACCACGGGCTCTAACATCGCTAGTTTTTGCCTGCAAGTGCTAGCTGCACAGAGAAAAACACCCGCCATTGTGTTAGTGGGGTTCAGCAACGCCAGCTGTTCCCCCACTGTGTAGCCGGCAAAGTGTCATGCAAACGCAACGCAGACACAAAGCTGCCTCCAGTGCAGGCTTCGGCCTACACTCTGCTCCCCCTGCTTACCCTTTGCTCCAGCACCGCTAGTTGGGGCTCTAGGAAGACAATCTTTAATAGGCAACGCATCTGGGTTCCAGCACCGCCAGCTGTTTCTCGGCAGTGTTTTTGTCACAGGTTCTCCCTCGTGCCAAACCTGGTTTCAGCACCGTCAGCTGTTTCCGGGTTGTGTCAAGCTCGCTGAGACGCCTATGCTTGCCCCGTCGTGTTGCGGTCGGGTTAGCCAACTCCAGGGTGCCTCCAGTTTAGGAGCTTCCTATGTGGGCTGCATGAATTGGTAGTCAAGGCTGGTTCTGTAGTGCCAGTAGGCCCAGCTCCCCCTGTAGGACTGTTGGGGTTCGGTAACTGCGGCTGCCTCGCGGCCTAGCTGTTCTCTCCTCTCCTGTGGCCCCTCGGGTCCACCACCTGGTTCCAGCACCGTCAGCTGGTTCCGGGCCGAGCCTTTGGCTTAGGTGCTTCCTCCTGGGTATCCGAGTTCCGCCAACGTCAGGCGGTCCTTGGTAGTGCTTTTAAGCGCAGGCACCTACAGCTTAGTAACCGGGTTCCAGCACCGTCAGCTGGTCCTCGGTCGTGCCATTGGCTCTTGCACACTGGGGCAACGCATCTGGGTTCCAGCACCGCCAGCTGGTTCTCGGCAGTGTTTTTGTCACGGGTACTCCCTCGTGCCCAGCCTGGTTCCAGCACCGTCAGCTGTTTCCGGGTACTGTCAAACTCACTGAGACACCTATGCGTTGCCCCGTCGTGTTGCGGTCGAGTTAGCCAACTCCAGAGTGCCTCCAGTTTAGGAGCTTCCTATGTGGGCTGCATGAATTGGTAGTCAAGGCTGGTTCTGTAGTGCCAGTAGGCCCAGCTCCCCCTGTAGGACTGTTGGGGTTCGGTAACTGCGGCTGCCTCGCGGCCTAGCTGTTCTCTCCTCTCCTGTGGGCCTTCGGGTCCACCACCTGGTTCCAGCACCGTCAGCTGGTTCCGGGCCGAGCTTTTGGCTTAGGTGCCTCCTCCTGGGTATCCGAGTTCCGCCAACGCCAGGCGGTCCTTGGTAGTGCTTTTAAGCGCGGGCACCTACAGCTTAGTAACCGGGTTCCAGCACCGTCAGCTGGTCCTCGGTCGTGCCATTGGCTCTTGCACACTGGGGCAACGCATCCGGGTTCCAGCACCGCCAGCTGGTTCTCGGCAGTGTTTTTGTCACAGGTACTCCCTCATGCCAAACCTGGTTTCAGCACCATCAGCTGTTTCCGGGTTGTGTCAAGCTCGCTGAGACGCCTATGCTTGCCACGTCGTGTTGCGGTCGGGTTAGCCAACTCCAGGGTGCCTCCAGTTTAGGAGCTTCCTATGTGGGCTGCGTGAATTGGTAGTCAAGGCTGGTTCTGTAGTGCCAGTAGGCCCAGCTCCCCCTGTAGGACTGTTGGGGTTCGGTAACTGCGGCTGCCTCGTGGCCTAGCTGTTCTCTCCTCTCCTGTGGGCCTTCGGGTCCACCACCTGGTTCCAGCACCGTCAGCTGGTTCCGGGCCGAGCTTTTGGCTTAGGTGCCTCCTCCTGGGTATCCGAGCTCCGCCAACGCCAGGCGGTCCTTGGTAGTGCTTTGAAGCGCGGGCACCTACAGCTTAGTAACCGGGTTCCAGCACCGTCAGCTGGTCCTCGGTCGTGCCATTGGCTCTTGCACACTGGGGCAACGCATCCAGGTTCCAGCACCGCCAGCTGGTTCTCGGCAGTGAATTTGTCACAGGTACTCCCTCGTGCCAAACCTGGTTTCAGCACCATCAGCTGTTTCCGGGTTGTGTCAAGCTCGCTGAGACGCCTATGCTTGCCCCGTCGTGTTGCGGTCGGGTTAGCCAACTCCAGGGTGCCTCCAGTTTAGGAGCTTCCTATGTGAGCTGCATGAATTGGTAGTCAAGGCTGGTTCTGTAGTGCCAGTAGGCCCAGCTCCCCCTGTAGGACTGTTGGGGTTCTGTAACTGCGGCAGCCTCGCGGCCTAGCTGTTCTCTCCTCTCCTGTGGGCCTTCGGGTCCACCACCTGGCTCCAGCACCGTCAGCTGGTTCCGGGCCGAGCCTTTGGCTTAGGTGCCTCCTCCTGGGTATCCGAGTTCCGCCAACGTCAGGCGGTCCTTGGTAGTGCTTTTAAGCGCGGGCACCTACAGCTTAGTAACCGGGTTCCAGCACCGTCAGCTGGTCCTCGGTGGTGCCATTGGCTCTTGCACACTGGGGCAACGCATCTGGGTTCCAGCACCGCCAGCTGGTTCTCGGCAGTGTTTTTGTCACGGGTACTCCCTTGTGCCCAGCCTGGTTCCAGCACCGTCAGCTAATTCCGGGTACTGTCAAACTCACTGAGACACCTATGCGTTGCCCCGTCGTGTTGCGGTCGAGTTAGCCAACTCCAGGGTGCCTCCAGTTTAGGAGCTTCCTATGTGGGCTGCATGAATTGGTAGTCAAGGCTGGTTCTGTAGTGCCAGTAGGCCCAGCTCCCCCTGTAGGACTGTTGGGGTTCGGTAACTGCGGCTGCCTCGCGGCCTAGCTGTTCTCTCCTCTCCTGTGGGCCTTCGGGTCCACCACCTGGTTCCAGCACCGTCAGCTGGTTCCGGGCCGAGCCTTTGGCTTAGGTGCCTCCTCCTGGGTATCCGAGTTCCGCCAACGTCAGGCGGTCCTTGGTAGTGCTTTTAAGCGCAGGCACCTACAGCTTAGTAACCGGGTTCCAGCACCGTCAGCTGGTCCTCGGTCATGCCATTGGCTCTTGCACACTGGGGCAACGCATCCGGGTTCCAGCACCGCCAGCTGGTTCTCGGCAGTGTTTTTGTCACAGGAACTCCCTCGTGCCAAACCTGGTTTCAGCACCGTCAGCTGTTTCTGGGTTGTGTCAAGCTCGCTGAGACGCCTATGCTTGCCCCGTCGTGTTGCGGTCGGGTTAGCCAACTCCAGGGTGCCTCCAGTTTAGGAGCTTCCTATGTGAGCTGCATGAATTGGTAGTCAAGGCTGGTTCTCTAGTGCCAGTAGGCCCAGCTCCCCCTGTAGGACTGTTGGGGTTTGGTAACTGCGGCGGCCTCGCGGCCTAGCTGTTCTCTCCTCTCCTGTGGGCCTTCGGGTCCACCACCTGGTTCCAGCACCGTCAGCTGGTTCCGGGCCGAGCCTTTGGCTTAGGTGCCTCCTCCTGGGTATCCGAGTTCCGCCAACGTCAGGCGGTCCTTGGTAGTGCTTTTAAGCGCAGGCACCTACAGCTTAGTAACCGGGTTCCAGCACCGTCAGCTGGTCCTCGGTCGTGCCATTGGCTCTTGCACACTGGGGCAACGCATCTGGGTTCCAGCACCGCCAGCTGGTTCTCGGCAGTGTTTTTGTCACGGGTACTCCCTCGTGCCCAGCCTGGTTCCAGCACTGTCAGCTATATTCGGGTACTGTCAAACTCACTGAGACACCTATGCTTTGCCCCGTCGTGTTGCGGTCGAGTTAGCCAACTCCAGGGTACCTCCAGTTTAGGAGTTTCCTATGTGGGCTGCATGAATTGGTAGTCAAGGCTGGTTCTGTAGTGCCAGTAGGCCCAGCTCCCCCTGTAGGACTGTTGGGGTTCGGTAACTGCGGCTGCCTCGCGGCCTAGCTGTTCTCTCCTCTCCTGTGGGCCTTCGGGTCCACCACCTGGTTCCAGCACCGTCAGCTGGTTCCGGGCCGAACTTTTGGCTTAGGTGCCTCCTCCTGGGTATCCGAGTTCCGCCAACGCCAGGCGGTCCTTGGTAGTGCTTTTAAGCGTGGGCACCTACAGCTTAGTAACTGGGTTCCAGCACCGTCAGCTGGTCCTCGGTCGTGCCATTGGCTCTTGCACACTGGGGCAACGCATCTGGGTTCCAGCACCGCCAGCTGGTTCTCGGCAGTGTTTTTGTCACAGGTACTCCCTCGTGCCAAACCTGGTTTCAGCACCGTCAGCTGTTTCCGGGTTGTGTCAAGCTCGCTGAGACGCCTATGCTTGCCCCGTCGTGTTGCGGTCGAGTTAGCCAACTCCAGGGTGCCTCCAGTTTAGGAGCTTTATATGTGGGCTGCATGAATTGGTACTCAAGGCTGGTTCTGTAGTGCCAGTAGGCCCAGCTCCCCCTGTAGGACTGTTGGGGTTCGGTAACTGCGGCTGCCTCGCGGCCTAGCTGTTCTCTCCTCTCCTGTGGCCCTTCGGGTCCACCACCTGGTTCCAGCACCGTCAGCTGGTTCTCGGCAGTGTCTTTTGCTCTTGTACCCTCTGCTCCCCATCCTGGTTCCAGTACCGTCAGCTGGTTCCGGGCAGAGCCTTTGGCTTAGGTGCCTCCTTCTGGGTATCCAAGTTCCACCAACGTCAGGTGGTCCTTGGTAGTGCTTTCAGGCATGGGTACCTCCTGCTTAGTAACCGGGTTCCAGTAACGTCAGCTGGTCCTCGGTAGTTCCATTGGCTCTTGGACCTTCGGCTACCCATCCGGGTTCCAGTACCGTCAGCTGGTTCTCGGCAGTGTCTTTTGCTCTTGTACCTTCTGCTCCCCATCCTGGTTCCAGTACCGTCAGCTGGTTCCGGGCAGAGCCTTTGGCTTAGGTGCCTCCTTCTGGGTATCCGAGTTCCACCAACGTCAGGCGGTCCTTGGTAGTGCTTTTTAGCACGGGTACCTCCTGCTTAGTAACCGGGTTCCAGTAACGTCAGCTGGTCCTCGGTAGTTCCATAGGCTCTTGAACCTTCGAGTAGCCATCCGAGTTCCAGTTCCATCAGCTGGTTCTTGGCATTTTCTCAGCCTTCTTGTACCTTCTGCTACATTTCCAAGTTGAAGACCCTAACGTCGACGACCCGGAATACCACCCCGATGACGACGACGACGGCGGAGACGACGACGGCGGAGACGACGACGGCGGAGATGACGACACTGGAGACGACGACCCTGGAGACGACGACATGGAAGACCGAGAAGCAGAAGAACAAGAGGCTGCAGAACAAAGAGCAGAAGAACATTAAGCATAACACTTAATATCAGAGCAAAAGATATTATCTAAATTATATGCAGAAGAAGACTAAGCAGTGTATGGGGGTGAGTCCGTTCCTCCTCGTGGTGCCCGTGGATAAAGCCTGATGCTGCAGGCCAAACTGAACGCGGACAAATGTAACTTTTGTGACTGGCAGAACGGAAGGTGTAATCTTCCAACTTTTATAGATAACAACTACGGGAATGCCTGTCACAAATGAGAATATGATGAAGAAGTAGAATAGGAAGAATAATAACAGTTGAATAAAATGAATATGTAGAATAGGAAGAATAATAATAGTTGAATAAAATGAATATGAAGAATGTATTAAAAAAAAAAAAAAAGGTAAAGGATGAAGAAGAAGATGAATAAGGTGAAGAAGAAGTTGATGTCAAAGATGCTGATGATGATGAAGATGAAAGTGTGGGAAAAGTAAAAAAAAAAAGAAGGGGAAGGGCGTGGAATAGTGAAACATCAATATCTGACAAAATAAAAAAAAAATTTACATAGTCAATATCTTTGTCACTCCGAACGTCTTTAAAAAAAAACAAAAAACATGCTATTCTATTTGATTGTGCTAAACCTCTATGACTTTAATGTCTCCGCCACCTCCCCAAATACATCCTGCATTATTCTTAGTTGTTTTCCTTCATGTAGAATGAACCTACAAGGAAAGAAAGGGTTTATTTTAATTCCGATATTTTGGTCCCATTGACTTGCATTGGGATCGGGTATCGGTATCGGCGATATCCGATATTTTTTGAATATCGGCCGATCCTATCCGATACCGATACTTTACGATATCGGAAGGTATCGCTCAACACTAATGATGACTAGTGTTGAGTATTCCGATACCGCAAGTATCGGGTATCGGCCGATATTTGCGGTATCGGAATTCCGATACCGAATTCCGATACTTCCCGCGTATCAGATACCGGAATCGGAATTTCCCAGAATTCAAACTGAACGCAGCAGCCAATGAGGAATGAATGGAAGTGTGGGCACATCCTGTTTAGCATGGTGGGCATGTAAGTACTGGCAAGGCTGTGATTGGCTGCTGAAATGATGTCACTCTGCACTATAAAAAAACGCTGCCGCCATTTTGCGCTCACTCTGCTGTGATTTCAGTTAGGGACAGGACGCTGTGTTCTAACTGAGGGCCAGTTGAGATAGCTAATTGCTTTATTTTCCTTTCCCAAGGCTAATTTAGCAAAACGCTGTGTGTTCTTCACTGTTCACCTTGCTCTTGCCTTGCAGCGCTGTTTTAACAGCGTTCTGCAAGGTCTCTGTGTGTGTGTGTGTGTGCAGCTCACTCTGTAGTCTGTGTGCAGCCATATACCCGGTTGTATTCAGCTCAGGGGGGGTTCACACTGCCTCACACAGTTGTCCTTTTTTGCTCATAGTGCAGCCTGCTGCACATTTTTTCTCAAATTTCCTATTAGTGTTTTTCCACCCGTCTCCAGCTAAATTGTGGAAAAACACTACATAGGATAACCTAGAGGGGTGTTTTTGGGCCTTGCAGCGCCGTTTACGGCTGTCTGCACGGTCTCCATGTGAGCCCAGCTCACCCTGTAGTCTGTGTGCAGCCATAGCTGGTTGGATTCAGCTCAGGGTGCGTTACTGCCTCATACCTTTAAAAAAAATTTCCTTTTTTTCAAATAGTGCAGCCTGTTTAAAATTTTTTTTAAAAAATTCCTATTAGTGTTTTTCCACCCGTCTCCAGCTAAATTGTGGAAAAACACTACATAGGATAACCTAGAGGGGGTTTTTTGGGCCTTGCAGCGCCGTTTACGGCTGTCTGCACGGTCTCTGTGTGAGCGCAGCTCGCCCTGTAGTCTGTGTGCAGCCATAGCCGGTTGGATTCAGCTCAGGGTGCGTTACTGCCTCATACCTTGAAAAAAAATTTCCTTTTTTTCAAATAGTGCAGCCTGTTTAAAATTTAAAAAAAAAAATTCCTATTAGTGTCTTTCCACCCGTCTCCAGCTAAATAGTGGAAAAACACTACATAGGATAACCTAGAGGAGGGTTTTTGGGCCTTGCAGCGCCGTTTACGGCTGTCTGCACGGTCCCCGTGTGAGTTAAACTTGCTCTGTTGTCCGATCTGCAGAAGAAAAAAAAGGAAAGTTCACCAAACACAACTTAACTCTTGTGTAGGCCACATTTGAAAAATAATAAAGTTTAGTCCACACTTTACAACATTAGTGTTTCTTACACCTGTTAGGAGGAGCATTTCAGGAATAAGCACACTAAGGCCTTAGTACTTTTCTGCTTATCTTTATCTGTCAACCAAGATGAAGAGGGCAGGGAGTAAGGCACGTGGGCGTGGGCGCGGAGCAGGGAGAGGAGCAGGGAGAGGACGTGGTGATTCTGTGCCTGCTGCGGGCACCAGTGATTCGTCGTCACTCAGTTTCAGCAGGGAACAGTCCTTCATGCGCAGCTTTGTCGGAGAGCGCCGTGCACCGCTGCTGCGTGAAGACCAAATTGAAGCCGTTGTCGGGTGGATGGCAGCTAACGCCTCGGCATCGACTTCAGTTAGTGCCACATCCTCTCAGGCACAGAGCACTGGAGAGCAGCCATCTGTCTCTTCACCACCTGCCAAATTGGCCAGGCAGTCAGAGAGCCCAGGACAGGAGCCGTCTCTACTTCTGTTCTCTGAATCTCTTGGCTTGGAAACAGGGGGCCAGCCAAGCAGCATTGGAGAAATGGAAGAAGAGGCAGTGTGCAGTGATGCCCAACAGCTTTGTCTCTCTGACTCTGAAGAGGCGGGTGGGCCAGTGCCTCCGGTGACCACAGCGCAGTACGCATCTGATGATGAAACTCAGGTGCCGCTTTCTGGTGCGTACTGTGCTGCCGAGACTACCCAGGAGGAGCAGTTGGTGGCAGAGGGTAGTGGAGATGATGAGGTCGTTGACCCATCGTGGCGTGAGGAACTGGAAGGTGGTGGGAGTAGCTCTGAGGAAGAGATTCCCCTTACGGGCCAAAGAGGAAGAGGGAGGGGGAAGACTGCGGAGCCTGTAGCCTCCACTTTGGCACCCGTTAGGAGCCTGTCTCTTTCCAAAGCCAAAAAGGGCGCTCCCAAGACTTGCAGTGCCTGGTCCTTTTTTGACACAGTTGCAGATGACATTTGTTTTGTCAAATGCAAGCTGTGTCATCAGAAAGTAAAAAGAGGGAAAAATGTCAGCAACTTCAATACCACAAATATGTGGAAACATGTGCGGACCAGGCACGCGGTGGAGTTACAGAAACACACTGAAGATGTAGGCCAACCAACAGCGGCAGCTACCACCTCTTCAGCTCGTGTTGCCTCTTCCTCCAGCTCACACACAGCTGGTTTGGCTTCCTCCCAGGATCGCCATGGAAGAACCTCTGGCACTGTTGTCCAGAGACCTTGTGTAATTCCACCCACAGCACCACCTTCCCAGTCATCCTCACACTCCCAGTCTACTCTACAGCCATCGGTAGTACAGGCATGGGAGAAAAGGCGGGCATTCTCGGCCAACCACCCCCGAGCACAGGCTCTGAATGCAGGCATTGCCAAACTGTTGTCCCTGGAAATGCTCTCATTCAGGCTGGTGGAGACTGACAGCTTCCGTGACTTGATGGCATTGGCAGTCCCACAGTACAAGGTGCCCATCCGCTTTTACTTCAGCAGGCAAGCTGTCCCTGCCCTCCACAGGCATGTTGAGGGAAACATAAAACATGCGCTACTGAACGCCGTCAGTAGCAAGGTCCACCTCACCACCGATGCGTGGACCAGTCAGCATGGACAGGGGCGATACGTTTCCCTCACTGCCCATTGGGTTAATGTTGTTGAGCCAGGTACAGATCGTGCGAGTGGCGCAGGACGTGTCCTGCCGACTCCAAGGATTGCAGGAATCCAGTCTGTACGCATTGACTCCTCCTCTTACACAAGTTCCTCAGAATCATCTCTGCAGGATCCGTCACAGTCCACCTCCACATGGACCCGTGAACGTTTACCTATGACCGACATGAGCACAGCCGTGGCCAAACGTCAGCAGGCCGTCTTGAAACTAGTTTCATTGGGGAATCGAAGCCACACAGCGCAGGAGCTCTGGAATGCCATCAAGCAGGAGAGCGATGTGTGGTTACTGCCAGCGAATCTCCAGCCAGGCATGGTAGTGTGTGACAATGGCCGAAATCTGGTGGCAGCTTTGGCCCTTGGCAACCTCACTCACATCCCATGTCTGGCACATGTGCTCAATTTGGTTGTGCAGAGTTTTCTGAGGGACTATCCGGATCTTGATGCCCTGCTGCACAAGGTCCGCCTAGAGTGTGCTCACTTGCGGCGTTCCAGCTTGGCAAGATCCCGCATTGCTGCTCTGCAGCGCCGATTCCGCCTTCCGGAACACCGCATCATATGTGACCTACCTACCCGGTGGAATTCCACGTTATTACATATGTTGGAGCGGTTGTGTGAGCAGCAGCAAGCAGTTATGGAGTACCAGCTGCATCAGGCGCAAAGAAGTCGCAGTCAGCGCCGATCAGACTTCACAACCACAGAGTGGGCCACTATGAAGGACGTCTGCCAGGTTTTACGTCCTTTTGATTATTCCACGCGGATGGCAAGTGCAGATGATGCACTAGTCAGCATGACTGTCCCCCTTATCTGCCTGCTTCAGCAAACTTTGCAAGGGTTAAGGGATGATGTTGTGGAAGAGGTGGAGGATGAGGAGTCACCTTTTCCATCAGCCTCTGGAGAGTCAGCGCCACGTGGTTCCTCACAAAGGGGTACGCAGGGGCCACTTTGTGAGGAGGATGAGGAGGAGTCAATGGAGGAGGAAGAGCTCCGTCCAGAGGAGGGAGCGACACAATTGTCCAGTGGTCAGTGTGTACAGCGAGGGTGGGGTGATGACGAGCGGGCAGAGATCATGTCTCAAGCAGGGGACAGCGTTTCTGGGCCAGTTGGCAGTCTGCAGCACATGGTGGATTTCATGTTGCAGTGCCTGAGAAACGACCGCCGCATCGACCACATTCTCAACATGCCTGATTATTGGGTGTTCACCCTCCTCGATCCTCGCTACCGGGACAACGTCCAAAACCTCATCCCAGCGTTGACCCGGGAGCGTAAATTGCGGGAGTACCACGACACACTGGTGAATTCCATCATCTTCTCCAGTCCAACTGAGAGGAGTGCTGCTAGTGCTTTACAAAGCAGCTCAGTGCGTCGAGGCAGTGGGGGAGGCTCTGCCCAAAGAGTTAGCAGAAGCAGTGCCTCTGCCCAAGGCAAGCCCAGTATGGCACAACTCTGGCACACTTTTGTGTGCCCGCCCCAAATGTCTACACCATCACCGGTGGCTCCAGTCAGCAGGAGGCAACGGTTCCGTCAGATGGTGACAGACTACATGGCTTGCCCTCTTACTGTACTCCCAGACGGCTCTTCCCCGTTCAAGTTTTGGGTCTCTAAGCTGGATACATGGCCAGAGCTAAGCCAGTATGCATTGGAGGTGCTGGCTTGCCTTGCGGCTAGTGTCTTATCGGAACGTGTCTTTAGTGCCACAGGTGGTGTACTAACAGACCGTTGCATGCGACTATCCTCCGATAACGTTAACCGGCTTACTTTCCTGAAAATGAACCAGGCCTGGATCTCGCAGGAATTTGCCACTCCTCTGCCTGATTAAGTAATTGGGTGTCATCCAGGTCTCCTGATGTGTTCATCTTTCTACCACCTGAACTGCTATTTCTGGGCTCCAACACCGCCCGTTGCGGCTCAGAAGTGCAGGCTGCACAGTAAAAACATACGACCCAGTGTTATTGGGTTTCAGTAACGTCTGCTGATCCCCAGCTGTGTAGCCGGCAATGTGTCCTGCGACCGCCACGCTGGCACAACAACCTAAATGTAAGGGAACCTCTCCCCCCCCCCCCCCGGCGTTTGTTACTGAAAGAGCCATCTTGTGCAGCAGTAATGCTGCACAAGGAAAAGGTAGCTCTTTTATTTTAGCTCCTTGCACACGCAGAACTTAACACTTATAAAATGTGTTCACTGATACCGTTATACCGTCCCGGAGCTGGGACTTTCCTTCGTAATGTGACGCAGCACAGCCGTCATTCCTACCCCCTTGGTGACATGCGCTGCCTCCTCAACGTTGTTTTAAGCTGTCACGGAGCCTGCGCTGTTCTGTTATCCCTTGGCCATGCCCTATTTGCGCTGCCTGTCTTCTGACATAATTTGGTGTCAGGCTGGCTGCGCCTGTGCGGCCGCGCTGCCCGAGATCCCGCCTCGCAGTGTCTTCTGATTGAATCACACTGCGGGCCTTGGATCCATGGGCATGCGCAGTGCATATCTTCCCCTCGGGCTCTCGCTCATCTCCCTCCGCCTTCTTTAGACTGTGCGCCGTCAGCTGATCCCTAATAGCATGCCACGGCCGTGACACCGCACAGTCTGAAGAAGAGGGAAGGAGGGGAGTGAGAGTCGAGGATATGCACTGTGCATGCCCATGGATCCAAGGCCCGCAGTGGGATTACGTTAGACGACACTGCGAGGTGGGATCTGGAGCAGCGTGGACGCACAGGCACTGACAGCCTGACACCAAATTATGTCAGAAGACAGGCAGCGCTAATTGGGCATGGCCAAGGGATAACAGAACAGCGCAGGCTCCGTGACAGCTTAAAACAACGCTGAGGAGGCAGCGCACGGCACCAAGGGGATAGGAATGACAGCTGTGCTGTATCCCATTACGAAGGAAATTCGCACCTCCGTGAAGGTTTTACGGTATAAGGGGACACATTTTTAGTGTTTACTTCTGTGTTTGCAAGGAGCATAATTAAAAGAGCAACCTTTTCCTTTTGCATCCTTAGTGCTGCACAAGATGGCTCTTTCAGCTACAAACGTCTTGGGGGGGGGGTTAAAGGTTCCCTTTCAACTTGCTCCAATCAGGCTTCGGCCTACACTCTGTTCCTCTGCTCCTCCTGCTGTCCCTGGGCTCTAACACCGCCAGTTGGTGCCTGGAAGTGCTGTCTGCACAGTCAACAGTCGCTCCTCTATTATTGGGGTTCAGTAACGTCAGCTGATCCCCAGCTGTGTGTGCGGCAATACCTCCAATCTGCTCCTCCTGCTGTCCCTGGGCTCTAACACCGCCAGTTGGTGCCTGGAAGTGCTGTCTGCACAGTCAACAGTCGCTCCTCTGTTATTGGGGTTCAGTAACGTCAGCTGATCCCCAGCTGTGTGTGCGGCAATACCTCCAATCTGCTCCTCCTGCTGTCCCTGGGCTCTAACACCGCCAGTTGGTGCCTGGAAGTGCTGTCTGCACAGTCAACAGTCGCTCCTCTGTTATTGGGGTTCAGTTACGTCAGCTGATCCCCAGCTGTGTGTGCAGCAATACCTCCAATCTGCTCCTCCTGCTGTCCCTGGGCTCTAACACCGCCAGTTGGTGCCTGGAAGTGCTGTCTGCACAGTCAACAGTCGCTCCTCTGTTATTGGGGTTCAGTAACGTCAGCTGATCCCCAGCTGTATACTCGGCAACGTGTCATGCGACCGCCACGCTGGCACAACTAAAATGTAAGGGGACCTGTCCCCCCCCCTAGGCGTTTGTTACTGAAAGAGCCACCTTGTGCAGCACTAATACTGCACAAGGAAAAGGTCGCTCTTGAAATTATGCTCCTTGCAAACGCTGAACTACACACTCATGTAATGTGTCCCCTCACACCGTCAAACTGTCCCTGAGGTGGGACTTTCCTTTGTAATGTGACGCAGCACAGCCGTCATTGCTACCCCCTTGGCACCGTGCGCTGCCTCCTTAGCGTTGTTTGATTCCGTCCTGGACCCTGCGCTGTTATGTCATCCCTTGGCCATGCACAGTTTGCGCTGCCCGTCCTCTGACATCATTTGTTGTTGTCCTGGCTGCGCCTGTGCGTCCACGCTGCCCGAAATCCCACCTCGCAGTGTCGTCTAATGTGATCCCACAGTGGGCCTGGTATCCATGGCCATGCGCAGTGCATATACTAGCCTCTCACTCCCCTTCTTCACGCTTCTTCAGACTAGGCGGCGTCAGCTGATCCCTAATAGCATGCCACGGCCGTGACGCCGCACAGTCTGAAGAAGCAGGAAGGAGGTGAGTGAGAGGCGATGATATGCACTGCGCATGCCCATGGATCCCTGGCCCGCAGTGGGATTACATTAGATGACACTGCGAGGTTGGATCTCGGGCAGCTTGGACGCACAGGCACTGCCAGCCTGACACCTAAATGATGTCAGAAGACGGGCACCACTAACTGTGCATGGCCAAGGGAGCCACCATTTTCCATGTGCAGTATTACTGCTGTACAAGATGGCTCTTTCAGCAACAAATGCCTGGGGGGGGGGTTAAAGGTTCCCTTTCAACTTGCTCCACTGCAGGCTTCGGCCTACACTCTGCTCCTCTTTGATTCCCTGGGTTTCAACACTGTCAGTTGCCACCTGTAAGTGTTGTCTACACAGAAAAAACACTAGCTGATGTGTCAGTGGGGTTCAGCACCGCCAGCTGTTCCCCTGCTGTGTAGTCGGCAACGTGTCCAGCACAAGCCACGCTGACACAACAGAACAAAAGCTGCCACCAGTGCAGGCTTCGGCCTACACTCTGCTCCTCTCCTCCTCCTGCTGCCCCTGGGCTCAAACACCGCTAGTTTTTGCCCGGAAGTGTTAGCTGCACAGAGAAAAACACCAGCCAATGTGTTAGTGGGGTTCAGCACCGCCAGCTGTTCCCCTGCTGTGTAGCCGGCAACGTGACCTGCAAACGCCACGCAGGCACATGAACTGAAATTAAAGGGACCCTGCCACCCACCCCAAGGTGTTTCTATGTATAACAGCTACCTTGTACAGCAGTAATGCTGTATTTGTACAAGGTGGCTGACTTTTTCTTATTGCCAACGTGGAACTTAACACGTACAAAATGTGTCTCATTGAGACCATTCCACTGTCCCTGAGGTGTGACTTTACTTTCTAATGGTACGCAGCACCACCCTTGGTAGCGCTGCCCGTCTTCTGACATCATTGGTTGGCTGCCTGTGCCTGTGTGTCCGCCCTGCCCGACACAATCCCCCTCGTTGTCTCATATATTTTGGCTGCGAGGGTGTGATTGATGGGCATGTGCAGTGCATATGTTCGCCTGTCTTAACTCATCTCCTTCTGCCTTCTTCAGACTATGCGGCCTCATGGCCGTGGTAGGTGATAAGGGATCAGCTGAGGCCGCCCAGTCTGAAGCAGGTGTAAGGACATGTGTGAGTGGCAAACATATTTACTGCACAAGGGCACGAATCCCAGCCACGCAGTGTGGTTTTTTGAAAACACACTGCGGGTCTGGGATTCATGGCCATTGCTAACCGCACCGGCCAACATGAAATGAGGTGAGAAGACAGGCAGCGCTCACAGCGCATGGCCAAGGGATCACAATAGCGCAGACTCCTGTACAGCAAATAACAACGCTCAGGAGGCTGCACCCAGCACCAAGGCGTTATTTATGTGCACCTGTGCTGCGTCTCCTTAAAAAGACAAGTCACGTCTCCAATACAGTTCTACTGTTCAATGGGCTAAATTGTGTACGTCTTTCATTCTGCGTGTGCAATGAGCAAAACTTAAAGAGCAACTTTTAACTTGTGTAGTTTTACTGCTGCACAAGGTGTGGCTCTTCAACATTGTAACACCTGAGGGTGGGTTAAAGGTTACCTTTGAAATTGGTTCAATTAGGCTTCGGCCTACACTCTGCTCCTCCTGCAGACCCTGGGCTCTAACTACGCCAGTTGGGGCCCGGAAGTGCTGGCTGCACAGAGAAAAACACCCACCATTGTGTCAGTGGGGTTCAGCACCGCCAGCTGTTCCCCTGCTGTGTAGCCGGCATCGTGTCCAGCACAAGCCATGCTGGCACAACAGACCAAAAGCTGCCACCAGTGCAGGCTTCGGCCTACACTCTGCTCCTCTCCTCCTCCTGCTGACCCTGGGCTATAACACCGTCAGTTGTAGCCTGGAAGTGCTAGCTGCACAGAGAAAAACACCCGCCAATGTGTTAGTGGGGTTCAGCACCGCCAGCTGTTCCCCTGCTGTGTAGCCGGCATCGTGTCCAGCACAAGCCACGCTGGCACAACCGACCAAAAGTTGCCACCAGTGGAGGCTTCGGCCAACACTCTGCTCCTCTCCTCCTCCTGCTGACCCTGGGCTCAAACAACGCTAGTTTTTGTCCGGAAGTGCTAGCTGCACAGAGAAAAACACCAGCCAATGTGTTAGTGGGGTTCAGCACCGCCAGCTGTTCCCCTGCTGTGTAGCCGGCAACGTGACCTGCAAACGCCACGCAGGCACATGAACTGAAATTGAAGGAAGCCTGCCCCCCACCCCCAGGTGTTTCTATGTATAACAGCCACCTTGTACAGCAGTACTGCTGCATTTGTACAAGGTGGCTGACTTTTTCTACTTGCCCACGTGGAACTCAACACGTAAAAAAATGTGTCTCATTGAGACCATTCCACTGTCCCTGAGGTGTGACTTTCCTTTCTAATGATACGCAGCACCACCCTTGCTAGCGCTTCCCGTCTTTTGACATCATTGGTTAGCTGGCTGCGCCTGTGCATCCGCCCTGCTCCAAACAACGCCCCTCGGTTTCTTATTTATTTTGTCAGCGAGGGTGTGGTTTATGGGCACGAGCAGTGCATATGTTCGCCTGTCGTCACTCATCTCCTTCCGCCTTCTTCAGACTGTGCAGCCTCATGGCCGCGGCATGCGAGAAGGGATCAGCAGAGGCCGCCCAGTCTGAAGCAGGTGTAAGGACGTGTGTGAGCGGCCAAAATATTTACTGCTCAAGGCCACGAATCCCAGCACCGCAGTGTGACTTTATGAAAAGGCACTGTGGGTCTGGGATTTATGGCCATCGTTAACCGCATCGGCCAACATGAAATGAGGTCATAAGACGGGCAGCGCTAACAGGGCATTGCCAAGGGATAACACAAGAGCGCAGACTCCTGTACAGCAAATAACAACGCTCAGGAAGCTGCGCCAAGCACCAAGGCGTTATTTGGGACACCTGTGCTGCGTCTCCTTAAAAAGACAAGTCACGCATCCACTACAGTTTGACTGTAGAATGGTCTAAATTGTGTACGTCTTTCATTCAGCGTGTGCAAGTAGACAAATTAATAGAGCAACCTTTCACTTGTGCAGCATTAATACTGCACAAGGTGTGTCTCTTGTACTTTGTAACACCTGAGGGGGGGTTAAAGGTTTCCTTTGAAATTGGTTCAACTAGGCTTCGGCCTACACTCTGCTCCTCTCCTCCTCCTCCTGCTTCACCACGGGCTCTAACATCGCTAGTTTTTGCCCGCAAGTGCTAGCTGCACAGAGAAAAACACCCGCCATTGTGTTAGTGGGGTTCAGCAACGCCAGCTGTTCCCCCACTGTGTAGCCGGCAAAGTGTCCTGCAAACGCAACGCAGACACAAAGCTGCCTCCAGTGCAGGCTTCGGCCTACACTCTGCTCCCCCTGCTTACCCTTTGCTCCAGCACCGCTAGTTGGGGTTCTAGGAAGACAATCTTTAATAGGCAACGCATCTGGGTTCCAGCACCGCCAGCTGGTTCTCGGCAGTGTTTTTGTCACGGGTACTCCCTCGTGCCAAACCTGGTTTCAGCACCGTCAGCTGTTTCCGGGTTGTGTCAAACTCGCTGAGACGCCTATGCTTGCCCCGTCGTGTTGCGGTCGGGTTAGCCAACTCCAGGGTGCCTCCAGTTTAGGAGCTTCCTATGTGGGCTGCATGAATTGGTAGTCAAGGCTGGTTCTGTAGTGCCAGTAGGCCCAGCTCCCCCTGTAGGACTGTTGGGGTTCGGTAACTGCGGCTGCCTCGTGGCCTAGCTGTTCTCTCCTCTCCTGTGGGCCTTCGGGTCCACCACCTGGTTCCAGCACCGTCAGCTGGTTCCGGGCCGAGCCTTTGGCTTAGGTGCCTCCTCCTGGGTATCCGAGTTCCGCCAACGCCTGGCGGTCCTCGGTAGTGCTTTTAAGCGCGGGCACCTACAGCTTAGTAACCGGGTTCCAGCACCGTCAGCTGGTCCTCGGTCGTGCCATTGGCTCTTGCACACTGGGGCAACGCATCCGGGTTCCAGCACCGCCAGCTGGTTCTCAGCAGTGTTTTTGTCACAGGTACTCCCTAGTGCCAAACCTGGTTTCAGCACCGTCAGCTGTTTCCGGGTTGTGTCAAACTCGCTGAGACGCCTATGCTTGCCCCGTCGTGTTGCGGTCGGGTTAGCCAACTCCAGGGTGCCTCCAGTTTAGGAGCTTCCTATGTGGGCTGCATGAATTGGTAGTCAAGGCTGGTTCTGTAGTGCCAGTAGGCCCAGCTCCCCCTGTAGGACTGTTGGGGTTCGGTAACTGCGGCTGCCTCGCGGCCTAGCTGTTCTCTCCTCTCCTGTGGGCCTTCGGGTCCACCACCTGGTTCCAGCACCGTCAGCTGGTTCCGGGCCGAGCCTTTGGCTTAGGTGCCTCCTCCTGGGTATCCGAGTTCCGCCAACGCCTGGCGGTCCTCGGTAGTGCTTTTAAGCGCGGGCACCTACAGCTTAGTAACCGGGTTCCAGCACCGTCAGCTGGTCCTCGGTCGTGCCATTGGCTCTTGCACACTGGGGCAACGCATCCGGGTTCCAGCACCGCCAGCTGGTTCTCGGCAGTGTTTTTGTCACAGGTACTCCCTCGTGCCAAACCTGGTTTCAGCACAGTCAGCTGTTTCCGGGTTGTGTCAAACTCGCTGAGACGCCTATGCTTGCCCCGTCGTGATGCGGTCGGGTTAGCTAACTCCAGGGTGCCTCCAGTTTAGGAGCTTCCTATGTGGGCTGCATGAATTGGTAGTCAAGGCTGGTTCTGTAGTGCCAGTAGGCCCAGCTCCCCCTGTAGGACTGTTGGGGTTCGGTAACTGCGGCTGCCTCACGGCCTAGCTGTTCTCTCCTCTCCTGTGGGCCTTCGGGTCCACCACCTGGTTCCAGCACCATCAGCTGGTTCCGGGCCGAGCCTTTGGCTTAGGTGCCTCCTCCTGGGTATCCGAGTTCCGCCAACGCCTGGCGGTCCTCGGTAGTGCTTTTAAGCGCGGGCACCTACAGCTTAGTAACCGGGTTCCAGCACCATCAGCTGGTCCTCGGTCGTGCCATTGGCTCTTGCACACTGGGGCAACGCATCCGGGTTCCAGCACCGCCAGCTGGTTCTCGGCAGTGTTTTTGTCACAGGTACTCCCTCGTGCCAAACCTGGTTTCAGCACCGTCAGCTGTTTCCGGGTTGTGTCAAACTCGCTGAGACGCCTATGCTTGCTCCGTCGTGTTGCGGTCGGGTTAGCCAACTCCAGGGTGCCTCCAGTTTAGGAGCTTCCTATGTGGGCTGCATGAATTGGTAGTCAAGGCTGGTTCTGTGGTGCCAGTAGGCCCAGCTCCCCCTGTAGGACTGTTGGGGTTCTGTAACTGCGGCTGCCTCGCGGCCTAGCTGTTCTCTCCTCTCCTGTGGGCCTTTGGGTCCACCACCTGGTTCCAGCACCGTCAGCTGGTTCTCGGCAGTGTCTTTTGCTCTTGTACCTTCTGCTCCCCATCCTGGTTCCAGTACCGTCAGCTGGTTCCGGGCAGAGCCTTTGGCTTAGGTGCCTCCTTCTGGGTATCCAAGTTCCACCAACGTCAGGTGGTCCTTGGTAGTGCTTTCAGGCACGGGTACCTCCTGCTTAGTAACCGGGTTCCAGTAATGTCAGCTGGTCCTCGGTAGTTCCATTGGCTCTTGGACCTTCGGCTACCCATCCGGGTTCCAGTACCGTCAGCTGGTTCTCGGCAGTGTCTTTTGCTCTTGTACCTTCTGCTCCCCATCCTGGTTCCAGTACCGTCAGCTGGTTCCGGGCAGAGCCTTTGGCTTAGGTGCCTCCTTCTGGGTATCCGAGTTCCGCCAACGTCAGGCGGTCCTTGGTAGTGCTTTTTAGCACGGGTACCTCCTGCTTAGTAACCGGGTTCCAGTAACGTCAGCTGGTCCTCTGTAGTTCCATAGGCTCTTGAACCTTCGGGTAGCCATCCGAGTTCCAGTTCCATCAGCTGGTTCTTGGCATTTTCTCAGCCTTCTTGTACCTTCTGCTACATTTCCAAGTTGAAGACCCTAACGTCGACGACCAGAAAGACCACCCCGATGACGACAACGACGACGGCGGAGACGACGACGGCGGAGACGACGATACTGGAGACGACGACCCTGGAGACGACGACATGGAAGACCGAGAAGCAGAAGAACAAGAGGCTGCAGAACAAAGAGCAGAAGAACATTAAGCATAACACTTAATATCAGAGCAAAATATATTATCTAAATTATATGCAGAAGAAGACTAAGCAGTGTATGGGGGTGAGTCCGTTCCTCCTCGTGGTGCCCCTGGATAAAGCCTGATGCTGCAGGCCAAACTGAACGCGGACAAATGTAACTTTTGTGACTGGCAGAACGGAAGGTGTAATCTTCCAACTTTTATAGATAACAACTACGGGAATGCCTGTCACAAATGAGAATATGATAAAGAAGTAGAATAGGAAGAATAATAACAGTTGAATAAAATGAATATGTAGAATAGGAAGAATAATAATAGTTGAATAAAATGAATATGAAGAATGTAATCAAAAAAAAAAAGGTAAAGGATGAAGAAGAAGATGAATAAGGTGAAGAAGAAGTTGATGTCAAAGATGCTGATGATGAAGATGAAAGTGTGGGAAAAGTTAAAAAAAAAGAAGAGGAAGGGCGTGGAATAGTGAAACATCAATATCTGACAAAATAAAAAAAAATTTACATAGTCAATATCTTTGTCACTCCGAACGTCTTTAAAAAAAAAACAAAAACATGCTATTCTATTTGATTGGGCTAAACCTCTATGACTTTAATGTCTCCGCCACCTCCCCAAATACATCCTGCATTATTCTTAGTTGTTTTCCTTCAAGTAGAATGAACCTACAAGGAAAGAAAGGGTTTATTTTAATTCCGATATTTTGGTCCCATTGACTTGCATTGGGATCGGGTATCGGTATCGGCGATATCCGATATTTTTTGAATATCGGCCGATCCTATCCGATACCGATACTTTCCGATATCGGAAGGTATCGCTCAACACTAATGATGACCAAATCTCAAAAAATCCTCTGCATATGTATCCATCTTATACTGTACATATATATATATATATATATATATATATATATATACATATATACTGTATGTATGTAGATAAGAAATTCATTTCTCAATTTTAGGATTTTTAGGAATAGAAAATGTTATATTTGTGTATATTTCCATTTTCTCCAACAAATCTAATAACATTGTTGCTATTGTTAAATTTTATATGAGGCCAAAGTAATATCTAAACTCCAAAAGCTTCTAAATCGATTTTCCTGGTAGACCTCACAGAAAGAACTTGCTTGTATCATGTAGGTTAGTTTGTGCTTCTGTCTGTGAACATGACATGTAGAGTCATTCCAGACAAGTATTTTCTTAGGCAACTCTGGATGGTGTTCTAGATGCTTTGTAATCTGTGTTCTGGGGGAAGGGAAACTTTCCATTTCTTGAGATAAAACAGCAGCTTTTAAGCTTTAGCCCAAGACATTTGGATTTGGATCAGGAGATTGTATCTTTGTAGCTATTTTACCATGTTATAAATATTTTTTTTTGTGGTATATGTACAATACTAAGATAGGGTTTAAAGAAAAGCTGTTCTTTCGTTCTACAGGTGCATCTCACAAAATTAGAATATCACCCAAAAGTTAATTTATTTCAGTTCTTCAATACAAAAAGTGAGACTCATATATTATATAGAGTAATTACAAGCAGAGTAATGTATTCCAAGTTCTTTTTATTTCTGTTAATGTTGATGATTATGACTTACTGCCAATGAAAACTCAAACGTCATTATCTCAGTAAATTAGAATACTTTATAATACCAGCTTGAAAAAATGATTTTAAAATCCGAAATGTTGTCCTATGGAAATGTATATTCAGTAAATGCACTCAATACTTGGTTGAGGCTCCTTTGCCATCAATTACTACATCAATGCGACGTGGCATGGAGATGATCAGCCTGTGGCACTACTGAGGTGTTATGGAAGCCCAGGTTGCTTTCATAGCAGCATTCAGCTCGTCTGTGCAGCGCCCCAGAGTCCTGGTCGTTGCAGTAATGTCATTCTTCCACCAGGGGGAGCGATGTTACGTCTGATGGCACCGAAGGAGTTCACCCTGCCAGGTATCACAGCCACACACACACTTCACACGCCGGCCACCAGGGGGAGCAAAAGGTTCTATCTATTAGGCCACTCCTCACACTTGGGTAAAACTGGGGGTTGGTTAGGAAGTGAGTCAGTCATTGTTGGAGAGAGTCAGAGCCAGAAGGAGGCGAGGAGAGGAGCAGACTGGGCTCGGCGCAGGAAAGGGAAAGAAGGACACGGAGCTGCGCCTGCAACCCATGCGGCAGCCTCCTAAGGAAAGGCAAGAAAGGAAGTGTGCCGTAGTGAGTGAGCACAGAAGTCTTAGCAACAGGAGTAAAACATCAGTGGGAGACCAGCTAGAAGCAGGCTGCCTCTCACTGAGCGCAGATCCGGTAGCCGGAACACCGAGGGAGTAATAGACTCTACGCTTTATTTCAGAGACCGGCAGGGCAGTCGATTCCAAGTTGGCTGTCTGACCTAAGAACCTAAGCAGACAAGGTGGCAACGCAAAGGAGGGGCGACGCTAGGGTCCCTATAAAATAGCCTCAGGCCACCACCGTCATACGGGTTATATCCTATCCATCTGGGGGACAGAGAGAGAGAGAAGTAACAAGAGTGAGGACCCTATTGGAGCTAATGCAAGTAGGGACCTACTACGTTACTGTGCGCAAGGGGAAGGCTACTAATTTCCACCTGGATAAGGGGACTCTGGAATTGCCATCAGACCGGCCAGACTCTGCCTACCCTGTCATCCGGCACCCTGGACTGTGGATGCTGAAGCCTTCAGTAAAGGTAAAGAGACTGCACCCATTGTGTCCTCGTTATTCAACGCACCTTGCACCATCCACCATCACCATCTACACTTCTGGGAAGCCCTGGGGAAATACTTCACCTGTGGGAAGGTATACCATCTAGCTGCCATTCCATCACCCCAGCGGACCCCTAAGCAGCGTCGGTCACCCTGACCGAATACCACAGGTGGCGTCATGAACACTACCGTTATCTACAAACTCTACCCTTTTATTGGGCGCCCCTCATAGGGCGACGGTCCGGGTCGGGCCACCGTGACATCCCCGCTGAGAGAACTGAAGGACTTGGTACCGAGTACCCCATTGCCCTTACGTGGGGGCGATCCATCTGCATTGTGGGGTCTGGTGTCTCTCATCTTCCTCTTTACAATACCCCATAGATTCTCTATGGGGTTAAGGTCAGGCGAGTTTGCTGGCCAATCAAGCACAGTGATACAATTGTTTTTAAACCATGTGTTGGTAATTTTGGCATTGAGGACAGGTGCCAAGTCCTGCTGGAGAATGAAATTTCTATCTCCAGATAGCTTGTCGGCAGAGGGAAGCATGAAGTGCTCTAAAATTTCCTGTTAGATGTCTGCACTGACTTTGGTCTTGATAAAACACAGTGAACCTACACCAGCAGATGACATGGCTCTCCAAACCATCACTGATTGTAGAAACTTCACAATAGATGTCTAGCTGCTTGGATTGTGGCCTCTCCACTCTTCCTCCAGACTCTGGGACCTTCACTTCCAAATTACAAGCAAAATTTACTTTCATCTGATAACAACACCTTGGATCACTGAGCAACAGTCCAGTTTTTTTCTCCTTAGCCCAGGAAGACTCTTCTGGTGTTGTCTATTGGTCATGAGTGGTTTGAACCAAGGAATGTGACACTTGTAGCCGATGTCCTGGATACGTCTGTGTGTGGTGGCTCTTGAAGAAATGACTCCAGCAGCAGTTCACACCTTGTGAATCTCTCCCAAAATTATTGAATGTCCTTTTCTTAACAATTCTTTCAAGGCTGCAGTTATCCCTGTTGCTTGTGCACCTTTCTCTACCACACTTTTTCCTTTCACTCAACTTTCCATTAATATGCTTGGATATAGTACTATATGAACAGCCAGCTTCTTTAGCAATGACATTTCGTGGTTTACCCTCCTTGTGGAGTGTGTCAGTGACTGCCTTCTGGACATCTGTCAAGTCAGCAGTCTTCCCCATGATTGTAGACCCTACTGAAGCAGACTAAGGGAAATGTTTTAATGCTTAGGAAACCTTTGCAGGTGTTTTTTGTTAATTATTCTAATTTACTGAGATAATGACTTTTGGGTTTTCATTGACTGTAAGCCATAATCATCAACAGTAACAGAAATACACACTTGAAACAGATCACTCTATTTGTAATGACTCTATATAATATACGCGTTTCACTTTTTGTATTGAAGAACTGAAATAAATTAACTTTTTGTTGATATTCTAATTTTGTAAGAAGCCCTTGTATATACTGTATAGTGTAGAGATGTGCAAGTGTATATAGTGTGGCTTCCACCCTATATATACTATGTACACAGTGCCATACTATAGAAGCATCTCTACATTATATACTATTTATACACAACTCTAAAATATATATTGTAAATACAGCAGTCGCAATATCAGCTATATATTGTATATGCAGTAATCACAACATCACATACATATATACAGCAGTCTCAATATGTGGTACTGCAACTGCTGTACATTCAATAGATAGGTGATACTGTGACTGCTATATATACAATATAAATTATATAGGTGATACTGCGACTGATGTATATACATTATGTATGTGATACTGTGATGGCTCTGTATAGTCTACAAATAGATCTAGCAGTATCACCTATATTACGTATATACAGCAGTTGCAGTATCACCTATATATTATATATTGCAGTCACAGTATCACCTATATAATGTATAGACTACTGTATATACATTATTTATGTGATACTGTGATTCCTGATTATACAATATGTATGTAACACTGTCATGGCTGTGCATAGTCACAGTATATACACTGTGTGCAGATTTTTTCGGCAAGTTGTATTTTGATCACATGATACTTTTTATACATGTTGTCCTACTCCAAGCTGTTCAGGCTTGAGAGCTAACTACCAATTAAGTAAATCAGGTGATGTGCATCTCTGTAATGAGGAGGGGTGTTGTCTAATGACATCAAAACCCTATATAAAGTGTGCTTAATTATTAGGCAACTTCCTTTCCTTTGGCAAAATGGGTCAGACGAGAGATTTGACGGGCTCTGAAAAGTCCAAAATTGTGAGATGTCTTGCAGAGGGATGCAGCAGTCTTGAAATTGCCAAACTTTTGAAGTGTGATCACCAAACAATCAAGCGTTTCATGGCAAATAGCCAACGGGGTCGCAAGAAGCGTGTTGGGCAAAAAAGGTGCAAAATAACTGCCCATGAATTGAGGAAAATCAAGCGTGAAGCTGCCAAGATGGATGCCATTTCCCACCATTTTTGCCATATTTCAGAGCTGCAACGTTACTGGAGTAACAAAAAGCACAAGGTGTGCGATACTCAGGGACATGGCCAAGGTAAGGAAGGCTGAAAAACAACCACCTTTGAACAAGGAACATAAGATAAAATGTCAAGACTGGGCCAAGAAATATCTTAAGACTGACTTTTCAAAGGTTTTATGGACTGATGAAATGAGAGTGACTCTTGATGGGGCAGATGGATGGGCCAGAGGCTGGATCAGTAAAGGGCAGAGACCTCCACTCCGATTCAGACGCCAGCAAGGTGGAGGTTGGGTACTGGTATGGGCTGGTATCAAAGATGAACTTGTGGGACCTTTTCGGATTGAGGATGGAGTGAAGCTCAACTCCCAGACCTACTGCCAGTTTCTGGAAGACAACTTCTTCAAGCAGTGGTACAGGAAGAAGTCGGTATCGTTCAAGAAAAACATGATTTTCATGCAGGATAATGCTCCATCACCTGCCTCCAACTATTCCACAGCGTGGCTGGCCAGTAAAGGTCTCAAAAAAGAAAAAACAATGACATGGCCCCCTTGTTCACCCGATCTGAACCCCATAGAGAACCTGTGGTCCCTCATAAAATGTGAGATCTACAGGGAGGGAAAACAGTCCACCTCTCGGAACAGTGTCTGGGAGGCTGTGGTGGCTGCTGCACGCAATGTTGATCGTAAACAGATCAAGCAAATTACAGAATCTATGGATGGAAGGCCGTTGAGTGTCATCATAAAGAAAGGTGGCTATATTGGTCACTAATTTTTTGGGGTTTTGTTTTTGCATGTCAGAAATGTTTCTAAATTTTGTGCAGTTATATTGGTTTACCTGGTGAAAATAAACAAGTGAGATGGGAATATATTTGGTTTTTATTAAGTTGCCTAATAATTCTGCACAGTAATAGTTACCTGCACAACCTCACTCCAACTTCCAAAAATATTAAGCTTTGATATTTATGAGTCTTTTGGGTTGACTGAGAACATAGTTGTTGATCAATAATAAAAATAATCCTCTAAAATACAACTTGCCTAATAACTCTGCAAACAGTGTATACAGCAGTATCACCTATATAACATATATACAAAAATCACAGTATCACTTTTATAATGTACTAGATGGTGGCCCTATTCTAACGCATCGGGTGTTCTAGAATATGTATGTAGTTTATTTATGAAGTTTTCAGAATAATGCAATTTATACACAGGATTCAGCCGCCCGGCCGTGACCAATTAGCGAAGCGTGGTTCAAATTCCACGCCAATTCGCAGGCGGACTGCGCCTGTCTCTGATTGTTCGTGGCCGGGCGTGACCAATCAGTGAAGCCAGGGCCGGCTCCAGGTTTTTGAGGGCCCCGGCCCCTCTTTACCACATACCATGATTCATGATGCACAGATACAGCAGAGAAATATAGCACAGCCAAGTAACGTATAACACAGCCTACGTAGTATATAGCACAGCCACGTAGAATATAGCACAGCCATGTAGTATATAACACAGCCACGTAGTATATAACACAGCCCACGTAGTAAATAGCACAGACACGTAATATATTGCCCAGCCACGTAGTATATTGGCCTGCCACGTAGTATATAGCACAGCCACGTAGTATATAGCACAGCCACGTAGTATATAACAGACACATAGTATATAGCACAGCCACGTAGTATATAGCACAGCCACGTAGTATATAGCACAGCCACATAGTATATAACACAGCCACGTAGTATATATCACAGCCCATGTAGTATATAGCACAGCCACGTAGTATATAGCACAGCCACGTACAGTCATGGCCAAAATTTTTGAGAATGACACCAAAATTATATTTTCACATGATCTGCTGCCCTCTGGTTTTTATTAGTGTTTGTCTGATGTTTATATCACATACAGAAATATAATTGCAAACATATTATGAGTACCAATAGGTTATATTGACAGTTAGAATGAGTTAATGCAGCAAGTCAATATTTGCAGTGTTGACCCTTCTTCTTCAAGACCTCTGCAATTCTCCCTGGCATGCTCTCAATCAACTTCTGGACCAAATCCTGACTGAAAGCAGTCCATTCTTGCATAATCAATGCTTGCATTTTGCCAGAATTTGTTGGTTTTTGTTTGTCCACCCGCCTCTTGATGATTGACCACAAGTTCTCAATGGGATTAAGATCTGGGGAGTTTCCAGGCCATGGACCCAAAATCTCTATGTTTTGTTCCATGAGCCATTTAGTTATCACCTTTGCTTTATGGCAAGGTGCTCCATCATGCTGGAAAAGGCATTGTTGGGCGCCAAACTGCTCTTGGACGGTTGGGAGAAGTTGCTCTTGGAGGACATTCTGGTACCATTCTTTATTCATGGCTGTGTTTTTAGGCAAGACTGTGAGTGAGCCGATTCCCTTGGCTGAGAAGCAACCCCACACATGAATGGTTTCAGGATGCTTTACAATTGGCATGAGACAAGACTGGTGGTAGCGCTCACCTCTTCTTCTCCGAATAAGCTGTTTTCCAGATGTCCCAAACAATCGAAAAGGGGATTCATCAGAGAAAATGACTTTGCCACAGTCCTCAGCAGTCCACTCCCTGTACCTTTTGCAGAATATCAGTCGGTCCCTGATGATTTTTCTGGAGAGAAGTGGCTTCTTTGCTGCCCTCCTTGAAACCAGGCCTTGCTCAAAGAGTCTCCGCCTCACAGTGCGTGCAGAAGCACTCACACCAGCCTGCTGCCATTCCTGAGCAAGCTCGGCACTGCTGGTAGTCCGATCCCGCAGCTGAAACAGTTTTAAGATACGGTCCTGGCGCTTGCTGGTCTTTCTTGGGTGCCCTGGAGCCTTTTTGACAACAATGGAAGCTCTCTCCTTGAAGTTCTTGATGATGCGATAGATTGTTGACTGAGGTGCAATCTTTGTAGCTGCGATACTCTTCCCTGTTAGGCCATTTTTGTGCAGTGCAATGATGGCTGCACGTGTTTCTTTAGAGATAACCATGGGTAACTGAAGAGAAATAATGATACCAAGCACCAGCCTCCTTTTAAAGTGTCCAGTGATGTCATTCTCACTTAATCATGACTGATTGATCGCCAGCCCTGTCCTCATCAACACCCACATCTGTGTTAATGGATCAATCACTAAAACGATGTTAGCTGCTCCTTTTAAGGCAGGACTGCAATGATGTTGAAATGTGTTTTGGGGGTTAAAGTTCATTTTCTGGGCAAATATTGACTTTGCAAGTACAGTAATTGCTGTTAAGCTGATCACTCTGACATTCAGGAGTATATGCAAATTGCCATTAGAAAAAATGAAGCAGTAGACTTTGGAAAAATTAATATTTGTCTCATTCTCAAAATTTTTGTCCATGACTGTAGTATATAGCACAGCCATGTAGTATATAACACAGCCCATGTAGTAAATAGCACAGCCCACGTAGTATATAGCACAGCCACGTAGTATATAGCACAGCCACGTAGTATATAACACAGCCACATAGTATACTGCCCAGCCACATAGTATATAGCACAGCCCATGTAGCAAATAGCACAGCCCACGTAGTATATAGCACAGCCATGTAGTATATAACACAGCCCATGTAGTAAATAGCACAGCCCACGTAGTATATTGCCCAGCCACTTAGTATATAGCGCAGCCACGTAGTATATAGCACAGCCACATAGTATATAGCACAGCCCATGTAGTATATAGCACAGCCACATAGTATATAGCACAGCCACATAGTATATAGCACAGCCACATAGTATATTACACAGCCACATAGTATATAGCACAGGCCACGTAGTGAATAGCACAGACACGTAGTATATAGCACAGCCACATAGTATATAACACAGCCATGTAGTATGTTGCCCAGCCACGTAGTATATAGCAAAACCACGTAGTATATAACACAGCCCATGTAGTATATAGCACAGCCACGTAGTATATAGCACAGCCCATGTAGTATATAGCTATATAGCACAGCCACGTAGTATGTTGCCCAGCCACATAGTATATAGCACAGGCCACGTAGTAAATAGTACAGACACATAGTATATTGCCCGGCCACGTAGTTTATTGCCCAGCAACGTAGTATATTGCCCAGCGACATAGTATATTGCCCAGCGACTTAGTATATTGCCCAGCCACGTAGTATACTGCCCAGCCACATAGTATGTTGCTAAGCCGCGTAGTATATTGCCCACCCACGTAGTATATTGCCCAGCCAAGTAGTATATAGTACAGCCACGTAGTATATAGCACAGCCCATATAGTATATAGCACAGAGATGTAGTATATAACACAGCCCACGCAGTATATAACACAGTATATAGCAATGTGGGCACCATATCTCTGTTTAAAAAAGAATTAAAATAAAAAATAGTTATATACTCACCTTCCGTCGGCCCCCCGGATCTAGCCGAGGTGTCTACCGATTCTCCTTGCGACGCTCCGGTCCGAAGAGTGCATTGCGGTCTCGCGAGATGATGATGTAGCGGTCTCGCGAGACCGCTAAGTCATCATCTCGCGAGACCGCAATGCATGGACCGGTCACCGGAGCGTCGCGAGCTGCGGGAAAGGCCTGGGCTGGATCCAGAAGGTGAGTATATAATGATTTTTAATTTTTTAATTATTTTTAACATTAGATCCCGCGCCAATGTTGCTGATTGGTCGCGTCGGCTGGGCGCGAGTAATCAGCGAAGCGGTGGGAAGGGAGCATTGCAAGCTGCAGGAAAAACTGCTGCTGAGGCGACGGAAGGTGAGAATATCACGATTTTTAAAAATTATTTTTAACATTATATCTTTTTACTTTTGATGTTGCATAGGCAGCATAAATAGTAAAAAGTTCGTCAGATAGGGTTAATAGCAGCATGAACAGACTGCGTTACACCACGTTATGCCGCGGTGTAACGCAGTCGGTTTAACGGACTGCTACAACGCTATGTGGGCGGCGAGCGCTGACTGGGGGGGGAGTATAAAGAGGGCACTGACTGCAGGGGAGTAGGGCGAGGCCCCAAGGCTCCCAAGAGTGCATTGCGGTCTCGCGAGATGATGACGTGTGGTCTCGCGAGACCGCTATGTCATCATCTCGCGAGACCGCAATGCATGGTCCCGAGCGTCACGAGGAGCTGGAAAGGCCTGGGCTGCATCCGGGGGGCCGACAGAAGGTGAGTATATAATGATTTCTTATTTTTTTTATTATTTTTAACATTAGATTTACTATTGATGCTGCATAGGCAGCATCAAAAGTAAAAAGTTGGTCACACAGGGTTAATAGCAGCGTTAACGGAGTGCGTTACACCGCGGCATAACGCGGTCCGTTAACGCTGCCATTAACCCTGTGTGAGCGCTGACTGGAGGGGAGTACGGAGCCGGCACTGACTGCGGGGAATAAGGAGCGGCCATTTTGTCGCTTGACTGTGCCTGTCGCTGATTGGTCATGTCTGTTTTGCCGCGGCCAATCAGCGACTTGGGATTTCTGTTACAGACAGACAGAAAGACAAACAGACAGAAAGACGGAAGTGACCCATAGACAATTATATTGTAGATAAAGACTACTGCATGTACATTTATATAGTTGATACTGCAATTATATACAGCAACTAGCTGAGCACCTAAAACATTGGCAAACCAAGAGATATCCGGACAGGAAATATATGATAAGAAGATATATCTTTACTCAAGAAAATAACAAAAAAATGACAAAAAAATAGCACAATATGAATGTGCACGTACCAAGATACATAAATAGTTAAGCATAAAAAAAAAGATATACAAAATCTTAAGTAAATTTATAAAAACCAATGTTACAAATAGCGGATTTAAGGTATGATTAACATGATTACTTATATCAAAATCAAAAAATACACCCCCTCTCCAATTTTTTTTTAAAAGGTACTGATGAGGAATCAACTATTCCAAAGGTATAATAAATATAAAGAAAATGATGAGGAATCCAGCTCAACGACATAGTCACTTCACTATCTTGTTGAGCTGGATTCCTCATCCTTTTCTTGATTCTTCCACGCCCTGACACAGCGGTTCCGTGCTCCGAGTCTCCAAGGATGTCGACCATGGTGAGCTGGACTTTGTTTGATTTCATAATAAATATAAGCCTCACATGGAGTCAAAAAGTAAATAAAGTGCACTAGTGTCAGAATATTAGTGACCAAAGTAAAATATATAAAGAAATAAAAAATCTATTTCAAAATCAATTGCAAAGGCTCCAATTGAGATTAAAGACTAAAGTGCGCATGTGTCAACATAAACAGAGTACCTTAATATCATATTAAGTGTGCATAGTGCATACTGTTGAAAATGCCATAAAATGAAAATAAGGGGGTATACCTTTAAGAGCCGCTAGTTCTTGATAACGCGCACCCAACGCGCGTTTCAGAAGCAAGTTCCTTGTTAAGGGGATGGTGTCTTTGTAAGATCTGTGGGTTTATATGTAAGCAAAACTTAAATTTAGCGCCGATACCGGTGACCCCGAGTATAAACGGCGCATGCGCCGCCAGAAGGTCCCTGAAGTCCAAGCAGCCGCCTCACATGGCCAGATACACGGGATGAGTACCTGGCGTTGCCAAGGACATGGAGACGTGGCAGTCTGGACGATGGGACACAGGCAGCACATGCGCACAACACAGGACACGGTATGGGCAAGCAGAACAAGGAATCAATTTACAAGTATTACCGAGTATGCATTGTCTAAAAGCAGGATATCATAGTCAACCACTGGATGAAAAAACCTATATAATAAAATCTGGGGAGATGAAAATGAAAACATGAACGAAAGGAATATGAAGATGGTGCACCAGTAAGATCGGACTTTATATAATACTTATATCTGGATATATTAAGTGAAGATAAGTGATGAGATGTGTGAAAAAAAATAATAAATGTGTGAATTGTGAAATGTGAAAAAAATAATTAAATAAGTAAATAATAAAAAAATAATAAAATACATAAAGAAATAATAATACTAAATAAAATAATAAATAATAAATGATAATAAATAGTAAATAAAAAAATATTAAAAATAAAAATCAAGTGTGTCCCCCCCCCCCTTCCCTCCCTTCGACTTTCCCTAGTCTGTTTGTTGACCCCTCCCCCCTCTTTTTTGTTTTTCATTTTTTCTCTAGCTATAACTTCCCCTCTCTCATCATTTGGGGTTATCTAGTTACAGAGTGGTAGTCCACTCGTATTGTATTTCCATGTTGAATTCTATGTTTTTAGCCTTATGTTTTATCTTGATTGAGAGGTACTTTGCCTTAATTTGCAAATTGGAACGCTAAAATAGTTACCGTCTTTAATAATGGGCTTCTGTAATACCGGAAAGAGGGAGGTAATTCCTTGTACCTATGTTTGCATGTTAATATACTAATGTTGAAAATGTTTAATTGAAAATGTTTAATAAAAACAGTTTGGAAAAAAAAAAAAAAAAAATCATGAAGATAATAATTAATAATAAAAAATAATACAAAGGGATTTGAAAACAGTGTGACTCAAACACATGTGATAACAAATTAAACAAATACCGTAAGTCGTCTGGGCTGCCGCGTCTCTGTGTCCTTGGCAACGCCGGGTACTCATCCCATGCGTCCAGTCATGTGAGGCGGCAGCTTGGGCTTCCTTGTCCTCTTGATGGCGCATGCGCCATTTATACTCAGGGTCACTAGTATCTACGCCAAATTTAAGTTTTACTTATATATAAATCCACTGATCTTACAAAGACACCCCCCCCCCCCCCCCGACGAAGGAACCTTCTTCCGAAACGCGCATCAGGGTGTGCGTTATCAAGACCTAGCGGCTCTTAAAGGTTTACACCCTTATTTTTATTTTATGGAATTTTCAGCACTATGCACTTTTAATATGCTATAAAAGGCACTCTCTTTATGTTGAAACTTGCGCACTTTAGTCTTTAATGTCAGTTGGAGCCTTTGCAATTGATTTTGAAATAGATTTTTTATTTCTTTATATATTTTACTTTGGTCACCAATATTCTGACACTAGTGCACTTTATTTACTTTTTGCCTCCATGTGAGGCTTATATATTTGGAATAGTTGATTCCTCATCAGTAGCTTAAAAAAAAAAAATGGTGGGGTATTTATTGATTTTGATATACGGTAAGTAATCATGTTAATCATACCTTAAATCCGCTATTTGTAACATTGGTTTTTATATATTTACTTAAGATTTTTTATATCCATTTTTTTATGCTTAATCAGTTATGTATCTTGGTACGTGCACATACATATTGTGCCATTTTTTGTTATTTTCTTGAATAAATATATATCTTCTTATCATATATTTTCTGTCCAGATATCTCTTGGTTTGCCATCTTTTAGGTGCTCGACTAGTTCCTTTCCATGAGTGGCCTCCACTCTTTTCACAGTACATCACGGTTATTTTATGATTATTGATTAAATATATAAATTCTAATTGTCTATAAATATACAATTCCGTAGGGTGTTACTGTTGTGTTTACCTAATAAATTATACACAGCAGTAACAGTATCACTTATATATTGTACATATATAAACAATACATATACCGGTACATTACACAGGAGAACATCAACTGCTGTATATACATTAAAAAAAAGTTTCCATCTAAGGACTCACGCAAATCCCTGAGATGGGGGGATGATGAAGAGCTGAGCAGGTCTACTGTCAAGCGTCAGAGGTGCTGAGGAGCAGATGCCTTGGGATTGGTGAGTAGAGCATGTTTTCTGACACTGCTACAGGCTAGCGTGAGACAGAGAGAGGCATCCTGTGTGTGCGGCGGCGGGCTTTTTAAATTTTTGATTAAATGCCCTTAGTGCGTGCGCTCTCTTGCTTGCACACACTGACGAGGGTAACAGCCGCACACCCGTACTAACGAGGGCCACAGCCATGCACATGCACTGTCATGGGCCGCCGCATCCCTGGTCAGCATGAGCACACATGGCAGAAGTTTTAAAGGACTGGCGGCCTACTTTGTAGTTCATACCCACCGGCCCACTGGGCATGTGCCCGCCTTGGCAGATTGCCGGTCCAGAACTGCCTTCGGTGCGGAAGGAGTTAATGTGCCTGGTAGTCCATATGTTAGACCCTGGGCTCCGGACGTGACATTCAACATTCCAGTATGGTGTCCCACTGCCCGGAATGTTAGACACATGCTGACTGTAGCAGCCCACTGGACTTGTACTTGGATTTGTCAATGCACTTCTCTATCTCCCTCACTATACGAAAGTGCACACCTTTTACTTAGACCAATTCCCACTCACTTGGTTAGTTCTATTATTTATTATGCCCGATCCTATAGACTAAACCTATTGTTTTTATCCTATGTCGGATATCATTGCTAAACCATTTACTAAATAAACAGTACTTACCTTATCCCTAATTTAATCCTATACTATGCACTACTCACATTATACATTATCACTTTACAGTACTTACATGCTGTACATTACCATAACATCACTATTGACATTACATGTAAAACCGCATGACACTATACAGAGCGCGATTGTTGCCTTCAGGGGAGGGAAAGCAGCAGAACAGTCCATCATTATTGTATTCCTTCCTTCTTTGAATATGGTTCTTCTCGAACATTCTGGAACCTGGAAGACAACATGCAGCATGTAATATTCACATAAAACACATAACAGCTGTAGTCTCCTCTTCCCATGGTATAGAGTGTCCATTGCTAACGAGCGCACCTGGAATGAGAGAGCTCAAGTTTTTGGGCTCGTGAACCACCATAACAGCAGTCCTTGGGTGCTTACCAGTTTCTCCTTCTGCATAACACTTTAATTGGGTGGTGTTCTCGGTTAGAGCGGCAGACTAATGTCCATCCGAGTCCAAGTTACTGTAAAAACAATGGCACTTAGGCCCACACGACAACAGTTGCTCAACAGTCCAATGGCATAGCCCAGTTCCTTCAACCTGGTAAGAACATGGGGCAGTCTTGTGGTTGGGGTTATGGTTAGGGTTGGGATTAGGGTTGGTTGTGTGTTGGGGTTAGGGTTGGGATTAGGGTTAGGGTTGGGATTAGGGTTAGGGGTGTGTTGGGGTTAGGGTTGTGGTTAGGGGTGTGTTGGGGTTAGGGTTGTGATTACGGTTATGGTTAGAGTTAGGATTAGGATTAGGGGTGTGTTGGGGTTAGTGTTGGAGTTAGAATTGAGGGGTTTCCACTGTTTAGGCACATCAGGGGGTCTCCAATCATGACATGGCGCCACCATTGATTCCAGCCAATCTTGCATTCAAAAAGTCAAATGGTGCTCCTTCCCTTCCGAGCCCCGACGTGTGACCAAACATATGGGGCATAAGCATACTTAGGAAAAATTGTACAACAATTTTGGGGGTCTAATTTATCCTGTTACCCTTGGAAAAATAAAAAAAATGGGGGCTAAAAAAAAAGATTTTTAATTGTCACGGCTTTGCGTTATAATCTTTTGTGAAGCACTTGGGGGTTCAAAGTGCTCACCACACATCTAGATAAGTTCCTTGGGGGGGTCTAGTTTCCAAAATGGGGTCACTTGTGGGGGGTTTCTACTGTTTAAGTACATCAGGGGCTCTGCAAACGCAACGTGATGCCCGCAGACCATTCCATCAAAGTCTGCATTTCAAAACGTCACTACTTCCTTTCAGACCCCCGACGTGTGCCCAATCATTGGTTTATCCCCACATATGGGGTATCAGCGTACTCAGGACAAACTGGACAACAACTATTGGGGTTCAGTTTCTCCTGTTACCCTTGTGAAAATAAAAAATTGTGGGCTAAAAAAACAAAATGATTTTTTATTTTCACGGCTCTGCGTTATAAACTTTTGTGAAGCACTTGGTGGTTCAAAGTGCTCACGGCACATCTAGATAAGTTCCTTGGGGGTCTAGTTTCCAAAATGGGGTCACTTGTGGGGGGTTTCTACTGTTTAGGCACATCAGGGGCTCTGCAAACGTAACATGACACCCACAGACCATTCCATCAAAGTCATCAAAGTAATTATCCCCCTCTACTCCTCCTTGGTCAGGTCTCATCTGGAATACTGTGTACAGTTCTGGGCACCATATTTTAAAAAAGACATTGAAAAACTGGAACAAGTTCAGAGAAGAGCGACCGGGATGGTGAGCGAACTGCAAAGTATGTCCTACGATGAACGGTTAAACGATCTACGAGAAGCGACGCGGCAGCGATATAGGCAACGATGCCGATCACTGCAGCGTCGCTGTTTCGTCGTTGTGTGGTCACTGGAGAGCTGTCACACAGACAGCTCTCCAGCGACCAACGATGCCGAAGTCCCCTGGTAACCAGGGTAAACATCGGGTTACTAAGCGCAGGGCCGTGCTTAGTAACCCGATGTTTACCCTGGTTACCATTGTAAATGTAAAAAAAAAAAAAACACTACATACTTACATTCCGGTGTCTGTCGCGTCCCTCGCCGTCACCTTCCCTGCACTGTGTAAGCGCCGGCCGTAAAGCAGAGCGGTGACGTCACCGCTGTGCTCTGCTTTACGGCCGGCGCTGACAGTGCGGGAAGCTGACGGTGAGGGGACGTGACAGACATCGGAATGTAAGTATGTAGTGTTTGGTTTTCTTTACATTTACAATGGTAACCAGGGTAAACATTGGGTTACTAAGCGCGGCCCTGCGCTTAGTAACCCGATGTTTACCCTGGTTACCAGTGAAGACATCGCTGAATCGGCGTCACACACGCCGATTCAGCGATGTCAGCGGGTGATCCAGCGACGAAATAAAGTTCTGGCCTTCTAGCTCCGACCAGCGATCTCACAGCAGGATCCTGATCGCTGCTGCATGTCAAACACAACGATATCGCTATCCAGGACGCTGCAACGTCACGGATCGCTATTGTTATCGTTCTAAAGTCGCTCAGTGTGAAGGTACCTTTAGTGAGTGGTTACAGACGACTCCCTGATGGCTACCAACATAATTGGAAAACAAAGAATCTTGATCAAAATTGTGACCCCTGGGACGGAAAGTTGTGTCCTAACAAGACCCGTAATACTTGTTGTGCCAGCCTTCCTTCCTTGCAGCTGCCTGTGTGGATTTTAGTTGCCTGGATCACTGAAAAAGGGCTGTGGCCTGAAATACTAAACGGTACTGTAGTCTGTGACAGTGGTGGCTGCTGCGGCTGGTATTAACAAGCTCTGCCATGGCTTGAGAAAGGGAAGAAGACTGTGGTCCTTCCAATGAGCCATATGGCGGTCTTTGACAAATAGGAAGACTATGGCTTACACCAGGAGTTCTGATGTACCTTACATTACTGAGAAACTGTGGACTGTTCGTAGTGTGACAAACTGTGAGGTGTGCCATGTATGTTCATTGTCCTGAACATAGCTGTGGGGCAGTGTCTAGTGGCAGAAGCAATGCCTTCTGTAGGTACTATAAGAGACTATCTATCAAGCCCAGTACCGCTTTATTGCTCTGTAATTACCCATCACTATATCATATTGAATTGTATTTGCCAAGTTCTGTATCAACACTGTTGTATAACCAGTGTGCATATGTCCTCCACTATCCAGTCAGTGCCATCATGGAGAAACTGTACCACTACATTGTTCTCCTTAGACTGTATCTATCAAAAATTGGTGATTTGTTCATCATGTAGTAACATACCCTCTCATAGGTGCCCCTAATGTCCCCAAAAAGAGTCTGCCTAGCAAAAGTCAGGCTCAACCTTCCAGGTTATGGAATTTCAGCATCCAGAGGAGGAACCCACAACCCACCTTCATTCACAGTGATATAGTGAAAACTTGCAAGATGTCTCTCTTTGCACCAAAGATTACCAGCCTGTCACTGATGATAATATTATTAGAGCAGTCACCATTCGGTACATGGCAGGGCTCGCTTTATCCAAAGAACTAGTTTTTGCGAGATGTATTGCAACTGAGAATCTTGGGTTTGATTTTTATTAGAAAGTTGGACCCTTTGAGGGAGATGTTAGGGGCACTTATAAGACATTTTGTTACTACATGATATTTAAGAAAATCACCAATCTGGGGCTGCCCACTTTGTTATTAAATGAATAGGACAATCCCATATTGGTGGTGAGTACTCTTTACGTTGGGTAAATTATTTTGGGTTTAATTGAGTCTGAGTCCGTCAATGAGCCATCCTTGTGTGTGCGGAAAGGGTGTGTTTGGAATCAAGGACCACAAATAAACTCTGTCAATTTTTATTCTATCTTTAATTTAGATAGCATTAACAAAATCAAAATTTATTAACAAACCATTACCACCAAGTGTAACATGATACAATGAAAGGACGCAAAGTGGGTAATAGTAGATGATCCTGCGCTCTACAATGTATAGTCTACCATAAATTGAAATATTAAATACTTGAGACATCACAGAAAATATCTGTCTGTAGTCATATATGGTAGGTAAATGCAGTTCTTCTAGTTCATGTTCTTTCTTTGCCATTTTGTCCTGTCTTGTATAAAATTATGGGACCTATGCAAAAGAATTGTTAGTACTGCAACTGTTAAAGGGAATCTGTCAGCGATGCATCACTTAATTATAATAATAATTTGATTTATATAGCACCAACATATTCCGTAACACTTTACAATTAAGCAGGACATGTACAAACAATAAAAACATTACAAAGTAACACAGTTCAACAGTTTCAGGAGTCCTGCTCGCAAGTGTATATACAATCTGTAAGATTTAGTTTACTAGTTGCAGCAATTGTGATAGAATCAGCATTTTCACTGCTGTAGATGTAGCAGTGCCCAGAAGGCTGACTCCGCTCATGTCATATAGCTTTCTACATACATTGTGTATTGACAGTCAGCTGTTAATCAGTGGTGGGGACATGGTTGGACTAGGAGGCACAGGGACAGCTAGTCCGGCACTGATAATCTCCTGCTGCTAAAACATTTTTTTGTATTGAGAGAACATCACACAGCCTAATAAGTGACATATACCTGGAATTAGTGTCTTACCCCTACCTCATGATGTCCTCAGATTACATAGCAAAATCCCAGTGACGAATTCCCTTTAAGGCTATGTGCACACGTTGCAGATTTGGGTGCAGAATTTTCTGCACAAAATCTGCATCTCCTGGCAGAAAACGCAGGTGCAGATTTGATGCGTTTTTCTTGCAGAATTTGTGCGTTTTTGTGGTGGATTTGCAGGGGATTTTGTGCGGATTTCATGCGTCTTTTTTACCCCTGCGGACTTCTATAATGGAAGGGTGCAGAAATGCTGCAGATCCACACAAAAGAAGTGACATGCTCCTTCTTTCAATCCGCTGCGCTTTCCATGCGGATTTTTCTGCACCATTTTTTTCCCTATTGATTTACATTGTACTGTAAATCACTTTGCGGATCTGCAGCGTTTCTTCGCGGAAAAAAACGCTGCGGATCTGCACTACATCCGCATCATGTGCACATAGCCTAAGATGTTTTCTCACACAAAACATTTTGAACAACACCACCGCAGTTTTTTTGAGCCAGAAGATAATTTGTCAAGAAGTCGAAGTCTTTCCCATATATTTCACATTCCTCGTGAATCTGCTAATGACTTTTGTTCCAAAAAATTGCGACAACTGCAGTGACATTTTTTAAAAAAATGTGCTGTATAAAACCACCGTATAAGGGGTTTGCAGTGGTTGAAAAAATATTTGCTCTTCCTCTACAAACAGTGCCGCTCCTGTCCATAGGATATGTCTGGTACTGCAGCTCAGACCCATTGAAGTGCAGCACAGAAATGGTTAAACTTGGTCCTTAAAGGGAACCTGTCACCTGAATTTGGCGGGATCGGTTTTCGGTCATATGGGCGGAGTTTTCGGGTGTTTGATTCACCCTTTCCTTACCCGCTGGCTGCATGCTGGCCGCAATATTGGATTGAAGTTCATTCTATGTCCTCCGTAGTACACGCCTGCGCAAGGCAATCTTGTTTTTGTTTCATGTTTTAGTATTGGAATGTGGTCCGTAAATCAAGCCCCGTACCTTCTGTTAGTGAATCCCTTAGGCCGGAATCACACATGCGAGAAACACGTCCGTGGCTCGCATGTGAAATGCAAGCTCTGGTGCCAGCACTTCAGAGCGGCGCATGCGGCTCCATGTGTTCCTATGCGGCGGCACGCTCCGCTCTGGAGTGCCGGCGCCAGAGCTTGGATTTCACATGCGAGACACAGACGTGTTTCTCGCATGTGTGATCCCGGCCTTAGCTGATAAAATGAGGATCCAACCTCTTGAGTCATTCAATGCTCTAGAAATACTTCATATAGTAGCAAATGTATAAATATTTATCAAAAAGTGCTATACATCAGCATATATTGTGTCATGAGATCTAGAAATCAAATTTGTTACCTAACACTAGTAAATATAAAAACCTATTTCTTTAATTTCCAATCTTCAATAAACTAATACCCTGACATCTACAAATTCTAGCAACTTCTGGTCTTCTGTAGACGCGTTCCTACCTCATCTAGATTATCAATAGAGACTTCTATCATTTCTTACCAGTATGATAAAAGTGAAAGATCAGGTCATTCTGGTCTTGCTTTATTATCAGTCAATTTGCATCAACCCATGCTAGACTGTCAAAAGTACAGGGCCAGCTCTTTCTTTCTAGGGCCATTGTCAATGCTAAAGCCTATGATACCTTTTAGTTCACTGCATGTGAAAGGAAGACCATGCTATCCCTCTATACACAGCTGGCCTTTTTTTGCATACCCCAACTATAACATTAGTACTTCCTTCCTCTAAAAGGAGCTTGTTAGACATCGGGACCCTGAACACAAGACTATAGTCTCATAAGGAGAGATGCTATAGATTCCTGCAGTCTCTTTAGTACATCGCTAGGAAATCTGTGTTGTGTCCTCAGATTGTTCTTCATCTGCTTTTTCTTGAAGAACCTCTGGAGCCTCTTCTTGGATGGTTAAGTGAACTTCAGATGAGGAGGATTCAGAGCTCAGGCTGCTGTCTACTACATTATAGTCTGTGCAGAATCGGCTGGGCACAAAACTGTCCTGAAGGACGGTGAACACAGTGCTCGGCTGGGGTGGCTTGGATGAAGAAAGAGAAGAAGTACTCTTCCTGGTCTCTGTCCAAAGCTTCTCCTCATCCTGATAAAGTAGTAAAAGTTTGGATTCTTTCTCCTTCTTTTTTGATCGCATGTAGACAAACATGATGCCCGTCAGAAATATTCCGTAGAAGGACATGACGATCAGAACGTAGAGATACTCATTGTTATCCTTCCCACTGCTTACTTGGCTTGGCGGTTCCTGATACAAGCTCATGTCTTTGCCTGTTACGGTCCCATTAACCATTTCTTCCATCCTCAACATTGAAGCAGGAGTTCAGTGTATCAGTTGGATCTGCATGTAGAAAAAAAAATCCACGAATATTTCCATAACATAACACTAGATACAGATGTAGAATAACTCAGAAGTAAATTCACACACATTACATTTGGCATTCATTTCTCATTAAAACCACAAGATGGGTTGGTAAATGCCCTGGCATGTAAACCATTATGGTGTTCTCTTGGATGCTGGGTCATCCAGGGCCATAACTAGGCTTTCCATCACATGGGGCAAAGGTTTAGCTCACTGCCCCAGTCTTGTGCATAAATATAGTGCCAAATTGTCTTTTTTGGAGCCCCCTGTGGTATGTGAGGCTGATATCTGCCATAGTTATGCCCCTGAGATCGCAATGACTTTATAAATGATGCCTTCAGGGAGACGACCATTATGGGCATTGTCATTGTTAATATATGTCGTAAATGTATAAGATTTTATTATTTATTATTAGTGAGGAGCGAATATACTCGTTACTTGAGATTTCTCGAGCACGCTCGGGGGTCCTCCGAGTAGTTTTTAGTGCTCGGAAATTTAGTTTTTCTTGCCGCAGCTGAATGATTTACATCTGTTAGTCAGCGTAAGTACATGTGGGGATTCCCTAGCAACCAGGCAACCCCCACATGTACTTTCCCTATCTATTTGTCTTTGGAATGAGATTGGAGTAATGGCTGGAAAAACTGCATACAAACATACAAATGGACCCTGTAATTTAAATCATCTTTGGCACATCTTATACTTGTCCTTATTTATACACTATAGCGCCCACTTCATGGCCTGACCCTGATAAGGACACTGCCAATATTGCCATCACAACAGCACCTGCCATCTGACAACTCTTGCTAGCCTTTCTTCACAGTACATTAGACAATCTGCTAACCTATAGCAACATATGTAAACCTGGTTAGATTCTTTATAACTAAATACACCAAAAAGGGATACATTTCTAAAAATTGTCTAACAGAAAAATTAACTTTGTTTTCCCTTAGCAACCAATCACAGCGCTGCTTTTATTTTTCAAAAGCAGAATTTGAAATGAGAGCTGTGCTGTGATTGGTTGCTATGGGCAACAAAGACAGCATTTTCTTCTACACGGTGTCACAAATATCCCCTATTCCCTATAATGATTGGTCACATTATACTTTGGCATTAGTTTGAATACTTCGTGTCATGCACAGTATATTCTGTGTGGAAAGAGTTGTTCTCATGGATGATGTTGGAATTGTCCTCCATAGGAAGTGGTGAATCGTGTGGTTAGGGAGCAGTTGTCAGTGACTCCTTGTTGTCTGACTCTGCATAAAGTTATGACAAATCTTATGTAATACAATAACTGTAACTAAACCGTTCTATTATATGATAGGGATCAGTCACTATGCTAAATAAATAGGTTCTGTTACCCTTAGAATATCATGTCATCCCACAGTCTGTATGGTATTGTGTCACTTTCCTATCTACGGTTCACGAAATATTAGTGTCCCTCCCTGGGTACAGTGCCTGGCACCTGTGATGTGGGATCATGTTTTATGCTTATGGGAAACAAAGACATTACACGCTTTGTGGAGGCCATTGTGTAAAAGGTTTGCTGCCTCCACCAAGTCTTTTACATTTTTAGAGGTGCACTATATAGGGCACCCGTCATCTCGCGTACATGCAGTCCGATCTGTGGGCAGCACGGTGTAGAGAAGGAGACGCTGAGAAGAACAATATGTAGGATTGCTGGAAAAGATTCGGTAAAACTTACATTTTATTCATTGAAATCCCTGGCGCATATGTATATGAGTCCAGTGGGCGGTCCTACTAGTGATTGACAGCTATCTCTGCACACAGTCATACAGGGAGGACTGTAGATCACTAGTGGGAACGCCCACTGGACTCATATACATACAAATATCATAGTTTTCAATGAATTTAATACAAATTTTACTGAATCTTTTCCCACAAAAATGTATATGCAGCTGATCATCTCCGCCTGCTGTATAAAGCCTGGCTGCACATTAGATACCTTTTTAAACATGACAAGTTTCCTTTAAATATTTTCAGACTCCCATATCTTGCTGCTAAAACTTCTGAAAAGGGAACCTTGGTAATGAAGGGAGCATAAGACTTTCCCCTTGCCACATTACAAGTCATATATCACCGGCACTACAAACATATGATGTAGTTTCCTACCATCACTACTGTTTAAAAATGTGGTTGAATTAATACTGGAGAGGAGGATGACGGCTCACATTAATGATCCTTATTAGGGTAAATAACTTTAAGGTTAGCAAACGTTGGGTAAATTCTGCCATACAAGGTATGAGTGGTGGGGATAAACAAGATATTTTACACAGCCCATTCTATGAGACTCCATATGTATATAGCGAAAATAGAAGGCGAACAATTTTTTTGTGCAAATCTAAAATCGACCCATCCGGCATTGTCTATGCTGTAGGTTATATTTGAACTGTAAAGTGCTGTGGAATATGTTTACGCCATTGAAATAAAATTATATTATTATTTGCATTACGTTGCAAAACACACACATATATATACAGCGCTGGCAAAAATTAAGAGACCACCACATCAAAGCCCTGTCATGGGCAGCCCAATCTCCAGACCTGAACCCCATTGAAAACCTCTGGAATGTAATGAAGAAGATGATGGATAGTCACAAGCCATCAAACAAAGAAGAACTGCTTACATTTTTGCACCAGAAACAGTGTGAAAGACTGGTGGAAAGCATGCCAAGACGCATGAAAGCTGGGATTAAAAATCGTGGTTATTCCACAAAATATTGATTTCTGAACTCATCCTGAGTTAAAAAAAAAATACAACATTTATTGTTTGGAACTTCGGAGACATGTTGTCAGTTTATAGAATAAAAGAACAATTTACATTTTACTCAAAAATATACCTATAAAGGGAAAAATCAGACAAACTGAACATTTTGCAGTGGTCTCTTATTTTTTGCCAGAGCTGTATGTATATATATATATATATCTATCTTCGTATAATGGTGAGCTATAAATACATAATAATAGTGACTTCATAAACAGTGTTATATCAAATATATTATATCCCAGAGCTATATGATCGCCCAGCTACCATTGTGCACAGTGGGATAAATTGTGTGGGATGTCGTATGTTATGGACTTACGTGTGAGTAGCACTTGAAGAGTAAATTCAAGAAGAAGTGCAGTTCTTGCTCCCTGAATCCCTGGAAAGCTGAACTGGTTTCCACCTGATGTTCTAGCGTCTTCCGATGCTGCAGGGTCATATATAGCCAGCTGTGGACGTCTGCGTGACATGGGATAGAAGGAGGAGGATGGAGGCTTGTGCTTGAAGACACGCAGAACATCCCACTGAACCACAAGGGGGAGAACAGAAGAAAAGAAAATGAGTGAGAAACTTCTAGTTCTGATTAAAATTAGGAAAGTAAATGAAGCCAAAAACAAATTGCTATACTGGGTTATCCTCATAACTACAGGTGAAGACAGGACTGGATTCAACCATGGAACTCTTTCAGATTAAGTCTTCATTCAGGAGTAGAGTGTAAATTGAACATGCATTACTGAAGCTGTGATATTAACCCTTCAGTGCCCCAAGCTACTGGACAGGGTAACAGAGTTAGGCCTCGCTCACACAAGCGTCTCCTGACGATTCAGCATGAGAAAAAAAAATCGCAGCATCGAGTGGCTCAGAATTCAGGTCACGTGCAGCCATACAAGTCTATGGGTGCGTGTAAAACATCTTGTGGCAGTCGGATGTCATCCGAATGCAGTCTGATATCCTCAGACTCCGACAATGGAGAAGATGAAGAAATTAAGTTCCCCGTCTTCGCCACACCCATGATCCGATTTTCTCGCATGAGAGAATTGTATCACAGTAAGCTGACACTGATCAGAGATTGAGCGTCATTAACATAATCAATCGAAGAAAGAATCAACGCTCGTGTCACCTCAGCCTACTTGGGAAAACTGAGGTGGGAAAGGAATCAAAGGCAGTTAATCCAGGCTTAATGAGGGTTGAGAAATCTGGAACAGCTCTTTATAGAGGGGTGTCTGCTTTTATTGATATAAAGGCCAATTTCTGCCTATATTCCAGTGCTGATTGTAGTGCTGATGTGGGCGCCCCTGCATGGGGTCCCCTTCTCCCTCCATGCAGGGACATCAGCTTACTCACCGCCCCGGTCCTCGGCACGGTCCTTTGTATGCTCCTGATTGTGTGCACGCCACAGTCTCGGCGGCACACCAAGTACATGAGTTTGCATGCTCCCACGTTCTTAAAGGAACAGCGTGGGTATATACTAAATGCGCTCCCAATTGCTGGGAGTCATCCTATATAAAAGACTCCCTCTCCCTTAGGCCAGTCTCACACGTCCAGATAATTCCGGTACCGGAAAAATCGGTACCGGAATTATCCGTGTCCGTGTGTCCGTGAGCTCACGTGGGCCATCCCACTCCGTGTGCCGACTGGGTACCACACGGAGCGTGCAGGAGACAGCGCTAGAGATAAACGCTGTCCCCTGCATCTGGTGCTGATGCATTTGCTGGAGAGAAGATATGAAAACCCCCCTTTTTTTTTTTTCCTTGTTTAAAATAATGATCCCTGTCCCTAACCCCCTCCCACCCCCTGTGCGCCCCCCGCTGTTAATAAAATACTCACCCGGCTCCCTCGCAGCGTCCTGTCCTCGCCGCACCTTCACCTTCTCGCTTATTATAGTAATGAATATGCGGCTCCACCCCTATGGGAGATGGAGCCACATATTCATGACTGTAATCGGCGGCCCCACGTGACCGCTCATACAGGAGAAGGTGCGGCGAGGACAGGACACTGCGAGGGAGCCGGGTGAGTATTTTATTAACAGCGGGCGGGCGCACAGGGGGTGGGAGGGGGGAGGCGACAGGGATCTTTATTTTAAACACGAGGACAAAAAAAAGGATTTTTCATATCTTCTTTCCAGCGAACGCTGCTGGAGAGAAGATATGAATGGCCGCTTCAGCAACACGTGGGGGGGACAGCGCTTACAGTAGCGCTGTCTCCTGCACGGTACACGGACTGCACACGGACAGCGTCTGTGTACGGTACGTGTTTTACACGGACCCATTGACTTTAATGGGTCCGTGTAATACGTGCGCTCCCACGAACACTGACATGTCTCCGTGTTTTGCACATGGACACACGGTCCGTGAAAACACGCTGACATGTGCGGTGACACATTGCTTTCAATGTGTCTACGTGAGTCAGTGTCTCCGGTACGTGAGGAAACTGTCACCTCACGTACCGGAGCCACTGACGTGTGAAACCGGCCTTAGGGAGTCGCTGAGCAATGTGTAGAATCATTAGTTAGTAAGGTGTACTACTAGTGAGTTGTAAGGTCCCCTGGTCCTGGTGCAGACAATGTCCTGAACTTCTATCCCTGGTACCAGTGTGTCCCATCTGGTATCTGTAGCTCCCTGATTCCGATGTGGCCAGTCCTGTATCCGTAGTCCCCTTGTCCCGGTGAGGTCAGTCTTGTATGCAAAGTTCCCTGGTCCTGGTGTGGCTAGTTCTTTACCCATAGTCTCTTGGTCTATAATGTATAATGTAATATATATATTACAGTAGTTGCGGTGTTCTGTGAGAAGCAGTGATTAAACACTAGGGTGAGAGACTAACCACACCAACCGGAACCATGAATAGCCAAAAAGTGTATCACAAGCAGAAAGTCAATTAAAAAATGCCTTTATTAGGTAGAAATGGCAATTAATAAAATAATTAATAAAATATATACACGTATTAAGACAGGGTTACAAGTATATATAATTAAAAAACAAAAACCATATCAGATATAAAATGGTGAACCCAAATATATTATTTTCAAGCTATATTCCCAATTCATGCATCACAAAAAATATTAATGTAAACATTAAAAACATTAAAAAAGTGGACAAAATCAATGTGAGTAAGTAAAAAAATATCATGTTTCCAGTCGGTGTGGTTAGTCTCATAAAGTACACAAGCACAGCCAGTGGTGAGCTCCAAATGGAGTTGACATGTGCTGGATATCTGGATCACATTGAATGATCCTATATGTACTCTGGTGGGTTACTTGGACTCTGTCCAGAAGGAATGAAGAATAAACTGCCCTAAAGTGTTCATCACCAGACAACTGCATATAGTGGTCAATGCAAGCTACAGAGAAGAAGTGCAGCTTAACAGAAGAGAATGTCCATTATAACAGCAATATATCCTGTATATATAACACATGTACATCACAGATAAGGATCAGAGTATTGTCTACTCTGTTTAACAACTTTAAGTAGTTTTTCTGGATAGAAAATGACTTGCACTTTTTAATCCATATATTTCAAACAGATTATATCATGGAAAATCAATTCATCATCTTTTAATTTATTAAACACGTTGTGCAAAGTACACATAGATACATTTCTGGGATACAAATACATGATATGTTTTATAGAAAGTGACTTTCCACAGTCTGGTATGAAATCATTGAAGTAGACTTGAGGGAAAGTTTCAACTAATGGGATTAAAAAAAACAGTGGAAACAAAATTCCAATTGGAGTCCTTTGTTTTTCAGATAATTATTGACTCTAAAATATTATAATAAAAAATAGTAAACAAGCAACATCAGTTACATGCGGCCTTTACCGGCATAGTATCCTCACATCACAAGTCCACACACCCTACAATGACCCCCACTTTCATGAAACGTGTCGGGGGCAAGAGATGAGTAACTTGCCCACGGCTATCTCCCCGCACCACTTTACATTTATTTGACCCAACAACCTATATACCCATATCCAAAAGTACAAACTACCGTGGGCACAGAAAGTATTCAGACCCCTTTACATTTTTCACTCTTTGTTTCATAAAACAAAGAGTGAAAAAAAGTTATTTTTTTCACATTAATGTACACTCTGCACACCATCTTGACTAAAAAAAACAGAAATGTAGACATTTTTGCAAATTTAATAAAAAAGAAAAACTGAAATATCACATGGTCATAAGTCTTTGGATCGCCCCCAGACGCAGGGCCGCGGGTTACTCGGTACCGGTCCTCTGCTGGCTCAGTTCTGGGGATGTCACGGTGGCTGGGCCCGGTCCGTGACCCTGCTAAGGGGCGTCCAATAAGGGGGTGATGGTGCGTAGTGCGAGGAATAACGAGGACACAAGGTTGCAGTCTCGTTACCTCTTTACTGAAGACTTCAGGATCCTCAATCCAGAGCACGCTTAACAGGGCTACCTGAGACCGGCCGGTCCGATGGGCACTTCCAGAGTTTCCTTCACAGATGGAAATCGTTGCCTACCACTAGCGCCTGTGTGTTGTAGTCCTAGCCTGCTGAGCATTTGGAATAGTGCTCACAACTGCTGTTCTCGTTCGTTCGTTCTCTACAGCTCTCTCTCTCTTTAGTTCCAGATGTTACTAGTTTCTCGTCCCCTAGGTATGTTATGGCTAGGACGCACCCGTATGACGGGAAGGCCTGGAGGTCTTCCGGGACCCTAGAGACGCCCCTCTCCCACTGTTGCCCCCTATGTCTTCGTAGGAAATTTAAGGTAGACAGCCAACCTATAATTAACTGTCCTGCGGAGTTCGAAGTAAGGCCTAGAGTCAGTTACTCCCGCGGTGTTCCGGCTACGCGCCTTAGTAGGATGTTGCCTCGGTCTCACGGCACAACTCCTACTGGTACTCCTTTGTGCTTGATCTCGTTTACACTGTTCCACAATATCCTTCCCTTCGTGTCTCTTTCTTAGGATACCGCCGCAAGGTAGTGCAGGCGCGGTTCCGTTACGTTCTGCTCTGTTCGCTAGGCACCTGCCAGGTTCCCACGCCTGACAGGGACCCCCCTGTGTCTTCTCCCTACAACACCCCCTGCCACGGGATGTTGCCTGAATCCAACCCAGTCAGCTTCTGCCTAACTTCCTCCCCAACCCCTAGTTTTACCAGTGTGAGGAGTGGCCCAATAAATAAAGCCTTTTTCTCCCCCTAGTGGCCGGAGTGTGAAGTGTAATGTGTTCTGGTGATACCTGGTCAGGAGAACTCCTTTAGTGCCATCAGACGTACCATCACTCCCCTTAGTGGCAGAGCGTCATACTGCTATGACCAGATCTCTGGGGCGCTGCACTCCCCTCCGGTTAAATCCAGTACTCCTGGACTGGGAAGAAGAACAACAATACATTGCAGCAAAAGACATACAAAATTTTGAAATGCTTAAAACAGGTAATTAGAATAATCCTTCCCTTTATGGGAGGTGAGAACACTTGAACGTTACAAACAAAAACAAAGGTTAAATATTTTTAAATAACATTCTGAATATAAATAACTCTCAGTATCCAGCCGGGTATTCTACCAAGTGCAAACTCTGAACAATAACTTTACTTTTCCTTTAAGGGCATATAAGCTGAACCCACTAAAGACCTACTATAAAATACTATATAAATAACTCAACTTTTCTTTCCGTTCTAGCTTCACCAATGCAGGACCGCCTAGCTCCTTGGCTGGGCCTACTGTCATTGTGCCGACCATCATTCTACGGTTCTCAGGAGGACTCTCTTTCTAACCCCTACGGGTTCACTTCAAGCTTTCCTGTCCTCAATCTTTATTAACATTATCAAACTTTACTAACTTTCAACATTATTAACGTTTCGATCTTTTCTAAGGCAACATGTCAACATTCTCTTTAAGAGGGAACCAAGTCTCTAGAAAGTAGTGCAGATTCTCTCTGTCTGCAAGTCCACTGAAAGCAAGACCTTCTGCGTCATGTCCAGAAGCATTATCTTCGCAAAGTCTTCTTTCGCTTGTAAAACCAGTAGGGAGCACCTTTAAGAAGGTGTAAACTATGTACAAAACAGTTTTGAATCATTCACTGTTCATGATCCGGCAGTCTTTTAAACAATGATGAACTTGTGCAAAAATAGAAAAAGAACTATAACAATAGGGATCCCAGGTAAACAAAGGGACCCCTAGGAGTTAACCCTGGACGGGTTTAAAGCAGCAAACAAGAAACAGTTAACTATGTACAATTGCGGGCTTCCGAGGTTTAGTGCTGTAATAGGTGACACGACATCAGCCGGTGGTGACCACGTACCAGCCGGGGAAGGTCTGGCCCTGTGTCACCGTCCAGCACCGTCTTCATTGGATTAGCAGCGGTCTGGGTACGAGCGGTGGTGCCAGTGGCAGACTCCGCAAGCAGGGTACCACACGCCGGGGTGGTAGTGCTGGGCCCTGTGGGGTCATGGGTCAGTGGAGTCCCGCCACCAGTTTCGGTCGTGATCGTAGATGGCGCGTCCACTAGCGCACGGCGTTTGACTCTCTTAGCATACCACCCTCGCTCACTCCAGTGGCGGGTGTAGGTCACATGGTCCCCTCTGTACAAGTTTCGGAGTGGAGGTACACTGCGGGACTGGGGTTCCACGTTGCAGCTAGTCACATAGACCTCGGTCAGCAGCCCTGGCTCTAATATGAAGCCACAACCCCTCCCCCGGTGGAAGGCCAGCACAATCCCCTGTTTTATCAAACTCTCAGGGCAGCAATTGACGAGGGGCACCCGTTCCTCTGGTTGGACAGTCTGTTCCATTCGTTCCTGGTCTTCCCATTGTGAAATCAAACTTTGTCTATACTGATCTCAGGTGAGCCTGATGATGTAGGAGCCCTCATGTCGGGACCCGTCTGGTTGGAACCGGGGAGCATTCCACTCAAAGACCACCCCCCTGGGGCTCATGTCTATCGGTGTACCCAGAGGTGTCGGCAGCGGGGGCAGAATCCCCTTCATGGTGTAAAGGGCCGCCACCACGATCTCAGTAGCGGGAGACCAGTCATCAATGGGCTGGGGAGCGGTCACCGGAGCCGGAGCGGTCGGTGGGGCAGGGTCGCTGTTGGTACCTGCGTCTGATGTGGTTCCACCGATGTCGGTCGGCTCCGCTGACGAGGACGCTGGAGTCCGCTGCGGCCCTGACCATGACTCCCCCCGGGCGGCCTTCCAGCACAGCTCCGACTTCCATTTCCTCGCCGTCGCCGACCCCCCCATCTGGAGTCGGGTGGTCCGATGCCTCCTCCGGCAACTCCAGGGGATCCGGGTTCCCCTGTGATGGCAAGCCCTGATCTGGCTCCGCTGGGCTGCGGTGATCCCGGGTCATTTCGTCGTCGTTCAGGTACCCACTGGTCATCAGCTCTGTCCCTTGGTCTGCAGCGGCACACACACGAGGCTCCGCCATTTTCTGGGGTTTGAGCTCCTCCATTCCTGAGCTCGTCATCCTGCAGCCGTAGTCGGAGTGGGCGGAGGCTGCTGTTCACGCCGTTTTCTTGATCTCCTCCCATGACACGCCCTCCTTCTTCTCCTGCGCTCCTCGTGGCGCGGCAATGGCGGCGGTTTTGGCGGGAATCATGCGGCAGATAGCAATACACAGTCGTTGCAATAAATCACAGTCCAACACGTTTTAGTCACAGTTCCAAGGCACACATGACCTGCTTCTCAGGCTTAAGTATGATCCTGTTCGCGACGCCAAGTTGGATCGCCCCCAGACGCAGGGCCGCGGGTTACTCGGTACCGGTCCTCTGCTGGCTCAGTTCTGGGGATGTCGTGGTGGCTGGGCCCGGTCCCTGACCCTGCTAAGGGGCGTCCAATAAGGGGGTGATGGTGTGTAGTGCAAGGAATAACGAGGACACAAGGTTGCAGTCTCGTTACCTCTTTACTGAAGACTTCAGGATCCTCAATCCAGAGCACGCTTAACAGGGCTACCTGAGACCGGCCGGTCCGATGGGCACTTCCAGAGTTTCCTTCGCAGATGGAAATCGTTGCCTACCACTAGCGCCTGTGTGTTGTAGTCCTACGCTGCTGAGCATTCGAATAGTCCTCACAACTGCTGTTCTCGTTCGTTCGTTCTCTACAGCTCTCTCTCTCTTTAGTTCCAGATGTTACTAGTTTCTCGTCCCCCAGGTATGTTATGGCTAGGACGCACCCGTATGATGGGAAGGCCTGGAGGTCTTCCGGGACCCTAGAGACGCCCCTCTCCCACTGTTGCCCCCTATGTCTTCGTAGAAAATTTAAGGTAGACAGCCAACCTATAATTAACTGTCCTGCGGAGTTCGAAGTAAGGCCTAGAGTCAGTTACTCCTGCAGTGTTCCGGCCACCGACTACGCGCCTCAGTAGGATGTTGCCTCGGTCTCACGGCACGACTCCTACTGGTACTCCTTTGTGCTTGATCTCGTTTACACTGTTCCACAATATCCTTCCCTTCGTGTCTCTTTCTTAGGATACCGCCTGCAAGGTAGTGCAGGCGCGGTTCCGTTACGTTCTGTTCTGTTCGCTAGGCACTTGCCAGGTTCCCATGCCTGACAGGGACCCCCCTGTGTCTTCTCCCTGCAACACCCCTTGCCCCAGGATGTTGCCTGAATCCAACCCAGTCAGCTTCTGCCTAACTTCCTCCCCAACCCCTGGTTTTACCAGTGTGAGGAGTGGCCCAATAAATAAAGCCTTTTTCTCCCCCTAGTGGCCGGAGTGTGAAGTGTAATGTGTTTTGGTGATACCTGGTCAGGAGAACTCCTTTAGTGCCATCAGACGTACCATCACTCCCCTTAGTGGCAGAGCGTCATACTGCAATGACCAGATCTCTGGGGCGCTGCATCTTCAGACCCTTTACTCAGATGCTTATATTTAAGTCACATGCTGTCTATTTCCTTGTTATCCTCCTTGAGATGGTTCTACTCCTTCATTGGAGTCCAGCTGTGTTTTATTAAACTGATAGGACTTGATTTGGAAAGGCACACACCTGTTGTGAATTCAGCTTTTGGGCTCCCTCCGGTGGTTGTAGAGGGTAAGGCAGTTGGGCCTGGATTGCAGGAGTGGACATGTGTATCTACTAATTGCAGGACTGACTGGGGTATATAGCTTTGCAGGATCCTTTAGTCAGTGCCAGTTGTCCATTGTTCTTGAAGGATTCACTTCCCTTCTGGTCTCTCCAGTTTGCTGTGTTTTTCTACAAAGATAAGTTCTGGTTTTGTTTTTGCTGTCCACCTGCAGTGGACCTTATAGTTCTGTGCATTTTCATGTTTTTGTCCTGTCCAGCTTGGTCTGTGAAGGATTTTTTGCAGTCTAGCTATTTCTCTGGAGATGCAGATATACCCCCCATGTCTTTAGTCAGATGTGGTGATCCGTATTTTCTGCGGTGGATATTTTTCTAGTGTTTTTATACTGACCGCATAGTACTCTGTTCTATTCTTTCTTTTTAGCTAGTATGGCCTCCTATGCTAAAATCTGATTTCATATCTGCATATGTTTTTTCCTCTCTTCTCACAGTCAATATTTGTGGGGGGCTATCTATCCTTTGGGGATTTTCTCTGAGGCAAGATAGGTTTCCTGTTTCTGTCTTTAGGGGTAGTTAGATCTTAGCCTGTGTCGAGGGGTCTAGGGAGAGTTAGGTACCCCCCACAGCTGCTTTTAGTTGTGCTGCTAGGTTCAGGGTTTGCGGTCAGTACAGGGACCACCTTCTCCAGAGTACGTCTCATGCTGCTCCAAGGCCACCAGATCATAACACACACCTGTCTATATACCGTATATACTCGAGTATAAGCCGACCCGAGTATAAGCCGACCCCCCTAATTTTGCCACAAAAAACTGGGAAAACTTATTGACTCGAGTATAAGCCTAGGGTGGAAAATGGAGCAGCTAACGGTTAATGTCAAAAATAAAAATAGATTCCAATAAAAGTAAATTTAATTGAGACATCAGTAGGTTAAGTGTTTTTGAATATCCATATTGAATATAATGGAACTAGAGAGAGTACAAAGGAGGGCAACAAAATTAATAAAGGGGATGGGAGAACTACAATACCCAGATAGATTAGCGAAATTAGGATTATTTAGTCTAGAAAAAAGACGACTGAGGGGCGATCTAATAACCATGTATAAGTATATAAGGGGACAATACAAATATCTCGCTGAGGATCTGTTTATACCAAGGAAGGTGACGGGCACAAGGGGGCATTCTTTGCGTCTGGAGGAGAGAAGGTTTTTCCACCAACATAGAAGAGGATTCTTTACTGTTAGGGCAGTGAGAATCTGGAATTGCTTGCCTGAGGAGGTGGTGATGGCGAACTCAGTCGAGGGGTTCAAGAGAGGCCTGGATGTCTTCCTGGAGCAGAACAATATTGTATCATACAATTATTAGGTTCTGTAGAAGGACGTAGATCTGGGGATTTATTATGATGGAATATAGGCTGAACTGGATGGACAAATGTCTTTTTTCGGCCTTACTAACTATGTTACTATGAATCAGGAGCCCCATATAATGCTCCATACAGTTCAATATTGCCCCATAGATGCTCCATATAAAGCTGTGCCCCATATACAATGCTCTGCACCGTTCATTATTGCCCCATAGCTGTGCATATAGTGCTCTGCACCGTTCATTATTGCCCCATAGCTGTGCCATATAGTGCTCTGCACCGTTCATTATTGCCCCATAGCTATGCCATATAGTGCTCTGCACCGTTCATTATTGCCCCATAGCTGTGCCATATAGTGCTCTGCACCATTCATTATTGCCCCATAGCTGTGCCATATAGTGCTCTGCACCGTTCATTTTTGTCCCATAGCTGTGCCATATAGTGCTCTGCACCGTTCATTTTTGTCCCATAGCTGTGCCATATAGTGCTCTGCACCGTTCATTATTGCCCCATAGCTGTGCCATATAGTGCTCTGCACCGTTCATTATTGCCCTATAGCTGTGCCATATAGTGCTCTACACCGTTCATTATTGCCCCATTGATGTACCATAGAAAGCTCTGCCATTGCTGCTGCTGCAATAAAAAAAAAAAAAAGCCATACTCACCTTTCTTGCTTGCAGCTCCCGGCGTCTCGTCCCAGCATCTCTCTACACTGACTGATCAGACAGAGGGCGCCGCGCACACTATATGCGTCATCGCGCCCTCTGACCTGCACAGTCAGAGTGGAGAGACGCCGGGAAGATGGAGTGGCACCGGGAAGATGGAGCGACGCCCGGCGTGTGGAACGGGGATAGGTGAATATGTAATACTTACCTGCTCCCGGCGTCCCGCTCCTTCCCCCGGACAGCTGGTCTTTGGGTGCCGCAGCTTCTTCCTCTATCAGCGGTCACCGTTACCGCTGATTAGAGAAATGAATATGCGGCTCCACCCCTATGGGAGTGGAGTCCATATTCATTTTTCTAATGAGCGGTCCCACGTGACCGCTGAAGAGGGGAAGAGCTGCAGCACCCGAAGACCGTGGGACGGCAGGGGGAGCGCCAGGAGCGCCAGGACTAGGTAAGTATGCTTCAGCACCCTCTCCCCCTCAGCTGCCGACCCTGCCGCCCACCGTGACTCGAGTATAAGTCGAGAGGGGCACTTTCAGCCCAAAAATTTGGGCTGAAAATCTCGGCTTATACTCGAGTATATACGGTAAGACCTCAAAGCTGACAGTGCATGACCAAATCAGAATCATGAGGTCAAAGGAACTGGCCAAGGAGCTCAGAGACAGAATTGTGGCAAGTCACAGATCTGGCCAAGGTTACAACAGAATTTCTGCAGTACTCAAGGTTCCTAAGAGCACAGTGGCCTCCATAATCCTTAAATGAAAGAAGTTTGGGACCACCAGAAGTCTTCCTAGACCTGGCCATCCAGCCAAATTGAGCAATCGTGGAATAAGAGCCTTGGTGAGAGAGGTAAACAAGAACCCCAAGATCACTGTGGCTGAGCTCCAGAGATGCAGTAGGGAGATGGGAAAAAGTTCCACAAAGTCAACTATCACTGCAGCCCTCCAACAGTCAGGCCTTTATGGCAGAGTGGCCGGACGGAAACCTTTCCTCAGTGCAAGACATATGAAAGCTCGCATGGCGTTTGCTACAAAAACACATGAAGGACTCCCAGACTATGAGAAATAAAATTCTCTGGACTGATGAGATGAAGTTAGACCTTTTTGGTGATAATTCTAAGAGGTATGTGTGGAGAAAACCAAGCACCGCTCATCACCTGCCCAGTACAATCCCAACAGTGAAACATGGTGGTGGCAGCATCATGCCATGGGGGTGTTTTTCAGTTGCAGGGACAGGACGACTGGTTGTCATTAGTGATGAGCGAGCATGCTCAGTACTTGGGTTTTCCCGAGCATGCTGGGAGATTTAGTTTTTGTCGCTGCAGCTGCATGATTTGCAGCTGCTGGACAGCCTAAATACATGTGGGGAATGCCTGTTTGTTAGGAAATCCCAATAATAATAGATAAACTCCGGCACACAAGAGAATACAACCGATGAAATTTTATTCCAAACGATTAAATTTTATTCCAAAATTGATTCAGAGGGTGAGACTCAGATTAACAAAAAAAAGTTTTCGAGGATTCTCACAGACATATGTTAAATTCAACGTTTCAGCCTTTTTCAAGAAATGTCTGTTATTTGTATTAGCTCCACTTTGGGAGAGAGTGTATAAATCACACTGCTACTATTGGCAAGAGGAAAGATAGTGCCCGTATGGTTGATGCTGCGGGATCCGGGGAAACACTCTGGCGGATGAGCAGTGGAGCTAATGCAAAGTGGAGCTAATACAAATAACAGACATTTCTTGAAAAAGGCTTAACAGCCGAAACGTTGAATTTAACATATGTCTGTGAGAATCCTCAAAAAATTTTTTTGTAAATCTGAGTCTCACCCTCTGAATCAATTTTGGAATAAAATTTAATCATTTGGAATAAAATTTCATTGGTTGTATTCTCTTGTGTGCCGGAGTTTATCTATTATTTGGACATATTTTTTCCTCCAGAGCACCACTCTAGCAGTGAAGCACCCCCCAATCTCATTTATCTGTTAGGAAATCCCCACATGTATTCAGGCTGTCTAGCAGCCGCAAATCATGCAGTAGCGGCGACAAAAACTAAATCTCCGAGCACGCCAAAATACTCGGAGAACAACCGAGCATGCTCGGGAAAACCCAAGTACCGAGCATACTCGCTTATCACTAGTTGTCATTGAAGGAAACATGACTGCGGCCAAGTACAGATATCTTGGATGAAAACCTCTTCCAGAGTGCTCTGGACCCCAGACTTGGCTGGAGATTCACCTTCCAACAAGACAATGACCCTAAGCACATAGCTAAAATAACAAAGGAGTGGCTTCAGAACAACTCTGTGACCATTCTTGACTGGCCCAGCCAGAGCCCTGTCCTAAAACTAAATTGAGCATCTCTGGAGAGACTTGAAAATGGCTGTCCACCAACATTCACCATCCAACCTGACGGAACTGGAGAGGATCTGCAAGGAAGAATGGCAGAGGATCCCAAAATCCAGGTGTGAAAACTTCCCAAGAAGACTCATGGCTGTACTATCTCAAAGGGTGCTTCTACTCAATACTGAGCAAAGGGTCTGAATATTTATGACCATGTGATATTTCAATTTTTCATTTTATTAATAAATTTGCAAAAATTACTCTATGTATATTTTTTTTCAAGATGGGGTGCAGAGTGTACATTAATGAGAAAATTTTTTACTTTTTTGAATTTACCAAATGGCTACAATGAAACAAAGAGTGAAAAATGTAAAGGGGTCTGAATACTTTCCGTACCCACTGCATATACAATCTGTTGTCAGCCAGCAGGAAATAATAATATTGTTGTGCATTTGTAATTTCAAAGTATTTATGGTAATTCTCCTGGTACATTTCTCTAGCAGCTTGGATGTTGACGTGATAACATTACAAATGATAAGTCTCGTTTGTTTAATTTTATGAAATTTCCAGTGTTTTGGCCTTTTGTGAATTTGACACTTCACATTGGAGTATTATAGGGAACAGATCCAGACACCCGCTTTATTTATATCTCCCTGGCTTGTGGCTATATCTTAAGGAACACAACCGCTGTCATGGAAAATGTGAGCTGTATTCAACACAAAAGACCAGATGAGTCCAGGCTGGAGGCAGCGAGAACAATGCACACGTCTCCTTATCAGGCTGAGGTTAAGGTGCCGTATGACGGATCCTCCAAGTATATACAGACCTTGTGCTGAGTCACAAATATTTAGTGTCTTATTATCGGAGAGAAGGGAACACGAGATAATGTCGTAGTATATTACGGTAAGAGGTTATTAAACAGCCTTTTGTCGGTTCAGTTACTTGCATAAAGCTTAATTGTGCTATAGAAATGTTCTATAAAATAAAAGCACTACTGACAATAGCACACCAAAAATGACAACAGGCAGCCAGCAGAGGAGTAGCTAGAAATTCCTGGTAGGGGCGCTGCTCTCGGCACTCTGTGCTCACATACCCTATTAGTGATTCAGGCAAAGGAAGGAGATCACATTATGGGAAGTAAAGGCAGTGGTGATGGCGGGGGGCACCATAATTGACAATTCCCTCTGCAACCTGCCAACTAGGCAGTGCCCCCTCCAGTGCCTAATAGCAAATAAAACCCTAGCCCCAATGCAAAAGCCGCCAGGCACCTTATACGGGTGCTTCTCACAAAATTAGAATATCATCAATAAGTTAATTTATTTAGTTCTTCAATACAAAAAGTGAAACTCATATTTTATAGAGTCATTACAACCAGAGTGATCTATTTCAAGTGTTTATTTCTGTTAATAATGAGGATTATGGCTTACAGCCAATGAAAACCCAAAAGTCATTATCTCAGTAAATTAGAATAATTAACAAAAAACACCTGCAAAGGCTTCCTAAAGGTACCGTCACACTCAGCAACTTTCCAACGATCATGACCAGAGATACGACCTTGCCGTGATCGTTGGAAAGTCCTTGTGTGGTCGCTGGAGAGCTGTCACACAGACAGCTCTCCAGCGACCAACGATGCCGAAGTCCCCGGGTAACCAGGGTAAACATCGGGTTACTAAGTGCAGGGCCGTGCTTAGTAACCCGATGTTTACCCTGGTTACCATTGTAAATGTAAAAAAAACCAAACACTTCATACTTACATTCCGGTGTCTGTCACGTCCCTCGCCGTCAGCTTCCCGCACTGACTGTGAGCAACGGCCGGCCGTAAAGCAGAGCACAGCGGTGACGTCACCGCTGTGCTTTACGGCCGGCGCTCACAGTCAGTGCCGGAAGCTGACGGCGAGGGACGTGACAGACACCGGAATGTAAGTATGTAGTTTTTTTTTTTTTACATTTACAATGGTAACCAGGGTAAACATCGGATTACTAAGCGCGGCCTTGTGCTTAGTAACCCGATGTTTACCCTGGTTACCAGTGAACACATCGCAGGATCGGCGTCACACACGCCGATCCAGCAATGTCAGCGGGTGATCCAGCGACGAAATAAAGTTCTGGCCTTCTAGCTCCGACCAGCGATGTCACAGCAGGATCCAGATCGCTGCTGCGTGTCAAACTCAACGATATCGCTATCCAGGACGCTGCAACGTCACGGATCGCTATCGTTATCGTTGTAATGTTGTTCAGTGTGAAGGTACCTTAAGCGTTTAAAAAGGTTCCTTAGTCTGTTTCAGTAGGCTGCACAATCATGGGGAAGACTGTTGACTTGACAGATGTCCAGAAGGCAGTCACTGACACACTCCACAAGGAGGGGAAGCCATAAAATGTAATCGCTAAAGAAGCTGGCTGTTCACAACCATATTAATGAACAGTTGAGTGGAAGGAAAAAGTGCGGTAGAAAAAGGTGCACAAGCAATCGGGATAACCACAGCCTTGAAAGGATTGCCAAGAGAGGTCCATTCAAAAATTTGGATGAGAGTCACAAAGAGTGGACTGCTGCTGAAGTCATTGCTTCAAGAGCCACCACACACACAGACGTATCCAGTACATGGGTAACAAGTGTCCCATTCCTTGTGTCAAGCCACTCATAACCAATAGACAACGCCAGAAGCATCTTACCTGGGCCAAGAAGAAAAAGAACCGGACTGTTGCTCAATGGTCCAATGTGTTGTTTTCAGATGAAAGTAAATTTTGCATTTCATTGGGAAATCAAGGTTTTAGAATCTGGAGGAAGAGTGGAGAGGCCACAATTAGTGTTCAGCCACCCCCCTAGTGTTCGAGTTTGATTCGGTTCTTCAAATTGGGGCGTGTTCGACGAATGTTTGAACCCCATTGAAACCAATGGCAGGCAAACACAAACACATACAAACACATAGAAAACACATAGAAAACACCTTAAAAGGTGTCCAAAAGCTGACAAACTTCTCAGAAGACAGAACAAACACATGGAAAAGTCACAAATACATGTAGTCATGTGAAAAGAAAAGAGGTGGAGGAGTAAAAGGAGGAGGAGACACAGATATAGGCATGTCATGCCCTTCTAAAATCAAGAAAGGCTGGAGTAAAAATCTAAAATCAGCCTACCAACAGCCAGACATCGTGACAACATTTAAAAATAAATATCTTTAGGTAGAATGGCAGCGGGTCCATTCAGAACGCTTTCCTTAGAAGACGTAGTGGTATCCCCGTTGGGAGTCGTGCCAAAAAAGGAACCCAATACATTCAGACTAATCCACCATTTGTCGTATCCAAGGGGCAGGTAGGTAAACAACAACATCGACGCGGAACCAAGTACAGTACTACAGTGTATGCTGTACCTCCTTTGACGAAGCAGGTCAAGAAGTTGGGAAGGGGCACCCTAATGGCCAAAACAGACATTGAGGGGGCATTCCGGTTACTACCTGCGCCTCCGAATAGTGTCTGCCTATTGGGCTGCTTCTGTGAAGGAGCATACTACATAGATCGCTGTTTGACCATGGGGTGCTCCATATCCTGCTGACTATTTGAGGCGATTAGTAGCTTCCTGGAATGGGTCGTCATGGACGTTTCTAAGGGGGCACATATTATCCATTACCTCGACGACTTCTTATGCCTGGGCCCAAAAGATTCGCCACAGTGTGAATACATGCGGTAGTCCACCTGTGAGAAGGAGAGAGCTGGAGGGAGAGTGGACACCCCAGAACCGAGGGGTTAGATTGAGAAAGGAAGAAGGCGGTGTAGCTTGCTTCATGGGTGGGGTACTCTGCTGAGTAGCAGAAACTGCTATAAGGCCCAAAGTATAGCCTGGGCTAGATGCAGATAAAAATTAGTACTTAGATAAACAGGCGGTGTAGCTTGCTTCATGGGTGGGGTACTCTACTGAGTAGCACAAAATGCAACTAGGCTCAAAAGGATTTCCTGGGTTAGATGTAGTTAAAAATTAGTACTTAGATAAACAGGCAGTGTAGCTTGCTTCATGGGTGGGGTACTCTGCTGAGTAGCACAAAATGCTACTAGGCCCAAAAGGATTTCCTGGGCTAGATGCAGTTAAAAATTATTAATTAGATAAACAGGCGGTGTAGCTTGCTTCATGGGTGGGCTACTCTGCTGACTTGCAGACACTGAAGCTTTGGAGCAGACCTCTGAATCCCAGGCCATAGTATGAGTAAACAGCTCTGCAGACTCAACCATCTGTTACCCCAAGCCATAGTGTATGTAGTTTCTAAAGGTTCAAAGGGAGGAGGAGCGACCCCACCCACCTGGAATTGACGATGGCAACATCATGTAAAACACAGAAGGGACTCCAAAAAGAGTCTCCATTTTTTCCAAAAATTGGGCCACAGACTCCACTTAAGTGGCATCAATTTCGCCAGAGTTTCTTAAAATGGTTGGTGAGGTGATTTTCAAAAATCATCAAGCTTTTAGTCTCCCCAGGATGACACAGGGGTAGAAAAGTCCTTGCGGATCCAGAATTTGTTCATCTTGATAAACGTTAGTCTGTCTACATTGTCACTGGACAGCCGTGTGCGCTTATCTGTCAGCACACCACCAGCAGCACTGAACACACGTTCAGAGAGAACGCTGGCTGCGGGGCACGACAAGATCTCCAAGGCGTGAATGGCGAGCTCAGGCCATTTTTCCAGATTGGAAGCCCAAAATGAGCAAGGGTCCAGTTCCACAGTCATGGCGTCGATGTTAACTTGGAGATACTCCTGTACCATCTTCCCTAGGCGTTGGCTATGCGTCAGACTTTTTATCTCCTGTGGCCTTGCAAAGGATGGTCTAAAAATTTCTTGAAACGATTGGAAAAAATTGCTGTTACCACCAGATACTATGTTACTGTTACGGTTTGAGTGATGACTCGATAGTCCCACGGTTGGCAAGTTAGAACTCAGAGATTCATTACGTGCACCACTGGTGTTTTGTGGAAAAGCAGATGTTAGATTCTGTAACAGTCTCTGCTGATACTCCTGCATGTGTGAATCCCTTTCTATGGCAGGAATTATTTAGCCAAATTTACTTTTGTACCGGGGATTTAGAGTGTGGCAACCCAGTAGTCGGCATTACTTCGGATTCTGAGAATCTGAGGGTCATGTTGCAGGTAATGAAGCAAGAAGGCACTCATGTGTCTTGTGCATCCAGGAGGACCAAGTCCTTGTTGTCTTGGTGGCGGCGAGGTGAGAATCATGCTTCCTTCTTCTGCCCTCTCCCTCCAACCTTGCACAGCAGAAATTTGATCAAGACTCCCTCATCTGATGAGTCTTCCATGCCCACCACCAGTTCGTTCTCCACTTCTTCCTCAACAGTTTGGCTGCTACCATGCGCCCTCGGTAATCCCTCTCCCCCACTCTCCAATGCCAGCCGCCTTGGTGCTGCCGACCGTCTGGACCTTGGAGATATTATCCCTTCCGCATACGACTCCTCCTGTTCCTCCTCCTCCTCTTGTTCCACCACCTGACTCCGAATACTGTTTAAGGTGTGCTCCAGCATGTAAATGACCGGAATAGACATGCTGATAATGGCATCGTCAGCACTAAACATCTTCGTCGCTATTTCAAAACTGTGCAGAAGGGTGCATAGGTCCCTGATCTGAGACCACTCCTGCTGTGTGATTTGCCCCACCTCTGGATCTCGTTAGCCCAGGCTATACGTCATAATGTATTGCACCAGGGCTCGTCGGTGCTGCCACAGTCACTACAACATGTACAGAGTTGAATTCCACCGCGTGGGCACATCGCATGTCAGCTGGTGAACTGGCAGGCCCAACGACTTCTGTAGAGAGGTAAGTCGTTGAGCTGCAGGATGCGAACAGCGGAAGTGTGCACACAGTTACCGTGCCCTCTGCAGAAGCCCATCTAGTCCTGGCTAGTTGGATAAAAATTGCTGGACAACCAGGTTCAAAATGTGAGCCATACAAGGCACGTGTGTGACATTGCCCCGGCAAACGGCTGCACCCAAGTTTGCAGCATTGTCGCACACGGCCTTCCCTGGCTGCAGGTTCAGTGGAGACAACCATTGATGGAACTCGGTCTCCAGAGCTGACCACAACTCCTCAGCTGTGTGACTCACATTTCCCAGACATTTCAAGGTAAACACCGCCTGATGCCGTTGAGCCCTGGTGACAGCATAGTAAGGAGGTGTGCAGGATTCCTTCTGCACAGTTAGAACGCGGGTGGCATTACCAGACAGGCTTTGGGTGCAGGTGGAGGACCGAGAGGAGGTTGAGGAGGCAGAAGCAGTGGAGGCAGGGGTGAACCTAGCCTCTCTGCTGCCTGAGGCGAACTGCAAAATTGCGCCCCCCCCATACACCCCATACACACAAGGCTCTGCTCCGCTCCGTACACATACATGGGTCAGCTTCATGCACTTTGTACACACAGGGCTCCGCTCTGTGCACCCCGAACACACGCGGCTCAGCTCCGCACACCTCGCACACACACGGCTCAGCTCCGCACACCTCGCACACGCGGCTCAGCTCCGCACACCTCGCACACACGCGGCTCAGCTCCGCACACCTCGCACAACAATGCTGTTGTAAAAATGAGAAATCGCTGGTCAACTTTTAACCCCCCTCTGCCCCCAGTAGTTACGCTACTGCTTGGAGAGCAGGTCTGTCTGTTGCCGTGTGGGAGGAATCTCCTGCACGGCAACAGATTTTGGGGGGCATCTGACCCACCGGGCCCCTGATCCTCTGGGCCTGGTCGCAGTGGCGACCGCTGTGACCGCGGTAGTTGTGCCCCTGTTCCCACAGTCAGGAATGTGCGTAAATTACCCATACACTTTCATTAGATGCGGTAAAACTGCATTATCTTCCTAGTCAAATGCGTATTAAGTGTGGGAACGCAGATTACTACGCATGTGTACTAATTTACATAATGGTGAATATTGTGACACAGCTGGAAGTACATTACACAGGAAGTGGAGGAAAGCACAGTGAGAGATCCCCTCCTTTTTTAATAAATAAATAATATTTTTTTAAAAATGGTGTGGGGTCCCCCTATATTTGTTAACCAGCCAAGGAAAAAGAAGACAGCTGCAGCCTGGTATTTCAGGCTGGTAAGGATCCAATATCCATGAACTTTACCAGCCTAATAATACCAGGCTGCAGCAGTCTGCTTACCTAGGATGGTTAGCAAAAATAATGGGATCCCCTCAAAAAAAAAAAACAGCATGGGGTTCCCCTATTTTTGTTGACCAGCCAAGGAAAAAAGCAGACAGCTGTGGCCTGGCATTCTCAGGCTGGCGAGGCACATGGATTTTGGCCCTTACCAGCCTAAAAATAGCAGCCCGCAGCTGCCCCACAATTGGCGCCTCCAAAGATGCACCAATTGTAGCACTGTGCCCAGCTCTTCCCACTTGCCCTGTAGCAGTGGCAAGTGGGGTAATATTTGTGGGGTTGATGTCACCTTTGTATTGTCCGGTGACATCAAGCCCACGGCTTAGTAATGGAGAGGCATCTATAAGACACCTATCCATTACTAATCCTATCGTTATATGGTAAATAAAGACACAGTCAGAATAAAGTCAATTAATTGAAATAAAGACACAGACTCCTTTAATATTCTTAATTAAACCATACATACTGCATCACTTAATTCCACCGAGTAATAACAAAACCCAGCACTCAACTTTGTGGTGAGAAGAAAATGGATAATTTATTGTATCCCAAGCAAAACGTTTCGGTCACACATAGGACCTTCATCAGTAACAAGTACTGGGATAGAAGATAGATGCTAGTGGCTATATATGCTGCCAATAATGTCCTGAGTGCAGCGCCAGTTCCAATTACAAGAGAGTGTCCTAATGCAGCCTTGCAGACGGCTAATTCCGCGGTGTCCACCGCTGTATTAATTCCACCGAAGCTCTCGATCTCCTGTAAGAGAAATAAAATAAAAAAGCAACAGTATACCATACCTATCCGTCAAGAAGATATACAGTACATACTGTCCCACGATGAGTCCATCTCTGTTACATCAGGATGCATTTGGCTGAACGGTGGCATTATGCCACCATAAAGCGTGACATCCAGACACAGCGGAGCTTGAAGATGACCGCCAGAGATAACTCGGCCCCCAGCAGTCACCTGCACTGCAGTTCTGACGATCAACTGACCGTAAGAACTTGGCAAGTGATCGTAGATGACCCAGTCCCTGGCGGTCACGTGCACGGCTGTTCTCGCGATCAGCTCAGCTCATCGCAAGAACTACAATGGATGCAAACCTCCGGCTGTGGCACAAGGTACAACTTTATTTAAATTTGTTCACATGCATAGTAAGATGCGTTCCCGCACTTAATACGCATTTGACTATAAAGATAATGCGGTTTAACCGCATGTTATCATAGTCTGTGGGTAATGCTGACAGGGGGATGATGGGAGGAGCGTAACGCTCCCTCTCTCATCAAGCTGACCCTGCAATGACAGGCGGGGGGCCCACTGCTGTCACAGGGCCCCCCACCGCCTCCTCAGGGGCTGCACAGCGGCCGGCAGCAGAGCAGGAAGATCATGTCTCCCTGCTCTGCCGCAGAATGTAGGTGTATCGGCGCACTGTGCATGCCGATAAAGTTACAGTAGCGTATCTCCGGGTGGGCCCCCTCAGAGCACGGGGCCCTGGGCCACCGCCCCCTCTGCCCCCAGTAGTTACGCTACTGCTTGGAGAGCAGGTCTGTCTGTTGCCGTGTGGGAGGAATCTCCTGCACGGCAACAGATTTTGGGGGGCATCTGACCCACCGGGCCCCTGATCCTCTGGGCCTGGTCGCAGTGGCGACCACTGTGACCGCGGTAGTTGTGCCCCTGTTCCCACAGTCAGGAATGTGCGCAAATTACCCATACACTTTCATTAGATGCGGTAAAACTGCATTATCTTCCTAGTCAAATGCGTATTAAGTGTGGGAACGCAGATTACTACGCATGTGTACTAATTTACATAATGGTGAATATTGTGACACAGCTGGAAGTACATTACACAGGAAGTGGAGGAAAGCACAGTGAGAGATCCCCTCCTTTTTTAATAAATAATATTTTTTTTAAAATGGTGTGGGGTCCCCCTATATTTGTTAACCAGCCAAGGAAAAAGAAGACAGCTGCAGCCTGGTATTTCAGGCTGGTAAGGATCCAATATCCATGAACTTTACCAGCCTAATAATACCAGGCTGCAGCAGTCTGCTTACCTAGGATGGTTAGCAAAAATAATGGGATCCCCTCAAAAAAAAAAACAGCATGGGGTTCCCCTATTTTTGTTGACCAGCCAAGGAAAAAAGCAGACAGCTGTGGCCTGGCATTCTCAGGCTGGCGAGGCACATGGATTTTGGCCCTTACCAGCCTAAAAATAGCAGCCCGCAGCTGCCCCACAATTGGCGCCTCCAAAGATGCACCAATTGTAGCACTGTGCCCAGCTCTTCCCACTTGCCCTGTAGCAGTGGCAAGTGGGGTAATATTTGTGGGGTTGATGTCACCTTTGTATTGTCCGGTGACATCAAGCCCACGGCTTAGTAATGGAGAGGCATCTATAAGACACCTATCCATTACTAATCCTATCGTTATATGGTAAATAAAGACACAGTCAGAATAAAGTCAATTAATTGAAATAAAGACACAGACTCCTTTAATATTCTTAATTAAACCATACATACTGCATCACTTAATTCCACCGAGTAATAACAAAACCCAGCACTCAACTTTGTGGTGAGAAGAAAATGGATAATTTATTGTATCCCAAGCAAAACGTTTCGGTCACACATAGGACCTTCATCAGAACAAGTACTGGGATAGTAGATAGATGCTAGTGGCTATATATGCTGCCAATAATGTCCTGAGTGCAGCGCCAGTTCCAATTACAAGAGAGTGTCCTAATGCAGGCTTGCAGACGGCTAATTCCGCGGTGTCCACCGCTGTATTAATTCCACCGAAGCTCTCGATCTCCTGTAAGAGAAATAAAATAAAAAAGCAACAGTATACCATACCTATCCGTCAAGAAGATATACAGTACATACTGTCCCACGATGAGTCCATCTCTGTTACATCAGGATGCATTTGGCTGAATGGTGGCATTGTGCCACCATCCAGCGTGACATCCAGACACAGCGGAGCTTGAAGATGACCGCCAGAGATAACTCGGCCCCCAGCAGTCACGTGCACTGCAGTTCTCACGATCAGCTGACCGTAAGAACTTGGCAAGTGAACGTAGATGACCCAGTCCCTGGCGGTCACGTGCACGGCTGTTCTCGCGATCAGCTCAGCTCATCGCAAGAACTACAATGGATGCAAACCTCCGGCTGTGGCACAAGGTACAACTTTATTTAAATTTGTTCACATGCATAGTAAGATGCGTTCCCGCACTTAATACGCATTTGACTATAAAGATAATGCAGTTTAACCGCATGTTATCATAGTCTGTGATTAATGTACACTGCGGAGACTGAGCGTCTCCGCAACATAAATGTAACCCCTTCTCATGTTATGTAACCCCTTCTCATGTACAGCACCATGGAATCAATGGTGCTATATAAATAAATAATAATAATAAATAGACATGCTGCGGTCTGGAAAGACGCGCCACATGTCCGTTTACGCAGGGATGCCGTGGGCATCTCTGAAAGCATAGTGGAAATGGGATTTCTTGAAATCTTATCCACTATGCTGTAACATCTGGCCGCTGCGGGTTGGTTGCTGCGAATGTATCCAACCCGCAGAGTTTACTGACCGTGGGAACATACCCTAAGGCTGGAGTCACACTAGTGATTTTAAAATCGGTCCGATGTTGATGCAGGAGATATACAAAAAAGGTTGCACTCTATCGTGCAAAAGCATTGTCTAATCTGAAATATATGAAATATGAATAGCAAAATGGCTTTTGAACATTAGGAAAATATTTAAGAGACGCTTTGCACAGAATTTGATATAATCAAATAGTGTGAGCCCATCAACCGTCATCAAGGTGGTCTCATAAAACTGATGGGTCCCTGACCCCCCTGTCCAAATGTGAACACTTACCGAAGGCCAATGTCTGTATGCCTGGGTGAATGTGGACACCTCTGTTCAGCAAAGCCTACATATGAGTTGGCCAGGACCAAGTGTGATGAGATGCAATTAAAAACCACATGGTGATGGGAGGAGTGCTTAGTCAGTCAGCTACCATAGAAATGACAAAAAAAAGACTCGCACATCCAAACTAGTGTGAATAGGTGTATACCAGGAGCAGCTACCTCCATACATAAATATACAAAAAAGGTTGCACTCTATCGTGCAAAAGCATGTCTAATCTGAAATATATGAAATATGAATAGCAAAATGGCTTTTGAACATTAAGAAAATATTTAAGAGACGCTTTGCACAGAATTTGATATAATCAAATAGTGTGAGCCCATCAACCGTCGTCAAGGTGGTCTCATAAAACTGATGGGTCCCTGACCCCCCTGTCCAAATGTGAACACTTACCGAAGGCCAATAACTGTATGCCTGGGTGAATGTGGACACCTCTGTTCAGCAAAGCCTACATATGAGTTGGCCAGGACCAAGTGTGATGAGATGCAATTAAAAACCACATGGTGATGGGAGGAGTGCTTAGTCAGTCAGCTACCATAGAAATGACAAAATTATATCAAATTCTGTGCAAAGCGTCTCTTAAATATTTTCCTAATGTTCAAAAGCCATTTTGCTATTCATATTTCATATATTTCAGATTAGACATGCTTTTGCACGATAAATATACAAAAAAGGTTGCACTCTATCGTGCAAAAGCATGTCTAATCTGAAATATATGAAATATGAATAGCAAAATGGCTTTTGAACATTAGGAAAATATTTAAGAGACGCTTTGCACAGAATTTGATATAATTTTGTCATTTCTATGGTAGCTGACTGACTAAGCACTCCTCCCATCACCATGTGGTTTTTAATTGCATCTCATCACACTTGGTCCTGGCCAACTCATATGTAGGCTTTGCTGAACAGAGGTGTCCACATTCACCCAGGCATACAGTTATTGGCCTTCGGTAAGTGTTCACATTTGGACAGGGGGGTCAGGGACCCATCAGTTTTATGAGACCACCTTGACGACGGTTGATGGGCTCACACTATTTGATTATATCAAATTCTGTGCAAAGCGTCTCTTAAATATTTTCCTAATGTTCAAAAGCCATTTTGCTATTCATATTTCATATATTTCAGATTAGACATGCTTTTGCACGATAGAGTGCAACCTTTTTTGTATATTTATGTATGGAGGTAGCTGCTCCTGGTATGCACCTATTCACACTAGTTTGGATGTGCGAGTCTTTTTTTTGTCATTTCTATCATAGCTGACTGACTAAGCACTCCTCCCATCACCATGTGGTTTTTAATTGCATCTCATCACACTTGGTCCTGGCCAACTCATATGTAGGTTTTGCTGAACAGAGGTGTCCACATTCACCCAGGCATACAGTTATTGGCCTTCGGTAAGTGTTCACATTTGGACAGGGGGGTCAGGGACCCATCAGTTTTATGAGACCACCTTGACGACGGTTGTTGATGCAGGAGAGTCGGACGAGTGTAATGCAAGTGTGGTGCATTTTTTTTAATGCAAGTACAATCCGATTTTTTAAACCTAACATCCGATTTACATCCAATTACAGTGTGATTGCTATCTGACTGGAGTGCGTTTTTAACATGAGCTTATACATAGAGCACTTCTCTCAAAATTCAATTTTTATTGAAAGGTTAAATCATTTTCAATCACAAAATACATCAAAAAAGAAAAAATAGCTAGGACAATATCAGCATAAATATATCATAGAATATAAGTATATCGTCCAATAAAGCATCACGTTATAGGAAGGAAGGAAAAAGAAAGAAAGGAACATTTTAGGCCATCAGTAATAAAATTATGAAGTTACTAAAATCCAATGGAAATCATACATAGCATAGCCAGGCGCGAACCAACACTCAGCACAATACAGACAGAGGAGAAACGCACTGGAGAAAAGGGTGGGTCACATCAGTCTGATGTAAGATGGTAGGCATCGGATTCTTGGAATTCAATCCAGGCTCTCTAAGTCTCACAGTATCTATCACAGTCAGTGGGGGATTGGGCAATCAAATGTTCCTTGCTATTTGCATATCGTTTTCAAAGGAAATATTCTCAATTCCACTTAGGAAGCAACACTGTTTGATAATCAATTTCACATTCTGTTGTGCAAATGGAATAGACAACAGATGGAAATTATTTGCAATTATCAAGACACACTCAATAAAGGAGTGGTTCTGCAGGTGGGGACAACAGACCGCATCTCAATACTAATTCTTTCTGGCTGAGGTTTGGTTACTTTTGAATATTGGTCATGCTTTCACACTCGTGGCAGCTTAAGATGGACTCTACAACCTACACAAGTGGCTCAGGTAGTGCAGCTCATCCAGGATGGCACATCAATGTGAGCTGTGGCAAGGTTTGCTGTGTCTGTCAGCATAGTGTCCAGAGGCAGGAGGCACTACCAGAAGATGGGCCAGTACCCCAGGAGATGTGGAGGGGGCCTTAGGAGGGCAACAACCCAACAACAGGACCGCTACCTCAGCCTTTGTGCGAGGAACAGGAGGAGCACTGTCAGAGCCCTGGAAAATGACCTCCAGCAGGCCACAAATGTGCATGTGTCTGCATAAATTGTTAGAAACCGACTCCATGAGGATGGTCTGAGTGCCCGAAGTCCACAGATGGGGGTTGTGCTCACAGCTCAACACCGTGCAGGATGCTTGGCATTTGCCACAGAACACCAGGATTGGCAAATTCGCCACTGGCTTCACAGATGAAAGCAGGTTCACACTGAGCACATGTGACAGATATGACAGAGTCTGGAGACGCTGTGGAGAGCGATCTGCTGCCTGCAACATCCATCAGCAAGACCGGTTTGGCAGTGGGTCAGTAATGGTGTGGGGTGGCATTTCTTTGGAGGGCCGCACAGCCCTCCATGTGCTCGCCAGAGGTAGCCTGACTGCCATTAGGTACCGAGATGAGATCTTCAGACCCCTTGTGAGACCATATGCTGGTGGGGTTGGCCCTGGGTTCCTCTTAATGCAGGACAATGTCAGACATCATGTGGCTGGAGTGTGTCAGCAGTTCTTGCAAGATGAAGGCATTGAAGCTATGGACTGGCCCGCCCGTTCCCCAGACCTGAATCCGATTGAACACATCTGAGACATCATGTCTCGCACCATCCAACGTCACGTTGCACCACAGGAGTTGGTGGATGCTTTAGTCCAGGTCTGGGAGGAGATCAATCAGGAGACCATCTGCCGCCTTATCAGGAGCATGCCCAGGCATTGTAGGGAGGTCATACAGGCACGTGGAGGCCACACACACTACTATGCATCATTTACTTGTCTTGAGGCATTTCCACTGAAGTTGTATCAACCTGTAACTTCATTTTCCACTTTGATTTTGAGCATCATTCCAGTTCCAGACATCCGTGGGATATTAGTTGTGATTTACGTTGATAATTTTTAGGTTTTATTGTTCTCAACACATTCCACCATGTAATGAATAAAGATTTACAACTGGAATATTTCATTCAGTGAAATCTAGGAAGTGGAATTTTAGTGTTCCCTTTATTTTTTTGAGCAGTGTATATATAATAGATAGATAGATACAGTAAATAGATAGAATAAAAGCCGGCAATTCATGTGCCGAGTACAGTAATATCACAGAGTGATAGGTCAGAATAGATATATACACATAGGATAGGTAGATATATGTGACACGTATATATATATATATATATATATATATATATATATATATACACACACTAGATTGTGGCCCGATTCTAACGCATCGGGTATTCTAGAATATGCATGTCCCCGTAGTATATGGACAATGATGATTCCAGAATTCGCGGCAGACTGTGCCCGTCGCTGATTGGTTGAGGCAACCTTTATGCCATCATTGTCGCCATGGCAACCATTATGACATCTACATTGATACTGTGCCCGTCGCTGATTGGTCGAGGCCACCTTTATGACATCATCGTCGCCATGCTGTGCCCGTCGCTGGTTGGTCGAGGCCTGGCCCGATTCTAACGCATCGGGTATTCTAGAATATGCATGTCCCCGTAGTATATGGACAATGATGATTCCAGAATTCGCGGCAGACTGTGCCCGTCGCTGATTGGTCGAGGCAACCTTTATGACATCATCGTCGCCATGGCAACCATTATGACATCACCGTCGCTGTGCCCGTTGCTGATTGGTCGAGGCAACCTTTATGACATCATTGTCACCATGGCAACCATTATGACATCATCGTCGCTGTGCCCATCGCTGATTGGTCGAGGCAACCTTTATGACATCATTGTCACCATGGCAACCATTATGACATCGTCGCTGTGCCCGTTGCTGATTGGTCGAGGCCTGGCGGCCTCGACCAATCAGAGACGCGGGATTTCTACGTCGATGCTGTGCCGGTCTCTGATTGGTCGAGGCCGCTAGGCCTCGACCAATCAGAGACGCGGGATTTCCAGGACAGACAGACAGACAGAAAGACAGACAGACAGACGGAAAAACCCTTAGACAATTATATATATAGATATATATATATTCCATACATAGATAAATAGAAGAAAAGCCACCAATTCATCTGCTGTGTACTGTAAAATCACTGCAGGAACCGACAGGATAGAAGAGATGGATTACATACAGTAAATACACATAGAATAGGTAGATATACAGATGACAGTGACAAATACAATTAGTACAGTATGTGTGCAGCTTACTGTACATGTATTTAATTAATAAAAGATTATTTTTCTGAAAAAAATGTTGTGGGCTCCCTCGCAACTTTCTTAAACAGCAGAGGGAAAGCCGACGACTGGGGGTCGATGTTTATAGCCTGGGAAGGGAGTGATACCCATGGAGCTTCCCAGGCTATTAATATCAGCTCACAACTGTATACTTAGCCTTTACTGGCTATTAAAATGGGGAACCCTAAAAAAATGACATAGGGTCCCTTATAATTACTAACCAGCAAAGGCTATGCAGACAGCTGCGAGCTGATAGCAATAGCCTAGGAAGAGGCCATGGATACTGCCCCCAGACTAAAAACATCAGCTCTCAGCTGCCCCAGAAAAGGTACATCTCTAAGATGTGATAATTCTGGCACTTAGCCTCGCTCTTCCCACTTGCCCAGTAGCGGTGGCAAGTGGGGTGATAGTTGGGGGGGGGTTGACGTCACCCTTGTATTGTCAGATGACATCCAGCCCCGAGGTTAATATTGGAGAGGTGCCAATAAGACACCCCCATTACTAAACCCATAGTCACATTGTAAGAAAACACAGACACACAGAATAAAAGTCCTTTAATTAAAAGAATGATAGACTCCTTTAATAAGCCTAATCAAACCATACTTACGACCCTTACGACCATACTTACGACCGCGCTCATTTCCCAGATGCCCTCGTCATCTGTAAAAGAGTTAAAAAAAACCAAACAACCATATTTCTCACATTTCCTTTCCCATCATATACTGAAGCATTGTATGGGGCCCATCATATACTGTATAATTACATGGAGCCTAGCATATCATGGAGTATTATGTGGAGCCCAGTATATACTGGAGCATTATATGGGGCCCAGCATATACTGGAGCATTACATGGAGCCCATCATATACTGGAGCATTATATGGGGCCATCATATAATAGAGCATTATATGGAGCCCACTATATACTGGGCCGATATTCCTTTTAAAGGAGGCAGTTAAGTGTACTTAAACCACAGCGCTGCTTTTTTAACTGCGCTGAGGTTTAAGGTTATAGCGTTCCCCATTAAATGTCTCTCTCCTCTGATGTGATTGCACTTCAGAGGTGAATAAAATAGGGTCCCCCTATCAACCCCCGGTATCTCTGGTGTCCAGGCTTCCCCCATTAAGTCCCCCGGGCTGCCGGCGTCTTCCGGGAGAAAATGGCGGGCTCATGCGCAGTGCGATCTGCCAGCCGGCACCAATAGGGAATTTTTCCTATTGGTTCATTTTGATCACTATGATAGACCTTATCACAGTCATCAAAATAAAAAAAATAGTACATAAAACCCCCCTTTAGTTAGGGAAAAATAATAAAATAAAATAAAAATATTTATTTCCATTTTTCCATTAGGGTTAGAGTTGGGCTAAAGTAAGTTGGGCTAAAGTTAGGGTTAGGGCTAGGGTTAGCATTAGGGTTAGAGTTAGCATTAGGGTTAGCGTTAGCATTAGAGTTAGGGTTAACATTAGCATTAGTGTTAGCGCTAGGGTTATAGGTAGGGTTAGCATTAGGGTTAGCGTTAGGGTTAGTTTTCGCGTTAGGGTTAACGTTAGAGTTAGGGTTGGGATTACGGTTAGGGTTGGGATTAGGGTTAGGAGTGCGTTGGGGTTAGGGTTGTGGTTAGGGTTGGGATTAGGGGTGTGTTGGGGTTAGGGTTGGGGTTAGGGGTGTGCTGGGGTTAGGGTTGGAGTTAGAATTGGGGGGTTCCATTGTTTAAGTACATCAGAGGGTCTCCAAGCTCCAAGCGCGACATGGCGCCACCATTGATTCCAGCCAATTTTGCATTCAAAAAGTCAAACGGTGCTCCCTCCGTTCTGAGCCCTGCCATGCACCAAAACAGTGGTTTACCCCCACATATGGGGTGTCAGCATACTCAGGACAAATTGCACAACAACTTTGATTGTCTAACTTCTCCTGTTACCCTTGGTAAAATAAAAATCTGGGGCAAAAAGATAATTTTTGTGGAAAAAATATGATTTTTTATTTTCACGTTTATGTTATAAACTTCTGTGAATCACTTGGGGATTCAAAGCGCTCACCACATATCTAGATAAGTTCCTGGGGGATTCTAGTTTACAAAATGGGGTCACTTGTGGGGTTTTTCACTGTTTAGGCACATCAAGGGCTCTCCAAATGCAAAATGGCATCCGATCTCAATTCTGCATTGAAAAAGTCAAACGGCGCTCTTCCCTTCAGATCTCTGCCGTGTGCCCAAACAGTGGTTTACCCCCATATATGGGGTAAAACACCGAGCTTGAACTGAAAACCCCTGTGTGCCTCCTTACTACCAGAGTGAATCCCTGCAATGGCCATAAAGTATTACTTTAGTTTGCTGACCCTTTACCTTATTATGTGTATAGCCCTTACCATATAATATGATTCACACCACTGATGCATTGTCATTCTGTAAGACATTGCCCAGGACCTTTATACGACACCATGAAACAAAGTACAGCACAATTCAGAATAATTCAGACATTGTAGATCTGCAGTGCCAGGGGGACTTCTGGGACACAACCGTGTGGATTTTATTGCAGACTATAGTCATCTTCACTGCAGGAGATTCCCACTGTGTGGGAACGTGGCCTAACAGTGACAGGGTCAGGGTTAAGTATAAGCCTTGGCTCAGCATGCATTATCCTCACTGGCCATGTTGTTGGTGATTGTTTTCCTTCCCTAATGTCATTCCGCTACTCTGAAAGATAAAACTCATGAAGTTGTGAGCAGTGGACTGACTCAATGTGCTTTCTCAAGGCTCATTTACATTGGCCAAATTCTGCTCATGAACAAGCGCTGATCTCACAGACTGATGGCAACACATTGCCCTGTGTAAACAACGACCTTCATTTCGGCCTAAATAATCCAATTGGCCACTACAAGAGTATCTGGCTCACTCATCGGCTAATCATCAGCATGATAACACGAGCCAATCACTATGAATAAGTGTCTTTTTTGTAAATTCTCAACCGTTGTAAATGGACTTTACTGCCTACTACATAATCCTTAAAGATGGCATAACCTGGAGGAATCCATGAAAATTCAGGCTGTAGTAAAGGCCAAAGAGTCCTAAACACAAGGCATAGGTGTGCGTGGTTAGAGGAGTTGGGTCACTATTAGCTTTATTTTAAAACATCTTGTGGATATGATTTTATGGCAATTACTCATTTACTGATTCTCCTTCTGTCCTTGTTAGTACAGCATTCTTCACAGCTCTCCTGTCCACAAAATGGCCACTGATGGAGGCGCATGTGACCAGACCTGTCCCTCAGTCTCCTCCAACTGAAAACACTCTAGATGGAAAGCCGTTTTACAATTGGAGGAGGCTGATGTCACATGTTTGGTCACACGATCCTCCATCAGCGGCCACTTTGTGGACAAAAGAGTTGTGTAGTCTGTGAGAAAGGCTTCAGTAACAAGTGCAGAAAGATTTAGTAGGTGCTACAAAATCATGTCCCCCAACACATCTGTTTATATAAAAGTAGTGGACAACCTCTAAGTTTCATAAGAGAAGGCATTGTGAGACGTAGATGTGTTGATGATTCTCCTACAAGGCTTCCATGTCGTGCGAGAAACGCCACTAATATATTATGATCTGGATGAGCGAATATACTCGCTACTCGAAATTCCCCGAGCACGCTCGGGTGTCCTCCGAGTATTTTTTAGTGTTCGGAGATTTAGTTTTTCTTGCCGCAGCTGAATGATTTACATCTGTTAGCCAGCATAAGTACGTGGGGGTTTCCTGGTTGGTAGGGAATTCCCACATGTACTTATGCTGGCTAAACAGATGTAAATCATTCAGCTGTGGCAAGAAAAACAATCTCTGAGCGCTAAAAAATACTCGGAGGATATCCGAGTATGCTCGAGAAATCTAGAGTAACGACTATATTCACTCATCACTAGTATATTTTTATTTTAGATGTACTGAAAAAAGGAACTTTTAGCGTATGTTCTCTTCTCACAGTTCTATTGCTAGAATAGAAGTCTAAAGATTTGTTAGTGGAAGAATGAACTGTCAGGACTGACACATGGTTACAAATTAGAAAGATAAGCGCGTGCACAGCCGTACTGTATATAAGGTGCCAGAGTAGGTTCCAATACCATGAAGTGTAGCAAAAATCTCGGCACTCAAGCTTAGCTTGAGAGCCTGCGTGTCGGATTTGAAGCAGACCAGACACGCAGGCTCTAGATCTTGTAAGGTCAGTACGGTGGGGCGCTCTCTCTCACTACCGACGATAGTCCGTGGCCACCCATTTTTGAAATTATGTATACTTACGACTAGGTTATCTGTCGGATTCGGCTACACTCCTAAGACACGGACTGCGTCCACCTTCTGCTACGGTATGTCACAGCACGGCCAGGTGCACTCCTCTTCTTGTACCAGAGCAGCGCTATTTAGCATCACAACTAACATACATAGTTACATAGTTAGTAAGGCCGAAAAAAGACATTTGTCCATCCAGTTCAGCCTATATTCCATCACAATAAATCCCCAGATCTACGTCCTTCTACAGAACCTAATAATTGTATGATACAATATTGTTCTGCTCCAGGAAGACATCCAGGCCTCTCTTGAACCCCGACTGAGTTCGCCATCACCACCTCCATCCAACTCATTTTTTTTTTCTCAGACTTTACTGAGAACCCACAATCCTGTGGGTCCACCTGTTTTTATTCATAACTTACCGCTGGTACGTTTATTGCATTTTGTTAAGGTTACTTTCTTTCCCTATGTCTAAATGTTCTCCCGGGTACTAGTCCTCCTGTTATATTCCCTGACCTAGAATGTTTATTATGTTCAGCTATCTAAATGATTTCACGCCATCATATCTGACCTTGGTCTCGCATTGTATATACTTTGGTTTTGTTATTGTTTATTTTGACATGATATCCACTGCCTTGACTGTGTATTCTTTATTCTTTATTTTTTGTACCATAGTGACTGATGAAGGTCCGGCTAATAGGACTGAAACCTTTTTTTGCTGCTAAGCGTGGATACAATTAAACCACTTATAAAGCTAAATTTGAGTGCCGAGTTTTTTGCTACACTGACACATGGTTACAGACCTCCGTTCTGTTCCTCCTTCTGTAGCAAAGCTGATTGGGTGGAACAAACGAGATTTGCTGCCATCACGGCACATGCTGTGGGTACAAGGGCTGAATGACCTTCCATAGCATACGCTATATATATATATATATATATATATATATATATTATCACTCAAATGTGTAAATCTTTTGGTAAAACAGCTCTGGTGATTACTAAAGCCAAATAATTCATAGCTCTCTGTGACCGATCGACCAAACCGCGGCATGACCAGCTCTACCCTCGCCTACTGTATTCTCACCCATCCCTTGTAGATTGTGAGCCTTCGCGGGCAGGGTCCTCACTCCTCCTGTACCAGTTATGACTTGTATTGTCTAAGATTATTGTACTTGTTTTTATTATGTATACCCCTCCTCACATGTAAAGCGCCATGGAATAAATGGTGCTATAACAATAAATAATAATAATGTCATTCGGAGAGATGGAGACCCAAGACTCCCAGCCAATTATAGGATAAAGGGAGTTTGTGGATAATAGCTTGAATTTTTTGGAAGAGGTTCTCCAAATGTCTCTAGTGAGATTCATGGGGCTAGTAGTTCGTTTGAAGGAGGATTGTAAAAACCATTCCATAGGGTGGGCTGGTGCAAGCCAGAGATTTTGTTTTAAGATGAAATGGTAAAATATCTTTCACCTTCTGTTCTGAGTTCTATTGTGAATAATATACCGCTATAAAAGATTTCCGAATCATTGCGTTCTTGTTTTCTTTACATTTTACACAACAATTCATCTGGTTTGGAATTGGGGTAGTACTTTACAATCAAACACGTGTGTAATCACTTGGTAGGACAAGAGTTAATGTTTATATTGGATTACAGCTCTGTCCTCTCACAGGCTATTCACCAGGGAGGGTTTCTAAAAGCCAAATAATTCATAGCTCTCTGTGATGTCATTCGGAGAGATGGAGACCCAAGAGTCCCAGCCAATTATAGGATAATTACTGATTCCCCAGAAAATAGTGTGTTAGGATTCAAGGGAAAACAATTTTATGTAACAGCACAATAAATATATCCAGGAATTTTGTTAAACTTTGACCCAATGCCAATTTCAAAAGCATCTACTTCCCAATCTACACTTCAAAAGATACAACCGAGCACCCGACTTAAAAGGGGTTACCCAATGTATAAGAAATAAAAAAAGTAAATGTCCACCATATTGACCTTCGATGGAGCCATGGGGGCAAGAGCAGGGGAGCACCCCCATGTTTGTTTGTGTTTTTTGTTGCTTTTCTTTTAAACCTCTGGCAACTTTTTTTTTTTTTTAACAGGACCCGACACCTCTCCAGACCTGTCCACTTTAGTACACTTTTAATAGAATTAATACAATCGTGGAGTATGGTTTCTTATAACCATGTCTTGTCATTCCTTTGTTAGAAATTTCTGAAAAGTTGACAACTAGGTGTTACCAGGTGGGCGCATGTCCCCACAGACTGACGCTGCTTTGCATATGGACAACCCCCTTTGTAACACCAGTTGTCAATATATATTCATTTTGCAGGAGGAATAGCAGAAGAACAGAACAGCAGTTAGTTCTAAGAAAAGAGAATGCAGAAATTAATAGTGGTTTAACAGCAACAGCAAAAGCTTGGAAATTCTAGAAATCTCATGCACACTTATTGATTTTTTCATGACTGAATTGGAAAACTTCTGCAATTTTGCAAACTGCAGCATGTCACTTCTTTCAGCTTTTTTTTTTTCGCCCATAGCAAGCAATGAGTAAGTGCAAAAACGTAGTTAACAGGTTGTGCTGCGTTTTTGGTGTAAAAACCTTAAGGTTGCATCTTGATTTTTTTTTTTTGGGGGGGGGGGGGGGGGCACTAAACTTTATCAGCATGTACAAGAAACAATAAAATGCAGCAAAACCTGCTTTTTGTAGCAGCTTCTTTGAGCAGTTTTTGCCAGCAGAAAAAAAGCGTAGCAAAAACGAAACGTGAGGACATACCCTAACGCAGACATTTCAGTAGACATACTGTAGCCTCTCATCTGAGCTACATCTCATGACATGATGAATCAGTGCTATTATTGACATTTTACTGCAACAGCTTGGAACAGAGAATGCTCCGATCCCGGCCATTTATCCCTCGGATGGGGAGCTCAGAATTGTGATGGCCAGATCACTTGGTCAGCATGTCGTCAGAAGAGCAGATTGTGCAACTTCAGACTTGTCATGTTGCCCATACAGATTCCTGTTCAAACTTAGGGGTCTGACATTCTTGTTGATGTAACTTTAAAGGCTGGTTCCAATCACCCATGTTTAGCAGTCAGACTATAGACTGCCATGCACGGAGCAGAAGCCTGTCTCTTTACCAAAACCTCTCAGCCTATATGAGCCTGTGGTTTGTGTCTGGTGGCTCACCACCAGTCCGCATAATGCAGCCCGTACCAGCCAAACATGTACCACCTACCTATACAATAGTACAGACCAAGTACACCCCTTCATGGCAGAGGTATATGTACTGGCAGTGGCCTCTTTTAGCAGGAGAATGCCCCTTGCCACTCTGAAAAAATTGGATTGAAAAACATGGCAACAACTTTAATGTGTTAACTCATCTTCAAAGTTTACTCACCTTAATCCAACTGGGCAATGGAGGAATGTGTTTGACGGAGCCAGATCCATGGGGACCTCAGGACGTAAAGAATCTTCTGCCAACATGTTTGAGCTGCATACCATAGCCCATCTGTAGAGGTCTTATGCCTCAACACGTCAGAGCTAATAGGACGGCACAATACACAATATTGGGCCCTTTAGAATGAAGCCATTTTTTTTCACGTTCGTCTTTTACATCTCCACCCAAGAGACTTTATTTTGCACTGGCATGGGGAGCTTATCTTTTTGCTGGACGATTTGTACTCTTGAAGGAAATCTGTCAGTAGGGTCTACCCAGCTAACGCCCCTTTTATAAGTAGTTATAGAGATAGATTCTCATGCAGATCAACGTCTGGACCATAGTCCTGAGCAGCTCATGTACATAGAAGAAAAACGTGGATAGCTCTGGAATAAGACAACTGAACCCACATATCAAGGTATCATTGTATCCACCTTCCTATGAGAACCCAGGTGTCAAGGCATCATTTTTTTCAGCTTTTTCAGACCTACATGCCCATATAGACAGCTTAGGAGGATTGATCCTGCAGACATATTCCCTTTAACACAACATGTAATTTAACAAACATTAAAAATAATGCAAAATATTTCCGAGTGTAAAGTCACACAAGAGGAGACAGCGATGGGCAGGAAATAGAGTTTGAGTGACAAAGGCTTGTGAAGATCTTCCAAGTGCCGATAGCACTTCAGCTTCATTTGCATATCCATTCAAATGCCGATCTCTTAAGGTACCGTTACACTAAGCGACTTACCAACGATCACGACCAGCGATACGACCTGGCCGTGATCGTTGGTAAGTCGTTGTGTGGTCGCTGGGGAGATGTCACACAGACAGCTCTCTCCAGCGACCAACGATCAGGGGAACGACGAACGACTTCGGCATCGTTGAAACTGTCTTCAACGATGCCGAAGTCCCCGGGTAACCAGGGTAAACATCGGGTTACTAAGCGCAGGGCCGTGCTTAGTAACCCGATATTTACGCTGGTTACCATTGTAAAAGTAAAAAAAAAAAAAAAAAAAACAGTACATACTCACATTCTGATGTCTGTCACGTCCCCCGCCGTCAGCTTCCCGCACTGACTGTGCCAGCGCCTGCTGTAAAGCAGAGCACAGCGGTGACGTCACTGCTGTGCTCTGCTTTACGGCCGGTGCTGACAGTCAGTGCAGGGAAGCTGACGGCGGGAGACGTGACAGACATCAAAAAGTGAGTATGTACTGTTTTTTTTTTTACTTTTACAATGGTAACCAGGGTAAATATCGGGTTACTAAGCGCGGCCCTGCGCTTAGTAACCCGATATTTACCCTGGTTACAAGTGAACACATCGCTGGATCGGTGTCACACACGCCGATCCAGCGATGACAGCGATTGATCAGCGACCAAAAAAAGGTCCTGATCATTCCCCAACGACCAACGATCTCCCAGCAGGGGCCTGATCGTTGGTCGCTGTCACACAACGAGATCTTTAGCAGGATCGTTGCTATGTCATAAAAAGCGTGACGTTGTAACGATATCGTTAACGAAATCGTTATGTGTGAAGGTACCTTTAGTAATGGAGGAAGAGACTATCCAGATAAGAGTTTTGCTGGATTATCTTTTAAAAAGCTATATGCACATATGAATTGTTTGGGGGCGAAGTGGATTCCTGCTGACAGATTTCCTGTAAAGGGAATCTGTCAACAGGTTTTTGCAATGACATGAGAGCAGCATGAGGTAAGGGCCGAGACCCCGATTAAAGCATTGTATCACTTAATGCTCTAAATGCTGAGCCCTGTATAACCCCGCCCACACCACTGATTGGCAGCTTTCTGTGTACACTGTTTATTGACAGAAAGCTGTTAATTAGTGGTAGGGCGGAGTCACACACAGAGAGGACTTGGAGGCACCAGACACATAGTCCTGTAGTGATAATCTCCTGCTAATAAAACAGATTTTTTTTTCAAAACTACACTAAGCAACAAAGTAAGCGACACATCACAGAAATCAACTCCTACATTATGCTGCTCTTAGATTACATAGCAAAAAACTGGTGAGAGTTTCCCTTTAAGAAACCCTTTTTAACATTTGTAATAATTTGACTTTAAATGTCCAGACATGAAAATGACAAAAACCCAAAAGAAAAAACAAGTACAAGACATGACAGCTCTACCCCAGGGCTGTAACAAAGCCGAGAAGTAACAATAGCGTTGGAGACATTAATGTTCTGTTCTGTAGGATACAAAGTGTTCCATATGTCTATAAAAAGTCCACGTTGAAACAAATAAGACGACCACAAAACAATTAACATTAATTCAGATCATTTATTTGAAAACCGCAAACCATTTAGATTAACCAATAAATAAACAACTTAATCCAAAAGTGACATTTGCCTCAGTTTCTCGCAAGAGCCAGCGCCTCCCTGTCCTTCCATTGTAACAAAAGCTATGAAACCAGGCAGCGGGCGGGCTCCGCGACAAACAAGAGGCTAGATACAATCCAAAAGAGCAAAGGGTTGAAACGGATCACATACAAGTAGTTAGGAAGAAGGTGTTTCATATATAAAAAAGATTGATTGGTTTCATAGAAAGACATCACTCCATGACCCCTGTCTTATAAAAACGCCACCCTGAATGTCATTTATCAGCCAGGATAATGGATCTGCTTCATAGAAGCATAAGATATTCATAATAGAATAGAATATACAGAACCAAGAATATATATATATATTTATACGGGTGCACTGGCAAAATAGTTTGCTCTATAGGAGAGGCACTGAACAAGGAGAGCTGTGATCCAAGGAGAGGTAGGATACTTATTAATATGGAGATCAAGGGAGCGATATTTGGGCTCGTGCCAATCACATTAGAAAATGTAAACTTTCCCGGGATTTCACTGGAGTTTGATTACATACACAGGTCCAAAGTTTGATAACATTTACATTGATTAAATGAGTTAAATACTATAAAGGGATGCCGAGGATTAGAGTTTTTTTTTTAAAGACGCAGCACCACGGTAGTCCATAGATTGTGTCTAGTATCGCATCTTATTCTGGCAAAATCAGAGGGTTAAGCTGCACTACCAGACATAGACCATGCACAAGAGTGGCATCATTTCTGTAAAAAAAAACAAAAAAAAAGTCCTTTTTTCTATTCCTGGACAACCCCTTTTAATTGCATGTGCCCACATACTACAGATCCCTGTATACATCTGCTAGGTTTATAATGTGAAGTGATAGGAGTGATGAAGGCCATGCTTTTTACATATTATAAGAGGATGGTAATAAGCTAGCCATATCGTCGTCATATACCTGGTCTGTAATGGCTGAACAGTCACACTTGGCATTAAAAGGTTTCTCTAAACTACTCTATTTCCATCGTGGATGTCCCTTGGATTGCTTTTAAGACACAAAATACAACAGCAAAATACATTCTGAACACATAAAAAGCAATCCTAGTATTCACAGCAGAGGACTAGACCCCACAACCTGGGAGAGATGGAAGAACACATATAAGATTCTCTACAGGGACGAGAAGAAGGTTGAAGAAGAACACAATAAAAGCCAACATTGGGGAAACGATGACCTACCACAAGACACTGGCTGCATTATTGGGGGGTTTTCCTCCTTAGTAGTGGTCCTTAGTGGTCAGAATGAATACTTTTGGCATCATGTGGCAATAATTTGGTAAGAACATGGGGAATGGGCACGTTCCCATGAAACGTTTTAACAATTTATGCACCACTACTGGATTAGGGTTGCAAATACGAACGCTATGTGAAAGTGGTCCAAGACAACATGCACTGAGTGGGCCTAGGTCCATAGTTTGAAAGGTAAGCTGTAAATGAGAGGCTCGGCCCTCAAGATTTCTCCTGCTGGGAAATGAACGGTAATTTTAGTGCAAATTCGTATGTGAATAAATGAATAAAGGGGTATCCCATGTGGGGATATGTACTGAATATTCAGGAGATGGAACCTACATCAAGAACGGGCCTCAATGTTTACCGTTGGGAGTAGAGAGGTGGCTGGACGTGTGCAGCTCTTTCCATTCACTTCCATAGGCGTTCCAAAAATTGCTGAGTTTTATACTTTTTGGAACTCCCTTACAAATATGTGGGGAGAGCAACGCAGACAAGGCCATCTCAGCATTCCTGGCAGGGCCTTGCTCACAAATGGCAGAATTTACGATCAGATTTTGAGCCCATAAACATCTACCACACAATGGGAATTGGTTTATAAAGATCCCATTTTCTGAAATATAGAGTAAAGGAAAAAAGTAAAGGTGTAAAAAAAGCAGCATGTGCCGCCAAATAAAGAGACAAGTGGGTGGTACAAGGTTTCCTGAGAAGTCATGCTGTCCTGGTTGGATTGACCTCCCTCTTTCACAGGCTGGGATGCAGAATTACAAGCCCGCTCCAAAATCATCCAGTATCCGTGCAGTGATGTATACGTGCACATTGTGGGGCGTCAATAAACCAGAACTGGATGATCCTCAGGTCCGGGACCGTCCATGTGACTCTTCATGGCTAGCTGCTCTACTTTATATTCATGGATTTTCTTTATGATGTTGGGGACATTTCAAGGGTTACATCTTTAGAAAGACGCTCTTATGGAGCTGCAGCCTGAGGCTGGAATTAGTACATGAAGAATCCACAACAGATCGCAGTAACAGTCTTGTGGATGAGATATTAACAAGTGCTGCACAATTCTCCTGTACAGTAACGGATCTCCGATGCGGATATTAGAATCGCCAGCATGGCAGTCTCTGCTGTAGATTTTTACTGCCAGTGAAATCTGCACACTAGACATGTGGATGTGCGACAGATCTTTCTGCCACGGGAACATCTAACCTTACACCCTACTGCGTCCAGTCATGGAGAACATTGAAAAATAACAAGATATACAAACGGGGGTATTGTATAGAGTGGCATTAGCTCATAAAAACCTTTGTTCTGGTCAGGGCTGTGGAGTCGGAGTCATGGAAATTGATGAGTCGGAGGTTTGGCTTATCGACGCCACAGCCCTGCCAGAGCTGTGGAGTCGAAGTGGTGGAGTCAGAGCCCATTTTGGTGGAGTCGGTGTCATGGTAATTGAGGAGTCTGAGTCGGAGGTTTGGCTTACCGACTCCACAGCCCTGACAGAGCTGTGGACTCTGAGTCGTGGAGTCAGATCCCATTTTGTTGGAGTCGGAGTTGTGGAAATTGAGGAGTCGGGGGTTTTGGCTTATCGAATCCACAGCCCTGGCAGAGCTGTGGACTCGGAGTCATGGAGAAAGAGCCCATTTTGGTGGAGTCGGAGTCATGGAAATTGAGGAGTCTGAGTCGGAGGTTTGGCTTACCGACTCCACAGCCCTGGTTCTGGTCACGATTCTCACATCGTCATTCATTTAATTTCTAAACGTAATGTAACAGTATTTTGGTGCGTAATCTTGTAGAGCATGGATATTTCCAGCACAGGAAGGACACAGCCAACAGCCTGACTGTGAGAACGGAAGAAAGCACAAGTTGACTCAATGGGAAAGTGATTGTTCTTATCTCTGGATTACATATATTAGATCCGCCATGAACACATAAAACGTATAACTAAACAGTGAACTGATGTGATATCACGGATTGTGCAGGAAAATGGCTGCATTTCACCCACATGTAGGTAAACATTGTTTTACTATGCAGAGGCATGATAGCAACCAATGACAAAGATAAAGTAGCATTTACAGAAATAACGTCTCGCGCATCCAGCCGAGGAAAATCCAGCAGCACTGAAAATCCACGGCACATTCAGAAGGCAGCACTCTGTACGGATTTGGTGAAGGAGAATGGACTTGGACGGGTTTTATCCACCTGACGGAAAAGACAATTTTGAGGACACAATCATATCACATTACGCACTCAATCCTTGTTCACACAGGGATGGAGGAGAACGCCCTAGAACACGGCAATAAATTAGAAATCTTTAGGATCCTTTTTCTATGATTCTGGTACAAAGATTATGTGACGCGCTTTACAAGTTCTGTACAAAGCAGGACAGGACTAGAACATTAAACTGAATTATTTAAAGCGGAAGCCCATGAGGCTGAGGCCCGATATACGTTATATGTAGTGTAACAGAAAGAAGAAAATGGAAAAACAAAAACACTGGGCCATGAATTAGGGCTCGTTCAGACAAGCGGATTTTACAGTCAGTGTGCGCAACGGACAGAACACTAAGCAATAGTATCCAATGTGCAAGCGCACACAAGCGAGTGCATGATATAGTCGGCAGCTCTTGCACCAGTCTGCCATGCGAATGAGCACACGGAGCTGCGGACGAGCACACGGAGCTGCGGACGTCACCGGCCGATCTGAACCCAGCCTAAGTACGACCTCTAGAAAAACTCCTTTACTAATACCAGGCTGGAAGCTCATTACATCAGGCATTGAAAGATTGGCGTATCTGGACTATATTAGCACTAATATTTGTGGCAATCATAATGGATATTAGAAACATAACCCCCCCAAGGAAAAATAACATTTCACAGTGCTCCAAGATCCTCAGGACTAGCACCTCATGTAAGGTACTTCTCTTCTAAGGACAGTCACTAATACTGAAACCCTCTTAATTCACTGATAAGAAGAGATCAATATAGTGAAGTCCGGTCTGGTCACCACTTCTACAAAGCTGCAATGTCTCATTCTACCTGCCACAATCCATTGTTCGTTACCTCCTATCGTCACACCCCTCTAACACTGCAGTCTGTTCACGTGAATCAGTGCCTATGCTGCTGTGATCACAGGACTGCAGGATGATGTGTGTGATCACAGGACTTTACTAGTCACTACAGATACACAGACAACATGTAATTCCCAGTATAGCCAATATATTCAACTCATTTTATCTAGATCTCTCCTCTCAGCATTAAAGAGCTGCATTTATTCGTGTAATTCTTCCTCTACCCCATATTGACAAGAAAGCAGTAACAAACAGCATAGATCAGTATTTTTATATTTTCCATTAGAATGTGAATATACACAATGAAGTGCATATTCTTATGATGCCCATACACAAAAGAGCAAAGTCACCAGAACCTGATGATTTCCGCAATCTAATGTATGTGCATGGAGGAATCATTCATTGCTACAGGAGGGGAGCAGCAACCAAAGATGTGTGCCCATGACTCCCCTCATCACCGAGACCCCATGCAAACCCAGCTCAACGGATCTAGGGAGAAGTAGCTACTGAAGGAATAGAAGGTTTATAAGTGGATCCCTGGAAGAAAACTTTAAAGATAAGTAATGGACGAACAGTCTGTTGTGATTGAGAATGGTCACCGGAAAAAGAGGTACTAATGCACTAACATATCAATTCACACTAATATTCAGGAAGATCGCCTACAGAACACTTTCCTTAGCCATCTGTGAGTAAGATATTGCACTAAACAATTCTTCAGCAAGTTTGGGTTTAAAATTAATAATTTATCAATATTCTAAAAAAAATTGGTCTTGTACACAAAAACAGTTCATTCACTTTTTGGCTCAGTGACGCAGCCATCCTATAAGCTCCCTGTCCATCAGCTTCAGGTACCCTCTCTGCAAACAGATAAGCATATCTGCTGACCGGAGAGCCCATGGGAAATACTTTACGGAGAGCAATAGGAAAATATGAATGTAGTGAACTGCCGCTTTAAATAATCCACCTTAAAAAAAACTATAACAATGACATATATATCTATATATATGTTATATACACACACCCATGTATACCCAGGACATCGCCTACACCATATTACATAAATATGTTCTATTCGTACAAAGGTTCAACACCAGAGACTTATGATCTTGTAGAGATCCCCAGTGTCGGGGGCAGATGCCAAATAAGCTCATATGGTCACCAAAAAAATAAAAACATTCATCCAACTACATGGCCCATCTGCTGGGTGGTGAATCACACCCGTTACGTACTAGGTCTACTGACCACAAAAAAGTATTTGTTTGGTGTTTTTCCTGTGTCTTGTAGATACATTTTGATTTAGGGGACATTCAAGCTTTTCCATTGATCCCAGGTCTTGTTGCAGAGGGCTCCAAGTCCAATCTACTGCAGCAAGGTCTAGAAGTAACTGTTTGTTCCAAGGACGTAGGTTGTCGGGACGGCGGTGTTACAGAAAGGATGCCCGGTTTTATTTCCCCCCATACATCCTCTCAATATCTTCCTGGTAATGACTTTTAAGCTCCTTGCGTTTCAGCTTGAAGGCATCTGTCACCAATCCTGTCTCGGGAGTCCAAGGCTCAGAAACAAGGCGGATCTTAGCAGGGACCTCAAACTTTTCAAGGGTGTCTGAAAATAAAAGCCTTAGTCAGTATTGATTAACTGTAGACTTTCTCAAAGGTCAAAGGGCTGAAAAATTCAGTTTATTTAGTGGGAGAGTAACAGAGGTATAGTGGAGAAATGCTGAGCTACACGCACCTCTAACATTTACAAGATGGTCATGCAATATTTGTATCATTATATCAAGACATTAAATAGAAGGAAAAACATTACAAACACCGTAGAGGCCCGTTTCTCATCACATTTTTATAATCTTTTAATACCCACATTGTTTTATATTGTAAATTGATCTGTTGGGAAACTAATGTATTTTATGCAAGCAAATCCATTTTTTGTCATATACGTTGCATCCGGTCAAACAGACTGCAATGTGTAAAAAACAAAAAAAAGGATGATGCATTTTTCATAAAGATATAAAACACATATGTGCACAAACATGTCAATTAGATACCCATTCTACACGTTTCCCCAATACTTTCTGGGTAAACACAAACGTATCCATTGAAATAATTTTTTTTTTTACAGTACAACTGAATATGCCAAGTACCCCACAAAAACGAGGTGTGACACGGGCCTCAGGGGTATTCACAGAACAGTGGCTGTGTGCTTCCCCCAGAGCACTCTCCTATAGATGTGGCATCTATGTACGTGGCCCTTCTTCAGTGGGGTCACCTAATGTCACGTGGTACGTACGGGCAAGCACAAAATGCTATGGAGCTAGAAGTCAGACCCTAGATAAAAAGCATGGAGATGGAATACTGTAGTAATTCTACCATATATCCTTCTGCGTTACCATCCGTCAGTCACATACCTGCGGCAGGAGATTCAGCCAAGACTCTCAGCACTTCCTTCTCCATTACTGGGTTATTGCACAGAGACTCGAAGCTCCCCAGCACTCCTTTCTTCTCTGCTAGCCTTACTAGCTCCTTTTGGTTTGGCACCACAAAGCCAATCACATATGACTGATCGCTGCAACACAAAGCAACAAATGTTGGGAAACTGGCACTATCGGGCCACCATGCTTAATTTCGCTCATTCACCAAAACGTCATTGTGATGAGTAAACCATAAATGCTGCACGTGGTGAACACCCCCTAAAGTTTCATATACTGGACACAAAACCAGAAACAAGACAATTTTTGTGTATGGTCATTCTCCATGCCGCACACATCAGCAGATAGAATTCAGCCAAATCATTAGGGCCAGCCAACCCTCCGATGTGTACCTCCCGACTGTCACCTGTCGGGGGGTAGGTGTTGGGCAGGTTAAATAGAAAATCCAGAACCCTTTGTCCACAAAGGAGACAAGTCACTGGCAGAGGTGTCTGGCATCAGCTTTCTTCCAAATGAAAACACATGAATGCTGAGCATTCCTGTCTGGGGGTTCGGGCCGGGGGAGATAGATGTTGGCCCTATGAGCACTGTAGCAAGATGGAGTATATGGCTCAGTATTTGTAGGCTCTACATGAACAACACATCACAGTAAAGAGTGCAGCCATCAGCAGAATGTTTGTTTAGCTGACCGCTCTCGCTCCTCACTGCGGCATAAAAGAGCGCCGCAATCCCATGTGTTTTCAATGGACAGAAGGGAGAAAGATGCTGGCTGGCAGCTCTTGTGTCTCCTGAAAACACAAAAAAGGGCAAAAAAATTCCAATGTGCCGATCATCATCTCCCCTGACATCATACATTGGGGAAGAGTCAGGATGCCCCAAACACTTCGGGTGGTCAGGAGGTTTGGCCTTCTTTCATCTAATGTGTTTGTGGCCCTTTAGCCATGAGGACAAGAAGTCATAAACGAAGAGAACACCGACTAAGAAACCCAGATATAATTAAAATGTATTTTTATTAGTTATTTGTTAATAAATCAATGTAAAATTTGAAGCAGGTGGGAACAAAAACACAGGAAAGAAGGACGCATACGACTTAGGGACCAGCAGAATGTAAATAAATCGTATAGAAAGATATACTGTGTATATATATATATACTTATATATATATATATATATAAGGAGGTCGACGAAGGCTATCACCGAAACGTGCGTCGGGGTGGATGCATCCTCTGGACAGCTTGTTATTTAGTTACCCACTCCACAGGTATTTATCACTTATAGCGGATGACGACAATTTGAGATATTTTATCACCTTTATCATGAGATCATATGCACACAAGATGTGAAAACCTATGTTAATACCATCGTATATGCACTGTCACTTTACTTGAATATATTTATACTCCCAACTTTTGTGCTGTTTTTTGGCACTATTTTTTCATAATATTATTATTATTATTCTTAATAATCTTTACCTGCTGTTATGGGGTTTATATTGTATTATATGTAATATATATTTTATGCATGTGTGGTAAATCTACCATATATTATAATAAGCATATATATTTATTATTCCTTTTTTGTAGTGTACTGACACACACGTGCATATGTATCTACTATATAATTGTCTAAGGGTCACTTCCGTCTGTCCTTCTGTCACGGTTATTCATTCGCTGATTGGTCTCGGCAGCTGCCTGTCATGGCTGCCGCGACCAATCAGCAACGGGCACAGTCCGATTAGTCCCTCCCCTGCACTCACTGCCCGGCGCCCGCTCCGTAATCCCCTCCACTCACCGCTCACACAGGGTTAATGGCAGCGGTAACGGCCCGCGGTGTAACGCACTTCGTTACCGCTGCTATTAACCCTGTGTGTCCCCAACTATTTATTGATGCTGCCTATGCAGCATCAATAGTAAAAATATGTCATGTTAAAAATAATTAAAAAAACCAAAAACCTGCTATACTCACCCTCCGCCGCCTTTCCCGCTCCTCGCCATGCTCCCGGGACCGCTCCATTGCAAGCGGCAGCTTCCGGTCCCAGGGCTGGTGTGCGACAAGGACCTGCCGTGACGTCACGGTCATGTGACCGCGACGTCATCATAGGTCCTGCTCACACCAGCCCTCAGCCCTGGGACCGGAAGCTGACGCTTGCAATGGAGCGGTCCCAGGAGCGTGGCGAGGAGCGGGAAAGGCGGCGGATAGTGAGTTTAGCAGGACTTCAACGGGCCTTCTGAAGGTGAGTATATGTTTATTTTTTTTTAAGTCTCTATACTACGTGGCTCTGTGCTGGGCAATATACTATGTGGCTGGACAATATACTACGTGGCTCTACTATATACTATGTGGCTGGGCAATATACTACGTGACTGGGCAATATACCATACTACGTGGCTCTGCTATATACTATGTGGCTGCGCAATATACTACGTCACTTGGCAATATACTACGTGGCTGGGCAATATACTACGTGACTGGGCAACATACTACGTGACTGGGCAATATACTACGTGGCTGGGCAATATACTACGTGACTGGCCAATATACTACGTGACTGGCCAATATACTACGTCGCTGGGCAACATACTACGTGGCTCTGCTATATACTGTGTGGCTGGGCAGTATACTACGTGACTGGGCAATATACTACGTCACTGGGCAATATACTACGTGGCTGGGCAATATACTACGTGACTGGCCAATATACTACGTGACTGGCCAATATACTACGTTGCTGGGCAATATACTACGTGACTGGGCAATATACTACGTGGCTGGGCAGTATACTACATGGCTCTACTATATACTATGTGGCTGGGCAATATACCGTACTACGTGGCTCTGCTATATACTATGTGGCTGGGCAATATACTACGTCACTTGGCAATATACTACGTGGCTGGGCAACATAGTACGTGACTGGGAAACATACTACGTGACTGGGTAATATACTACGTGGCTGGGCAATATACTACGTGACTGGCCAATATACTACGTGACTGGCCAATATACTACGTGACTGGCCAATATACTACGTCGCTGGGCAACATACTACGTGGCTCTGCTATATACTGTGTGGCTGGGCAGTATACTACGTGACTGGGCAATATACTACGTCACTGGGCAATATACTACGTGGCTGGGCAATATACTACGTGACTGGCCAATATACTACGTGACTGGCCAATATACTACATCGCTGGGCAATATACGTGGCTCTGCTATATACTATGTGGCTGGGCAATATACTACGTGACTGGGCAATATACTACGTGACTGGGCAATATACTACGTGGCTGGGCAATATACTACGTGGCTGGCCAATATACTACGTGACTGGCCAATATACTACGTGACTGGCCAATATACTACGTTGCTGGGCAATATACTACGTGACTGGGCAATATACCACGTGGCTGGGCAGTATACTACATGGCTCTACTATATACTATGTGGCTGGGCAATATACCGTACTACGTGGCTCTGCTATATACTATGTGGCTGGGCAATATACTACGTCACTTGGCAATATACTACGTGGCTGGGCAATATACTACGTGACTGGGAAACATACTACGTGACTGGGCAACATACTACGTGACTGGGCAATATACTACGTGACTGGGCAATATACTACGTGGCTTGCCAATATACTACGTCGCTGGCCAATATACTACGTCGCTGGCCAATATACTGCGTGGCTCTGCTATATACTGTGTGGCTAGGCAATATACTACGTCACTGGGCAATATACTACGTGACTGGCCAATATACTACGTCGCTGGGCAATATACTACGTGGCTCTGCTATATACTATGTGGCTGGGCAATATATTACGTGACTGGGCAATATAGTATGTGGCTGGCCAATATACTATGTTGCTGGGCAATATACTACGTGACTGGGCAATATACTACATCTCTGGGCAATATACTACGTGGACATGCATATTCTAGAATACCTGATGCGTTAGAATCGGGCCACTATCTAGTATATATATATATATATATATACAGTGGGGCAAAAAAGTATTTAGTCAGTCAGCAATAGTGCAAGTTCCACCACTTAAAAAGATGAGAGGCGTCTGTAATTTACATCATAGGTAGACCTCATCTATGGGAGACAAACTGAGAAAAAAAATCCAGAAAATCACATTGTCTGTTTTTTTATCATTTTTTTTGCATATTATGGTGGAAAATAAGTATTTGGTCAGAAACAAACAATCAAGATTTCTGGCTCTCACAGACCTGTAACTTCTTCTTTAAGAGTCTCCTCTTTCCTCCACTCATTACCTGTAGTAATGGCACCTGTTTAAACTTGTTATCAGCATAAAAAGACACCTGTGCACACCCTCAAACAGTCTGACTCCAAACTCCACTATGGTGAAGACCAAAGACACCAGAAACAAAATTGTAGCCCTGCACCAGGCTGGGAAGACTGAATCTGCAATTGCCAACCAGCTTGGAGTGAAGAAATCAACAGTGGGAGCAATAATTAGAAAATGGAAGACATACAAGACCACTGATAATCTCCCTCGATCTGGGGCTCCACGCAAAATCCCACCCCGTGGGGTCAGAATGATCACAAGAACGGTGAGCAAAAATCCCAGAACCACGCGGGGGGACCTAGTGAATGAACTTCAGAGAGCTGGGACCAATGTAACAAGGCCTACCATAAGTAACACACTACGCCACCATGGACTCAGATCCTGCAGTGCCAGACGTGTCCCACTGCTTAAGCCAGTACATGTCCGGGCCCGTCTGAAGTTTGCTAGAGAGCATTTGGATGATCCAGAGGAGTTTTGGGAGAATGTCCTATGGTCTGATGAAACCAAACTGGAACTGTTTGGTAGAAACACAACTTGTCGTGTTTGGAGGAAAAAGAATACTGAGTTGCATCCATCAAACACCATACCTACTGTAAAGCATGGTGGTGGAAACATCATGCTTTGGGGCTGTTTCTCTGCAAAGGGGCCAGGACGACTGATCCGGGTACATGAAAGAATGAATGGGGCCATGTATCGTGAGATTTTGAGTGCAAACCTCCTTCCATCAGCAAGGGCATTGAAGATGAAACGTGGCTGGGTCTTTCAACATGACAATGATCCAAAGCACACCGCCAGGGCAACGAAGGAGTGGCTTCGTAAGAAGCATTTTAAGGTCCTGGAGTGGCCTAGCCAGTCTCCAGATCTCAACCCCATAGAAAACCTTTGGAGGGAGTTGAAAGTCCGTGTTGCCAAGCGAAAAGCCAAAAACATCACTGCTCTAGAGGAGATCTGCATGGAGGAATGGGCCAACATACCAACAACAGTGTGTGACAACCTTGTGAAGACTTACAGAAAACGTTTGACCTCTGTCATTGCCAACAAAGGATATATTACAAAGTATTGAGATGAAATTTTGTTTCTGACCAAATACTTATTTTCCACCATAATATGCAAATAAAATGTTAAAAAAACAGACAATGTGATTTTCTGGATTTTTTTTTCTCAGTTTGTCTCCCATAGTTGAGGTCTACCTATGATGTAAATTACAGACGCCTCTCATCTTTTTAAGTGGTGGAGCTTGCACTATTGCTGACTGACTAAATACTTTTTTGCCTCACTGTATATATATATATATATATATGTATATAAATATATATATATATGTATCTATCTTTCTATACGATTTATTTACATTCTGCTGGTCCCTAAGTCGTATGCGTCCTCCTTTCCTGTGTTTTTGTTCCCACCTGCTTCAAATTTTACATTGATTTATTAACAAATAAATAATAAAAATACATTTTAATTATATCTGGGTTTCTTAGTCTTTGTTCTCTCTGTTTATGATTTATCGTTTCCGATATACCCCATCCATGATATACATACAATAACTGGTATATGGTGACATTGTGTTATACATCCATGTAACTATTTTATTTGTGTGTATTTTTGAGAATTTCTTTAAAATTAATGAGGACAAGGAGGAATGATCTTTTATGAGGAATAATCCCACTATCATAGAAGAAGTTTTGAGGATCTGTGTTCCTTTAGGAGAATACATTTTGTTGTCTTCTAATCCACCAATACACATACAACAAAAATATTATAAGAAATTTGACCGAACCCATGGATTTCGGGCTGACCATCTATTGTGTACTGGGGCCTCCCGACTCCCCCACAGATGATGTGGAGGTAGATGATGATCAGCAGCTGGAATTTCAAGGAATGAACAGAAAACGCTGCAGTCTAACAAAGAAAGAGGCACCTACATTTCTTAATTTTAGCCTAGTTTTTTTTTTAAGGAGATGCTGATTAGAGTAGCAATAGGCTTACGTACTAATACTTCTGCTCCAAAAAGAGGTCATCACACCTACAGACATATCAAGGACCAAAAACCTATTTATTAGGAAAAATGGCCAGCTGAGAAGAAGGCATTTTATCGTCATTCTTCACATGATGCCCTTTACCAGCATAGATTTCTGCAGACGTAAATACCATGGAAGACGTCTATTCCATTGGAAGGAAATTACTCATCTGTATGCAGGAGAAGAAAAGGATGACGCAAGGCCAGGAGAACATTCACAACACCATCCTAGATCATCACCACTTGGAAACATTTCAGACATTATTAAATCAATGGAAAAGATGACTCTTCCACCAGGATGGGAGGCGAGGAGGAGAAAACAATGAGCCAAAGGACTATGTCGTGTGAGACCTACAGTTCTGTATGGTAAATCCATGGACTTCGCACATGTACGGTTCTGTTCCCAAATGAAAGCTCTATGCATAGGACAGTTCAGCACTGCGCTTTCCTATAGAAGCCATAAATACATCTTGGAGAAAAAACATCAGAAATATGGCTCACAATTTGTTTTTTTCTGAAGGATTCATACAGAATCTGGAAGGGGAGACAAACCTCCGTGTGCCTCTGTAAGGCTAGGTTCACATTAGCATTGTGCGGTGCAGCGTCGGGCGCAACCGCGGTGACGCATGCGTCATGCGCCCCTGTATTTAACATGGGGTGCGCATGGACATGCGTTGTCTTGCGTTTTGTGACGCATTTTGGCGCGACTGTCAGAGCGCAGAGGACGCTGCATGATGCAGTTTTTTCTGTGCCAAAAAATGAACGCATGTGTCACAAAACGCTGCAATGTGCATGCGTTTTGCATGCGTTGTGCGTTGCGTCACCGACGCAGCACCGCACAACGCAAATGTAAACGTAGCCTTAAATACTGAATACACACAGCCATACGATAGGGGCCTATAAGCAGGGCTGTGGAGCCAGCAAGCCAAACCTCAGACTCCACAGCCCTGCCTATAACACCACATGGGGAGCATTGTATTACTGTACCTACATACCATCCTTGTCCCTGGGATGAACTCGATGGACATACTATGTAACTATAAGGCCTGGCACTTCTCCAGCATTTTATTTCCAATCTCTTCTATATATTTTTGCTATTTACAAAAATTGAAATATTTAAATAATATGATGGCAAAAACAGTGGCTTGGTGAGTGTACCTGCAGGGGGCGCCTCGTCTTATGGCCTATGAATGCTAAAATGAGGACATATTATGACAGCAGTTATCCTGGCAGTTGTCTGTAGATGTCACGTCACCAGGTTTGTGCTCCACTCAATGCCGTGGCGCCAGAATAACCCTTGAAGAGCCACACGACAATTAACCTGAAAAAAGTCACATATTTTCTCCTTCGAGAAAAAGGATTAGAAGCAGGGCCAATAATGTAAACAGGCTCATTGGCCCCGATTCATAAAGCCATTATGCCTATATTCTGGAGTAAAACGCTATATGTCACAAAAAAGTCAAGCCTTGTTGCAACTTTTGGCATTTTCACTGAAGTTTCATTCACTTCCACCAAAATGGGTGGCGCTGGGGCAGGATGAGGGCGGAACAGAGCGTGAAGCTACAGCTCATCTGATTCATGACCTTACACCATAAATCTTACTCCAGTCCCTGACTGGAGTAAGATTTGTGGAGAGGCACGGAGGCGTACACCACTTTTCAGGTGCATCGGATTCACTAAGAGGTGTCTGCCTGTTACTGAATCTTGCGCTTCTCACTACAACACGTCTCCTCATCACTGATGAATCGGGGCCATAGCATTTACTACCCATTATGAGAATATACTGTCCTCTATCAGAGCAGTTTGCAATCAGCACCTAACACGTGTGAGTATGAGTAATTTCCTACTATAAGTTTTGTCTCTACCTCGCCGAGTAATCCCAGAAATCTGACCTCAGTCCAGTTTCAGTAAAAAAAATGAGTCATTTTTTAATAAAGAGATGATCTCACCTGTTCGCATATGCACAAATGTTGTCCACGATGGGGAGATTCTTTAAAGCCGCTTCCACTTTACCCAGGGAAACATATTCTCCTGCTTGAAGCTTTACCAGATCTTTTTTCCTGTCTGAAGAACATATTTGACACCATTAGACCTTAAATTGCAATCCTTGGTCATGAAGGCATCATACTGAAGCTCTGTTCACACTTATGTCCATGGCTCCTCAGCTTATTATCTCACTTATCATCGGATGGACACCACAGGCTCTAGATGGCTATATTTTACAGTCTGTATACCGACTGCACTGCCCGGGGCTGACCTGAACTTGCAGCCTCATCGGAATATAAGACATTGTAACTTCAGGTCCAGGAGGCCCCCACATGCCGTCCAGGCAAAGATGTCCATATACAAACATTGGTAACTTCGAGTACAAAAAGCCTCCACATGCAGTTCGGGCAAAGATGTCCATATACAGACATTGGTAACTTCAGGTCCAGTAGGCCCCCACATGCAGTTCGGGCAAAGATGTCCATATACAGACATTGGTAACTTCAGGTCCAGAAGGCCCCCACGTGCAGTCCGGGCAAAGATGTCCATATACAAACATTGGTAACTTTGAGTCCAAAAAGCCTCCACATGCAGTTCGGGCAAAGATGTCCATATACAGACATTGGTAACTTCAGATCCAGGAGGCCCCAACATGCATTCTGGGCAAAGATGTCCATATACAGACATTGGTAACTTCAGGTCCAAAAGGTCCCAACATGCAGTCCGAACAAAGATGTCCATATACAGACATTGGTAGCTTCAGGTCCAGTAGGCCCCAACATACAGTCTGGGCAAAGATGTCCATATACAGACATTGGTAACTTCAGGTCCAGTAGGCCCCCACATGCATTCTGGGCAAAGATGTCCATATACAGACATTGGTAGCTTCAGGTCCAGTAGGCCCCAACATACAGTCTGGGCAAAGATGTCCATATACAGACATTGGTAACTTCAGGTCCAGTAGGCCCCAACATACAGTCTGGGCAAAGATGTCCATATACAGACATTGGTAACTTCAGGTCCAGGAGGCCCCCACATGCATTCTGGGCAAAGATGTCCATATACAGACATTGGTAACTTCAGGTCCAAAAGGTCCCAACATGCAGTCCGAACAAAGATGTCCATATACAGACATTGGTAGCTTCAGGTCCAGAAGGCCCCCACATACAGTCTGGGCAAAGATGTCCATATACAGACATTGGTAACGTCAGGTCCAGTAGGCCCCCACATACAGTCTGGGCAAAGATGTCCATATACAGACATTGGTAACGTCAGGTCCAGGAGGCCCCCACATACAGACCGAGCAAAGATGTCCATATACAGACATTGGTAACGTCAGGTCCAGGAGGCCCCCACATACAGACCGAGCAAAGATGTCCATATACAGACATTGGTAACGTCAGGTCCAGGAGGCGACCACATACAGACCGAGCAAAGATGTCCATATACAGACATTGAAATACTGCCGTCTGGACCCCATTTCAGACTTTGCCACGGTGTCCATATTTTTGAAGAGGTTCTATGTTCTCCATGTAACTATGATTAAATCTGTGAAAAAGTGCTAAACTCTGCTTCCAATGCAGATGTGAACAGAGCCCAAGTAATGATAACCAGAGGAGAAGATATGAGCGCCTGAAATACAGACCTCAGCAATCTCTCTAAAAGTACAAAACAAAAGAACATTTAGCCCAAAAATTGGAATAAGAGGAATAAGCCCAGGGCTTTATCAAGAAGCAGGGAAATCACTAACTCCCATAGAGATGACCACAGCCTCCATTATGCAGATCACTACCCTGTGTTAGTTGCATCCGGTCAAATTAGTGATTACAGAGCAGCTACAATTAATTAAGCGCCAAGAGGAGATTACAGGAAATCTAGAATTGGCGTCTTTAGTACACGGACTACTGGAAAACTTACAGGAGTTAAAGAGCGTTTTGGATAGAAAGTGTGGAAACTGGTACCTTAATGGCTTCATCGTATATTCAGATACTTAGATGGTGGCCCGATTCTAACGCATCGGGTATTCTAGAATATGCATGTCCACGTAGTATATTGCCCAGCCACGTAGTATATTGCCCAGCACAGAGCCACGTAGTATATTGCCCAGCACAGAGCCACGTAGTATATTGCCCAGCCACGTAGTATATTGCCCAGCCACGTAGTATATTGCCCAGCCACGTAGTATATTGCCCAGCCACGTAGTATATTGCCCAGCCACGTAGTATATTGCCCAGTGACGTAGTATATTGCCCAGCCAGGTAGTATATTGCCCAGTGACGTAGTATATTGCCCAGCCACGTAGTATATTGCCCAGCCACGTAGTATATTGCCCAGCGACGTAGTATATTGCCCAGTGACGTAGTATATTGCCCAGCCAGGTAGTATATTGCCCAGTGACGTAGTATATTGCCCAGCCACGTAGTATATTGCCCAGCCACGTAGTATATTGCCCAGCCACGTAGTATATTGCTCAGCCACGTAGTATATTGCCCAGCCACGTAGTATATTGCCCAGCCACGTAGTATATTGCCCAACCACGTAGTATATTGCCCAGCCACGTAGTATATTGCCCAGCCACGTAGTATATTGCCCAGCCATGTAGTATATTGCCCAGCGTCGTAGTATATTGCCCAGCCACGTAGTATATTGCCCAGCCACGTAGTATATTGCCAAGCGTCGTAGTATATTGCCCAGCCACGTAGTATATTGCCCAGTGACGTAGTATATTGCCCAGCCAGGTAGTATATTGCCCAGCCACGTAGTATATTGCCCAGCCACGTAGTATATTGCCCAGCCACGTAGTATATTGCCCAGCCACGTAGTATATTGCCCAACCACGTAGTATATTGCCCAGCCACGTAGTACATTGCCCAGCCACGTAGTACATTGCCCAGCCACGTAGTATATTGCCCAGCCACGTAGTATATTGCCCAGCCACGTAGTATATTGCCCAGCCACATAGTATATAGCAGAGCCACGTAGTATATTGCCCAGCACAGAGGCACGTAGTATAGAGACTTAAAAAAAAACAAAAAAACATATACTCACCTATAGCTCGTTGAAGTCCTGCTATACTTACCCTTCCGCCGCCTTTCTCGCTCCTTTCCACGCTCCCGGCACCGCTCCATTGCAAGCGGCAGCTTGCGGTCCCGTCCCAGGGCTGGTGTGAGCAGGAACTATGATGACGTCGCGGTCACATGACAGACAATGACGTCACGGCAGGTCCTTGTCCCACACCAGCCCTGGGACGGGAGCGGAACCTGCCCCGCTTGCAATGGAGCGGTGCCGGGAGCGTGGAAAGGAGCGAGAAAGGCGGCGGAGGGTGAGTATAGCAGGTTTGTTTTTTTTATTATTATTTTTAACATGACATATTTTTACTATTGATGCCGCATAGGCAGCATCAATAGTAAAAGGTTGGGGACACAGGGTTAATAGCGGCGGTAACAGAATGCGTTACCGCCGGCATTAACCCTGTGTTAGCGGTGACCGGAGGGGAGTATGGAGCGTGCGGGGAGCGGAGCGCCGGGGACACAGAGCGGGGAGCGGAGCACCGGGGACACAGTACGGGGAGCGGAGCGCCGAGGACACAGTGCGGGGAGCGGAGCGCCGGGGACACAGACTACGGGGAGCGGAGCGCCGGGGACACAGACTACGGGGAGCGGAGCACCGGGGACACAGTGCGGGGAGCAGAGCGCCAGGGACACAGTGCGGGGAGCGGAGCGCCGGGGACAGTGAGTGCGGGGATCGGGCGCCGGCCACTGACTGCGGGGAGTATGGAGCGGCCATTTTCTTCCGGACTGTGCCCGTCGCTGATTGGTCGTGGCTGTTTTGCGACGACCAATCAGCGACTTGGATTCCCATGATAGACAGAGGCCAGGACCAATGAATATCCGTGACAGAAGGACAGACAGACAGACGGAAGTACCCCTTAGACAATTATATATAGATATTTATGTGGGCTAGCATCTCATGCTAAAACAAGAGAGAATCACCTCATTGAGAAAAAGGGAGTCGTAAAGTAGGAGATTGCACATAATTCGCAACACAGAACCTCTATTTAGCATTTAGATTGGTTTTCAATACAAATAGAGAGAAGTGGAAAAGAATTTAGTTTCCACTCGGGTTGAAAATACCAGGGAATCGTGACAGTTTGCACATTGCGCACCGTCACCATTCACAATCCGCAGTCAGACTGACCGCAGGATTTTATCAAGAGGTCGGAAAATCCCTTTATATCCATTTTCACAAGTGTATTATACTCTAAAAAGACTATGAAAGGTCTTGTCAAATCTTCATGCCTTTTTAGGCCGGTTTCACACGTCCAGATAATTCCGGTACCGGAAAAAAATCGGTACCGGAATTATCCGTGTCCGTGTGCCCCTACGTTTCTGTGGCACATCAGTGCGGCACATGTGTGCCCACTGGGTACCACACCTACCAGCATCTGGTGCTGAAGCCGCGATTCATATCTTCCCTGCAGCAGCGTTTGCTGCAGAGAAGATATGAATAATAGTGTTTAAAATAAAGATCTATGTGCCCCCCGCCCTCCCACCCCCTGTGCGCTCCCCCGCTGTTCCGAAAATACTCACCAAGCTCCCTCGTTGGCTGTCGCTGCTTCCTGTTCTGGCCGCATCTTCTCCTGTATGCGGTCACGTGGGGCCGCCGATTACAGTAATGAATATGCGGCTCCACCCCTATGGGAGGTGGAGCCGCATATTCATTACTGTAAATGAGCGGCCCCACATGACTGCATACAGGAGAAGATGCGGCCAGAACAGGAAGCAGCGACAGCCAATGAGGGAGCTTGGTGAGTATTTTCAGAACAGCGGGGGAGTGCACATGGGGTGGGAGGGCGGCAGGCACATAGATCTTTATTTTAAACACTATTATTCATATCTTCTCTGCAGCAAACTCTGCTGCAGGGAAGATATGAATCGCGGCTTCAGCACCAGTGGGGGGGACAGTGCTTAATGTAGCACTGTCTCCTGCACGGCACACGGACAATGTCCGTGTGCGGCACGTGTTTTACACGGACCCATTGACTTTAATGGGTCCGTGTAATACGTGCGCTCCCACGAACACTGACATGTCTCTGTGTTTGGCACACGGAGACACGGTCCGCAAAAAATCAATGACATCTGCACAGATGCATTGATTTTTATGTGTCTACATGTGTCAGTGTCTCCGGTACGTGAGGAAACGGTCACCTCACGTACCGGAGACACTGACGTGTGAAACCGGCCTTAAAATGAAGTTGGGGAGGTTCTCAAATTATTTAATGGCGTCTGGCCAAGGAGACTCGCTGACCAGCCTGTGGAGAATCCGGCTGGTCAGACATTTCCCCTACGTATCCATTGTTACAAGCCCACCAAAGTGATAGCTAATTCTAAGAGAACTGCGCTCTATGATGGTCAAATCATCTTGATATGCCAATTGAAATAACTAGTCATAGGAGTTTACATAAATGGCACAATCACACTGTCTGCATCTATCATATTTCAGGTAGTAAAAATATTAAAGGGAATCTGTCAGCAGGCTTTTGCTATGTAATCTAAAAGCAGCATGATGTAGGGACAGGGACCCCAAGTGCAGCAACGTATCACTTAGTTTACTGGATGAAGCAGTTGTGATGCAATCCCTGTTTTCTCTGCTGCAGATCTAGCAGATCTCTGAATGCTGAGCCCTGTATAACCTTGCGCCCACACCACTGATTGGCAACTTTACAAAAATATACAGAGTACACAGAAAGCTGCAATCAGTGGTGGGGGTGTGAATGGACCAGGAGGCACAAGACACCTAGTCCTGCAGTGATAATCTCCTGCTGATAAAATGCTAATTTTATTGAAACTACAACACACAGCCTAGTAAGTGATACATCTCTGAAATCAGGGTCTCTGCCGCTACATCATGCTGCTCTCAAATTGCAAAAAGCAGCAAAACCTGTTGAGAAATTCCCTTTAATAGCACTTTCATAGTTTTAATTTTGAAAGAAAACAAGTCCTTTGAGTTCAACCTATAATCTAAGGTGTTGCATCTGTGTATACAACGGTATTATACGATTTAAGATGCATGAGATGCCTGTCAAAAGCAAATGTTAAGCAAATGAACCATGGGCTCCTGTGTTAATAACTCATAATAAGATATGGTGCATATTGTGTTGTATACTTATTTGCAAGGACTATTGCTGCAAAATGCTCCGTTTAGCATGGCACCACTGCATACTGGCCCGACACTATGGATTAGTTTGACATATGAGTGAGGAAACGTCCTGGTGTATAAGGAAAGAGGACACTGCAAAATGCAGTTTGATAGGCTGGGATCACATGGCTAATTTTGGCCATCCAGACTGCACAAGTATGGAGCCAGACTGACGCATTACTATGACCTGCCTTTTATAGGCAATCAGAAAAGATGTGCTTGTAGCAAAGCACGGGAAAATATTGGGCAATTGTAAGAAATCAATGGATATATGCCCATACTAGTAACGATAAGCGGAAAATTACCCATTTTTGCTTTGCACCTATATGAAAGCTGCCCAATCAGATGATATATATATATACACACACATACACACACACACACACACACACTACTCAAGAAAATAAAGGGAACACTTAAAGAACAGAATATCACTCCAAGTAAATCTAACTTCTGTGAAATCAAACTGTCCACTTAGGAAGCCACACTGTTTGACAATCAATTTGACATGCTGTTGTGCAAATGGAATAGACAACAGATGGAAATTATTGGCAATTATCAAGACACCCTCAATAAAGGAGTGGTTCTGCAGGTGGGGACCACAGACCACATCTCAGTACCAATGCTTTCTGGCTGATGTTTTGGTCACTTTTCAATGTTGGTTGTGCTTTCACACTCGTGGTAGCATGAGATGGACTCTACAACCAACAAAAGTGGCTCAAGTAGTGCAGCTCATCCAGGATGGCACATCAATGTGAGCTGTGGCAAGAAGGTTTGCTGTGTCTGTCAGCAGTAGTGTCCAAAGGCTGGAGGCGCTACCAGGAGACAGGCCAGTACACCAGGAGACGTGGAGGGGGCCGTAGGAGGGCAACAACCCAGCAGCAGGACCGCTACCTCAGCCTTTGTGCAAGGAGGAACAGGAAGAGCACTGCCAGAACCCTGCAAAATCACCTCCATCAGGCCACAAATGTGCATGTGTCTGCACAAACGGTTAGAAACCAACTCCATGAGGATGTTCTGAGTGCCCAACGTCCACAGATGGGGTTGTGCTCACAGGCCAACACCGTGCAGGATGCTTGGAATTTGCAACAAAACACCAGGATTGGTAAATTCACCACTGGCTCCCTGTGCTCTTTACAGATGAAAGCAGGTTCACACTGAGCACACGTGACAGAGTCTGGAGACGCCGTGGAGAGCGATCTGCTGCCTGCAACATCCTTCAGCATGACCGGTTTGGCAGTGGGTCAGAAATGGTGTGGGGTGGCATTTCTTTGGAGGGCCGCACAGCCCTCCATGTGCTCACCAGAGGTAGCCTGACTGCCATTAGGTACCGAGATTAGATCCTCAGACCCCTTGTGAGACCATATACAGGTGCAGTTGGCCCTGGGTTCCTCCTAATGCAGGACAATGCCAGACCTCATGTGGCTGGAGTGTGTCAGCAGTTCCTGCAAGATGAAGGCATTGAAGCTATGGACTAGCCCGCCAGTTCCCCAAATCTGAATCCAACTGAACACATCTGGGACATCAAGTCTGGCTCCATCCACCAATGTCACATTGTACCATAGACTATCCAGGAGTTGGCGGACGCTTTAGTCCAGGTCTGGGAGGAGATCCCTCAAGAGACCATCCGCCGCCTCATCAGGAGCAAGCTCAGGCATTGCAGGGAGATCATACAGGCACGTGGAGGCCACACACACTACTGAGCATCATTTCCTTGTCTTGAGGCATTTCCACTGAAGTTGGATCAGCATGAAACTTCATTTTCCACTTTGATTTTGAGCATCATTTTAACTCCAGACCTCCGTGGGATTATTAGGTCGATCATTTTTAGGTTTTATTGTTCTCAACACATTCCACTATATGGGAAAAAGTCCCAGAGTCAACAAGAAGTGAGACCCCAAATATGTCTGCAGGACTGGAACCATAAAGCTTGCAGGGAGGGAAAAAGTAGGCAATTTTTGGAAAAAATTAACTTGTTAGCTTCATGTTATAATGGAATATAGAAGAATGTTTTTCTCACTGGTTAACACTTACCAATTATTTTTAGGCAACCGTCGGAGTGGAATTCTCCGATATCCCCAGTGCAGAACCAGCGCTGGCCATTTTTATCCACTAGAAAGTCTTCCTTGGTCTTCCGCTGGTTTTTGTAGTATCCCATGGTCACATTGGAGCCACCGATCAGAATCTCTCCCCTGGGACAAGGTTTGTCAGTGTTGAAGTAGCCGCCTAATTGATGAAATGAGTTGTACATTAGGATGGTAAAAAGGAAAAAACGAATTACCAGCAAAACCTTTATCCTCAATATGGAGTAAGGAATTACTGCACTCACATGAATTACATGCATTTCGTAGTTCCTACTGAGATTAATCACCTAAAGCTTACACTCATTACATCCTATCGTGGGAAGCTGCATTAATGACATTAAAAGCACAAAGTCTCATGGAAAGGAAAAAAAAAAAAAAGAAAAAAAATTATATATATTGACATATATTGACGTTTGAGTGTAAGGATGAGATTTGGTGGTAAAGTTATACTAAAACTAACAGGTTGGGCAAAACACCTAGAGCATTTCTTCAAGTATTAAAGATACCAATATTTCAAAATGTTTTCTCAGCCGCAATGAGAATAACCTCCTGACAGGTCACGTGTATTACGTTCCCTAGGGGGGAATATGCAGAACATTTTCCATTGCAATTTTGGGCGCGATAAATCTGCAGCATATTACTGCCGCAGTGTTGTGTATGAGACTTCACAAAATCCCATGTTCACGCTGCAGGGAAGAGCCACAAAATAGCCGGAATATAAATTATGCTGCAGACTTCACAGGTTTCATATTCTGCAATGCAAATTAGGACAAGAAAAGATAAAAACTATCAAATTTATTTAGTATTTTTTGCAGATTTTTTTTAAAGCATATTCATCATGTGATTTCACAATATAAACTGTATGCATTATTAAATAGATAAAAAAACAAAACAAAAACAAAATGAGCATATATCCTACACCAAGTAAATAGTAATAGTACATGTAAAATAACATAGGGAGCTTAAAGATAACGCTATATCGATCAAAAACGTATAAGTCATCCCACCACAACAAGGCGTACCCATCGGGACGATCCTAACATGTTCCTAGTATGAAAACCTTGTGAATGTGAATAAGGGCAGAGCAGGCCAAGGAACCCCGACTGAGACACCCATCCATGGGACGCTAAACAGAAGAAATACTTAGCTCACAAAGGAGAGCTAGGCCTCCTGTTAATACAAGGTACAAGAGATCACAGCAAAACCAAATAAATGAGCCGGACTATAAAATGGTACATTAAATAGATCTCTTAGACCCGATGAGACTGGTGGATTTATTTTGAAAATCTTTGTCCGAGTGCCTGTGGAAACTTGATATTAAGATTAATATTTTAATAACAGACAGGAAAACTTTCAAGAAGGATTATTCAGCCATTGTGACATTGATTTTCGATGTAAGTACACCAGTCTCTTCAAAGATTTATGTATGAAAATTCTATTGAGAAAACTGGTGGCAGATCCTTTTTAAAGTAACTTCATACAATGAGAAATATTTGTTGTCTTATTACTGGAGATCATTAACCCCTTCATGACCCAGCCTATTTTGACCTTAAAGACCTTGCCGTTTTTTGCAATTCTGACCAGTGTCCCTTCATGAGGTAATAACTCAGGAACGCTTCAATGGATCCTAGCGGTTCTGAGATTGTTTTTTCGTGACATATTGGGCTTCATGTTAGTGGTAAATTTAGGTCAATAAATTCTGTGTTTATTTGTGATAAAAACGGAAATTTGGCGAAAATTTTGAAAATTTCGCAATTTTCACATTTTGAATTTTTATTCTGTTAAACCAGAGAGTTATGTGACACAAAATAGTTAATAAATAACATTTCCCACACGTCTACTTTACATCAGCACAATTTTGGAAACAAAATTTTTTTTTGCTAGGAAGTTATAAGGGTTAAAATTTGACCAGCGATTTCTCATTTTTACAACGAAATTTACAAAACCATTTTTTTTAGGGACCACCTCACATTTGAAGTCAGTTTGAGGGGTCTATATGGCTGAAAATACCCAAAAGTGACACCATTCTAAAAACTGCACCCCTCAAGGTGCACAAAACCACATTCAAGAAGTTTATTAACCCTTCAGGTGCTTCACAGCAGCAGAAGCAACATGGAAGGAAAAAATGAACATTTAACTTTTTAGTCACAAAAATGATTTTTCAGCAACAATTTTTTTATTTTCCCAATGGTAAAAGGAGAAACTGAACCACGTACGTTGTTGTCCAATTTGTCCTGAGTACGCCGATACCTCATATGTGGGGGTAAACCACTGTTCGGGCGCACGGCAGGGCTTGGAAGGGAAGGAGCGCCATTTGACTTTTTGAATGAAAAATTGGCTGCACTCTTTAGCGGACACCATGTCACATTTGGAGAGCCCCCGTGTGCCTAAAAATTGGAGCTCCCCCACAAGTGACCCCATTTTGGAAACTAGACGCCCCAAGGAACTTATCTAGATGCATAGTGAGCCCTTTAAACCCCCAGGTGCTTCACAAATTGATCCGTAAAAATGAAAAAGTACTTTTTTTTCACAAAAAAATTCTTTTAGCCTCAATTTTTTCATTTTCACATGGACAACAGGATAAAATGGATCCTAAAATTTGTTTGGCAATTTCTCCTGAGTACACCGATACTTCACATGTGGGGGTAAACCACTGTTTGGGCACATGGTAAGGCTCGGAAGGGAAGGAGCGCCATTTGACTTTTTGAATGAAAAATTATCTCCATCGATAGCGGACACCATGTCGCGTTTGGAGAGACCCTGTGTGCTTAAACATTGGAGCTCCCCCACAAGTGACCCCATTTTGGAAACTGGACCCCCCAAGGAACTTATCTAGATGCCTAGTGAGCACTTTAAACCCTCAGGTGCTTCACAAATTGATCCGTAAAAATGAAAAAGTACTTTTTTTTCACAAAAAATTTATTTTCGCCTCAATTTTTTCATTTTCACATGGGCAATAGGATAAAATGGATCCTAAAATTTGTTGAGCAATTTCTCCCGAGTACGCCGATACCTCATATGTGGGGGTAAACCACTGTTTGGGCACACGGCAGGGCTCGGAAGGGAAGGCGCGCCTTTTAACTTTTTGAATGGAAAATTAGCTCCAATTGTTAGCGGACACCATGTCGCATTTGGAGAGCCCCTGTGTGCCTATGCAATGGAGCTCCCCCACAAGTGACCCCATTTTGGAAACTAGACCCCCCAAGGAACTTATCTAGATGCATACTGAGCACTTTAAACCCCCAGGTGCTTCACAGAAGTTTATAATGCAGAGCCATGAAAATAAAAAATAATTTTTCTTTTCTCAAAAATGATTTTTTAGCCTGGAATTTCCTATTTTGCCAATGGTAATAGGAGAAATTGGACCACAAATGTTGTTGTCCAGTTTGTCCTGAGTATGCAGATACCCCATATGTGGGGGTAAACCACTGTTTGGGCGCACGGCAGGGCTCAGAAGGGAAGGCACGCCATTTGGCTTTTTAAATGGAAAATTAGCTCCAATCATTAGCGGACACCATGTCGCGTTTGGAGAGCCCCTGTGTGCCTAAACATTGGAGATCCCCCACAAATTACCCCATTTTGGAAACTAGACCCCCAAAGGAACTAATCTAGATGTGTAGTGAGCACTTTGAACCCTCAAGTGCTTCACAGAAGTTTATAACGCAGAGCCATGAAAATAAAAAAAAAAAATTATTTTCTCAAAAATGAATTTTAGCCCGCAATTTTTTATTTTCCCAAGGGTAACAGGAGAAATTTGACCCCAAAAGTTGTTGTCCAGTTTCTCCTGAGTACGCTGATACCCCATATGTGGGGGTAAACCACTGTTTAGGCACATGCTGGGGCTCGGAAGTGAAGTAGTGACGTTTTGAAATGCAGACTTTGATGGAATGCTCTGCGGGCGTCACGTTGCGTTTGCAGAGCCCCTGATGTGGCTAAACAGTAGAAACCCCCCACAAGTGACCCCATTTTGGAAACTAGACCCCGAAAGGAACTTATCTAGATGTGAGGTGAGCACTTTGAACCCCCAAGTGCTTCACAGAAGTTCATAACACAGAGCAGTGAAAATAATAAATACGTTTTCTTTCCTCAAAAATAATTTTTTAGCCCAGAATTTTTTATTTTCCCAAGGGTTACAGGAGAAATTGGACCACAAAAGTTGTTGTCCAGTTTCTCCTGAGTACGCTGATACCCCATGTGTGGGGGTAAACCACTGTTTGGGCACACGTGGGGGCTCAGAAGGGAAGTAGTGACTTTTGAAATGCAGACTTTGATGGAATGGTCTGCGGGCGTCACATTGCGTTTGCAGAGCCCCTGGTGTGCCTAAACAGTAGAAACCCCCCACAAGTGACCCCATTTTGGAAACTAGACCCCCAAAGGAACTTATCTAGATGTGTGGTGAGCACTTTCAACCCCCAAGTGCTTTACAGAAGTTTATAACGCAGAGCCGTGAAAATAATAAATACGTTTTCTTTCCTCAAAAATAATTTTTTAGCCCAGAATTTTTTATTTTCCTAAGGGTTACAGGAGAAATTGGACCACAAAAGTTGTTGTCCAGTTTCTCCTGAGTACGCTGATGCCCCATGTGTGGGGGTAAACCACTGTTTGGGCACACGTGGGGGCTCAGAAGGGAAGTAGTGACTTTTGAAATGCAGACTTTGATGGAATGGTCTGCGGGCGTCATGTTGCGTTTGCAGAGCCCCTGGTGTGCCTAAACAGTAGAAACCCCCCACAAGTGACCCCATTTTGGAAACTAGACCCCCCAAGGAACTTATCTAGATATGTGGTGAGCACTTTGAACCCCCAAGTGCTTCACAGACGTTTACAACGCAGAGCCGTGAAAATAAAAAATCATTTTTCTTTCCTCAAAAATGATGTTTTAGCAAGCAATTTTTTATTTTCTCAAGGGTAACAGGAGAAGTTGGACCCCAGTAATTGTTGCGCAGTTTGTCCTGAGTATGCTGGTACCCCATATGTGGGGGTAAACCACTGTTTGGGCACACTTCGGGGTTCGGAAGTGAGGGAGCACCATTTGAATTTTTGAATACAAGATTGGCTGGAATCAATGGTGGCGCCATGTTGCGTTTGGAGACCCCCTGAAGTGCCTAAACAGTGGAAACCCCTCAATTCTACCTCCAACACACCCCTAACCCTTATCCCAACTGTAGCCGTAACCCTAATCACAACCCTAACCCCAACACACCCCTAACCACAACCCTAACCCCAACACACCCCTAACCCTAACCACAACCCTAATTCCAACCCAACTCTAAGGCTATGTGCCAACGTTGCGGATTCGTATGAGATTTTTCAGCATCATTTTTGAAAAATCCGCGGGTAAAAGGCACTGCGTTTTACCTGTGGATTTACCGTGGATTTCCAGTGTTTTTTGTGCGGATTTCACCTGTGGATTCCTATTGAGGAACAGGTGTAAAACGCTGCGGAATCCGCACAAAGAATTGGCATGCTGCGGAAAATACAACGCAGCGTTCCCGCGCGGTATTTTCTGCACCATGGGCACAGCGGATTTGGTTTTCCATATGTTTACATGGTACTGTAAACCTGATGGAACACTGCTGCGAATCCGCAGCGGCCAATCCGCACCGTGTGCACATGGCCTAATTCTAAAGGTATGTGCACACGCTGCGGAAAACGCTGCGGATCCGCAGCAGTTTCCCATGAGTGTACAGTTCAATGTGAACCTATGGGAACCAAAAATCGCTGTACACATGCTGCGGAAAAACTGCACGGAAACGCAGCGGTTTACATTCCGCAGCATGTCACTTCTTTCTGCGGATTCCGCAGCGGTTTTAGAACTGCTCCAATAGAAAATCGCAGTTGTAAAACCGCAGTGAAATGCGCAGAAAAACCGCGGTAAATCCACGATAAATCGGCAGCGGTTTAGCACTGTGGATTTTTCAAATCCGCTGCGGAAAAATCCGCATAGGACCAGAATACGTGTGCACATACCGAAACCCTAACCCTAGCCCTAACCCTACCCTAACCCTAACCCTAACCCTAGCCCTAACCCTACCCCTACCCCTAACCCTAGCCCTAACCCTACCCCTACCCCTAACCCTACCCCTAACCCTACCCCTAACCCTACCCCTAACCCTACCCCTAACCCTAACCCTAGTTCTTACCCCAACCTTAGTGAAAAAAAAAAAAATTCTTTATTTTTTTTATTGTCCCTATCTATGGGGGTGACAAAGGGGGGGGTCATTTACTATTTTTTTTATTTTGATCACTGAGATAGGATATATCTCAGTGATCAAAATTCACTCTGGAACGAATCTGCCGGCCGGCAGATTCGGCGGGCGCACTGCACATGCGCCCGCCATTTTGGAAGATGGCGGCGCCCAGGAAAGAAGACGGACGGACCTCGGGCGGCCAGGTAAGTATAAGGGGGGGAGATCAGGGCACGGGGGGGGCGTCGGAGCACGGGGGGGTGGATCGGATCATGGGGGGGGGTGGATCGGAACACGGGAGGGAGGATTGGAGCACGGGGAAGGATTGGAGCACGGGGTGAGGGATCGCTGTGCGGGGGGGGTGGATCGGAGCACGGGGGGGGGGGTCGCTGTGTGCGGGGGGGGGATCGGAGTGCGGGGGGGTTTGATTGCAGCACAGGGGGTGTGATTGGTGCACGGGGAAGCGGACAGGAGGACGGGGGAGCGGAGCACAGGACGGAGGGGAGCGGACCACAGATCGGGGGGGTGGGGGGGCGATCGGAGGGGTGGGGTGGGTGCACATAAGTGTTTCCAGCCATGGCCGATGATATTGCAGCATCGGCCATGGCTGGATTGTAATATTTCACCAGTTTTTTAGGTGAAATATTACAAATCGCTCTGATTGGCAGTTTCACTTTCAACAGCCAATCAGAGCGATCGTAGCCACGAGGGGGTGAAGCCACCCCCCCTGGGCTAAACTACCACTCCCCCTGTCCCTGCAGATCGGGTGAAATGGGAGTTAACCCTTTCACCCGGCCTGCAGGGACGCGATCTTTCCATGACGCATATGCTGCGTCATGGGTCGGAATGGCACCGACTTTCATGACGCAGCGTATGCGTCAAAGGTCGGGAAGGGGTTAAACTTGAAAAAAATATTTCAGTTATTCAGCAAGAGAATGGAAATATTTGAGCTTTTTTTGCCATTTACAATTTTCTATAAATATAAATTCTATGTGGCTTCAATTACCTTCTTCCCAGTTCTTAAGCTTTATTTCACAGCAGACCAAAGGCGCTCCCACTCTGCCCGTACTGTAGTCGCACACTGAAAAAACAAGCAATATCCGAAAATTAATGCTTTTGTACCATTTGTACCCACACATCAAAACTTCATTAAAATCGAATGAAAACTCTTTAAAAACGTTTAAAGAAAATGTAATGAGCACATTCCCCTAGTGATAAACCAATGAGCGCTGCTGGGACTACAAAGCCAAATCATGCAGAGCAGGACTCCTGTAGCTTAAAAGAGACCATGCCTAGCCAAAAGAGGCTGTGCCTAGCCAAAAGAGGCCATGCCTAGCCAAAAGAGGCCGTGCCTAGCCAAAAGAGGCCATGCCTAGCCAAAAGAGGCCATGTCTAGCCAAAAAAGGCCATGCCTAGTCAAACGAGGCCATGCCTATCTAAAAGAGGCCATGCCTAGCCAAAAGAGGCCATGCCTAGCCAAAAAAGGCCATGTCTAGCCAAACGAGGCCATGCCTAACCAAAAGAGGCCATGCCTAGCCAAAAAAGGCCATGCCTAGCCAAAAGAGGCCATGCCTAGCCAAAAGAGGCCATGCCTAGCCAAAAGAGGCCATGTCTAGCCAAAAAAGGCCATGTCTAGCCAAACGAGGCCATGTCTAGCCAAACGAGGCCATGCCAAGCCAAACGAGGCCATGCCTACCCAAAAGAGGCCATGCCTAGCCAAAAAAGGCCATGTCTAGCCAAAAAAGGCCATGCCTAGCCAAAAAAGGCCATGCCTAGCCCAAAAAGGCCATGTCTAGCCAAAAAAGGCCATGCCTAGCCAAAAAAGGCCATGCCTAGCCAAACGAGGCCATGCCTAGCCAAAAGAGGCCATGCCTAGCCAAAAGAGGCCATGTCTAGCCAAAAAAGGCCATGTCTAGCCAAACAAGGCCATGTCTAGCCAAACGAGGCCATGCCAAGCCAAACGAGGCCATGCCTACCCAAAAGAGGCCATGCCTAGCCAAAAAAGGCCATGTCTAGCCAAAAAAGGCCATGCCTAGCCAAAAAAGGCCATGCCTAGCCCAAAAAGGCCATGTCTAGCCAAAAAAGGCCATGCCTAGCCAAAAAAGGCCATGCCTAGCCAAACGAGGCCAAGCCTAGCCAAACGAGGCCAAGCCTAGCCAAACGAGGCCAAGCTTAGCCAAAAGAGGCCATGCCTAGCCAAAAGAGGCCATGCCTAGCCAAAAGAGGCCATGCCACAGTATGTGACTGCAGAATCATATGGTGCAAACTCTGTCACCGACCCCCGGTGCCAGCGGTTGGTTATAGGGCAGTAAGTATGTATTTTACACATTTGCAATCACGTGCTGGACTTCTACTGAGAGAAGCCAGACGCATCAGCTCAGCATGTGACCATAAGTATGAAAATCATATACATGCAGCCACAGGACCACCTGCTCACACCAAGAAATTTTTAAGAGTTCCAACTGCCCATTGTCATGATTCCGCAATCTGCAGTTACAGAGTGACTTTTGCCCCAAGCCGGGACAACCCTTTAATATATATATTTTTTAATTTAACAATTGAGAGCTGCTTTCCATCATTTCCCTTTATAATGTATAATCATGTAGGGATACAGACCAAACCCACAAGGAGGAGGGCGCTATATTTATCCACTTATACTCGGGTGTTAACCGAGTGTCTTTGGCATGCTTGAAAAACACATTTGAATCCCCGCGGGTGTATGTCTTCTGGCTGTTCAACACCCACAAAACATGCAGGGATTGCCTGTTTGTTAGGTAATCCCTGAATGTGTTGCGGCTGTCAAACAGCAGTGAGACATTCAGCCGTGGGGAATAGAGCATATTTTTTGAGCACGCCAAAGACAATCGGTTAGCACCTTATCCCAGCACGTTCGCTCATCACTATTCAGAATACTTTTACTAATGACTTTAAAAAAAAAATTAGTTTGTTGGAGCTGAAGAACAGTAGTTTACTTCCTTGCAGAACACCACTGTAGAAATGCAGTAGTACACTGTTCCCAATAAAATGAATGGACTGTGGGTAATGCAAGGATCTACAGTATACCCAAAAGTGAGAGAACCCCCTCCATTAAATGAAAACCTGTTTGTTATGACTGAAGTCCACACTCACTTTCTGTGATAGTGCCAGCACCGCATGTCTCGGTAAGGCCATACCCTTGACCAACTGGGCAGCAGAAGCAGATGTTCATGAAGCGTTGGGTGGCAGCGGAAAGAGGTGCCCCGCCAGAAAGCAGGACCCTCATCTTTCCGCCTAGTAACTTCCTCACTTTCCGAAACACAATCCTGTAGAGACGGAGAGATTGCAAAATATTATTAGCAGGGGATCACTCAAAGGATCCATCCAGTACTAATACACTAAGTAAAGGAGGTAAATGCATGATACAGCTCAGGGAATAACGAATATGCCTGCACTTCTGTAGACTGATAACACAAGATTTCGCCTACCCCTACTCTGGAGAACGGTCATTTACCCAGTGGGGTCATTCTTCGCCTGAACAACTGAATTCTGACGGACGACAGCTGGGAAAGGCCATTACATCAGAGATTCTTAGAAGAAAGAGGAAAACACACACGGAAGTGCCGAGGACTACACTCACTCGATCTCGTCAACTCTAGACTTAACACTAAGCCATTAAGAGATCCAGGCCGAGACGCTGCTCCTCTTCCCTAAATGATGACTTCTCGGAGCTCTGCTTACAATTTAAGTCACGCCATACTGTGCCTCTCGGTGGCCTCATTTTTCCCGGCTCAGCTAGATTCACCTTACTAACCCAGGATCATTTAGATCATGCTGGTTATACAGATCCCTTGTCAGCGTAACGTCACCATTCATGGAGAAAATGTAACCTCCTGATGTATCACAATCACATGGGCCAGTAGACTAGAATCCAGATAGGCCATGAAGCCACTAACAAAGGGATGAAAAGTCGGGAGATTGTGCCAAATTGGATGCCAAAGCAAAATTTTGAGATATCAATGCACCAAGTAATGTTTTATGCAAAAACACAATATCTTCCCAAGAATGGGCAGAGACAGCCAGCCAGACATGTCTGCAGGAGACGAGGTTTCCTCATGCACAATCCAGGCAAATAACTCAATACCTTTGTTTTTTTTCAATCCTTTGTTCTATTCCCTTTTCCAATTTTTATGCAAATGAACCACAAATACAGGAGGCCTGGCCCTGCACTTACAACTCTCCACGCTCTCTTCCCACCAACCATTGTCCACCAGTCACTGAAAGACAGGTCACTCTTCTGGGTGACCTACCTTCACCGTCAGAGATCATGAGTAAGCGCAGTCATTCCCTGGGGCAGCGCAAAACGCCATCAGCCTTGACTACACATGTGCCGCCCTAGGAAATGGTGATACCTGTGCGAGATCTCCGGCGGGGAAGGCAGATCACGCATAAAAGAGTGTCCTGTCATTCAGTAACCAAGGACAGCTGGGAAAAAGGGAGAGAGGCCGGACAACAGTAAGTGCTCGGCCATGCCCTCTGCACTTGTGGTTCATTTACATAAAAATTGGAAAAGTGATTATACCGCACTGGAATAAAGGATTGAAAAAACAAAGGTACGGAGTTAATCTGCTTTACAGCGAGCTAACACAGATTAGATCAACTGGGGGTACTGAAATTGCTGACAGGTTCCTTTTAACGTGCAGTCACACCTTACCCAGGGGTCATCCTGTCCGCTGCGATTTCCCTATGGATTCTATAACAAACAGGATGAGGAATGGGGTAAGAAAATGGAAAAAGGAATATGGAGGAGGAAGTCTTACCTGTCACACAGCGGAGTGCTGTAACCTCTCATGATCTGCTTCATTTTATAGTTGTATGCAAGGGAGAACAGACCTTTCTGAACAGGACTCATGGTGGCCACTTTACTCATGACGTTCTTGTAGATGCGGTCCATGATTTCCTAAAAAGACAAAGCATGGTTCTCAACACAACAAAAAAAAAAAAAAAACACAAAAAACATTCCACTCCTTTAACTAGTTAAAGCAAAGAACAAGATGCAAACAACGCTGAGATAGAAGCAAAGAAATAACGAGAATGTAGATCTAATAACTACACTGCGTGCAGAATTATTAGGCAGGTTGTATTTTAGAGGATTATTTTTATTATTGATCAACAACTATGTTCTCAATCAATCCAAAAGACTCATAAATATCAAAGCTTAATATTTTTGGAAGTTGGAGTGGGTTTTTTAGATTTGGCTATCTTAGGAGGATACCTGTTTGTACAGGTAACTGTTACTGTGCAGAATTATTAGGCAACTTACCATATATACTCGCGTATAAGCCGACTCCCTAATTTTGCCACAAAAAACTGGGAAAACTTATTGACTCGAGTATAAGCCTAGGGTGGAAAATGCAGCAGCTACCGGTAAATGTCATAAATAAAAATAGATACCAATAAAAGTAAAATTAATTGAGACATCAGTAGGTTAAGTGTTTTTGAATATCCATATTGAATCAGGAGCCCCATATAATGCTCCGTACAGTTCATGATGGGCCCTATAAGATGCTCGATACAAAATACGCCCCATAAAATGCTCCATATTAAAATATGCCCCATATAATGCTGCACAAAGGTCAATAATGGCCCCATAAGATGCTCCATAGAAACATTTGCCCCATACAATGCTGCATAATGGTTGATGGCCCCATAAGATGCTCCACACATTATGCCCCATAAGATGCTCCACACATTATGGCCCCATGAGATACTCCACACATTATGCCCCATAAGGTGCTCCATACATTATGCACAATAAGATGCTCCATACATTATGGCCCCATAAGATGCTAAACACATTATGGCCCCATATTCAGTAATGAATATGCGTCCATATTCATTACATTAATGAGCGGCACCACGTGACCGCTGAACACAGGAAGAGCTGCCCGGACACCATGGGACATGCAGTGAGTATGTCACCGCGCCGCTCCCCCGCCAACCACCCCCCCCCCCCCCCGCTGACAATGACTCGAGTATAAGCCGAGAGGGTCACCTTCAGCCCCAAAGAGTGGGCTGAAAATCTCGGCTTATACTCGAGTATATACAGTAATAAAAACCAAATATATTCCCATCTCACTTGTTTATTTTCACCAGGTAAGCCAATATAACTGCACAATATTTAGAAATAAACATTTCTAACATGCAAAAACAAAACCCCAAAAAATTAGTGACCAATATAGCCACCTTTCTTTATTATGACACTCAACAGCCTCCATCCATAGATTCTGTCAGTTGCTTGATCTGTTTACGATGAACATTGCATGCAGCAGCCACCACAGCCTCCCAGACACTGTTCCGAGAGGTGGACTGTTTTCCCTCCCTGTAGATCTCACATTTTATGAGGGACCACAGGTATGGTGTTCAGATCAGGTGAACAAGGGGGCCATGTCATTATTTTTTCTTCTTTGAGACCTTTACTGGCCAGCCACGCTGTGGAGTAGTTGGGAGGCATGTGTTGGAGCATTGTCCTGCATGAAAATCATGTTTTTATTGAACGATATCGACTTCTTCCTGTACCACTGCTTGAAGAAGTCTTCCAGAAACTGGCAGTAGGTCTGGGAGTTGAGCTTCACTCCATCCTCAACCCGAAAAGGTCCCACAAGTTCATCTTTGATGATCCCAGCCCATACCAGTACCCCACCTCCACCTTGCTGGTGTCTGAGTCGGAGTGGAGCTCTCTGCCCTTTACTGATCCAGCCATCTTGCCCATCAGGAGTCACTCTCATTTCATCAGTCCATAAAACTTTTGAAAAAGTCAGTCTTAAGATATTTCTTGGCCCAATCTTGAGGTTTTATCTTATGTTTCTTGTTCAAAAGTGGTCGTTTTTAGACTTCCTTACCTTGGCCATGTCCCTGAGTATCGCACACCTTGTGCTTTTTGTTACTCCAGTAACGTTGCAGCTCTAAAATATGGCACAAGTGGTGGCAAATGGCATCTTGGCAGCTTCACGCTTGATTTTCCTCAATTCATGGGCAGTTATTTTGCGCCTTTTTTGCCCAACACGCTTCCTGCGACCCTGTTGGCTATTTGCCATGAAACGCTTAATTGTTCGGTGATCACGCTTCAAAAGTTTGGCAATTTCAAGACTGCTGCATCCCTCTGCAAGACATCTCACAATTTTGGACTTTTCAGAGCCCGTCAAATCTGTCTTCTGACCCATTTTGCCAAAGGAAAGGAAGTTGCCTAATAATTAAGCAAACCTTATATAGGGTTTTGATGTCATTAGACAACACCCCTCCTCATTACAGAGATGCACATCACCTGATTTACTTAATTGGTAATTGGCTCTCAAACCTTAACAGCTTGGAGTAGGAAAACATATATCAAAAGTATCATGTGATCAAAATACAACTTGCCTAATAATTCTGCACGCAGTGTATAATAATTTCTATAATTATTACAGTAGCATGTAAAAGTTTGGGCACCCCTAATCAAAATTAGTTATTGTGAACAGTTAGGAAGTTGAAGATTAAATGATCTCTAAAAAGGCCTAAAACGACATTTTTTATGTGTGTATCATATAAAATCACCATCATTTTAAAAATTCCAAAGAGGATCATTTCCCATTTGTAGAAGCCATCCTCTTTTCAACTTCAGCTTTTTTACTGATGGTGTTATGTTTGCATCAAGAATTTGTTGAAATGTCATTGAATCCATTTCTTCCCTCTACCCGTGAAATGTTCTGGGTGACATTGGCTGCAACACAACCCCAAAGCATGACTGATCCACCCCCATGCTTAATGGTTAGCGAGATGTCCTGTTCCAGAAATTCCGTGCCCTTTTTTCTGATATTTTTGCCTCATTGGTCCACAGGACTTGTTTCCAAAATGCATCAGGCTTGTTTAGATATTCTTTTGCATACTTCTGACACTGAATTTTATGGTGAGGATACAGGAGAGGTTTTCTTCTGATGACTCTTCCATGAAGGCCATATTTATGCAGGTGTCTCTGAACAGTAGACCAATGTACCACAACTCCAGAGTCTGCCAAATCTTTCTGAAGGTCTTTTGCAAACAAGCGGGGGTACGGCTTTGCCTTTCTAGCAATCCTACAAGCAGCTGTCACTGAAATTTTGCTTGGTCTTCAAGACCTTATCTTGATCTCCACTGTTCCTGTTAACTGCCATTTCTTAATTACATTTCAAACTGAGGAAAAGGCAACTTGAAAACGCTTTTCTATCTTTTTATAGCCTTCTACTGCTTTTTGGACCTCCAACATTTTCATTTTCAGAGTGCTAGGAAGCTGGTTAGAAAAACCCAAGGCTGTTATTTTTGGCACAAGGTTAGAGGCTGGGTTTAATAAAGCTGGGAAATTAGCATCATTTGGCCTTTCTAACAATGATGGTGAACATGCCATAACACTAACAGACTAATTTAGGTCTGAAACCTTGGTCAAAGCTATCTGAGCACAAAGATCTCCAAGGGTACCCAAACTTATGCATTGGGCCGATTTTACTTTTTATAATTTTAAAATGTAAAAAATTATTTTTTTTTACTAAAATACAAAGGAAATGTGTCATCTTTACCTTTAGTCCTTTTAGAGATCATTTCACCTTCAATTTGCTTAACTGTTCACAATAACAGTAACTTTGACCAGGGGTGGCCAGGCTTTTGCATGCCACTGTATATTTTTATTGTTTTATGTTTTTTTCACACAAATATTAACATATAGTAACTTATGCCAGAAAAATGACTATATATCACACTATCACTTACTGACACTTTTTATGCCATATTTGGACATGGCAGAAATTTTGCAGCACGTTTTTCCCTCTTACAAAATATTACTTTTTAGACAAAATTCTGTAACGACTCAGCATGATAAAGATCAGACTGCAGATAGAAAATCCACAGCCTTCCCCACAGTCTACACAAATGTCTCCTGCCACCTAGAAAATGGGTTACTAGCCTTATGATGTACTTGGGGGTGACTTCAGTACAGAGCAGACAATCTGAATATGGTCTCGGCATCGAATAATCAATATTTCCCCTTTTCCTACTTTCCTAAAACTGATAAGATGCATACTCTTGTTCCCATTTAGCAGCTTTTATTATCCTCTCCATATCTTTTCAATTTTCTTTTTTGAAGGGGGATGTAGGAAATCAAAAATAAAAACAGAAAGGATTTTTAAAGGTGCTATAAAAAGCAGACGTTAAACAGAAGAGGGGTTGCATTAGAGTCAGTGTGTCTCCTAACCGGCAGAATTACGGTTAGGGGACATTAGGCTGGAATGTGTGTATTGTGGTAACAGAGAACATCGCATTTGGTGCTCGCTGCCAGGTGATGAGACATCCTCCATGTCCCAATGTGTGACGTCGGAAGGGTCAGAAGACATCTGATGAGTTCGCTCCCGCTCAATCACTCATCTATGCCGCTTGCAGGAATTCAGAGTAAATATTTGTACCTGGACGTCTTCACACAATGTCCTAACGTCAGGGCAGTTTACTTACAAGAACACAGCACTAAAGTCACTTACAGGGACAGCGGCCATTAGCGTCGGCTGCAGCTCAGAGGCATCGCCCTTGCTTCCTTTCTTGATTTTGGTGGACTGTAAGAAGTATAAAGATATTTTTATTTATTTTCAACAATACAAATTCAGTTGTGTACATCAGGCTGATCCTAAGGACAAAGGAAGCCTACACAGAGAACAGTACATGGCCTGCGACGCTCCGACGCGCTCATCATCAACCTCTGGTCTACATTAGCAGCTAATATACACAATCCTCTATCATGAGCATCGGCAGAGCCCTGGATTATTGCACTGGTGCGCCACAGATAAGTACAACGTACGCTGCCAATGGACTAGTGCACACAAATCAGTACAGAGGAAAGCTAAGGTATGGAGCTACAGCAGAGTAAGAGGACAAGACACAAAGGCAGTATACTGCGACACACACATACAATGCAGGTACATACGACTATAGGCACATGCCCAACTTTAGACGCCATTTACAGTGTAGGCATAGAATTAAAAGCGGTGTACAATAGTGGACAGTGCCCTGATAATAGATATATAATCTGAAAGCAGATATTCACGACTTTAACATTGACGGCCTTTCCTTAGGATAGTTCATCAATGTTTGATCACTTGGTGTTGACCAGAACTGATCCGTTACGGAGCTGTACAGCACAGCTCCATCTACTGTATAGTGGCCATGGCCGGGTAATGCACATCTGCCCCATACTGATGGAACAGGGAACAGATGTGCAGGACCCGGCGACAGCAAATATATAGTAAATGGAGCTGTGCAGCTCTGTAACTGGTCAGTTTTGGCCAACAACGGGAACAGCTGGTCAGTAGTGGTGCTGGGTGTCGCACAGTCACTAATCAGACACGGATGACTTCCCAAGGATAGGTCATCAATGTTTAAAGTAGTGGACAACCTCTTTAATACTTACCACCCAGAGTGACACTGTTCCTCCCATGTCTGTTCTGTGTCTCCCAGTGCTCACGAGAAGCTGTTTATGTCATGTGACCGCTGCAGCCAATCAGTGGCCACTGATTTACTGCAGCGGTGATGTGACATTGTTTATTACACAGGACGGACATCAGAAACCAAGAAGCAAGTATTGAGTTGATTTTGTTTTTGCACTGCGGACCTATTAAAGGGTTGCCTGGAAGCGGACAACACCTTTAAACTGCATATAAAGTTACAAAACAATACAGCAGCCTTTTTGAGGACTGAGATGTAACTGAATATAGGAGATGTAACCTGCATTACTGCTATATAGAATATACTTAGACAATAAAGTGCTTAGTGCACAAATTGCCAATTCATGAAAGCCCACCAGCTGAGACAAGGCGTACCTTTCTGTGATGGGACCCTAAACCTAGTATTTATCAAACATGCCTCTCCTGGGCTATAAGCCTACACATTGTAAAGGGCAGGTAGGATCCAGCACCAATTAAAAACAGCCTTAGGCTGAGGAGAGGAGTCCTCAGTCAGGCAAGGAGGCAGCCACTACCTCCAATAGTGGATTCTAAAAAAAAATTACATCTGAACAGAATAAAGCAAGTGTGAACAGAAACACGTTAAAGGGGTCTAAAAAGACAAGTAGGGCACAATGATGCCAATCTGTCCCTTTCCTTACGGCCTGGTAGATCATCCATTACACAGGCCTAGATGTGATAGAAGGCGCAGCTCCAGCTCCTCACAAGGTCCCACAGATTTATACAGGCAGCATGGGACATGGAGGGCTTTCTATAGCTTTCCTAGGATATGTCAGGGGATTACTGGGGCAGCTGGACCCTCAGCGATCAGTCGATTCCTAGGGAAGCTTAAAGTGGTTGTATAGTTTTACATTAATATAGTGATTATAGAACTAAAAATGACTCCCTTCCTCCATCCCCCATTACTCACCTGGTCAGAAAGCGTCTGTGGCGAAGAATAGCCGACACGACATCCACGGGACATACACACCAACTCTGCGCTTAGCTCCAACACGTGGGCCAGAGGTAAGTAGCCAATGTACGTGTCCGTCTCTCTGGAAAAAGAGGACACTGGATGCAATGCACAAGCACAAAGCTCTAATGGAGAACAGTACCATGTAAATCAGGGATCCCCAACTCCAGTCCTCAAGGCTCACCAACAGGTCATGTTTTCAGGATTTCCTTAGTCTTGCCCAGGTAATAATTGCATCACCTGTGCAATGCAAAGGAAATCCTGAAAACATGACCTGTTGGTGGGCCTTGAGGACTGGAGTTGGGGACCCCTGATGTAAATGACGCAAAGCAGGTACTTAAAGGGTGAATACAATCCCACTAGAGATCGTGGACAGTGAAATCCCACAACTTACAGGATGTAAATCCCCCTGACGCCTGCCATGGGCGTTTATGACAACAAAATGGCATTTCATTCGGAGTCACTTAGTCACAGTGTTTCCAAGCTCCGTCCTCACGGCCCCGGCACAACATGTTCTCAGGGTCTCCTTAGTATTGAACAGGTCAGAGAATCTGTAGCAATTTCTGACGCCTTGATAATAACTCCATCACCTGTTCAATACTAAGGAAATCCTGAGCACATGATCTATTGGGGGCCATGAGGACCGGAGTTTGGGAAACCCTGACTTAGATCATCAGGAGAAGAGAGATAAGAGTTACACACCCTGTCGTCAAGAGTTCACTGTTACCTCATTTTAAGCAGTACAGTGATGCAATGGTCCAACACGGTTAATAAAAAATATTTGCAAAAATGATTTTTATTTTTTTTTTGCCAAAAATGCATGCGTTTAAGTTAAAATAAAATCTCCCAGGTGTTTATTGCCTTTTAGTTTTAAGAATCTGCTACAATTTAATTAAAGGGGTTTTCCCACGAACAAAAGTAAAATTTAATCAATAGATCTTGGAATAATAATAAGTTCCATAATTGGATGGGTTTAAATAAAATGTTCCTGAGCTGAGAAAATCTTATAAATGTCCCCTGCTGTGTACTGTGTAATGGCTGTGTCTGATAGTGCAGGACCATGGTCTGATCATACCACAACTCCTGGGCAGGGGAGGAAGCAAAAGAGAGAATACAGACAGGACAGCACGGGATTGCAAATAATTATTTCTTTGAGGTAAAGCATTTTTTTAAAAACAGGCAGTGAAATATTTTACCTCACAAAAAGAATCAGCTGTGCTCCTGTGCTGTCCTGTCTGTATCCTCTCTTTTGCTTCCTCCCCTGCCCAGGAGCTGTGGTATGATCAGACCATGGTCCTGCACTAACAAACAGATAAACGCACACAATGGGAGGGATACCTCATAATCACTCAGCGTAACTACCAGTGTAATAAGTTAGAGGCACTCTCACCTACGTTGTAGGACAATAAGGACCCACCAAGAAATACATACAACCACAGAGATAAAGGTGGAAAAAATGTCCACAATTACAAAAGTAGAAACAACTTTATTAATAAAAACTACATACAAAAGGTATCAGACAGGGACAAGACTGGAACAGGCAGCAAAGTTCATCACCACATAGTTAGCGAGAGCCCACACACTGGGGTAAAGATAGGTCATAAGCGCAAGTGCGCAGCAAAGTCATACAAAGGCATAAAGACATAGTGTAAACATACCCAGTAATATGTAGACCCGGCAAGTGTGGGCTCCCGCCCTCCCCGACGCGCGTTTCGGAAGTACGGGACTTCCTTCCTCAGGGGGCGTGCCATACAGGACGGCAGAGCGGTATAAAAGCACCCGCGACCGGAAGTGATCACGCCTGTGCGACGCCGATGATCCATACCCCCGCCTCCATACACTGACGTCACCGCTGCCGCAGGATCACATGGGGCCCCATGTGATCAAGACAACAAGTGGCGAGCAGCGACGGGCAAGGGGAGGGACCCTCACAGCGCCACAACAAACAGCGGCCATATTAACTCTGGGAAACATGCCAGCACCTTACTGCAAAATGCAGATCGGTGCTGCATAGCCATACAGGGGAACAGGATACATAACAAAAGCTAAACCACATACTATAAAAATACAAAACGACCCCAAACACAAAATCATGTGACGGAGGTGTGAAGCAGATATGACACACACTACATTAACCCAAACAACTATACAGTACGATATATGCATAAGCGCAAATGTATACAATTAATCTATACTGTACATCAATCGGCCAACATGGCTCAATAGAGGATAACATCATAGTTACAAGATGAGTGGTAATGCATAATTATACATCATTATAAATCAATATACATTATAACCGCTCCGTACATAAATAAGACACATAACAACTAAATGCATAAAGCAAGTAGCATATAAATATCCAAGCAGATGCATATACGAAAAATTTGCACGGAATGCACCCCATCTTCATCTTGATAGCTCAACAATCCATCAGAGGCACCACAAATAAAGAACAGAAGATCACTAAAAAATAAGACACAATTAGTAAAACAAACTAAAAACATATAGGTAAATGTACAATGCAACCCGCAATATACATCAACAGGGGGACCCCAGGAAAGGGACAAACGAGAGACACTCATTTAACCCATTGGGATAAACAGTGTTCAGAGCCCAAATCCATCTTGTCTCAAGCTGAGACAGACGTTTAGATAATCCACCACCACGAATGTTTATATTCAAAGACTCAATACCACGTAGCCTCAACAGCGTACCATCGCAATTGTGGAAATCTTTAAAATGACGTGGTATTGTTTTTTGTTGTCGGTCACGCGGACGCCTCCACCTTAAAAACAATACCACGTCATTTTAAAGATTTCCACAATTGCGATGCTTGAGACAAGATGGATTTGGGCTCTGAACACTGTTTATCCCAATGGGTTAAATGAGTGTCTCTCGTTTGTCCCTTTCCTGGGGTCCCCCTGTTGATGTATATTGCGGGTTGCATTGTACATTTACCTATATGTTTTTAGTTTGTTTTACTAATTGTGTCTTATTTTTTAGTGATCTTCTGTTCTTTATTTGTGGTGCCTCTGATGGATTGTTGAGCTATCAAGATGAAGATGGGGTGCATTCCGTGCAAATTTTTCGTATATGCATCTGCTTGGATATTTATATGCTACTTGCTTTATGCATTTAGTTGTTATGCGTCTTATTTATGTACGGAGCGGTTATAATGTATATTGATTTATAATGATGTATAATTATGCATTACCACTCATCTTGTAACTATGATGTTATCCTCTATTGAGCCATGTTGGCCGATTGATGTACAGTATAGATTAATTGTATACATTTGCGCTTATGCATATATCGTACTGTATAGTTGTTTGGGGGTTAATGTAGTGTGTGTCATATCTGCTTCACACCTCCGTCACATGATTTTGTGTTTGGGGTCGTTTTGTATTTTTATAGTATGTGGTTTAGCTTTTGTTATGTATCCTGTTCCCCTGTATGGCGATGCAGCACCGATCTGCATTTTGCAGTAAGGTGCTGGCATGTTTCCCAGAGTTAATATGGCCGCTGTTTGTTGTGGCGCTGTGAGGGTCCCTCCCCTTGCCCGTCGCTGCTCGCCGCTTGTTGTCTTGATCACATGGGGCCCCATGTGATCCTGCGGCAGCGGTGACGTCAGTGTATGGAGGCGGGGGTATGGATCATCGGCGTCGCACAGGCGTGATCACTTCCGGTCGCGGGTGCTTTTATACCGCTCTCCCGTCCTGTATGGCACGCCCCCTGAGGAAGGAAGTCCCGTACTTCCGAAACGCGCGTCGGGGAGGGCGGGAGCCCACACTTGCCGGGTCTACATATTACTGGGTATGTTTACACTATGTCTTTATGCCTTTGTATGACTTTGCTGCGCACTTGCGCTTATGACCTATCTTTACCCCAGTGTGTGGGCTCTCGCTAACTATGTGGTGATGAACTTTGCTGCCTGTTCCAGTCTTGTCCCTGTCTGATACCTTTTGTATGTAGTTTTTATTAATAAAGTTGTTTCTACTTTTGTAATTGTGGACATTTTTTCCACCTTTATCTCTGTGGTTGTATGGTCCTGCACTGTCAGACACAACCATTACACAGTACACAGCAGGGGTACAGTTATAAGATTATCTCCACACAGGAACATTTTATTTAAACACATCCAATTGTGGAAATTATTATTACTCCCAAGATCTATTGATTAAAATTAACTTTCGTTGCTGGGAAAACCCCTTTACCTCCATGGATGTACAAGTGTTCCTATCATCAGAACATACCCCAGATTTGGTATCCGCTGTGCCATCCCAGTTATGCCAGCTATGATGTTACTGTGAGAGATCATCACTCCTTTGGGCAGCCCAGTGGACCCGCTGGTGTACATGATGACTGCGATATCGTACGGTAGTGGCGACGACTGTTGCTTGTTTGCTGTGAAAGAAAAGATGGTGACTCATGTCATGTTTATATTACAAAATCTATAGAAAATAATTTGAGGGTGTAGTTTGGAGCCAAGACAAAAAAATCACAAAAGATTACTCTGAGACCATTGCTCCTTAGGCCACAATGTGACATGATGCAGAAAATATTTAATATAGCCACATCTGAAGGACATCACAGCTTTGTATACAGAGTTTGAGTGAGCATGCATTTGTATGAGGAGTCTGGAATAAAAGATATCCGATGAGCTGAGCGTGCATGTGTATGGGGAAGTCAGGAGAAACAGCTGTCAGCCAACCTGAGCGTGCATGTCTATGAGGAGTCTGGAGTAAAAGATATCCGATGAGCTGAGCATGTATGTGTATGAGGAGTCTGGAGAAACAGCTGTCAGCCAACCTGAGCGTGCATGTGTATGGGGAAGTCAGGAGAAACAGCTGTCAGACAACCTGAGCGTGCATGTGTATGGGGAAGTCAGGAGAAACAGCTGTCAGCCAACCTGAGCGTGCATGTCTATGAGGAGTCTGGAGTAAAAGATATCCGATGAGCTGAGCATGTATGTGTATGAGGAGTCTGGAGAAACAGCTGTCAGCCAACCTGAGCGTGCATGTGTATGGGGAAGTCAGGAGAAACAGCTGTCAGACAACCTGAGCGTGCATGTGTATGGGGAAGTCAGGAGAAACAGCTGTCAGCCAACCTGAGCGTGTATGTGTATGGGGAAGTCAGGAGAAACAGCTGTCAGCCAACCTGAGCGTGCATGTGTATGAGGAGTCTGGAGGAACACCTGTCAGCCAACCTGAGCGTGTATGTGTATGGGGAAGTCAGGAGAAACAGCTGTCAGCCAACCTGAGCTGCATGTCTATGAGGAGTCTGGAGGAACACCTGTCAGCCAACCTGAGTGTGTATGTGTATGGGGAAGTCAGGAGAAACAGCTGTCAGCCAACCTGAGCGTGCATGTCTATGAGGAGTCTGGAGGAACACCTGTCAGCCAACCTGAGCGTGCATGTGTATGGGGAAGTCAGGAGAAACAGCTGTCAGCCAACCTGAGCTGCATGTCTATGAGGAGTCTGGAGGAACACCTGTCAGCCAACCTGAGTGTGTATGTGTATGGGGAAGTCAGGAGAAACAGCTGTGAGCCAACCTGAGCTGCATGTCTATGAGGAGTCTGGAGGAACACCTGTCAGCCAACCTGAGTGTGTATGTGTATGGGGAAGTCAGGAGAAACAGCTGTCAGCCAACCTGAGCGTGCATGTCTATGAGGAGTCTGGAGGAACACCTGTCAGCCAACCTGAGCGTGCATGTGTATGGGGAAGTCAGGAGAAACAGCTGTCAGCCAACCTGAGCGTGCATGTGTATGGGGAATATTATATATACACAAAATTGCTCTTTGAGTATTAATAAATGTCCCTCAAAAATAGGGGACACTGTACCTAAACATAAACTAAATCACTAAGAGTGTGACCACAGACAAATAAATCGGCCGCACCATGGTACAATTAAAATCATTTTTATTATAATAATTAAAACAACATGTATAGAAAAGTAACTCACAAGGGTACTGGTACCACAAGGCAGGGGCAGAGGGACGCCGAGGTTTACCCCTTAGTGACTGACTGACAGGTAACTTACCATCTTATATCATTCGGATGTTTATGCCTTTCTATGGGGGCCCGTGGCTCTCCTGGGATACTGGGAGTATAAGCGTTTAGCTATCCAGTTCTATATATACTTATAACCAGGTCGGCATACGTATTATTGACCAGGATATATATTTAGGCATGTCATCTTTGTGAGATACAGTCTTTACTCATTGTCATAGTCAGCGCAGTATTTGTGGGGTACCTATGGTAGCAAAGTCCCTCCTTTTGTGGTACCAGTACCCTTGTGAGTTACTTTTCTATACATGTTGTTTTAATTATTATAATAAAAATGATTTTAATTGTACCATGGTGCGGCCAATTTATGTGTATGGGGAAGTCAGGAGAAACAGCTGTCAGACAACCTGAGCGTGCATGTGTATGAGGAGTCTGGAGGAACACCTGTCAGCCAACCTGAGCGTGCATGTGTATGAGGAGTCTGGAGGAACACCTGTCAGCCAACCTGAGCGTGCATGTGTATGAGGAGTCTGGAGGAACACCTGTCAGCCAACCTGAGCGTGCATGTGTATGAGGAGTCTGGAGGAACACCTGTCAGCCAACCTGAGCGTGCATGTGTATGGGGAAGTCAGGAGAAACAGCTGTCAGCCAACCTGAGCGTGCATGTGTATGGGGAAGTCAGGAGAAACAGCTGTCAGACAACCTGAACGTGCATGTGTATGAGGAGTCTGGAGGAACACCTGTCAGCCAACCTGAGCGTGCATGTGTATGAGGAGTCTGGAGGAATACCTGTCAGCCAACCTGAGCGTGCATGTGTATGAGGAGTCTGGAGGAACACCTGTCAGCCAACCTGAGTGTGTATGTGTATGGGGAAGTCAGGAGAAACAGCTGTCAGCCAACCTGAGCGTGCATGTGTATGAGGAGTCTGGAGGAACACCTGTCAGCCAACCTGAGCGTGCATGTGTATGAGGAGTCTGGAGGAACACCTGTCAGCCAACCTGAGCGTGCATGTGTATGGGGAAGTCAGGAGAAACAGCTGTCAGCCAACCTGAGCGTGCATGTGTATGGGGAAGTCAGGAGAAACAGCTGTCAGCCAACCTGAGCGTGCATGTGTATGGAGGGTCTGGAGGAAACACCTGTCAGCCAACCTGAGCGTGCATGTATATGGAGGGTCTGGAGGAACACCTGTCAGCCAACCTGAGAATAAATGTGTATGGAGGGTCTGGAGGAACACCTGTAAGCAAAGCTGAGCGTGCATGTGTATGGAGGGTCTGGAGGAACACCAGTCAGCCAACCTGAGCGTGCATGTGTATGAGGAGTCTGGAGGAACACCTGTCAGCCAACCTGAGCGTGCATGTGTATGAGGAGTCTGGAGGAACACCTGTCAGCCAACCTGAGCGTGCATGTGTATGAGGAGTCTGGAGGAACACCTGTCAGCCAACCTGAGCTTGCATGTGTATGAGGAGTCTGGAGGAACACCTGTCAGCCAACCTGAGCGTGCATGTGTATGAGGAGTCTGGAGGAACACCTGTCAGCCAACCTGAGCGTGCATGTGTATGGGGAAGTCAGGAGAAACAGCTGTCAGCCAACCTGAGCGTGCATGTGTATGGGGAAGTCAGGAGAAACAGCTGTCAGACAACCTGAGCGTGCATGTGTATGAGGAGTCTGGAGGAACACCTGTCAGCCAACCTGAGCGTGCATGTGTATGAGGAGTCTGGAGGAATACCTGTCAGCCAACCTGAGCGTGCATGTGTATGGGGAGTCTGGAGGAATACCTGTCAGCCAACCTGAGCGTGCATGTGTATGGGGAAGTCAGGATAAAAAGCTGTCAGCCAACCTGAGCGTGCATGTGTATGGGGAAGTCAGGAGAAAAAGCTGTCAGCCAACCTGAGCGTGCATGTGTATGGAGGGTCTGGAGGAACACCTGTCAGCAAAGCTGAGCGTGAATGTGTATGGAGGGTCTGGAGGAACACCTGTCAGCCAACCTGAGCGTGCATGTGTATGGGGAAGTCAGGAGAAACAGCTGTCAGCCAACCTGAGCGTGCATGTGTATGGGGAAGTCAGGAGAAACAGCTGTCAGCCAACCTGAGCGTGCATGTGTATGGGGAGTCTGGAGGAATACCTGTCAGCCAACCTGAGCGTGCATGTGTATGGGGAAGTCAGGAGAAACAGCTGTCAGCCAACCTGAGCGTGCATGTGTATGGAGGGTTGAGGAAACACCTGTCAGCCAACCTGAGCGTGCATGTATATGGAGGGTCTGGAGGAACACCTGTCAGCCAACCTGAGAATAAATGTGTATGGAGGGTCTGGAGGAACACCTGTAAGCAAAGCTGAGCGTGCATGTGTATGGAGGGTCTGGAGGAACACCTGTCAGCCAACCTGAGCGTGCATGTGTATGGAGGGTCTGGAGGAACACCTGTCAGCCAACCTGAGCGTGCATGTATATGGAGGGTCTGGAGGAACACCTGTCAGCAAAGCTGAGCGTGCATGTGTATGACGATTCTGGATGAACACCTGTCAGCAAAGTTGATGGTACATGTGTATGGGGAACACTGGGGGCTGGCTGTCAGCCGAGCGTACTTGTGTATGAGGGCATTAGTAGGCATTTGCATGCTCTATGCACAGACAAGTCCACATAGGAATACAATATGTACAGATGCAAGAATTTAGATTACCTTTGTAAAACAGTGAGAAAAAAACCCCTTCTAAACTTATTGAAAAGGAGAGACCTCCCGTCAGTGAGCCATAGTAACCTGGGAAGGTGAGATATGGGGGCGGTTTGGTTGGGTCCCCATGATATAGCCTTTTTTCATTATCCTTGGCAGATTTATTACAGCAATTGTCTACACTGTGTACAATTTATACAAATTTTTGCTTCTGATCTAGGAACCAGCCATAAAAACACATGAAGAACTAGAAAAGTACAAAAACTACGGAATGAAACCTCATCTCCAGTATAATAAAGGATGAGAATGATGATCCGTGCAGCCTCCGAGGAGCGAACATGTGCTGGAAGTGTGTCAGGCACCAGTTGGTGCTGGGAACGAAAGCCATGAAGGACTGGATCATGTTTGTATAATCTGTGCCAGATGTTTGGGTCCTGAGACTGCAGCATCTGTTCACATGGAAAGAGAATCCCCCGTCAGCATACATAGCGGGGGATGGGTGGGATGGACCCAGTTAATCATACATTGGAGGATCCTCGATTTCCCGCTGTGTGTGAGGACGCCGAGCATCGGGATGTCCTAAAGCTTCTGAGTCACCATTATGGACATGGATTACACAGAAGGCTGCAGGTTACTGGGACAGAAGAGCAGCACATGCACCAAGATTACAGAACAGCGCGGAGCAGACCAATCTCCACGCAGAAAAGTGCAGGATGACGCATCAGGACAAGGGGTTGGCACTAAGGACTTGTTCACATGGGAAACGGTGCGTCAAGAAAACACGAGAATAAAATGGAAGCAGATCTACGCCTACAGGACAATTGTAGGGTCACAAGCGGTGGACGCTTCACTTGTTGCAATTTCACAGCAGATTTTATCTCTGCAACATAAAAGTGATGACATTTGCTGCCTTTCCGCTATAGAATGAGCATGCTGCGATCAGAAAATCCTGGGCATGCTTGTCGCTGCACGCGGGAAATGGTCTGCAGCATGTAGATAGGATTTGTAATCCGCAGCACATAAGCAATTACGACCCACTCACCCTGCCTGGCCCCCAGAGCCTGCACCGCCGTCATACTGTGTACGGTGATATTGTTGGGGTACTCTGTGGTAGTGCTGCTGCCGTCCACGATGATGATATGCCGCAACAAGGGCACTTGGGGGAGGATGCTCTACAAAACAGAGGTCATTGCATTAGTAATCGGTCAATAACATAGCACCTGGATAACTAAATCTCATAAGCCCGATGCCTAAATGACTTCACTGCCCCAAGAGCTGGTGAAGATCACTTGGTATGCATGCAGCATGTAGGCGCATGTTCACGCTGGCAGCTAAGCAGACAAAACCTAAGATCAAAATAAAATAAGCAAATACCCTGCAGTAAATAAATAGCATGAAAAAAAACATTGGGTACATAGTTAACATAATTTTGATTTAAAAAAACAAACAAACAAAAAAAACCATAAAAGCCATCCCACCATGTCATGGAGACCCTATTTGGAACGGCCCTAACCTCCAGTATTAATACCTTACCATATGTCAAGTGACGTACTGCAAATGTGAATAATGGCAGAGCACCGTAGGGTCTTGTTTCAGATTTTTGCAAATAAGGGTGTGGCGTCCTTTTCCTTTGAGCTGGACAGTAGGTATATATAGCTATCCATTAGTCGGGGCCCCGGTCCTGCTCTGCCTTTATTCACATTTACGTCACTTGACATATGGGAAGATTTTAACACTAAAAGGTTAGGACCATCCCGATTAGGGTCGCCTTCACGTGGTGGGATGGCTTTTAACATCATTTTGATCAAAAGAATGTAACTAAGTACCCTATGTTATTTTCTTGCACTATTGCTATTTATTTATTTTCTCATTTTGTTTTTATCTTAGGTTTTGTTTGGAACTGTAAAAAGCAGCTTTTAATTTGCATAAAAAGGCAGCAAAAATATGCTATAAAAATGGAAGGTGTGAACATAGTCTAAAGGTACCTTCACACTGAACGATATCGCTAGCGATCCGTGACGTTGCAGCGTCCTGGCTAGCGATATCGTTCAGTTTGACAGGCAGCAGCGATCAGGATCCTGCTGGGAGATCGTTGGTCGCTGCAGAAAGTCCAGAACTTTATTTCGTCGCTGGACTCCCTGCAGACATCGCTGAATCGGCGTGTGTCACGCCGATTCAGCGATGTCTTCACTGGTAACCAGGGTAAGCATCGGGTTACTAAGCGCAGGGCCGCGCTTAGTAACCCGATGTTTACCCTGGTTACCAGCGTAAAAGTTAAAAAAACAAACACTACATACTTGCCTACCGCTGTCTGTCCCCGGCGCTGTGCTTCTCTGCACTCCTCCTGCACTGGCTGTGAGCGCCGGCCAGCCGGAAAGCACAGCGGTGACGTCACCGCTGTGCTTTCCGGCTGGCGCTCACAGTCAGTGCAGAGAAGCAGAGCGCCGGGGGACAGACAGCGGAAGGTAAGTATGTAGTGTTTGTTTTTTTAACTTTTACGCTGGTAACCAGGGTAAACATCGGGTTACTAAGCGCGGCCCTGCGCTTAGTAACCCGATGTTTACCCTGGTTACCGGCATCGTTGGTCGCTGGAGAGCGGTATGTGTGACAGTTCTCCAGCGACCAAACAGCGACGCTGCAGCGATCGACATCGTTGTCGGTATCGCTGCAGCGTCGCTCAGTGTGAAGGTACCTTTACTCTTAGGTGTAAGAATACTGGAGTATCTTAGAACTTTTGCATTGTGAGTTTCCTCTGTTATTCCTAATGGGAATGTGTGAAGGGATTGACAGAGACAAGACAGAGATATGTGTTTGCAGGGAATCATTTCCTAACTAAGGTTCTCAGGAAATCTGGAGTTCCTTGGTTATTCCATTAAAAACAAAAAAATGGTGATTACAGAAGGGTCCAAATGCTGGGACTCAAGTGATCTCTAGATAGGGGTCTCGGCAGTGCCATCATGAATGAAGCGGAGGGGTGCATATTCTGTTACCACTCCATTCATCGGCGAAGGGACTGCTGGAAAGTAATTGGACCTCCAGCAAAAAGCAAGTTATTCCCTATTGCATTGATATTTTTGGATCAGCCCCGCCAGCCTGATCAGGGTTTCTCTGGTTATTTTTACAATAGGGAAGCAAACCGATTTCAGCCTGCTGATTCTTTACAAAGCAATACACCCAAGCCAAACCATGCAACTGGGCAAGATTTACAGAATACATAACCTCCCCCAACAAAAGCTTCTTTGATGTCATTAGGGGTTCCCCACCAGTAGAAACATTTTAGAGGCATTAATTAGTTATTCATTTATTGACATATCTATAGGAGGAATAAAAGGGGAACAGCACAATGCAGAGCTCTATGGACAGATTCCCCAGAATCGCTATTCCATGAGAAATGGAGCATTTAGTAAAGCAGGCATGTCAGCAGAGCAGACGGATGAGCTTACTACTCAGAAGAACACTTCAGGCCTTCTAACCTAAAACTTATCTCATTGTTCTTATGCAAGATTCTGTTGTTTGCACTGGTAAGCTGCCAATATATACATACAATACACAAGCAGGAGGCTGAGAATATCCTGGCCACAGCAAAAAGATAAATTTGTATATATGGGCTGCCAGAACTGGCAAACGTTCATCCCCACGGGACATGGATATACAAGGAAGCACCTTCAGGTCTGGGCACTCAGGATACTGAGAACACTTACCGTATGTTTACTCTAATTAAAATGCAGCCATACTGAGCAAATGCTGAATATGGACGATTCAAGCTGGAGACAGAAAATAACGCCACCAATACTAAATAGGAATCAGGCGCTACAATTAACTATTTAGGGAGTCTGAAAAGGGCAATGCAAATTGGACAAAAAGGGGCTAGACAAATTCTGCTATCTACCTATTTATTTGGCTTCCTAAAGTAAACCCCACCTATCATGTCAACCATTCTGGAATACCCCACGTGTCTAATCTAGAGTAAAATACTGTAGAGACACTCATGCCATCTTGGAATAAGCTGAATGGGCGCTGTTCCCACTTACCTTGCCACCTGCATAACATTCAGCCAAGCTAAAGATTAAGTTGGAGGATGAGATGATTGAATTCAATCACTAAAACCCTTTTTTCGGCAAGGGCTAAAGCTGCTGGCAGATTATTCTGGCAGTGGCTCTCTTTTAGAGGACACAGGTAAGCCTGGCTAAGCTGTGCTTTCCTGTCTATGGAGGAGTCAGCCAAATGTTAATTTGGATTGACAGCTATCTAATGTGTATGATCAACTTAATTTGTATTCTAGTCAGCCTTAATGGTGTTACTGTGAAATGTCAGTAAATCACTTAAGGTACCGTCACACATAACGATATCGTTAACGATATCGTTGCTTTTTGTGACGTAGCAACGATATCGTTAACTAAATCGTTATGTGTGACAGCGACCAACGATCAGGCCCCTGCTGGGAGATCGTTGGTCGCTGGGGAAAGTCCAGCACTTTATTTCATCGCTGGATCTCCCGCTGACATCGCTGAATCGGTGTGTGTGACGCCGATTCAGCGAGGTCTTCACTGGTAACCAGGGTAAATATCGGGTTACTAAGTGCAGGGCCGCGCTTAGTAACCCGATGTTTACCCTGGTTACCGTTGTAAATGTAAAAAAACAAACACTACATACTTACATTCCGGTGTCTGGTCATGTCCCTCGCCTTCAGCTTCCCGCACTGACTGGTGAGCGCCGGCCAGCCGTAAAGCACAGCACAGCGGTGACGTCACCGCTGTGCTTTACGGCCGGTGCTCAGTCAGTGCGGGAAGCTGAAGGCGAGGGACATGACCAGACACCGGGAATGTAAGTATGTAGTGTTTGTTTTTTTACATTTACAACGGTAACCAGGGTAAACATCGGGTTACTAAGCGCGGCCCTGCGCTTAGTAACCCGATGTTTACCCTGGTTACCTGGGGACTTCGGCATTGTTGGTCGCTGGAGAGCTGTCTGTGTGACAGCTCTCCAGTGACCAAACAGCGACGCTGTGCAGCGATCGACATTGTTGTCGGTATCGCTGCAGCGTCGCTTAGTGTGACAGTACCTTTACTGGTGGCTGCTAGAAGACTGTATCCTTTTTCCATCTGTGACACTCATGAATAGTCTATCAAGTGTAACATCTGCACTTAGCAAACTCATTACCTTCAATTTGGTCTGCAGGAGTTCCTTGCTGGTAATTATGTGGGTGACTTCAGTTTCATTAAGCCCATGGGCAATCGCAGAACCACCAAGTGTTGAATATAATGTCACAACTGAAAAAAACAAATCAAGACATTGATATTTTCTACAGGCAAGCGCACGCACGTCTCAAACACAGACATCTTGTAGGCCTTGATCACACATGAGATAATATACAAAGTTTTGTTTCGGCTCAATGTTTTTCAGAACAAAAAAATAGTACAAATGTATTATATAACATGTAGCTGGTGGCCAAAAGTGAGTTCACTGTAGAATGAGTTCCATCCAGAAGATCCTCAATAATGGCCCCCAAAGGTCCAAACCCCATTTGAAGCAGACTTTGGAGTCAAATCCCTTGCTTTTAGGTTTAGTATGAGGCCTTTTTGATAGGTCCCATATGGACAAGTATAGGTTTTGTATAAATGGAGGTTTCTTTTTTAGTTTTTGTAGTATAAAATCTTGGGTTTTCCAGGATAATTTTGTAGTCCCATGCTCAGGATAACCTAGAATTAAGAGCGGTAATACTTACCTTTACCCATTCCCGCCGCTCACACTCCGCTGCTTCCCAGGTCATCTGGCGGTCTCTGACATATTTATGAGTTGACATACTGTGCCTTTCTTTTGGGATTAGTGTTAGGTGAATGTAGCGCTTTGGGCAACTTTGTATATATGATAAAAGTGTTAGTTTAATGAGCTGATATTTATCTGAGAAGAGGAAAATAAAAAAAAATAGAAATCCCAATACATGTACAGTTGTCTAGAAAAGCTCATAATTTTTTATTTCCGATGCGGTCAAATCCATTAGAAAGTGTTCTATTTTAACCTTTTCTTGTAAAACCTTGGGAATGGGGCGTCAGGCCATGGACTGAGCACTGTGCTGGAACATATTTAAGCTAATGCGGACCAGCTGCTTGAATTTCCAAGCATGGAGGAAAAGCTGAAGGCTTTTTATGCGTCCTCTCACCAATTGAATGCAGAATTGTTCTTTCTCCCCCACGGAGAGGAAGACACAAGGGGACAGCAGCTGCACTTCTGCCTGGGAGCTACAGATTGGTGTGGGAGAGAACAAAATAGCAGAAGTACACACAGTCCTTTCCTGGTTTTACATTACCGGAAGTAAGACACCATCTTCCCTCAGCTATAGGTTGTCAATGGAAGAAATGCCCCATCTGGGGCTAGGACGATGGCCGCGGTCTGTATATGTAAGGCTGAATTCACATCTGCATCTAGGAGTAGAAAACCAAGAGTAAAGCCCCACCGACTTGTAATGTGGTTCTTGAGGTTCTGCATTCAGCTCCCTTTCTATTTTCTTCATTAAATCCAACATACATTGCAGGATTTACCAATGTATATGTGAAGAGAACCTACTTAGGACAACTCTGCTGATGGCCAAACAATGGTTCAGCTGATAGCCATCTGGCCCAATCCCTCCATACACAGGTGAGCGCTCCTCCTCTGCCGACTGCTGGTTTGTTCTCTATGTGAGAGCCGCGGTCAGATTCGTTTGATGGCAACTTATCTCACCAAAGATTGGCAGTCAGAAATCAGACATGTCAGATCCTTATCTCCCCCGACATCATATGTTGGGGAGAATCGGGGGCTCTATACACACTACACTCTTGTCCAACCTTACCAATATCAGGGGGTTCGTCTGCACTCTAATTCATATTTTTTCCTTGAGTCGTCTTACTTTTGGCCATTCAACTGCGGCAAAAAACTGGCACAAGTCAATTATTAACTTGGTGCAAATCATTTGTCTTCTAAGCCACATGAGCATTTGTCCCAAAAGTGTGGCAATTGTGGCGCGCAAGGTTATTCTTTTAGATCCTAATGTAATGAAACTTGTCTAAAAAGCTTTGCGGTGGCACAATAGCCAAAGTATAGCAAGAAAAAAAAACAAACACAGGAGCCACCACCTTGGAAAGTGGTCCAAATAATTTCGACAGGGCTTAGGACAATCTCATAGAACAGTTCTGAGCAGCCTGGCATTCAGAAATTATGGCCACAATGGTTTTACTTCATTGATCGCTGTTCAATCCTTACAATCATCACTTGGTAATAGCTAATTGCTAATTGCAATTTTTAAAGGGAATCTGTCACCATGAAAATACCGTCCAATCTGCAGGCACCATGTTATAGAGCCGAAGGAGCAGAGTAGGTTGATATATAGCTTTATGAGAAAAGATTCTGTATAACCTGTACTTTAATTCATTAAACTTCTGCTCTTTTGGGGATTTTGGTCCAGTGGGCGGTCCTATCAGTGACTGATAGCTTCCATTGCATAAGTGTGCATATAGAGGTAGCTGTCAGTCACTGATAGGGCCGCCCTGTGGACCAAAACTCCCAGAAAGAGCAGAGGATTAAATGAATAAAACACATGTTACACTGAATCTTTTCTCACAAAACTACATATCAATCTTCTCAGCTCCTCCTGCTCTATAACATGATACCAGCATTTTGGAGGCCATTTTCATGGTGATAGGTTCCCTTTAAATGTATATGGTTCTTTGGGTGAAAGTTAGTGTGGGTCCCAAACCACAAGGAAATGTATTACCGATGGGCCATGAATTCATATCAGAAGCTGGATGCATTATCAGATGCATTATCTGTCAGTAGAATCAACCCTCCTACGCAATCTATATGGGCATGTAGGTCAAAGGAAGCTGAATAAAATGATTCCTTGATATCCGTGAACCGATGTCTTATTCCCAAGGAATCCACATTTTCAATAATATGTAAACGAACTGTTAAGAACTATGGGCCGGACATAGATCTCCCTAAGAATCTGCCTCCAGAGCTTATTTTAAATTAAAAACAGCATTATCAGAGTGAGACAAGTAGATCAGGAAAACAGACTGTCAGTCATTCCATGTCTCACACTGGTAACTCCTCCTGTCATTTACAATAAGCACTGTAGGCTGGTTTGCTCTGGGATCTATGTCTGGCCCATAGATTTTAACACCTCATTCATATATTAAGAAAACCGTGGATATATCTGGAATAAGACATCGGATCACAGATGGCAATGTATCATTTCATTCAGCTTCCTATGACCTACATGCCCATATAGATGGCTTAGGAGGGTTGGTTCTACTGACAGATGCCCTATGAGGGCACATTATGGAGACTTGTTAGAGTACTTTTTTTTGTTTTTTTGCAGTGGCGTTGTGGTGGCATTTTTTTCCCCTTTAAGTATAAAATAATGAGTCGCCTTAAGAACAGTCAGGTCGCTTCCTTTAACGGCTTCCCGGCTTTTATAACATTGAAGGGGTTAAAAAAAGAAGCTGAAAAAACTGAACAAATGTTACGGCAAGTTGTTTTACATTGCAGTGCTTATGTTCATTCTTCTTTTTAGCATTTCATTAGCGCTTTTTCAGGCACATTACGGACTGTACTCTCTCAAAAAAGACGTAGTGTGCGCACACCCTAAGCTGGATAGTAAATCAGAGCATGAAATGATCGGCCATGGGAAAATGGATGACGGATGACCCCACGGCCTCCTTCTTTCAATGTTCCATGAGGTCTGATTAATAAAAACCTTTCAACGTTGGGAGATGTGCCATCATTTCATCAGAAGACATGAAAAACATAAATTATTTCAAACGTATGAGTGGATGATGCTTCCAGTTTTTGTTTTGTTTTTTTTAGAATTTTGTTTGACCCAAGATGACTGAAGTGGCTGCGACTAGGACGGCTTGTACACCGATCTGAGAACTTGCAAACATGACACGGTGAATGCGAAGGAAGTGTTTTAACAGAGAACCCTGAAGAAGAAGAGCACATACTGAGCAGGTCTTCTATTCTAGGGTATTAGCGTGCATCTAACATTTTCTGTACATGTTCACAGATGCAAACGTATCAGTACAATCCAAACGCATCAATTACTCCTACAGCCATTACAGGATGACTTGTAACACATGGGTCAAAGACGAAGTCACACGTATGGAGCTTTCCCTGCCTCTTCCTTCTAAATGAGTGGGACCAGTGAGTGGCCGGGACGGTTCCCACAAGATGTCTTCACTCACTGCAGTGACCCGTGTTACATAAACAATGAATGGCAGGGAAAGCCTGCATCTATGGCTGAGTGACTGCGCCCTGTGCGTGTCCTGCACCCTTCACACTCCGGACTCCCGCAAGTCTAGATGCAGAGTTCATGGACATACATGGCTTACCCAAAATATATACCATCAGTGTCGGACTGGAGCACCAGAGAATATCATTCTTGGGGCGCACTATATAGTTACATAGAAATACAAGACCACCAATTGTGCGATATTACATAAGGTAGTACACGTCTTAATGATAAAGAAGGGGTTGGCGCCCACATTTTGGTTCAAACTCCATGAAAAATGTCTCCTGGTGTTTATTAACCACTAGGCCAATGTGTTCTAGCACTACTGTAGAGAGGGGATTTTATGACATCTCGTCTATAATCCATGGCGGTAGTAGTAAACGCAGCAATATCTGCACAATGTCTGTGTGGATATTTCCGCTGTTAATTTGCCGTTTGATTTCAGCAGCAAATACATTATGTGAATGCCCCCTCTTCTAGTGGTGAGGGTCCTAGATCACTTATGTATGACATTGGAGTAATATCGAAAGAGTTTCCCTCACATCCCCCCATACACTTTTTACAGAAATCTCTCTGCCACCTATAAGGCAATAATGTTTTATGAAGGGCCTCATTTTGTTAGTAGCAGGGAAAGAAAAGTTTTAGTCAAGGGTGATAAAGGGGGAGAGGGGCTCAATCAGGGTGGTTCAGGGGGAGATGGCGCAGTCAGTCAGAGATGATACAGGGGGAGGTGGCTCAGTCAGTCAGGGACGATTCAGGGGGGTGGCGCAGTCAGGGTGATACAGAGGGAGGTGGCACAGTCAGGGTGATACAGGGGGAGATGGCGCAGTCAGTCAGAGATGATACAGGGGGAGGTGGCTCAGTCAGTCAGGGACGATTCAGGGGGGTGGCGCAGTCAGGGTGATACAGAGGGAGGTGGCACAGTCAGGGTGGTTCAGGGGGGTGGCGCAGTCAGGGTGATACAGAGGGAGGTGACACAGTCAGTCAGAGATGATACAGGGGGAGGTGGCATAGTCAGGCTGATACAGAGGGAGGTGGCACAGTCAGGGTGATACAGGGGGAGATGGCGCAGTCAGTCAGAGATGATACAGGGGGAGGTGACCCAGTCAGTCAGGGACGATACAGGGGGAGGTGGCGCAGTCAGGGTGATACAGAGGGAGGTGGCGCAGTCAATCAGAGACGATACAGGGGGATGGCGCAGTCAGGGTGATACAGGGGGAGGTGGCACAGTCGGTGATACAAGGGGAGGTGGCACAGTCAGGGTGATACAAGAGGAGGGGACACAGTCAGTAAGGGGTGATACCGGGGGAGGGGACACAGTCAGTCAGGGGTGATATCGGGGGAGGTGGTGCAGTCGGAGGTAATATGTGGCAAAGAGGCTCAATCAGGATAATACAGGGGGAGGTGGCGCAGTCAGTGGTGATACACGAGGAGGGGGTGCAGTCAGGGGTAATAGAGGGGGAGAGGGGCTCAGTCAGGGCGAGGGGGATCAGCAGGGGCGATACGGGGAGGGGGTGCAGTCAGGGGTCATATAGCGGGAGGGGGTGCAGTCAGGGGTAATACACGGGCTCAGTCAGGGTGATTCCAGGGTGAGGGGATTCAGCAGGGGTGATACGGGGGTAGAGTGGCTCATTCAGGGTGATTCCGGGATGAGGGGATTCAGCAGGGGGAGAGGGGGTGCAGTCAGGGGTCATATAGTGGGAGAGGGCTTAGTCAGGGGTGATAGTGGGGAGGGGGTGCAGTCAGGGGTCATATAGTGGGAGAGGGCTCACTCAGGGGTGATAGTGGTCACGATTCCCCTGACCGCTGTCACCAATGGGTCAGGATTCACACCGTGACCGTCACCCCTACGTCACGGATTGAGGTGACTTTAGGCCAACAGACGGCTATCACATGTACAGGGGGCTTATCTTAGTTATCCCTCCACTCCACAATGTGATGAAAAACCACACACAAGGCTATTGACCTCTTAGCTTACAGCAGGGGCTTATTCTAGGTATCCCACTGCTTTTCTATATACCACGAACTGCAGGGATTTATGTATATCCCACTTACAGTACCACTTAACACTTGCAGCTCTCTGGCGCTCCCTTGCTCTCAGGTCAGATTAGGTACTGCACCCTGGGTAAGTAGTCGCCAGAAAGGCTGCCTGCTATGTACTGGCTATTGGGCACGCTGCAGCGACGCGATAACTACTCCCACTCAGGCAGGAACAATAATTAGCAACGCCGCAGTCGCTTCAGCATAACCCCAAAAGTCAGCACACTCTCGCTGCCACCAGCTTCGATTAAACGGGTCCGAAGCTAACCCAACACAGTAGCGTATTTCCCTTCAGAAGACAGGGTAAGTTTAGAGCAGGATGAACGAACTAATATTAAATATTATATCCCATAAAAATAATTAGGCAGTGCTTTATCAAAAATAAATAATAATAATAATAATAGTGGGGAGTGGGTGCAGTCAGGGGAGATATAGAGGGAGGGGGTGCAGTCAGTCAGGAGTGAGAGAAGAGATGAGGTAAGGAGGCCCTCATTTATCCCTAAGCAAATTAGCCCCTCCTTCTCTATCACCCCAGTTTAAAGGCCCCCATTTACACTCATTTTTTGGCTGGCAGGGGGGCCTTGTTCAACCTTTGCAGCTGTAGCAGGGAGTCCTCTATCTCCCTCTTCTGTTTACACTGTGGGGGAGGGGAGAGCGCATTACAGATGACAGCAGCTCATTACCTGAGCTGTGCTGTACGGCCAGGGAGAAGAGGACACAAACAAAGCTAACATTGCCCACTGAGTGAAGTATCCACAATCAGTGATGGTTTGGGGAGCCATGTCATCTGCTGGTGTATGTCCACTGTGTTTTATCAAGACCAAACTCTACGCAGCCATCTACCAGGGAATTTTAGAGCACTTCATGCTTCCCTCTGCCGACAAGCTTTTTGGAGATGGAAATTTCATTCTCCAGCAGGACTTGGCACCTATCCTCACTGCCAAATGCACCAATACCCGGTTTAAAAACAACAATATCACTGTGCTTGATTGGCCAGAAAACTCACTTGACCTTAACCCCATAGAGAATCTATGGAGTATTGTCAAGAGGAAGAGGAGAGATGCCAGACCCAACAATGCAGACGAGCTGAAGGCTGCTATCAAAGCAACCTGGGCTTCCATAACACCTCAGCAGTGCCACAGGCCGATCGCCTCCATGCCATGCTGCATTGATGCAGTAATTGATGCAAAAGGAGCCCCGACCAAGTACTGAGTGCATTTACTAAACATACATTTCAGTAAGCCAACATTTCCGATTTTAAAATCATTTTTCAAGCTGGTGTTAAAAGTTTTCTAATTTACGGAGATAATGACTTTTGGGTTTTCATTAGCTGTAAGCCATAATCATCAACATTAACAGAAATAAACACTTAAAATAGATCACTCTGTAATGACTCTATATAATATATGAGTTTCACTTTTTTGTATTGAAGAACTGAAATAAATTAACTTTTTGATGATGTTCTAATTTTGCGAGATGCACCTGTACATTCATGCTACTCTATGGTGCTGACAGATAAAAGAAAAAAAAAACGGATGTGTGAACACAGCCTAAGTTGGGATGTGAAAAAAAAAATGCAGACCTCTGGTCTGTGGTCTAACTTCATTTCGAGGGCCTAGAATGGTGTTTGAATTAAAGGTCTGGGTTTTCTACTATTTTTAGGTCTAGTCTGGGTCTGAATTAATAATGAAGTCTTACTATGGGCCCAATCATTTTGTAGTTATGCCCTCTATGTATATCCTCAGGAACAATTATTTTGATAGTATAGTACGTAGGGCACTTGGCAGAACTTTCAAAACCCATTGCCCTTCCGGTTGGAGACTCAATTAAAAGGTTATCCCCAAGTTACCAACCTACTGCCTATAGCTGGGACCTCAAGCGATCAGGAGATTGGGGCTCTTAAATGAAACCGAGCTGCTCCATTCATGGTCTATAGGACTGCCGGAGCAAGTTGAGAACTGTACTCCATTTTTTCCGTCAGCCTTATTAATAATGAATGGAGCGGAGGCTCATCATCTGCACTTCCTTTCCATGTATAGGAGTGTTCTCAGGGGTTCCAGAGCCTCGAGGTAGAGATCACTGGGGGTTCCACCAGTCAGGGCCCCCGCGGTCAGCAACTGACAGGAGAAATGTATTTTTTGCATTGACAAAGATGGTAGAGGTTCTCAACAATCTGATGACTTCAGCACTGGAAATATGGCTGGAACAGTGCAACACAAGATAAATGCTTTAAAGACTAACAATGGCCGAGAGACCTACTTCTGACTAATTATAGAAGTCTTTCCAGGCCCAGAAAAATCATATGAGAATCCTGTAGAGTTGCCAAAACCCCGGACTAACGTCATGAGGAAAGAAGAGGAAGCAGCTGGAAGAAGCCAGAGCTGCGCTCTGCAGAGCCCTCACTTGTCAGCCCAAGTGCGGAGAAGCTTTCATGCACTCGATGACAGTCCTGCTGGAGTTCATGGAGACTGGGTGATATACACACACACACACACACACACACACACAAACAGCGCGGAGCACTCAGAGCAATGTGAAAAAGTCAGGATCACTGGGGAGAGAGCAGAGCCTCCATGTCCTGCTGCTTGTTCACATGCACCAGGTAATCAATGCTCCACATGTACTGACCGTGGGCTTTATCCACAAGGATTCTTCTGTAAATCATTTCCAAACAGCCGCATTTTCCCTTCATCCGAAAAGCCTCTGACGCCAAGTACAAAAATATGGCGCCCAATGACAGAATATTAGAAGACGTCTTTGTATCATGTATCCAAATCCCAAAAACCTTCATATATAGTAATAACCCATTATACTATAGATTTATTATAATTCCTAATAAAATATATCATAAGATCTCACTAAATCCCCACTGTCCGCTGTTGTATACTGACAATGTAAGGCCAGGCCTCAGAGTTGTGATGGTCCGGTGGAGGTGACACTACATAGGCCACAATGCTTGGAGTGGAGGTGCCTATTTAAGCCCCATAGTCTTCCTAGGCGGTCACTGGGTATTTTTTGGTGGGCCGTCCTGCTGCCTGCCTATACCCTCAGGGCAGTGGTTATAGTGGAATTTCTATAAGGAGAAGCACATGCTGATTTACCTCGCTTCCTATACAGGTTCGTGGGCAGGGTGGGCATAACACTGATGGCATGTAGGCAAAAAAAAAATCCCCCCGATCAGCCGAGATCAAAGTGTTGTCTCCACTCCAGGCATTAGTTGTATTTTCAGCTTTTGCATAAATTATCACTGAAGCCCCTCACAAAAGCAAGGGGCAAAAAACAAACATTTCCTTTATGTACTGTGAGGCAGTGAGGGGGATCATATGTGAGGGTCGATATCCCCCAGGATGCGGACAGAGTCCTATTAGACCCGCTGGACTGCCTTGTGGTCACAGCAGGACGTCTGTGAGTCACAAAGCAAAATAAAAGTAAGCCTGGACCTGGTCAAGCTATTTGGCCAAGGCATTGTTCAGGAAAACCAATTATGGGCTTTTAATTTTTCAAACGGACTACAGGAAGGTAGCGGGGCGGTCCACTTCCTCCAGGCCGGGTCTTGCAAATGGCCTATGGCCACAGATTCCAGTTTAAAAAAAAATTCTGCAGCAAGGGTTTGGGTGCGTCAGTTTGGAGTTTGCAACTTGCAGAGCGGATGGCTCTGCAGAAGCTCAGCCTGTGTCAGTTAACAGAGACAGCAGAGCTAACTCCTGGCACCTCGCAGCGTGATACCGTCGCCCTCGGCAACCAGACTCCCACAGACTGTTTTGTTTCCCGGCTGCGATCCGGAGGATACCGTATGCTGTACACTGTGTGAGTGTGGACATTAAAACACGTTTGCTGTGAACTTTTCCTGTGATCCCTGTCTGTTACTCTGAACCAACCCTGCTGCACTACAGTACCCACTTGGCAATCATATAATTAATTATAACTCTTTCAGAGAGACATGACCACCCTTTCGGTACAGCATTCCAAAATGTGACTGCTGTTACTGTAAAGAACCCTTTCTGCAACATGTAAAGGCAGTCTCCTGATTAGCTGGATGTTATGGCAGCAATGATTATACAGGTTGATGTCTAGTGGCACCATCAATGTGTAGTCAGCATAGCTTTCTATAACTGTAATTATTATGATGATTATCACATGTGGGAAAAGTGCACTACAGGAATAGAACTAACTCAACCATGGAGAAGCCATGTAATGTAAGTGAAAATGGAGCATCAGCAATTTGTGCAATGGGTTCACGCTACTGGAAATGGCCCATAAAGCCTGGACTTAATTTCCCAAAGAAGCCAAAATCAGCTTTTACTGCAACAAGGTGTGTGAGAACCCAGTACTATTGTGCAGTCGGACACAGCGTTCTGCTCCACTACATGCATGGAGCAAATAAAAACTAAATAGAGTTCATAGGGTTAATGCGAGTGCATCACAGGTCAGAATGACGCTTGTCTGATCCACCAGGTATTAGTGATCGTTCACACTGTCTTTTACCGGCGACCAAAACATCCGTTTCAGAAGCAGAAGATGATTCGGGAATCGCCCTTTTTCTCTGGAGTTTTATAATCTTGAAACACTTTTTTTTCAACTTTTTGGTTGCTTCAGGAGCATTTTTCCAACATTTTATACTGTTGACACTGACAAAACACTTAGAAACATGCTTGGTGTCTTTTTAACCTTCCCTTTGACTTCTATTTTATAGTATAGAGCAGCCTCCTAGCGAAGGGCAGCCTAAAGAATGGATGTCTCATGCATCCCATTTATTTTATGGTGTTTCTTAAAGCCTAAAGTGGTTAAAAGACGTCCACATGTCTAAACCTGCGACGAGCAGATCATCTTCAAATAACAATGTAATGGGAACATTGATGGGCGTGATAACGTGTTATCCGAGTGTCTGGGCTGCTCGTATATTATGTTCCAGTCCCTGCGGCTGCATGATTTACATCTGTTAGATGACCTCAATACACCAGGGGATTGTCTGTGTGTTCGGGAATCCCCACATGGGTTGGGACTAACAGCTACAAATCATGGAACCTCTACCATAACATACCAGCACGCCCAGATACTCGGATAACACCCAAACATATTCGGACAAGACGCCATCACTAATCGCAGTGTGAACATACCCTTACAGGGCTCATTCATAGCAAATCTCCCACCATCCATGCTAAAATACAATCAACATTATTTACCAAGTGCCAGTCAGCGCCGCATCCTCGCTGCTCCTCGTTGTCTTTGGTGAAATAGCTGCCGCAGTGCCGTCACACCTACATCCGCTGACCACTGCAGCCAATCATGAAGCTTAATGGTGAAGCAAAGGTAGACGGTTTGAGACGGCTGAACCCGCTGATTAGCTGCAGTGGTAGTAATGTCATGTTCACTGCATGTGGAGCCAATCACTGGGCTCAGTGGTGATGCTACGTGGGACTGATGGCTCGAGACCGTTCGGCCCACTGATTGGCTGCAGCGGTGATGTCACGTTTACTGCATGTGACCAATGGAGCCAATGACTGGGCTCAGCAGTCAGTCGGAGGTAGATGGCATGAGACGGTTGAGCCCAGTGATTGTCTCCAGTGTGACATTGGCGTCACTGCTGCAGCCTGTCGCCAAATACTGACAAGAAGCGGCGGAGGGGCAGCGCTAAAGTGGCAGTCGGTTATGAGCATTGATCGCTATTTTAACCCCAAGCAAGCCTTCGGAGATTGTACTATGAAAGAAAACAACCCCTTTAAAGCGAGTTAAGCAAAAATTGGGGGGGACACAACCTGCAGCCAATAGCAAATAAGAGCAGCAGAGGATTTACAATGTTACTTCATTTTTTTACATTACGCTCAGATTGAGCATTTTATGCATTTTCCCTTAAACATAAGCTATTAAATATACAATGGTTGGCCGGACGGCGGACATGATATGGTAGAAAATCCCAGCTTGCACCATGTTTTATGCAGACAGTTGCTGTGTCAGGGGAAGAAGCCAGGAGTGAGAGAGCGCACGTTTCAAGAGCCTTGTGCCCTGCTCTGCGCGCTCCCCCTCACATCCTGCTGCCGGCCCTTGTCATTGTCCAACATGGTGGGAAAGCTTCAGCCGGGGTGACGAGGGGACTACGGTTATTTACATTATCTGTCACAGGCCGGAGGGGGATGGGATATTCCGGGGTCCTACAGTCATTATTAGGACAGTGGAAGCAGACGGTGGGGAACTGCACAATATCCGATAAGGGGGAAAGTGATGGAAAACCATCGCATCCACGTGTCAGCGTGCAAATGTCTGCTTACTGTATGTGACGGACGCTGAGGGAAAGCACCGGATCGCACGGATTCGGGTAAAAATCACTAGGAATGAGAGCACAATGGTGATAAGCAGAAGACGTTTCGGAAAACATCTTACCCAACTGCAGAGATTAAAGTCATCAAGTTGATTTGTGGAAACTCATAAAAGCTTGGAAAGTACACGATCCAGGCCAGCGGCGTTCTGTCAATGATGGCGTCACATAGAGGGGTGATGTGACATGGAAAAAGAGGATTTCTTATCTTCATACTGTCCCAACATTATCAAAGAGAAGAGGCGTGAAAAGAACATACTGTGTCAGAAGAAGGACAGAGCCCGGATATCTGAGGTGTACCGAGCACCCTGCCACATGTCTGTAGAGGGTCCCGGCCTGCGGACCCCGAGGCGTCAATCTTCAGTCCAGAATATATCAGGGCCCAGAGATCAGTGACATATCCGTCTATGTCAGCTGCTGAATGACTGACGAAGGCTACACGTCCATTAGTGAGCACTAACAGTAGGTGGCTATGGAGGCTGTGTTGTTTGAGCCATATGTGGACATAAATAGTTCCCCCGAGCAGATCACAAACCAGGGTGACGGCTCGTAGGATGGAGCAATAATGCGGGAAGCGGTCAGGAGACTGAGCAACGCGTCATCATTAAAAAGGCCAGTGTCAGGCTGCTCAACTGCAGGCGGCAGAGGCCACGGAGAATGGTGGAACGATTACAACATGGCTTCTAGGCTTTACACAGACCGTGGAATGGACCACAACTTTTGGTTTATTAATGCCATTTTTGCACAACTCTGACAAAATGCGCTGAGATGTAGGGTGACAAGTGCGTGGCAACCCCTGCTCATCAAATTCATGCTGATGCCATAAATGTTACTCCAATCCCTGACTGGAGTAAGATTTGTGGACACTTCACACCACGACTGTTTTATTAAGAGTGTGTGCCAATTAATGAATCAGGAGTCTTGCACGCCACTCTGTCCTCCCATCAAGGCTAGCTCGATATACCGGGGCCAATATTTACCAACAAGAAGATCACAAATGATCCCCTTTAAAATCCACATTAAAACCAGTTTTAAGTACTCTTTCAATAGTCTTTGATGTAGATTTTGGGGGAGATCTGCTTCAAAATCTATGACAAAACTCAGCGCCAACATACCCAAGGCCACTTCTTTCTAAGAAATCCATATATAGGTGCGTAACAAAAGAAAAAAAGTTTTTGGACGCGATTTTAGAGCAGGAGTCATATTTTCTCCTTCAATATATTCAGCTGTAAAATTTGGAGCTTTTTTTTTTCTATTGGAAATTCCTCAAGAATGGCACTTCTTCTACAAAAAAAATAGCATTGGGCAGACTTAAGACGTCTTTTCCCTTTAAATGCGTTTCCTGTGGAATTCAAACAATATTTGCAGCATTTTTTATGTGGATTTTGGCGAAGAATCTCCACTTGTCGCATAAACTGTGTGAGCGTTCCCAAAATCTGCTCCAATACAGCATTAAAAAAAAACTCTTCCAAAACAGTTTCTGGTCTGAAAACCTCATCAAAAACCATAAGGATTCTACACGAGGATTTTCCCGACAAAACCAGGTCAGATCTGACCGCCTCGCTTACGCTGGATGTGTATAACTAGATGGCTCTCACTGGGAATATGCTTTCATCTGGCGACTGACATCACAACGATAATAGCGGTAATTTAGCAAAATTGGTGCAAAAGGGAAAATGGAGCAGCCCTTAATCATTAACATTTTTTTTTTTAAAGTTTAATAAAAATAAAATGTAAATGGGTTTTCCAGTGGCTGCTGCTCAGGACATACACTGCCACACACTCTCATGGGTAAGATCAGTGCCCCTCTTTAACCTCTCTTTTCTGGCTAAGAACACATTTTGTGCCATCTACCCTCACCTACTGTATCCTCACCCATCCCTTGTAGATTGTGAGCCCTCGCGGGCAGGGTCCTCTCTCCTCCTGTACCAGTTGTGTCTTGTATTGTTCAAGATTATTGTACTTGTTTTTATGTACACCCCTCCTTACATGTAAAGCGCCATGGAAAAAATGGCGCCATCTATATATATAATTGTCTAAGAGTTTTTCCGTCTGTCTGTCTGTCCTGGAAATCCCGCCTCTCTGATTGGTCGAGGCCACCAGGCCTCGACCAATCAGCGACAGGCACAGCATCGACGTAGAAATCCCGCGTCTCTGATTGGTCGAGGCCGCCAGGCCTCGACCAATCAGCGACGATGATGTCATAAAGGACGTAGAAATCCCACGTTTCTGATTCAGCGACGGGCACAGTATCGACGTAGATGTCATAATGGTTGCCATGGCGACGATGATGTCATAAAGGTTGCCTCGACCAATCAGCGACGGGCACAGTCTGGCGCGAATTCTGGAATCATCATTGTCCATATACTACGGGGACATGCATATTCTAGAATACCCGATGCGTTAGAATTGGGCCACAATCTAGTAATAATAATCTACTATATAAAGCTGAATGTGTGTATGTGTGTGTGTGTGTGTGTATGTGTGTGTGTGTGTGTGTATGTCCGGGATTGGCATCTGCACAGTCGCAGCTACAGCCACAAAATTTTGCACAGTCACACGTCTGGACCCCGAGAGCGTCATAGGCTATGTTGTGAGGCGAAATTTTAACCCCGCGCGTTCCAATTCACCAAACAATTTTGCCCCTATCTACATAATGGGGAAAAAAGTGAAAGGAAAAGTGTTGGAGGCGTCGCAGCTACAGAAACAAAATTTTGCACAGTCACACGTCTGGACCCTGAGAGCGTCATAGGCTACGTTGTGAGGTGAAATTTTAACCCCGCGCGTTCCAATTCACCAAACAATTTTGCCCCTATCTACATAATGGGGAAAAGTGAAAGGAAAAGTGTTGGAGGCAAATTGACAGCTGCCAGATGTGAACAAGGGGGACTTAAAGAATGAGAGCGATGGCGCCAAAGAGTATATACCGTACAGTTGCTAAGGTGGGGCCCCGACATGAGATACTCACCACACATGGGGATATGAACACACACACAAAATGCGCCACACACTACCACGTGCTTGAACACATATACCACCCTCAGCACACATTTCACCACACATACACCAACCTTGCCACATAAAAGTCGAAACACAAAAGTTGCCGCTCAAAACTCGCCACGCGCAAAACTCGCCATATGCAAAAACTAGGCTCACGCAAAACTCGCCACAAGTGCAAAACTCACCTCATGGAAAACTCGCCACACGCAAAACTTGCACACGCGGAAAAATTGACACATGCACAAAATTTGCAACACATGCAAAAGTTGCTTCACACAAAACTTGCACATACTCAAAAGGCACCAGACATAAAACTCACCACGCGCAAAACTCGCCATGCGCAAAACTTGCTGCACACAACTTGCTACACTAACCTGTCACATGCAACTCGACACACAAAAAGTTGCTACACGCATGTTGCCACACAAAACTCATCTCACAAAAGTCGCTACATGCATGTCGCCACACACAACTCAACACACACAACTTGACAAACGAAACTCGCCCTAAAACACACACAAGTCTGGTATTAGCCTTCAAAAATAAAAATCTGATTAATAAGCAGACAAACTACAAGAGCAACAAATGTACCATATAGGAAATACGGCAGCTGTCGGTCACATGACCTGTCTATTATGTGTATGTGTGAGCTAATATATACTGCCAGGAGGGGGAGGGCTTCCTGTTGGCTGGGGATCAGGCTGCCAATTGATCTTACAAATACTGAGGTAAAAATACTGAGCAAATAACGTGTGAACGAGGTCTAATACAGGAGATCACACAGGTATATACTATATACAAGGGAGATGACACACAGATATATACTATATACAGGAGAGATGACACACAGGTATATACTATATAGAGGAGGAGATGACATACAGGTACATACTATATACAGGAGGAGATGACATACAGGTATATACTATATACAGGAGGAGGTGACACACAGGTATATACTATATACAGGAGCAGATTACCTACAGGTATATACTATATACAGGAGGAGATGACATACAGGTATATGCTATATATAGAAGATGACATACAGGTATATACTATATACAGGAGGAGATGACACACAGATATATACTATATACAGGGGAGATGACACACAGGTATATACTATATACAGGAGGAGATGACATACAGGTATATACTATATATAGAAGGAGATGACATACAGGTATATACTATATATAGGAGGAGATGACATACAGGTATATACTATATATAGGAGGAGATGACATACAGGTATATACTATATATAGGAGGAGATGACATACAGGTATATACTATATACAGGGGAGATGACACACAGCAGGTATATACTATATACAGGGGAGATAACATACAGGTATATACTATATATAGGAGATGACATACAGGTGTATACTATATATAAGGGAGATGACAAACATGTATATACTGAGGTGAAAATGAGAGGTGTGAGGTGAAAATGAAAAGGTGTGAGTGCAAAATGAGAGGAGTGAGGGAAAATAGTGTAGTGATTGGAAAATGACAGATGTGAGGTCGAAATGACAAGTGTTAGGGGGGAATGAGAGGAGTGAGGGGGAAAATGAGAGATGTGATTGGGAAAATGAAAGATGTGATTGGGAAAATGAGAGGCGTGATGGGAAAATAAGAGAAGTGAGGTGCTATAACTAACCACAGATATTTACTATGCCCAGGCAACGCCGGGCTCTTCAGCTAGTCTACTATATAAAGCTTTGTGAGCCTTCGCGGGCAGGGTCCTCATTCCTCCTGTACCAGTTATGACTTGTATTGTTTAAGATTATTGTACTTGTTTTCATTATGTATACCCCTCCTCACATGTCAAGCGCCATGGAACAAATGGCGCTATAACAATAAATAATAATAATAATAAAGCTGAATGTGTGTATGTGTGTGTGTATGTCCGGGATTGGCATCTGCACCGTCGCAGCTACAGCCACAAAATTTTGCACAGTCACACGTCTGGACCCTGAGAGCGTCATAGGCTATGTTGTGAGGTGAAATTTTAACCCCGCGCTTTCCAATTCACCAAACAATTTTGCCCCTATCTACATAATGGGGAAAAAGGTGAAAGGAAAAGTGTTGGAGGAGTCGCAGCTACAGCCACAAAATTTTGCACAGTCACACGTCTGGACCCTGAGAGCGTCATAGGCTATGTTGTGAGGTGAAATTTTAACCCCGCGCTTTCCAATTCACCAAACAATTTTGCCCCTATCTACATAATGGGGAAAAAGGTGAAAGGAAAAGTGTTGGAGGCGTCGAAGCTACAGCCACAAAATTTTGCACAGTCACACGTCTGGACCCCGAGAGCGTCATAGGCTACGTTGTGAGGTGAAATTTTAACCCCGCGCTTTCCAATTCACCAAACAATTTTGCCCCTATCTACATAATGGGGAAAAAGTGAAATGAAAAGTGTTGGAGGCGTCGCAGCTACAGCCACAAAATTTTGCACAGTCACACGTCTGGACCCTGAGAGCGTCATAGGCTACGTTGTGAGGTGAAATTTTAACCCCGCGCGTTCCAATTCACCAAACAATTTTGCCCCTATCTACATAATGAGTAAAAAAGTGAAAGGAAAAGTGTTGGAGGCGTCGCAGCTACAGCAACAAAATTTTGCACAGTCACACGTCTGGACCCTGAGAGCGTCATAGGCTACGTTGTGAGGTGAAATTTTAAACCCGCGCTTTCCAATTCACCAAACTATTTTTCCCCTATCTACATAATGGGGAAAAGTGAAAGGAAAAGTGTTGGAGGCAAATTGACAGCTGCCAGATGTGAACAAGGGGGACTTAAAGAATGAGAGCGATGGCGCCAAAGAGTATATACCGATCAGTTGCTAAGGTGGGGCCCCGACATGAGATACTCACCACACATGGGGATATGAACACACACACAAAATGCGCCACACACTACCACGTGCTTGAACACATATACCACCCTCAGCACACATTTCACCACACATACACCAACCTCGCCACAAACGTCGAAACACAAAAGTCGCCGCTCAAAACTCACCACGCGCAAAACTCGCCACATGCAAAAACTAGGCTCACGCAAAACTCGCCACAAGTGCAAAACTCACCTCATGGAAAACTCGCCACACGCAAAACTTGCACACGCGGAAAAATTGCCACATGCACAAAATTTGCAACACATGCAAAAGTTGCCTCACACAAAACTTGCACATACTCAAAAGGCACCAGACATAAAACTCACCACGTGCAAAACTCGCCATGCGCAAAACTTGCTGCACACAACTTGCTACACTAACCTGTCACATGCAACTCGACACACAAAAAGTTGCTACACGCATGTTGCCACACAAAACTCATCTCACAAAAGTCGCTAAATGCATGTCGCCACACACAACTTGACAGACGAAACTCGCCCTAAAACACACACAAGTCTGGTATTAGCCTTCAAAAATAAAAATCTGATTAATAAGCAGACAAACTACAAGAGCAACAAATGTACCATATAGGAAATACGGCAGCTGTCAGTCACATGACCTGTCTATTATGTGTATGTGTGAGCTAATATATACTGCCAGGGGGAGGGCTTCCTGTTGGCTGGGGATTTATCAGGCTGACAATTTATCTTACAAATACTGAGGTAAAAATACTGACCAAATAACGTGTTAACGAGGTCTAATACAGGAGATCACACAGCTATATACTATATACAGGGGAGATGACACACAGATATATACTATATACAGGAGAGATGACACACAGGTATATACTATATAGAGGAGGAGATGACATACAGGTACATACTATATACAGGAGATGACACACAGGTATATACTATATACAGGAGCAGATTACCTACAGGTATATACTATATATAGGAGGAGGAGATGACATACAGGTATATGCTATATATAGAAGATGACATACAGGTATATACTATATACAGGAGGAGATGACACACAGATATATACTATATACAGGGGAGATGACACACAGGTATATACTATATACAGGAGGAGATGACATACAGGTATATACTATATATAGAAGGAGATGACATACAGGTATATACTATATATAGGAGGAGAGGACATACAGGTATATACTATATATAGGAGGAGATGACATACAGGTATTTACTATATATAGGAGGAGATGACATACAGGTATATACTATATACAGGGGAGATGACACACAGCAGGTATATACTATATACAGGGGAGATGACATACAGGTATATACTATATACAGGAGATGACATACAGGTGTATACTATATATAAGGGAGATGACAAACATGTATATACTGAGGTGAAAATGAGAGGTGTCAGGTGAAAATGAAAAGGTGTGAGTGCAAAATGAGAGGAGTGAGGGAAAATAGTGTAGTGATCGGAAAATGACAGATGTGAGGTCGAAATGACAAGTGTTAGGCGGGAATGAGGAGTGAGGGAGAAAATGAGAGGTGTGAGGGAGAAAATGAGAGATGTGAGGGGGAAAATTAAAGATGTGATTGGGAAAATGAGAGGAGTGATGGGAAAATAAGAGAAGTGACGTGCTATAACTAACCACAGATATTTACTATGCCCAGGCAACGCCGGGCTCTTCAGCTAGTCTACTATATAAAGCTGAATGTGTGTGTGTGTGTGTGTGTGTGTGTGTGTGTGTGTGTGTGTGTGTGTGTGTGTGTATGTGTGTATGTATGTATGTATGTATGTATGTATGTATGTATGTATGTATGTCCGGGATTGACATCTGCACCGTCGCAGCTACAGCCACAAAATGTTGCACAGTCACACGTCTGGACCCCGAGAGCGTCATAGGCTATGTTGTGAGGCGAAATTTTAACCCCGCGCGTTCCAATTCACCAAACAATTTTGCCCCTATCTACATAATGGGGAAAAAAGTGAAAGGAAAAGTGTTGGAGGCGTCGTAGCTACAGCCACAAAATTTTGCACAGTCACACGTCTGGACCCTGAGAGCGTCATAGGCTATGTTGTGAGGTGAAATTTTAACCCCGCGCTTTCCAATTCACCAAACAATTTTGCCCCTATCTACATAATGGGGAAAAAGTGAAAGGAAAAGTGTTGGAGGCGTCGCAGCTACAGCCACAAAATTTTGCACAGTCACACGTCTGGACCCCGAGAGCATCATAGGCTATGTTGTGAGGTGAAATTTTAACCCCACGCTTTCCAATTCACCAAATAATTTTGCCCCTATCTACATAATGGGGAAAAAGTGAAAGGAAAAGTGTTGGAGGCGTCGCAGCCACAGCCACAAAATTTTGCACAGTCACACGCCTGGTTCCTGAGAGCATCATAGGCTATGTTGTGAGGCGAAATTTTAACCCCGCGCTTTCCAATTCACCAAACAATTTTGCCCCTATCTACATAATGGGGAAAAAGTGAAAGGAAAAGTGTTGGAGGCAAATTGACAGCTGCCAGATGTGAACAAGGGGGACTTAAAGAGTGAGAGCGATGGCGCCAAAGAGTATATACCGTACAGTTGCTAAGGTGGGGCCCCGACATGGGATACTCACCACACACAGGGATATGGACACACACAAAATGCGCCACACACTACCACGTGCTTGAACACATATACCACCCTCAGCACACATTTCACCACACATACACCAACCTCGCCACATAAAAGTCGAAACACAAAAGTCGCCGCTCAAAACTCGCCACGCGCAAAACTCGCCACATGCAAAAACTAGGCTCACGCAAAACTCGCCACAAGTGCAAAACTCACCTCATGGAAAACTCACCACACGCAAAACTTGCACACGCGGAAAAATTGCCACATATGCAAAAGTTGCCTCACACACAACTTGCACATACTCAAAAGGCACCACACATAAAACTCGCCATGCGCAAAACTTGCTGCACACAACTTGCTACACTAACCTGTCACATGCAACTCGACACACAAAAAGTTGCTACATGCTAGGGCAGCACGGTGGCACAGTGGTTAGCACTACAGCCTTGCAGCGCTGGGGTCCTGGGTTCTAATCCCACCCAGGACAACATCTGCAAAGAGTTTGTATGTTCTCTCCGTGTTTGCGTGGGTTTCCTCCGGGCACTCCGGTTTCCTCCCACATTCCAAAGACATACTGATAGGAATTCTAGATTGTGAGCCCAATCGGGGACAGTGATGATAATGTGTGCAAACTGTAAAGCGCTGCGGAATATGTTAGCGCTATATAAAAATAAAGATTAATAAAGATTATTACATGCATGTTGCCACACAAAACTCATCTCACAAAAGTCGCTACATGCATGTCGTCACACGCAACTCAACACACACAACTTGACAAACGAAACTCGCCCTAAAACACACACAAGTCTGGTATTATCCTTCAAAAATAAAAATTAGATTAATAAGCAGACAAACTACAAGACCAACAAATGTACCATATAGGAAATACGGCAGCTGTCAGTCACATGACCTGTCTATTATGTGTATGTGTGAGCTAATATATACTGCCAGGGGGGAGGGCATCCAGTTGGCTGGGGATTTAAGCTGCCAATTTAGCTTACAAATACTGAGGTAAAAATACTGAGCAAATAATGTGTGAACGAGGTCTAATACAGGAGGAGATGACACACAGGTATATACTATATACAGGGGAGATGACACACAGATATATACTATATACAGGAGAGATGACACACAGGTATATACTATATAGAGGAGATGACATACAGGTACATACTATATACAGGAGGAGATGACACACAGGTATATGCTATATATAGAAGATGACATACAGGTATATACTATATACAGGAGGAGATGACACACAGATATATACTATATACAGGGGAGATGACACACAGGTATATACTATATACAGGAGGAGATGACATACAGGTATATACTATATATAGAAGATGACATACAGGTATATACTATATACAGGAGGAGATGACACACAGATATATACTATATACAGGGGAGATGACACACAGGTATATACTATATACAGGAGGAGATGACATACAGGTATATACTATATATAGAAGGAGATGACATACAGGTATATACTATATATAGGAGGAGATGACATACAGGTATATACTATATACAGGGGAGATGACACACAGCAGGTATATTATATATACAGGGGAGATGACATACAGGTATATACTATATACAGGAGATGACATACAGGTGTATACTATATATAAGGGAGATGACAAACATGTATATGCTGAGGTGAAAATGACAGATGTGGGGTCGAAAGAGGAGTGAGGGAAAATAGTGGAGTGATCGGAAAATGACAGATGTGAGGTCGAAATGACAAGTGTTAGGGGGGAATGAGAGGAGTGAGGGAGAAAATGAGAGGTGTAAGGGAGAAAATGAGAGATATGAGGGGGAAAATGAAAGATGTGATTGGGAAAATGAGAGGCGTGATGGGAAAATAAGAGAAGTGAGGTGCTATAACTAACCACAGATATTTACTATGCCCAGGCAACGCCGGGCTCCTCAGCTAGTAATAATATAAAGTTATACCTGCCTGGAGGATTTAACATTTAGAATCTCTGCGTTTCTTCTTTTTTGCACTTTTTTGGATTAATTTGCACATGACTAGATCTGCAGAGTAAACTTATATGGATATAGTGGTCAAATCCTTGTGGTTACTGTAGTGTTCCTTGTCCTTCGCACATGAGCTCTGGACGTACCTTGTCATTTATGTAATAGGTGTTTATAAGTGTGTTAATAAACTGTATTACTTTTTCTAATATAAAGAATTTGTGGATGGACTTTTATGCTCCATGAATGGTTGTAGGATCGATGGGTTTTCCACTTGCAGATCTTATCTATTGGATTGCTTCATTTACAGAAAAAATTACGGGAAATTCCTCCGTTGTGATGTATGAGGACAATACTAGAACGTTACATGATGCAAGATTATAACATAAACCAGACGTAATAATGGCAGAGGACAACAAATCCCAGCACAGAAGAGGCCATTACTCAGGCTACAGGACAAGGATTACATTCCCAGACGAGCAGTCAATTCCCCCCAGACTGTGGAGTATTACTCACGTGGGAAATTGGACATGAAGCATGCCTGCGCCGAGATTATCCACTCCGCTCGGGTCTCGCAAAATATGGCGATATTCGACCTGGGTTTCTGGCCAAGTGTAGAAAGTCCACGGCCGAAGTTAGAAGCTGCCGAATAGGTCTCTTCATACGAGATCCAGTTGTACTGGCCGAGGATTACCTGAGAATGACAGAAAGGCACAGAGCACGGGGGCATTAGTGGGGGCGCCATGCTGACTGCACACCTGCTATACGGACTAAAGCAGAGGGTCTCCTGCAAAACACACGAGTGAGGAGGCTGCACCTACAGCTGACAGTCTACAGGCCCCAGACACATTGGATAGGTCGCCCGCCATCTCCACAATGGTGGCGGCATCTGGAGAACAAAAGGATCGGCCCTTGGAAATCCAACATGCCGGATCCTTCTCTCCCCTGATATCATCGGTTGGGGGAAGAGTTGGTAGACCCACATACAGATTAGGCTGTCTGTTAATGCCGCCCATGTTGTAGGGTTCGGACGACTTTGGTCTAGTGTGTACGGGGGGCCTTCATGCACACATCGCACAGCTGCCGGTTATATGGACCCATACACAGACTTCTATGGGGCCCTTGTGCTTTATGCACACGGATGACACACGGATGGTAAAACGGACACACTGATGGTAAAAATGGACACTGATGGTAAAAATGGACACACTGATGGTAAAAATGGACACACTGATGGTAAAATGGACACACTGATGGTAAAAATGGACACACTGATGGTAAAACGGACACACTGATGGTAAAACGGACACACTGATGGTAAAAACGGACACACTGATGGTAAAAATGGACACACTGATGGTAAAAACCGAAACACGGATGACACTGATGCACAACAGTGATGACACTGGTAGCGGTTTTCCACGTAGGCGTTTTATACGGACATGTGAAGGATTCCTCACAGAAAGACACCAATAATGGAAAACGAGTTGCAGCAGGCCCCGGGTTAGCGCTGATTGGTGGCGACACTGCTCGCTATCTAACCTCTCCACAGGACTTTCCATGTGCACGATGGCGATCTGTGACGTTCGTGGTGGAAGTAACCGGCACGTGCGCACAATTCCTCATCGGTGATTATTTAGTGAACACGGCTGTCACTCTGCGCCCCAGTGACCGGAGCAGGGGGTGAGCTCAGTCTCCAGCGTGCGCTCTGTTCCCTGAGGAGTTGTCCCGCTGCACGTCAGCACCGGTCACATGTCGGGCAGCCAAAAAGCTGTAATGCAAACTGTATGAAAGTGCTCTGCAGGCTCTGGATTCCAAGAACTACAACTCCCAGCATTTAGCAGATCCCTTACACTGCATATAAAGCCAAGTGAGCAACAATCGCAGTAATTGTGTTACTGGCAGCATCATCCAGAGCTACGAAGCTTCCCAGCCTGCCATGAGCACAACGCTCCTCTTCTTCATCAATGTATATGATGTAGCTCCTGTAATCTGCAGGTAGGAATGACCGTGCTGACTGGGGAGCGGGAGCCACTAATACCAACTACTGTTTGCTGCTTCTTGGCTTAAAAAGCTCTAAATTCATGAGATTATGTGGACTGCTGTGTATCTGTGATAACAACCTATACACACTGCCACCTGCTGGCCACACATGGCATGGCTCGCCTATCATTTGTTTTGTGTGCCTCTTACTTCTACATTTAGTGATGGTTTAGTGTGACAGTCAGATAAGTGTTCATAGTGATTTAAATTGGCGTAGTACAGCTCAGAGGGTCCCTTCATTTATAATACCCACATACTAATGTCAGGCTAGAACTGGTCCACTGGAGGATCGGGAATCACCTGGTGGGCCGCTAAGCACAAGCATCACAGAGCTCGGCGTAGAGGATGGCTGCCAGTTCCAGGACTATTTTCAGCTCTATACTTTGACACACATCTAGCTGGAAAGTCCTGCGGAGCAGAAAGCCCCTAGCTCCCCGCTCCGCACCACCAGCCGCTGCCATCTGCGTCCCATTGCATCATCCGCACCACAAGGGGGAAGAAGCTGCTTGTCTTGGGAGAGGGGACACAAGTGACAGAAATCATTTTTGTTTTGTTTTTTTCCTGTGCTTTTTAAAAAAAATTATGAGGAGAGAGTGTGAGGAGACATTATTACTGTATGGGGCGAAATGTCCCTCCTTGTGGACCTAAACATTATTAATAATTTATTCATGGGGCCATAATTTAAGACGTTCCAACTGTAACAACACATAACAAGTGAATTATTTTACTGTATGAGGGCAGAAAATGTGTACGTTACATGTCTATGGGCGTCATTGGTGAGGGGACATTACTACTGTACTGCTGTTTAAAAGGCGACCTATATATTAATACCATATGGGGCCACAGGAGGGCACATAATGTGAGGGGGTCACATTAATGCTGTAATATATATTATTTTTGAGGACACAGTTACTGTGCCGGGCACCAGGGTGGCACCTTGGCACTTCTTCATTTGGCGCAGTGCAGAAGACAGAGAAAGTGGGGAATGTGGTGCAGGGACTTGACCATGTCACTCGAGCACCCGCGATACTCAGCACATACCTAGGCACCCTAGGCAAACTCGAGTAACGAGCACTTGCGCACATAATTAATAGCGACCTGAGCCGGATGAAGAAGAAAAGAGAAGATGAAAAACTTTAACTAGAGGTGTGATTTGTGGTCATTTGTATTACCTGTACATTTACACTATCTGCATAGTTACTGTGTATAATTCTGGTGAGAATGCAGGAGTATTGTGTATTATACAGCCACTATGTGGTGGTAATATGTGGTCTGGTCACGCTGTTGTGGTATTTGTCCCTTGTATGTGGAATTATTCGGTCACTATGTGGTGGTAATATGTGGTCTGGTCACACTGTAGTGGTATTTGTCCCCTGTATCTGGTATTATTCGGTCACTATGTGATGGTAATGTGTGGTCTGGTCAATGTGTGGTAGTATCTGTCCCCTGTATGAGGTATTATTCGGTCACTATGTGGAGATAATATGTGGTCTGGTCATGGTGCGGAGGTATTTGTCCCCTGTATGTGGTAGTATTCGGTCACTATGTGGTTGTAATGTCTGGTCTGGTCATGGTGTGGAGGTATTTATCTCTTGTATACGGTATTATTAGTATTTTGTACTAACAAACAACAAAATATTAGAGACAATGAAACTCGAATAGGATACCAGAAAAAGTACCCAAAATTAAAACAGAAATCTTTATGGTTTTTATCATTAAAACCAATTAAACTAAAAGCCCCATAATAACTAAAGCAATATATAAATCACATAAATATAAAGTAATGGCTGTCCAAAACAATCTTAATACAGATAAATGTGATCCAATTCTTAGTATAGCATCAGTATATAACGACACAGGTGTATGTGGTTGTAGAGAGAGAAAGAAAATATTTCTATTCAGGCCCTGTAAAAGCCCTCATCTCATCCTCCTGCTTGACCACACGGGTCTGCACCCTAAAGTATCGATGTGACACCCCTAAGTATAGCACTAATATACAATAAGATATATATGAAAATTAATCACCCAATAGTTAAACTTGGCTCAGTGTAGAAATCCCCTTTCATGGTTTAAGGTTAAAGAATAGGTGCCCAATCACCTTGACGCATTTCCCCGTTACTTGACAGGGGTTCATCAAGAGACTTATGTCCCTTCTTTGGCAATATTGCCCACAATATGGGAACAGGGAAGGTATTTTAGCAAGACCACCCCTATTTATGTGGCAGCACGGTGGCTCAGTGGTTAGCACTGCAGCCTTGCAGCGCTGGGGTCCTGGGTTCTAATCCCACTTTGGACAACATCTGCAAGGAGTTTGTCTGTTCTCCCCGTGTTTGCGTGGGTTTCCTCCGGGTTCTCCGGTTTCCTCCCACATTCCAAAGACATACTGATAGGGAATGCAGATTGTGAGCCCCATCGGGGACAGTGATGATAATGTCTGTAAAGCGCTGCAGAATATGCTAGCGCTATATAAAAATAAAGATTATTATTATCATCATCATTTCGGGGAAGCACATGGAATACAACAAGTAATGAAGCCATGTGTTAGTGGACCACATGAGGCACCCACCCCGGGGTGGTCTTACTTCCGGCCACGTCCTTCATTATCCCCATTAGATTACAGACCACCCTTCTCAGCTTGTGATACAATGACCCTCCTCCTGCGTAAGTAGTCCCACTGCGACCGAAACTAAATCAGCGCAAACGCATCCTATATAGCCTGTTGTGTTGGAGCAGCCGCCATCAGACTTCCCTGAAGAGAGATCCCGAGAGGACAATATCTGAGATTGAGGTGGAACTGTTCCTCAAAGGGATTCTTTCATAGAAAAGGATTGAATACAGTGGATATCCCCTCATTGCGTTTTTGATGCGTTTTTTCCTAAGGCAAAACCTGTTCTCTTAGCATTAAGAAATTTGCCTCAAAAAAGCAGCTTTTACTTACCGGTAATTTTTGCTGTGTTTTTGTCAGGGTTTGTTTGACTATTGTGCATGCTGATAAGTTTGGAGTAGAAAACAATCTGCTTCTACTTCATCAGGTTTTGGTACAAAAAAAACACAGCAAAAACTGATACCTGCATTTTTATCAGCGTTTGTGCCCCATTTATTGCTTTCAATGGGTGAATCCCCCCCCCAAAAAAAAAAAGGGTGAAAAATCACTGAAAGAAAAAGCGACATGCTGCAATTGGCCAAAACCAAGGTATTGCACAAAATACTGAGGCCAAAAGGTGTGTACAAGAAATTTCTGAAAATAATCTGCAGCATGTCAATTCCTTGTTTTTGCCCTCAACGAGGCCTATAACAATGCATAAAAGGTTGTAATGATAAAAACAATAAAGATTTATATTTTAATATTGGGTACTTTTCCGGCATCAATTATCATTTTGGTCTTGGTACGGTGAATTTCGGCCATCAGCAGGAAGGTAATTACGGTACATTCATACAATGTGTGGTGGTAATATAAGGTTTATGGTGTGGCGGGATGTATATCTGATTATAGATGAAATCCGCGGACGTTTACCTGCTTCCTGTCCTGTGAGATATGATTACCAGTGGCACAGTTATGGCGTGCACACAGTAGATGTGCAGGAGTCTCCTGTATTGTACAGTTAACCCTTCACTGACTGGGCTATCGGCTCACATGTATCTGCATGTAGCTGTAGTGTGACCCCTAGAGTCATTTCTACTGCTGGCCCCCAGACACCCCCGCCCAACAACACAAGAGTCCACAATCTCAGCTCCCCACAAGACAGTATTATCTTATAGCAGATTTTATGGCTTATTTAACCCCTTTCTGACATGGGACGTACTATCCCGTCGAGGTGGGGTGGGCCCCTATGACCATGGACGGGATAGTACGTCCAGCGCGATCGGCGGCACTCACGGGGGGAGCGCCGCCGATCGCAGCCGGGTGTCAGCTGTTTATCGCAGCTGACATCCGGCACTATGTGCCAGGAGCGGTCACGGACCGCCCCCGGCACATTAACCCCTGGCACACCGCGATCAAAGATGATCGCGATGTGCCGGCGGTGCAGGGAAGCACCGCGCAGGGAGGGGGCTCCCTGCGGGCTTCCCTGAGCCCCCCGCAGCAACGCGATGTGATCGCGTTGCTGCGAGGGTCTCACCTCCCTCCCTGCTTCCTCCAGCCCCGGATCCAAGATGGCTGCGGATCCGGGTCCTGCAGGGAGGGAGGTGGCTTCACAGAGCCTGCTCAGAGCAGGCACTGTGAAGCAGCCTGCACTTCTCTCAGATCGGTGATCTGACAGAGTGCTGTGCAAACTGTCAGATCACCGATCTGTGATGTCCCCCCCTGGGACAAAGTAAAAAAGTTAAAAAAAAAAATTTCAAATGTGTAAAAAAAATTAAAAAAAATATTCCAAAATAATGAAAGTCTTAGTTACTCACCGGTTAACGGTGTTTTTCGGAGTCCATGACAGCACTACGGAGAGAGGGGATCCGCCCTTCAGGAACAGGAAACCTACAGATACATAAGGGCGGCACCTCTCCCCACGCATCAGTTGGTTTACAGAGCATAAGAGGACCACCAAGGTTAATAGCATACACAATAAACAATAATACAATATTAACTATTCACTACCCGTGAATTATATATAAATAAAGGAAGAGGTGTACACCCAGAACTTTAAGAAGACGGGAGGGTATGTACAGGTGCTGTCATGGACTCCGAAAAACACCGTTAACCGGTGAGTAACTAAGACTTTATTCGGTCGTCCATGACAGCACTACGGAGAGAATTACAGAGAGTAACTAACTAGGGAGGGACTACAGCTTGCAGCACCCTTACACCAAAAGAGAGGTCAGAGGAGGCACCCAGGTTCAATCTATAATGGTTATAGAAAGTGTTTGGAGAAGACCAAGTAGCAGCCTTACAAATCTGGTCGATCGACACCTCCAATCTTTCCGCCCACGAAGCCGCCATAGCTCTAGTGGAATGTGCTTTAAGACCTTCAGGCGCCGGCTTGCCCTTTGAGATATAAGCCAGCGAGATAGCCTCCCTGATCCATCTAGCTAGAGTAGACTTCGATGCTCTATGCCCTTTCCTACTACCCTGATAGGACACGAATAAGGCATTATCTAACTTCCAGGAATCAGTTACCGCTAGATACTGCAGGATACATCTTCTTACATCTAAGGTGTGTAACTTCCTCTCCTTATCGTTGGTAGGACTGGGGAGGAAAGATGGAAGGACTATTTCCTGTGTTCTGTGGAAACTGGACACTACCTTAGGGAGATATGCTGGATCAGGGGATAGTATCACTCTATCATCCCTAAGCTGCATGTAAGGGGGAACCCTGGATAATGCTTGGATGTCGCCTATCCTACGCGCCGATGTTATGGCCACCAGGAAGGCTACTTTAAGGGAAAGATTTTTAATAGAGGCTGAAGTAATTGGCTCAAATGGGGCCTCTGTCAAGGCTGAGAGGACTAGGTTCAGGTCCCAAGGCATGACTCTATCCTTCACAATTGGTTTAGACCGCTTTGTTGCCCTGATGAATCTGCTGACCCAGTGATTCTCAGCGATGTTGCAGCCAAAGAGGACCCCCAAGGCTGATACCTGCACCTTAAGAGTATTTGGGGATAACCCCATATCTAACCCCCTTTGTAAGAATTCCAAGATCTGGACAATCGGTATTGACTGTCCAGCTGTTGCCCCCGAGTTCTGAAGAAACCTCTTCCAGATTCTGACATAGATTTTTGTGGTTATCATTTTCCTGCTTTTCAGCAGCGTGTTAATGAGGGCTGGCGAGAACCCCCTATCTTTTAGTAGCGCCCGCTCAAAATCCACGCCGTCAGATGAAGGCCAACCGCTCGAGGATGGTAGACTGGGCCCTGGGATAGGAGATCCGGAATGTCTGGCAAGACCCATGGATCGGATATCGACATAGCCCTCAGGCATGGAAACCACGTCCTTCTGGGCCAGAAGGGGGCAATTACTATCACTGTGGCCTTGTCCTTCCTGATTTTCCTCACCACCAGAGGAAGTAGAGACAGGGGAGGAAAGGCGTAGGCTAGCCTGAAGTTCCAGTCTATGAGGAGGGCGTCTACTGACAGGGGATTTTCTCTGGGGTTCAGAGAGCAGAACTGTGCAACTTTCCTGTTTCCTTTTGTGGCAAACAGGTCTACCTCTGGTTGTCCCCACCTTTCCACGATAAGGTCGAAGATGGTGCTGTTCAGGGACCACTCTCCCTGCCTTAATGTGTTGCGACTTAAGAAATCCGCTGTAGTGTTTTCTGCCCCTTTTATGTGTAGAGCCGTCAACGAGAGAAGATGTTGCTCTGCTAGATGAAACAGACGATCTGCTACACACATCAGGGATCCGGAACGAGTCCCGCCTTGGTGATTTATGTATGCCACGGTGACTCGATTGTCCGAGAATACCCGCACGTGGTGGCCCTGTAGACAGACAAGGAGTGTTTTAACCGCCTGCTCCACAGCCGTTAACTCCTTTAGATTGGAAGACATCTCCATCTGATCATGATCCCAAAGCCCCTGGACCAATGAATCCCCCATGTGAGCCCCCCACCCAGAAGGGCTAGCGTCCGAGGTGATAATACGAGTTATATTATACTCCCAGGGGACCCCTGTGGACAGGTTCTTTTGATCTAACCACCACTCGAGGGATACCACAGTGTCTTGGGATAGGGTCAGCAGACTGTCTAGACCTCCTCCCAACCTTTTTTGATGTAACAGTACCTCGCCCTGTAGTATCCTCGTATGATACTGAGCCCATCGGACCGCCGGAATACAGGACGAGAGAGAGCCTAACAGAGACATGGCTCTTCGTAGGGACATGGTGGGGTTTTTTGAGGCATTCAGCACCTGAAGGTACAGGCGATTAATTTTTTCTTGAGGCAAACGGCATTCCTGAACCTGGGAATCCAGGGTCAGGCCTAAAAATCGCTGCACCGTCATGGGCTGTAACCGTGATTTTTTAATGTTTAGCATCCACCCCAGACGCTCTAGAGCCGACATCACTTTATGTAACTGTTCTAGACAGTGATCCGCCGTTTTACCTACGATAAGGAGATCGTCCAGGTAGGGGATTATTAGAATGTTGGACTCATGAAGGTGTGCCATAACTTCCGCCATTACCTTGGTAAATACCCGAGGGGCGACTGAAATCCCAAAGGGAAGGGCCCTATACTGGAAGTGTCTTATTACCCCATCCAATCGTACCGCCACCCTCAGGTATCGTTGGTGACCTGCATAAATAGGGATATGGTAATAGGCGTCCTTCAAATCCAATACTACCATAAAGCAGTTTTTAAACAGCAACTTTATTGCGGTATTAATAGTTTCCATTTTAAATGGTTGAATGGTCAGAAAATTATTCAGCGCTCTAAGGTTGATAATTGTTCTGAAGGAGCCGTCTGGTTTACTTATTAGGAATAGAGGAGAGTAGAAACCACTACCCTGTTCTCCTTCCGGAACCTCGGATAAGACATTTTTATTGAGCAGATCGTGAACTTCCGCTTCCAGGGCCGCCTGTTCCGCTGGAGAGGATCTGAGAGGGGTGACTCTGAAGAAGTTCTGAGGGATAGAGGAGAATTCTAGCCGCAGACCCGTAGCTATCAACCCCAAAATCCAATCACTACTGGAGATCTTGGACCAGGCCAGGTAGAAGGCAGATAGTCTACCTCCCACCGGGGCGACTAGTCATTGGGGTGGTTTTTTGACTTCACGGGGTGGCTCCTGACGTCCTCCACCAAACATGAACCCAGTACCTCTCTTCTTTTTCTCGTCCCATCTGCTCTGATCTCTGGCCGGTCTCCTCCGAAAGAATCTTTTCCCTGCGAAGGGGCGCCGGTAAGAAGTAGTTGGAAGATTAGGAAACTTCTTCTTCTCATCTCCGGCTTTCTCTAGCAGCTCATCTAGGACTGGTCCAAACAGGTATTCCCCTTCACATGGGATGGAGCACAGACGAGATCTGGACTGAAGGTCACCCGGCCAACATTTCAGCCATAGGGCCCTGCGTGCTGCGTTCGATAGTCCTGCCGCTCTAGCCGCCATTCTTGCGGAATCCGCAGAAGCATCTGCGAGAAAGGCAGCAGCATTTTGGATTGTTGGCAGGAATTTCAACATGGAATCTCTGGAAACACCTTCTTCCAATTTAGACCCCAGCTGATCTAGCCAGACCATCATTGATCTGGCTGCGCATGTCGCAGCTACCGCCGGTCTCAAGGCACCAGCCGACATTTCCCATGTCCCTTTAAGGAACGAGTCAGCCTTTTTATCTAGAGGATCCTTTAGGGAAGCCATGTCATCATAGGGGATAGAAGATTTTTTGGATGCCTTAGACACCGCCGCGTCTAATTTTGGTGCCTTATCCCATATGTTCACCATGGGGTCCTCAAAGGGGTATCTTCGTTTAAAGGCCGGTGGAAAAGAGCCTTTTTTCTCTGGCTTCTTCCATTCTTTTTTAATGAGGTTTTGGACCTTGTCATTGAGCGGAAAAGACCTACGTTTTTTAGGGTCTAGGCCGCCAAACATTAAGTCCTGGGCTGACAGTTCTGGTCTTTCATCCGCCACCCCCATAGTGGATCTAACTGATTTAATCAGTTTGTCCATTTGGTCCAATGGGAAACAGAACCGGTTAGACTCTTCTTCCGAAGAGGACGCTGAGGAGACAGAGGCGTCTGAATCATTCTCCCTACTTGGGCCAACAGATGAATCCGAATTTGAGGCGCTAGGCTCCCTTCTCCTTTTGGAAGGCTCCCCCCGGGATAGGGATTTCAGGGAATCCTTCACCTCCTTCCTGATAATCTCCCTAAGATTTGATGTGAAATCGGGAGACTCCTCCGCCACCTATGGGAGCGGAGAAAAAAGGCTATGTAATTTCCTCTGGTGCTACCGCTATATAGTATCCCATTTATCTATTTCCTACCGTCTGCCGCACACACGACTGACAAAGTCTCTTAGGGTAGGCGTCTGGCAAAGGGCAAGCGCATAGCGCGCACTCCTTGTTTTTTGATTTACCAGCGCTCTTTTTCCCCTACGGAAATAAACATAGGAAAGACTGCATCAGGGTACATTCACGAAGATCTCTTACCCAGGCAGTAGCGGTAGGTACCGGATTACTGGGGGGTCGGTCCAGATCCTTCTGTCTTGATCTGCGACTGGCCTGAGCACTGCGCCCGCGGGTCTTCTGCTGGGTATTTGCCTCCGAGGATCTGTCCCCTTGCTCCAGCAGGTCACCGGCAGCTTCTGGCACCTCCATAGCTGTAGATGCTATCAGCAGCTCTGCAGCAGTGTAATTGGCCATATATAGCCCTCCCCCATCCGGAACATGTGCAGGTGTGCATGGCCAGCCTAATCAATCCCCCCCCTGCCCCGGACCATGCTCGACCCTCCCCCGCCCCTGAACGCTCCCCCCCCCGCCGCTCCCACCGCATGCAGGACAGCGGTATCCCCAGCGAAGCCGGCCGGCGTCTAACTTCCGGTCCTGGCTCCGCCCCCCCTCGCGTCACTTCCGGTAACGCCGGAGCGCTCAGGGAAGAGCCCGGAGGCCGGCGCCGCCGGATCTCCCAGCCACACGCCGCTACACCGCACATGGCCAGCACAGCGGCGATACCGACCGAAGCCGGCGCCCGACCCCCGGACCCGCCCCCCCCAAAGGAGCGCAGAGGGGCACACCGGGAAGTCCGCGCCGCACGGATAGGAGCCAGAGGTAGGGAGGACCGGGGCACGGGAGAGCGAAAGGACCGGGGGGGTGGGGGAGATATACTCACCTTCGCCGGCCACAGAGACAGACCTCCTCCGGACGCTGCTCCCCACTGCACCGCTCACTGTCGTGGAGCCCTACCCGGGCCCACCGTGGCGCTTCCAGGGACCCGCACTGCCCGAGGTAGGAGACCCCCTCGCTACCTGGGTCGGACAGCCGGCCTGGGTGTTTGATAGGTGACTGAAGAAAAATCTGTAGGGAATCCTGTCCTCCAGGAACAGGAAACCAACTGATGCGTGGGGAGAGGTGCCGCCCTTATGTATCTGTAGGTTTCCTGTTCCTGAAGGGCGGATCCCCTCTCTCCGTAGTGCTGTCATGGACGACCGAATAAAAAATATATATATATTATTCCCATAAATACATTTCTTTATCTAAATAAAAAAAAAAAAAAACAATGAAAGTACACATATTTAGTATCGCCGCGTCCGTAACAACCCGACCTATAAAATTGGCCCACTAGTTAACCCCTTCAGTAAACACCGTAAGAAAAAAAAAAAAAAAAACAACGCTTTATTATCATACCGCCGAACAAAAAGTGGAATAACACGCGATCAAAAAGACAGATATAAATAACCATGGTACCGCTGAAAGCGTCATATTGTCCCGCAAAAAACGAGCCGCCATACAGCATCATCAGCAAAAAAATAAAAAAGTTATAGTCCTGAGAATAAAGCGATGCAAAAATAATTATTTTTTCTATAAAATAGTTTTTATTGTATAAAAGCGCCAAAACATAAAAAAATGATATAAATGAGGTGTCGCTGTAATCGTACTGACCCGAAGAATAAAACTGCTTTATCAATTTTACCAAACGCGGAACGGTATAAACGACTCCCCCAAAAGTAATTCATGACTAGCTGGGTTTTGGTCATTCTGCCTCACAAAAATCGGAATAAAAAGCGATCAAAAAATGTCACGTGCCCGAAAATGTTACCAATAAAAACGTCAACTCGTCCCGCAAAAAACAAGACCTCACATGACTCTGTGGACCAAAATATGGAAAAATTATAGCTCTCAAAATGTGGTAACGCAAAAAATATTTTTTGCAATAAAAAGCGTCTTTCAGTGTGTGACGGCTGCCAATCATAAAAATCCGCTAAAAAACCCGCTATAAAAGTAAATCAAACCCCCCTTCATCACCCCCTTAGTTAGGGAAAAATAAAAAAAATGTATTTATTTCCATTTTCCCATTAGGGCTAGGGTTAGGGTTAGGGCTAGGGTTAGGGCTAGGGTTAGGGCTACAGTTTGGGTTGGGGCTAAAGTTAGGGTTAGGGTTTAGATTACATTTACAGTTGGGAATAGGGTTGGGATTAGGGTTAGGGGTGTGTCAGGGTTAGAGGTGTGGTTAGGGTTACCGTTGGAATTAGGGTTAGGGGTGTGTTTAGATTAGGGTTTCAGTTATAATTGGGGGGTTTCCACTGTTTCGGCACATCAGGGGCTCTCCAAACACGACATGGCGTCCGATCTCAATTCCAGCCAATTCTGCGTTGAAAAAGTAAAACAGTGCTCCTTCCCTTCCGAGCTCTCCCGTGTGCCCAAACAGGGGTTTACCTCAACATATGGGGTATCAGCGTACTCAGGACAAATAGGACAACTTTTGGGGTCCAATTTCTCCTGTTACCCTTGGTAAAATAAAACAAATTGGTGCTGAATTAAATTTTTTGTGAAAAAAGTTAAATGTTCATTTTTATTTAAACATTCAAAAAATTCCTGTGAAGCACCAGAAGGGTTAATAAACTTCTTGAATATGGTTTTGAGCACCTTGAGGGGTGTAGTTTTTAGAATGGTGTCACACTTGGGTATTTTCTATCATATAGACCCCTCAAAATGACTTCAAATGAGATGTGGTCCCTAAAAAAAAATGGTGTTGTAGAAATGAGAAATTGCTGGTCAACTTTTAACCCTTATAACTCCCTAACAAAAAAAGTTTTGGTTCCAAAATTGTGCTGATGTAAAGTAGACATGTGGGAAATGTTACTTATTAAGTATTTTGTGTGACATATCTCTGTGATTTAATTGCATAAAAATTCAAAGTTGGAAAATTGCGAAATTTTCATAATTTTCGCCAAATTTCCGTTTTTTTCACAAATAAACGCAGGTACTATCAAAGAATTTTTACCATTGTCATGAAGTACAATATGTCACGAGAAAACAACATCCGTTGAAGCGTTCCAGAGTTATAACCTCATAAACGGACAGCGGTCAGAATTGTAAAAAGTGGCCCGGTCATTAACGTGCAAACCACCCTTGGGGGTAAAGGGGTTAACACCCTTTGCATTGCAAAAGGTGAAGTCCACAATGAAAATTCACAACAATCCAGGAGAAAAGAACTGGCTGCTCTGATTTCTCCAACTCAGTGTTCTGTGTGTACACAATGTATAGAAAATCATGGGAGTCTTCATCTACTTCCTCCAGATCCATGGATGAACTCTCCTGCACTGTGCACACAGAGCGATGCTGCCCTCTGCTGGCAGCAGCCAGAAAACATACTACGGCCTGCCAGGCTCTGCATGCATGTGCTGTGACTGTCACACGGCAGCTGCGGTGCCGATCAGCCGGCGCGCTCCATGTATCCGGGTTCCCTCTGCAGCTTAATTTGTAAGCGCTATAGCTCACCAAATAACCGCGACCCGAGCAAATTCGCTCAGCTTACTAATAACTCTGGAACGCTTCACTGGATCCCACTGATTCCGAGACTGGTTTCTCGTGTCATATTGTATTTCATAATAGTGGTCAAATTAATTCGATAGGACTTGTGCTTATGTGTGAAAATATCGGAAATTTAGCAATTTTCAAGCTGTCACAAAAAATAGTTACCGGTACATTTACATCTTCATCATTTTTGAGAATCATTTTGTTAGAAAGTTAGGGTATGTGTCCACCTTCAGGATGGCCGGCGGTTTCGTCGGAGCGGCAAACCCGCTCTGCGCTAAGCTCCGCCCCCTTTCTGGGACACGATGATGCCGGATGTGTTCATAGCACACAACCGGGATCATCGCACCCATCGCATAGGGCCCTGTGCTATACCTTGCGGCGACGCAGCGTCGCCGCAAGGTATACGGACATGCTGCGATCTTAAAAGATGCGCCGCATGTCCGGAGTCGCAGGGCCGCAGCGTGCGTGATACCACGCATATTGGAGACAGGATTTCATTAAATCCACTCCACTATGCTGTAACATCTGGACGCTGCGTGTTTGACGCTGCGTCTCTATGCAGCATCAAACACGCAGCGTTTACTGCACGTGGAAACATACCCTTAGAAGGGTTAAAAGTTGATCAGCAATTGCTCATTTTTCCAACACTAATTTTTTAGGGTCTTAAAAAAAATAAACTAGACCTGCCAAGGAATTTATCTAGACATGTGGCGAGCACCTTGAACCCACAAGTGCTTCACAGAGTTTTACAAAGTTGATCTGTGAAAACTAAAACAATTTATTTTTTATTTTTCCCACAAAAATGTATTTAACGACAATTTTTTTCAATTTCACAAGGATAACAGTAGAAAATGGACCCCAAAATGTGTTGTGCAATTGCTCCGGAGTACAGCGAGACCCCATATGTGGGGGAATACTACTTTTGAGGCCCAGTGCAAAGCTCAGAAGGGAAGAGGCGCCACATTGGAGTTCAGATTTTGCTGGAATGGTTTGAGGGTGCCAGGTCACATTGGCAGAGCCCCTGAGGTGCCAGAACGGCAAAATCCCCCATAAGTGACGTCATTTTACGAACTGCACCTCTCATTTAATTCTTCCAAGGGTGCAGTGATCGTATTGACCCCACAGCTGTGTCACAGAATTTTATACCACTGGGCAGTGAGGGAAAAAATAATTACATTTTTATCACCAATATTGTGTTTAAGCCCCACATTTTGCATTTCCACAAGGAGAAATGGGTAAAAATGTCACCAAAATTTGTCCCACAATTTCTGATGAATTGACAATACCCCATATGTAGCGGTACAGTACTACTTAGCCACGTGGCAAGACTCGGGATGGACGGAGCGCTATTTGCCTCCTTGACCGCAAATGTTTCTACTTTGCAGACTCCATAAATAATGCCTCAAAGTGCTCGAAGAACAGAATTCCCCATTTTGGAAAGTATACCCCTTTGGGAATTTTTTCTACAGCTGTAGTGAAGTTGTGACTATGGGTGTTTTCCAGAAACAAGCAGTAATGGATGTTGCTTAGTGAAAATTACAACCTGCCATTGTAGTGACCAGTACGTTGTAGTGACCAGTAAGTGGCTCATGCTTCTGGAGACACGCACCTCAACGCAGGTCATTTTACCTGCGGATTTTGTGCAGTTTTTGTGCGGAACTCGCCTGCGTTTTTACACCTGCGGATTCCTATAATGGAATAGGGTTAAAATACTGAGGATTCGCAAAAAGACATGCTGCAGAAAATAAACCGCAGCAACGTGTGAACATAGCCTTACTCTATTCATTAGTCCCCTTAGGGACCTTGAATCTGTGATCGCCTGACCGTTTGTGCTTTATACAGCAATACTACAGTATTGCAGCATATAGCAAAAATCACAGTTTCCATAGGCTGGTTTTAACAGGAGTACCATTATGACAGACACAGGGGACTTCAGAAGACCCCCCAACTGTCATCTGAACCCATTGTTGCCCCGTGATCGCGCCGATTGGTGGTTAGAACAGATTACCCCCCCAAGACGCAAGCTGTATATGTTGCTGTCAGGTAGTGACGGCGACATTTCACAGGTTAACAGCCGTGGGCTCTGCTTCACATGCCCCTGTTAGAGGTAGATGATTGCTGAATACTATGCTGGCAAAGATGCGGGCACAGCTCCTGAGCCCGCACCAAAGTCAGGGAGCCGACATATGACGTACCAGTGTGTCATATGTCAATAAGGGGTTAATGGGGTAGGAAAATGCGAAGACATTTTTAAGCTTTATACAAGAAATATGGATGCAACAAAGATTGGAAAAACTGACACTAAAACATGAGTCCAGAAAACTGGAAAAAAATAGATAAAAACCACAGGATGGGCATTCTAAACAGAACAGGCAAAAGGAAAAGATAAGTCGACATGTGAACCGTGCCCTATTACATTTAAAAAAAGGTTTACTCTTTAAAATGTAACTTTTGGAATGAATTGACCATTTTTTTTAAGAAAATAAGTATTAGAAAAAAATTCCAGAAACATACCGTAATATACCAAAAGCAGCCATCTTGACTCACCTTTTTGAAGACCTTTCCATTGGGCTGGATTTCGTCCTCCTCGCTGAGCACTTCTCTAGTCCCCAGACAACCCTTGGCTCCAAACAGGTGTGTGGCGTGCCTGAAGACCTTGTCCAGGGTGTCACAGCCCGGGTACAGGGAGGACGCCAGGCTGCTGAAGCTGTCCACCGAGCGAAACGGGCTGCTGGGGTCACAGTCATTTAGGGGCTTGGCTTTTACCCGCGTCGCCCTCCTCTGCCTTTCCCTGGCACCGGAAAGTAAGAACCAAGGCACAAACGTGATCACTCCATAGAACCACATAAAAAAATGGAGGATGTACCGCAGCACAGGATTGATGTCCTCTCTTATCTGCATTGTGAAATCGAGGGCGAGGAGAGCGCTGCTGGGGAGGAAAATATATGTATCTGCAAATAAAAAAAAACAAATACAGAAAATTAGAAGCGGTAAAGAAGATTACACATGGCAAACGATGTAAGATAATAGACCTGAGGCTGTAAACGCGCTACCCGAGAGCAAATGTATGCAAAAGCCAGCTGATCAGGCAGAAAAGCGCAACTGCAGAGACGAAGCGGCACAGCTGACAGCTCCATTCCTGGGGTGAGGGCGCATTAGGCAATTTGGGAAAAAATGCAACAAGACCAAAAAAAAAAAAGGCATTTTTCACTTTTTTTTTTTTTTTAATTATTTTGTAAAGTTGTAGCAAAACCAGAACAATGCAGCTGCGTGGACACGGGACGTCCATAGTTTCCAGCACATTTTCTGGAGGATTTGGCGGTGTGACGAAGGGCCAGAATTATCTTTCTACGCCTCACAGGGATGAATATTGCAATATTCATACTTAGAGCTGAACTAGATTCCTCTAATGTATTAATAGACCTATGTCACGGCATCCTGGAACTTGTATTTCCACAGCAGGAATCTAGGTGCCAAAACAATTTCCGATTTTTAGAAACCACGGGTCAGATCACCAAGAAGAAGAGGCCTCCACCCCCTTATTTCAAACAATTCCTAAATAGTGTCTTGCTTGTCAGATTAACACATTTGAAAGCCGTGACCGGACCATTCCTCTGGTGGTCTCCCACTGACAGTGGCTGCCATTGTCTCAGATCCGAAATTTACAAAAGGCATCAAGGACGCCACAAAAGGCATCAAAGACGGCGCTCCAGTAAAAACTAGGTACATTTAAAAGATGCCATGTGCACATAAGGGGTTGTCCAGGTAAAACCCGCTTTGCCCAGTAGACTTTATGTGTAAAATATAACACAAAATATCGGCACAGAAACAGGAGGAGATAATGTCACAAAATCATCAGCCGCCGGACTGCTGCGGCCTGTGATTGGCTGCAGAGGTCAGGTGCCTGACCAGCAGGTCATCAAAAACATCCAATAACATGCTGCTCAACTCTCCTGACCGCTGCAGACAATCAGAGGCCACAGCTGTCGCTGGTGAAATGGTGACGGCACCGCTTCCTGTACTGTTCAGATCACAGAACTGCCTGCGCTGGATCCAGGTGGGCATAAGTAGGCGAGTATGACTGAGTTTGTCATGTCAAAGTTTCGTTTTGCACCAGACAACCCTCTTGAAGTGACTTACCGGGAGCCATATATCATTGAGACAACAGGTTTACCAATTATTATCTGTCCTGGAGTAGACAGTGCAGTTATTACTCCCCACACAATGGCGGAGTCCAACAGAGGAGATCCGTTGGGTGGCGATGGTGTCCTGCCCACACGTGCTCCAACGCGGCTGCTCCGCTTATATTTCTGGAAATATAGACATACTTGTGCAGATGTGGACAAAGTCTGGGGAAATTATACTTACAGGCAACTTTTGGGACACAATGTGCAAACTCACTGTCTGAAATGCATTCCCAGGATCAACCATTAGGTGGCAGCAGCATGGCAGATACTGGGGGATTTGGGGGTAGAGTTCAGTCTAAATTTAGTGGGCACTGTATGCAGACGCCAGCTCTATACATAGACGCCTATGGACCAAATACATTTTAGAAGAGGATTCCTTTCTGTGCTCATTTAGGCCGTACAAACTACTACGTTTCTGAATAGAAAAGGTATAAAAAAAGGAAAAGGAAGAAAAATGATAGCGCATCCAAGTGTAACAGACAGCAGCTTGGAAGCACTGCAGGATAGGATATGTGCGATTTAACCAGTGAGGCGCTGTGCAGTGCTGCTTACGTGGCAGAGCAAGAAATGATGGTGATGTACAGCCCCCAGTTACATGTATTATGCTGTAACCTGCACATTACAATGGGGGGCGCAGAGCAGCGAGCATGAGGGCCCAGAAGCCTGGACCAGGGCCAGGGAGGAGGCCGTAATGTGGTTCCTGGTAAGGCTGCGGATGAGGCAACCTTGGACATTTCACAAGCATTACATACAGCTACCAGTAAAACAGAAGAAAACTAGGAAACGTGTGATGGGGGAACGCACCAGGACTCAGCTCCATTCCCTGACACTGTAGGTTGGAAAGTACCACTGGGGAGAAGGGAAACTAGCACTGATGATCTCCGAGAGGTTCAGCATTCAGGTCCTCATTGGCATATCCTAACCATGATAGGAAAACTGCTGTCACCAGATTTCTCAAAACAAATGAGACTGGTGTACTTACTTTGATAATCCATGTCAGAATAGATCTGCAATCCAGACATTGACATTTTAGAGTTCAGCTCTAGAAGTCCTCTGCACCCACATCGTAACCCCATTACGACTCTTCACACCAGTATGATGGTTTCCGGTAAATTGTTATATTTTGTAATCTGTTCTAATTATGTAATGGTGTGTGAGTGGATTAGTTACCCATCGCGGCTTCTCAGTCATCTGCTGGTCCCACGGGAGCACTCTGCAGCTTTATCTGCTCACGGTGCCACTTACCAGAGTAAAGCCCCCATACCCTTTACATATCTGCTGGCAAAACCATTATTCGGCCAACAGTTTTCTCTCCCGAGTCCTCCACACATAGGAGCGCCTGTTCTGCTGACAGCTCCTGCGTTCTCGATCAGACTGCCACTGCCAGACATTATCGCCTTATCTCCAGAGAACAAAAGGATCGGCAGTCCAAAATCAGACAAGCCGATTCCTTAACCGCCCAGACAATGATCTGTCGGGGGGCTTCCATGCATATTACACTGTCGGCTAAACATGTTGATATCTGCAGTCTAATGTATGGGGGGGGGGGGCTTAAAGGGAAATTTTCAAGTGGTCTCATGAGCAGCTCAGAGCTATGACATCTCCTTACGTCCTGTTTCTGGCAGCACAGCTCCGCGAATGACCATTTTGGTGAGAAGCAGAACCATAGTGTTAGTGGAACTATAAAGCTCAGCACAAGGTCTGCTATAACACAAAGCTCAGCACAAGGTCTGCTGTAACACATTAAGCTATCTGGAGTCTGCACTGTTATCACTAGATTTCCATACAGAACACTTGAAAAAGCACACACTCAGGGCCGTGATTAGCACATAAAACTCAGCGTACCCACAAGAGAAATGCACACGTTGTGGATATGAAACACGTGTAGCACAGGTCAGTTTACGCTAAGTAAAAAGAAACATCACTGTGGGCATGAGATTTCTATAAATCCCATCCATTTTGTTGGAACTGTAAGATGCTGCGTTTTTGAAGCAGTGAAAATATGCAGCATCAAAAACTCATTATGGGAACATAGCCCAAGACCTGATTGGTAAGTAATCAGAAAAAAATTGGACAAAACAGCTTCTTTAAAGTGAAATTCCCATCTCCAAGAGCCTATCCCAATATGTAGTGGGTGTAATATTAATATTAGCAAATACCTTAAATTAGAAATGTAGGATAGTTTTGTTTTTCTAAATCGCTATGTTGCTTACCTCATGTGCAGGCATTACTTAGGTATCCATAGTTAAAACCACTGACCAGCAAGTTGCTAGTGGTCGTAACCATGGATACCTAAGGTCCTGCAATGCCTACACATAAAAAAAGAAACATAGTGAGTCAGAAAAACTATACTACATTTCTAATTGGAGGTATTTGCTAATATTATAATTATTACTACACCTTCAACATATTTGGATAAGAGCTTGGAGATGGAAATACCCCTTTAATGGCTATTGTCCAATAATAAGATGAACTCTAGTAAACTTGTGGGTTTGTCATTTTAGCAACAAGAAAAACTTGTAATGGCTATGTTCAAATGGAGCTTTTTAAAGATTGTAATTAGTATAACTGCACCAATGATAACTGGGTGATGAAATCTGTCTTGTGGTTGTTGTGTAATCCTTATTTTCAGTTTTGAGTTAATGGTATGCCCGTGTCCCGAGGTGGCCTGTGGGGGTCTTCATGTGGTGCTCTCATTAGGTATTCATCGGGATGGCTTCTGACACTGACCTGCCCTCTAGTTTACATAATGAATATTATATATACATATTGAAAAAAAAAAAAACCTTCTGCAGGCAGGCACCAGTCGTGACACCTGTGCTGCAGCATAATCGCATGGTTACTGTGTTTATAACTAATACTAGATGGTGGCCCGATTCTAACGCATCGGGTATTCTAGAATGTGTATGTCCACGTACTATATTGCACAGCCACGTAGTATATTACCCAGCCACGTAGCATATTGCCCAGCCACGTAGCATATTGCCCAGCCCTCGTAGTATATTGCCCAGTGACGTGGTATATTGCCCAGCCACGTAGTATATTGCCCAGCCACGTAGTATATTGCCCAGCCACGTAGTATATTGCCCAGCCACGTAGTATATTGCCCAGTGACGTGGTATATTGCCCAGTCATGTGGTATATTGCACAGCCCACGTAGTATATTGCACAGCCCACGTAGTATATTGCCCAGCCACGTAGTATATTGCCCAGCCACGTAGTATATTGCCCAGCCCACGTAGTATATTGCCCAGTGACGTAGTATATTGCCCAGTGACGTAGTATATTGCCCAGTCACGTAGTATATTGCCCAGCCACGTAGTATATTGCCCAGCCACGTAGTATATTGCCCAGCCACGTAGTATATTGCCCAGCGACAGTATATTGCCCAGCCACGTAGTATATTGCCCAGCCACGTAGTATATTGCCCAGCGACAGTATATTGCCCAGCCACGTAGTATGTTGCCCAGTCACGTAGTATATTGCCCAGTGACGTAGTATACAGCACAGAGCCACGTAGTATGTTGCCCAGTCACGTAGTATATTGCCCAGTTACGTAGTATATTGCCCAGTGACGTAGTATACAGCACAGAGCCACGTAGTATATTGCCCAGCCACGTAGTATATTGGCCAGTCACGTAGTATATTGCCCAGCTACGTAGTATATTGCCCAGCCACGTATGTCACAGGTTAAAAAATAAACATATACTCACCTTCCGAGGGAGCCCTTGTAGTCATGTTGCCTGTGTGCGGTGCGCTCGGCAGCTTCCGGTCCCAGGGTTGGTAGCGCAGGACCCGTGATGTCGTCGTAGTCACATGACCGTGACGTCATGGCAGGTCCTTCTCGCGCAGGACCTGTGATGAGGTCGCGGCCACATGACCGTGACGTCATGGTAGGTCCTTGTCGCATACCATCCTTGCCACCGGAACCTGCCGTTTGCATGGAGCGGTTACCGGAGCGTTGCGAGGAGCGGGAAAGGCGGCGGAAGGTGAGTATATAATTTTTTTTTTTTATTATTATTTTTAACATTAGATCCTTTTACTATTGATGCTGCATAGGCAGCATCAATAGTAAAAACTTGGTCACACAGGGTTAATAGTGGCAGTAACTGAGTGAGTTACCCGTGGCATAACGCGGTCCGTTACCGCTGGCATTAACCCTGTGTGAGCGGTGACTGCAGTGAGTATGGAGCGGGCGCTGGGCACCGACTGCAGGGGAGTAGGGAGGGACTAATCGGACTGTGGCCGTTGCTGATTGGTCGCGGCAGCCATGACAGGCAGCTGGCGAGACCAATCAGCGACTTGGATTCCATGACAGACAGAGGCCGCAACCAATGAACTATGCAAACTAGGGGGCAGGTCAGTGAGGGTTCAGTGACCTGTAAGCAGGTTCCATTAGGATGACCTAAGCAGAGCACCACATGTAGACCCCCACAGCCTCTCCCACAGGCCACGATCATATCATCAACTGAAACCTGAAAATACAGCCACAACCACAACCACAAGACAGATTTCATCACCCAGGTATCATTGTAATCAGTATAACGGCGCCAACCTGACACTGTGTGTAGGTTACTGTGCACAATCCTGCTGACAGGTTCCCTTTAAGGAGTGTTTGGGGGGTTTTTTTTGTTTTGTTTTTAAAGAGCGGATTTGCTCTATTAAAAAAAAATCACCACAGAAACCACCTAAGAAATATTTGTTAAGACTCTTCCTATTGATTTCAGTGTTAAACCACTTTGCTGTTCATATGAGGATTTTTTGAGCATTTCTTCCACTTTAGGTTTCGAAAATATTATAAAATATATCAAAATATGAAAAGAAAATTAGTTATATATAAGCATTCTGAACATGTAGTTGTAGTAATCACCAATGACTGAATAAGGCTGGTCCTCCATTAACCACACCAGGAAAAATGCTCATTACACGGAGCCGCATATAAAAAGTAACGACCGCCATACACATATGTAGGAGCGGCACAGAGAACCCGAACCCAATACCAACTCCTCATTACAAGGAGACCTTCACAAATGTGTGCAGGAATTCAGGGACCACAACTAGCCCAACTAGGCGTCTGTGCCCCCTCCCCCGAGACATCACACACAGGCCTCAAAAATATAAGGAAGGTGCAAAGTGGTGACCTGAAGTGACCCAAGCAGCTTACAGTCTTATGTGACTTATGTGCTCATCCCCTGTCACTGCAGCACCATCTATAGCTAACATGGAGCTTCACAAGGTGGGAGGAGGAAAAAATAAACACCGCCACCATTGATCACTCCCCAACAGGAGATTCAATTACCAGGAAGCCTCGTCTCTACATCTTTGTGAATTACTTGGAAACAAGCAGCAGTTCTTGAAAACGTTACTATCCGTTTTCGATGGGAGACCATGAAAAGGACCACAAGTAGCATAATGGACATATGATTACCGCCCGCCCTGCGCGCAGCGTTTGATACTATTTTTAGTGGCCAGATGTTACTTTACAGTCTGTAGGATATTATTATTTATTATTATAGCGCCATTTATTCCATGGCGCTTTACAGGTGATAATGAAGAGTCTGCACACACAGTGGCAGATTATCGGCTTTGTGACACTTTTCTGGCATAGAAAAAAAGTCAGAAATTTGAGCACCAAAGTTCTGAGTTTTTGCTCCTCCTGCCACTGGAAAAGTGGGCATCGTTAAACAGGAGGAGGCATCACCACCATTCACCTGGCACATATTAATTGCACCAGGAACTGTAGAGCAAATCTACACCCATCCATAGCAAGGGCACAGTTCCACTATGTGCCTCCTAGGTCCTCAGTCAGGTCCACTTTTTCATGCGAAAAAAACAAACAAAAAATCAGACGCCAGGCTAAGTACACATTAGTGTTTCTGTGCACAGCATATAATCTGCATGCCAAGACGCATGCTTACGCTGCGGTTTTACTCTGCATCATCTTAAGCATGACACCAAAAAAAAAAAGACGCTGCGTGTGCATGTGTTTAAATGCATTTTGGCATGCGTTTGCGTTGTTTATTCGCATGGTGGAGGTAGTGAAATCATTTCCTGGACATGCGCAGTCTGAAGTACGCATGCGTATCGAACGCATGTCCTTGCGTACAAATGCGTTCCCATAGACAGTAATGCGTTGTTTTGTTGCACTCATCCGCATTCCTGCGCATAATTGACGCCTCAAAAAATGAAACATGTTGCGTTCGCCGCACACCGCGAAACGACGCATGCGTACGCATCCACGTGCGAACTGATGCAAACGCATGTCCCTGCGTACACAATGTTAAATATATGTACGCAAGATGCGTGCGGATCGGTACGCAGGTATACGCTGCGCACACATACGCTAATGTGAACCCGGCCTCAAGCGTGCATTTTATGTTTGGGCTGCAAGGTTTTTTTTTTCTTTTTCCTCCTCGTCAAAAAGTAGCAGGTTCCAAGATTTTTTTTTTTAGCATGTTCTCATAAGTCCTATTTGTCTAGTGCACACAGTGTCCTTTAGATGCCGGCACATTCACAGAGATTTCCCAGGCAAAGCTGCTTAAAGGGAACTCGTCACCAAAAAAAACTGCTATTACCCTGTAGCAGATATGGTGTTAATCTGCAGGTTACTGGCTTTACCTCATCGCTCTGTGTATACAGTGCCGTGCCCCCGAACGACAGGAGGCCCCAATGCAGAGCCAGTGTCAGTCAGTGCCGGACACACGAGTAAAGCCGCGACTGTATTCTCAGCGGTGACTGAACTAGCGCCGAGGCAGCCCCTGTGACTGAAACTGAATGCTGCAGGGGAGAATAAAGTTCATTTTCTCCCACCAGCATTGGCTAAGGCTGGTTTCACACTTGCGTTTCAAAACGCATGCGTTTAAAAAAAAAACGCATGGTGAAAAAACGCATGTAAACGCTGCGTTTTTTTGATGCATGCGTTTTTGCATGTGGTGAAAAAACGCGGCGTTTTGACATGTTTACATGCGTTTTTTCATGCGTTTGCGTTTTTTAAACGCATGCTGAGAAATGTGTGACAGCTGCCAATCATCAAAATAAAGTAAAAAACCCACTATAAACAGAAATAGTTAGGGTTAGGGATAGGGTTAGGGGTAGGGATCATAACCCTAACCCTAAAGGGATCCTAACCCTACCCCTAACCCTAAAGGGATCCTAACCCTAACCCTAAAGGGATTAGGGTTAGGAGTAGGGATCATAACCCTAACCCTAAAGGGATCCTACCCCTAACGGGATCCTAACCCTAACCCTAAAGGGATTAGGGTTAGGGGTAGGGTTAGGATCCCTTTAGGGTTAGGGTTAGGATCCCGTTCGGGTTAGGATCCCTTTAGGGTTAGGGGTAGGGTTAGGGGTAGGGTTAGGATCCCTTTATCACCTTTATGGTGGGGGGTGGCATATCAGTGTGTTTTCTGTTTTTTTTTTTTTATAAAAACGCATGCATTTTTAAAGCAAACAAACGCATGTGCTTAAAAACGCATGCGTTTCCATTGACTCCAATGTATTTTTTGACACACAAAAAACGCATGAAAACGCATGCGTTTTTATGTGTCAAAAAAACGCCTCTCAAAAATACTACAAGTTGCATTTCTGAAAAAGAACGCATGCAGCAAAAAAACTCATGCGTTTCAAAACGCAACCAAACGCGTACAACAAAAAACGCATGCGTTTTCAATGTTAAATATAGGAAAAAAAACGAATGCTTTTTTTGTGCAAAAAACGCTGCAGACAAAAACGCAAGTGTGAAACCACCCTTAGTGCGGGCACCAGGCAACTTAATAACGCTATTAACCTGCAAATTAAGCCCATATCTGCAGGTTAATAGCTTTTTTTCTGGTGAGAGGTTTCCTTGAAGGCCGGGATCACACACACGCGAGATACGGACGAGTCTAGCAGGTGAAAACCCAGCTCTGGCGCCGGCACTCCGGAGCGGAGCGTGCGGCTCCATGTATTGCTGTGCGGCTGCACGCTCCGATATGGAGTGCCGGTGCCAGAGCTGGGTTTTCACCTGCGAGACTCGTCCGTATCTCTCTGTGTGTGATCCCGGCCTAAGGCAAATTCCAGGCGTCATTTTCCTGAAGCGTCTTCGCTGGTGGTTTTGCCGTCCTGTGTTCTGTACCCTACCCTGTGACGTACAGAGAACCCTGACGCAGTGAACGCCGTGACAGAGGATGGGACGCGTGCACAGCAGTGTGGTTTTGCATTTGCTGTGCATTAGGTTCATTGTATGGGGCGTCCATGCTGTGCGCACAGAGGCCTGAAAAAAATGTTCCCAAGAAGTTTCAAAATATAATAACGTAACAAAAAAAAAAGCGAGAAGTGTTTCCAAGAAGTGCTAAGAAAAAAAGCTTGAAATTTAACATTTATTTACCACTGAGAAAACGTCTGCACGTAGAAGCCTTTAAAACCCCGATGCCGGATGCGGAGAATATTGATTTTTCTGCTCCTGATGTCCTTGTAAACCAAGCAACATTAGCAGGAAATCACTTACTGGTATTTAAGACTAGAAAGGAGTCTGTACAGTCGTGAAAGATTGTTCCACGTGAAGGTGAAGCAATGTCTGAAGGTCGCTCACCGAGGATGCCCCTTCTCCACCGCCATGTCTGACACTCCGACACTCTATAGCTGGATGGACAAGGCCATCAGGGAGGACAGCCAGCTAGCACATATGATCGGCAGACACTAAGTGACTCACCACTGGGATTGTTGATGTATTTTTGTACAATCTCATGGAGGGAAAAAAAAAATGACCACCCACACTGGCCAAACTCCAGCTGCAGAGCCGTAACTGTACATAATCCCCGGGCTCACGTGCTTTGCCGCTGTGTAAATGCTTTCTGCATAGTCATTTCATCAGGTGAACACCTGTCCCTGCCCCCATGGCACATGTACCTGTAGAGTGGAGAACCTACAGATCAGAGCAAGGAGTCACCCAGGTGAGAGCCCAGAAACGGCAGGTATAGGCCGGGGAGAGAACACAACTCTTGGAGACTCATCTTCTCATGGAAGACTGGCAGAATTGGCCTGGACTTGGTAAGTATATTGGCACTGCGCCAATGTCACAGAAAGGAATGGTTGTCCAATATCGAGGACTGGTCAGCAACACCAAGGCCAGTTTATCATTTTAGTTTTAGGCTGAGGGTACACAGCGACTTTGATCATGTGACAGGTGTTGCGGCCAAAGTTCACAAGACATCGTTGCTGCATTTCAGTCCAATACAAGTGAATGGGGTCTCATTGCGACCCTGAGGTCAAAATGCAAGCTGGAAGAATTTCAACTACATCAGATTTTGTGTGACTTGGTCGCCATGGCTGCAGTGCCCTCAGGGTCGCAGTGTGATTCCCATTCATTTGTATTATGACACGATGTAGCAGCGACACCCAGCGAACTTTGGTCTCAGGACACTCAGGGCGCCAATGTCGCCGTGCAGCCCCAGGCTTATGGGTACGTTTGTGCACAATTACTGCAGAATCCAGTACCGGCCTAAAAAGTTTCATACAGCTGCCAGTTTGGGTAATTAGACTAATGGCCATGATTTGCATCAACAGTACGCTAATCTGAAGTTGGTCTAGTAACAAAGACATACCGTAAGCCCCAATTCATCAAGATTGGCGACTTTCACATCTGTCTCAACGAGAGGAACTGTCGGAGTCAGATGCTCCTTATTCATTAATAGGTGCACATCTGGGCACAAATCTTACTCCACTCTGTGACTGGAGTAAGCGTTGTGGCATAAGGAATGCCACTGCTCGCCATGACTTAGATGAGCTGTAGTGTCGCACCCGGTCACAGGTTTAGTATGGAGCTGAACCCAAGGACAGGACATCCTGACTCTTGATCCAACTTGCCCCCATTTCAGCATTGAGCGACTCCATTTGTTCTGTGACCTCACGTCCCAGACATAACTAGCAAGTTATACAGCCATCAAATGTCAGCCTGAGATGAAGCAGTTTATTAATGTAATATACACTGACAAGCACACCATCACCAACTCCATAATTTTACACCTCATATGTGTGAACGACGTCTGTAAATGAGGAGCTGCTAAGAAGATTTATTACCAAGTCACCAAACAGGAAAATAAAAGGGAGTGCTAGACAGAACGATCACACAACACCTCAAATATATTTTTAGACAGGACCCACGTGAGTCGCTTGAAGAATTATCCACTGGGATTTTTTAGTAACCTGCACCAGGATCACGTCCAGCTGATCCGAGTCATCGGGATTCGGCAGCTCATGTCAGACGTGTACCATCCCAATGGTTCATTCTCTGCATGTACAGTACAGACCAAGCGTTTGGACACCTTATTTAAAGATTTTTCTGTATTTTCATGACTATGAAAATTGTACATTCACATTGAAGGCATCAAAACTATGAATTAACACATGTGGAATTATATACTTAACAAAAAAAGTGTGAAACAACTGAAATTATGTCTTATATTCTAGGTTCCTCAAAGTAGCCACCTTTTGCTTTGATGACTGCTTTGCACACTCTTGGCATTCTCTTGATGAGCTTCAAGAGGTAGTCACCGGGAATGGTTTTCACTTCACAGGTGTGCCCTATCAGGTTTAATAAGTGGGATTTCTTGCCTTATAAATGGGGTTGGGACCATCAATTGTGTTGTGCAGAAGTCAGGTGAATACACAGCTGATAGTCCTAATGAATAGACTGTTAGCTGTTTTTTTCTTGCCATAATACAAATTCTAAGAAAAACGAGTGGCCATCATTACTTTAAGAATTGAAGGTCAGTCCAAAAAATTGGGAAAACTTTGAAAGTGTCCCCAAGTGCAGTGGCAAAAACCATCAAGCGCTACAAAGAAACTGGCTCACATGAGGACCGCCCCAGGAAAGGAAGACCAAGAGTCACCTCTGCTTCTGAAGATAAGTATATCCGAGTCACCAGCCTCAGAAATCGCAGGTTAATAGCAGCTCAGATTAGAGACCAGGTCAATGCCGCACAGAGATCTAGCATCAGAAACATCTCTACAGCAACTGTTAAGAGGAGACTTTGTGCAGCAGGCCTTCATGGTAAAATAGCTGCTAGGAAACCACTGCTAAGGACAGGCAACAAGCAGAAGAGACTTGTTTGGGCTAAAGAACACAAGGAATGGACACTAGACCAGGGGAATCTGTGCTTTAGTCTGATGAGTCCAAATTTAAGCTCTTTTGTTCCAACCACCGTGTCTTTGTGCAACACAGAAAAGGTGAACGGATGGAATCTACATGCCTGGTTCCCAGCGTGAAGCATGGAGGAGGAGGTGTGATGGTGTGGGGGGGCTTTGCTGGTGACACTGTTGGGGATTTATTCAAAATTGAAGGCATACTGAACCAGCATGGCTACCACAGCATCTTGCAGCGGCATGCTATTCCATCCGGTTTGCGTTTAGTTGGACCATCATTTATTTTTCAACAGGACAATGACTCCAAACACACCTCCAGGATGTGTAAGGGCTATATGACCAAGAAGGAGAGTGATGGAGTGCTACGCCAGATGACCTGGCCTCCACAGTCACCAAAGCTGAACCCAATCGAGATGGTTTGGGGTGAGCTTGACCGCAGAGTGAAGGCAAAAGGGCCAACAGGTGCTAAGCATCTCTGGGAACTTCTTCACAATTGTTGGAAAACCATTGACGATGACTACCTCTTGAAGCTCATCAAGAGAATGCCAAGAGTGTGCAAATCAGTCATCAAAGCAAAAGGTGGCTACTTTGAAGAACCTAGAATATAAGATGTAATTTCGGTTTCACACTTTTTTCTTAAGTATTCCACATGTGTTAATTCATAGCTTTGATGCCTTCAGTGTGAATGTACAATTTTCATAGTCATGAAAATACAGAAAAATCTTTAAATGAGAAGGTGTGTCCAAACTTTTGGTCTGTACTGTATATACATCTTCAGACATTAGATACTGCCGCCTACGTTGGCCCTTGGGTGTCCTGCATGTAAATGATGACTGCATGGTCTGCGTCTATAGGATCCTGCACCTCCATCCTCCCTTACAATGTATGGGGAGGGGAATGATAAAGAATAGATCTGAACACAAGCAAACACTGATTTTAGCGTCCTTTAATCCATGCTTCATGTAAACGCAGGATCACAATTGGGACAGATGGCAAAGTAAAACCCATTTAATCATTCTAAAACAAGCGTGCTGACAATCATAGTGGCGCCTCGTTCAGTCGTCTGTGATTTTTTTTATGTATGCAAAAAATGGTACGACTGTCTGCAATAAGACAAGGATATGTGAATAGCACCGTAGACTTTATTTGGTATGTGTCCTGTCCAAGAAAATCACTGTTATGTGAAACCCAGACATCTGAATGAGGCCTTATATCTGCACTGCATGCTGCCCAATGAGAGTAACGCAAGAGCCCATTACTGGCTACAAGAGAAAGCGGATGTGTTCAAGAGAAACGTCCCCCAAATATACATCATAGAGGTAGGACAAAAATCATATGGGACACATATGGTCCTAGAGCAGGGGCAAAAAAAAAATCCCCACGCATGTCATCAGAAGAGGGCAAGACCCATAACAAGAACGGTGGCTCAGGAAGGATCTAGAATTAATAAGGTACATTACTATATAGTTCCAGGAAACTCCTGTAACAGAGAAATGAGCAGCAATCTGGTAATAAGACCACAGTGTGAGGCCTGGACAGAATTATATGGCTATCGTCACACTATTCCAGACCCAGGCTTATCCAATACATAATGGCAGTAGTGGTAGGCCACGTTCAGTATTTGGTCAGTTTTTTACATCAGTATTTGTAAGCCAAAACCAGGAGAGGAACAATCAGAGGAAAAGCAGAAACAAGTCATCACTCCTGTATTCATCACCCACTCCTAGTATTCGGCTTAGGCTACTTTCACACATCAGTTTTTTGCCGTCAGGCTAAATCCAGCCAATTTTGAAAAAAAAAACGGATCCGTCGCAAATTGTGAAAAACTTATGCGATGGATCCGTTTTTTTGCCGGATCCAACTGGCTTATATCCGGGGACTAGCTGATCTGGGGAAGAAGGAGAAGAAGAGAAAGACCAGAATGGGAAACATTTAAAACATGCTCAGCTTAAAAAAACGGAATCGGTTGCCGGATTCAGTCATTTTACGGATCTGGAGCCATAGGCTTCCATTATAGCAAACGCCGGACGGCGCTGGTTCCACTGCGGTCTGTTTTTTTGCAGGAGAGAAAAAACGTTACTATGTCCGTTTTGTTGGGCCACCGGAAAACACATTTTCGACGGATCCAGCAAAAAACGGATGAAACGTGAGGCAATACATCGCTAATACAAGTCTATGAGAGAAAAAGACGGATCCGGCGGCAAATTTTGACGGGTCTGTTTTTTTCAAAACTCGCCAAATTAAGCCCGACGGCAAAAAACTGATGTGTGAAAGGCGCCTTACAAATACGGAGGTAAGAAACGCAAATACTGAACGTGTGAATGTGGCCTTAGGTTCCAGAATCCAGTAATAAACCCCTCAATGAGGACCTGCACCTCACTCCCATGGCTTTCTGCTACAACCCTCTAATCCTAAGGCCGGCGTCACACACAGCGTAAAACAATACGGTCCGTATATTACGGCCGTAATACGCTGAAAAGTCCCGAAAAAAGTGGTCCGTAGCTCCTCCGTAGGCAGGGTGTGTCAGCGTTTTTTGCGCATGGCATCCTCCGTATGTAATCCGTATGGCATCCGTACTGCGTGGTTTTCTCGCAGGCTAGCAAAACCAACATACCGCTATAGAAATGATCCATGTGTCCCAAAAAGAAAAGAAAATATATATATACTGTCTATATATATATATATATATATATATATATATATATATATATATATATATATATATATATATATATATATATATATATATATGTCAGTAGACACATATATTAGAGAGAAAAGCCGGTAATTCAGTGCGGTGTACAGTAAAATCACACTGACTGCTTACAGTAGAATAGGTAGAATAAATGTGTACACATAGAATAGGTATATATATATATATGTCAGTGAGACACATATATGTATATATATTAATATTTATTCCAGCGCTAGACAGCTTGAAAGCCGGTAATTCAATTACCGGCTTTTTCCTTCTCCTTCCTAAAACCCGACATGATTTGAGACATGGTTTACATACAGTAAACCATGTCTTCTCTCCATTTTTTTTGCAGATTCCACACTACTAATGTCAGTAGTGTGTATCTGCAAAATTTGGCCGTTCTAGCTCTTAAAATAAAGGGTTAAATGGCGGAAAAAATTGGCGTGGGCTCCCGCGCAATTTTCTCCGCCAGAGTAGTAAAGCCAGTGACTGAGGGCAGATATTAATAGCCTGGAGAGGGTCCACGGTTATTGGCCCCCCCCTGGCTAAAAATATCTGCCCCCAGCCACCCCAGAAAAGGCACATCTGGAAGATGCGCCTATTCTGGCACTTGGCCACTCTCTTCCCATTCCCGTGTAGCGGTGGGATATGGGGTAATGAAGGGTTAATGCCACCTTGCTATTGTAAGGTGACATTAAGCCTAATTAATAATGGAGAGGCGTCAATTATGACACCTATCCATTATTAATCCAATACTAGTAAAGGGTTAAATAAAACACAAACACATTTTTTAAAATTATTTTAATGAAATAAAAACAATGGTTGTTGCAGTATTTTATTCAACGCCCAATCCAGTCACTGAAGACCCTCGTTCTGTGAGTAAAAAAACATAATAAACCAACAATATACTTACCCTCCGCAGATCTGTAACGTCCAACGATGTAAATCCTTCTGAAGGGGTTAAAACATTTTGCAGCAAGGAGCTGTGCTAATGCAGGCTGCTCCTCGCTGCAAAACCCCAGGGAATGAGGCTAAAAATAGATCAATGATCTATATTTAGCTTCATTTGCGGTGAGGCGCCCTCTGCTGGATGTTTATAGATCGTGGGAACTTGCCTAGAAAGCCTGGGAATTACCGGCTTTCAAGCTGTATAGCGCAGGAATAAATATTAATATATATACATATATGTGTCTCACTGACATATATATATATATATATATATATACCTATTCTATGTGTACACATTTATTCTACCTATTCTTCTGTAAGCTGTCAGTGTGATTTTACTGTACACCGCACTGAATTACCGGCTTTTCTCTCTAACAGCGCTGCGTATTTCTCGCAAGTCACACTGCTTGTCCGTGTGTAATCCGTATTTTTCACGCTTCCATAGACTTTCATTGGCGTATTTCTTGCGCAGTACGGTGACAAACGCAGCATGCTGCGATTTTGTACGGCCGTAGAAAGCCGTATAATACTGATCAGTAAAATACGGCAAATAGGAGCAGGGGCATAGAGAATAATTGTGCCGTATTTTTTGCGAGTTTTACGGACGTAGATTCTGCGCTCTTACGTCTGTAAAACTCGCATGTGTGACGGCGGCCTAAGGCTGGAGTCACACTGCTGTATTTCTCATGCGATAATCACATCGCACTGCATGGACTGGCTGGCACCTCTCCTGACCCGAGCATGACAGCATGATGGATTACTATGCAGCTGTCAAGCTCAGGTCAGGAGAGCCATCAGCCAGTACAAGTTTTAGGATGCGATTCTTGCAGGAGAAATACGGCAGTGTGACTCCAACCTAAGACTGAAGTGGCCACCATAAGGTTTAGCATTTGGGAGGCCTTCATTTTTCCCCATTCCCGCCTACCCACTGTGCATGGAGCTGTATATACCACTGTTCCCTGAGCGAGACTTTCTCCCAAAAATTCCTAGGAACTAATGGTGGTGCTAAAAAAAATAAAGAGATGTGGATCTCATCAATAGAACCACAAGGTGAGGTGGACAACTATTCTCACATCACACAGAAACAGCCCAGATAGCATGTGTGTGCTGTCCGCAGACCTAGACATTAAATCAGACCAAAATAGCACGTCCCCATTGGTTTTTTGAGGCATGGAAAACCTCCTACAGTCTATAATGTGTCCATGTGTTGTGGGAACACTAAAATCCCACATCTCTGAATGAAATATTCCAGTTGCAAATTTTTATTGTGGAATGTGTTCAGAACAATGAAACATAATTATCAATGTAAATCAAAATGAATATCCCGTGGAGGTCTGCATTTGGAATGATACTCAAAATCAAAATCAAAGTGGAAAATCAAATTACAGGCTGATCCAACTTCAGTGGAAATGCCTCAAGACAAGGAAAAGATGCTCAGTATTGTGTGTGGCCTCCACGTGCCTGTATGACCTCCCTAATGTACAACGCCTGGGAATGCAAACTGATGAGGTGGTGGATGGTCTCCCGAGGGATCTCCTCCCAGACCTGGACTAAAGCATCCGCCAACTCCTGGACAGTCTGTGGTGCAACATGACGTTGGTGGATGATGCGAGACATGATATCCCAGATGTGTTCAATTGGATTCAGGTCTGGGGAACGGGCGGGCCAGCCCATAGCTTCAATGTCTTCATCTTGCAGGAACTGCTGACACACTCCAGCCACATGAGGTCTGGAATTGTCCTGCATTAGGAGGAACCCAGGGCCATTCGCACCAGCATATGGTCTCACAAGGGGTCCGAGGATCTCATCTTGGTACCTAATGGCAGTCAGGCTACATCTGGCGAGCACATGGAGGGCTGTGCGGCCCTCCAAAGAAATGCCACCCCACACCATTACTGACCCACTGCCAAATCAGTCATGCTGAAGGATGTTGAAGGCAGCAGATCGCTCTCCACGGCGTCTCCAGACTCTGTCACGTGTCACATGTGCTCAGTGTGAACCTGTTTTCATCTGTGAAGAGCACATGGCGCCAGTGGCGAATTTGCCAATCCTGGTGTTCTGTGGCAAATGCCAAGAGTCCTGCACGGTGTTGGGCTGTGAGCACAACCCCATCTGTGGATGTCAGCCACTCAGACCATCCTCATGGAGTCAATTTCTAACCGTTTGTGCAGACACAAGCACATTTGTGGCCTGCTGGAGGTCATTTTGCAGGGCTCTGGCAGTGCTCCTCCTGTTCCTCTTTGCACCAAGGCGGAGGTAGCTGTCCTGCTGCTGGGTTGTTGCCCTCCTACGGCCCCCTCCATGTCTGCTGGTGTACTGGCCTGTCTTCTGGTAGCGCCTCCAGCCTCTGGGCACTACGCTGACAGACACAGCAAACTTTCTTGCCACAGCTCGCATTGATGTACCATCCTAGATGAGCTGCACTACCTGAGCCACTTGTGTGGGTTGTAGAGTCCATCTCATGCTACCATGAGTGTGAAAGCACAACCAACATTCCAAAGTGGCCAAAACATCAGCCAGAAAGCATTGGTACTGAGATGTGGTCTGTGGTCCCCACCTGCAGAACCACTCCTTTATTGAGGGTGTCTTGATAATTGCCAATAATTTCCGTCTGTTGTCTATTCCATTTGCACAACAGCATGTGAAATTGATTGTCAAATAGTGTTGCTTCCTAAGTGGACAGTTTGATTTCACAGAAGTTCAATGTACTTGTAGTTATATTCTGTTGTTTAAGTGTTCCCTTTATTTTTTTGAGCAGTGTCTATACGGTATGTTTTAAATAGACCACAGAGGCCACCAATTAACGTAGTTGCAGTCACGTGGATAATCAGCTCATTACCACTGCAGGAAAAGAGACAGTGACCAGAGAAGAACATAAGAGCAGTAGGATTTATCAGGAAGGAGCCTTTTTTTTCCAAATTACACTTTTTATTTTTCAAATTTCAAAACAGCATCCAGATGACTGGAGCAATGGATGGCAGGTACAGCCCGAGACAGGAGCAGCACTCATTTGGACTGCTCCATTCACTTGTGCAACAGGTCAGTTTAGGCCGAGTAAAAAAATAAATCATAAATTACTTTTACATGACAGAGCAATGTTACCCAGCAGCTCCATCAAACCGGAATTTGCTGGGAAGCAGTTACCGTACAAACCCTGAGTGCAGCATGGAAGAATCTGGAAGACAGATCGCGGAGTAATGATGTAACCGCCATGTGAAGCTGGAAAATCTAATTTGTACTCTGCCAGGGCCAAGACTTCACCATCTAAAGGAGATGGTCGTCTGCAAGAGCAGAAATCACTGTGCAGCCCTTCTCCCAGACAGGAAACAAAGACATGCAAAATTCATCGCCAAGTGACCGAGCCACAGCTCACCTATGTAATATTAGAAGGGTTATTAGTCACTGAGGTCTATGCACACATTACTGGTTAATGGGAAGTACATAAAGTCATTTTTATGGGAGAGTGGGGGGCGGGAGAGATAATGGGAGACATCGCACCAATCCATCAGGGCGGCTGACTGAACTCCAGATTTTATGAAATTTCTTCACATTTGGGAAAAAAGATCCAACCTCTTATCTAGCCATGGAGCTGTGGAGGGCGGATATCAGATATCTCCACAATCGGAGAATATGGATATTAAGCAGGGGATTTACGGTAGGGGACCCCTTTTTTGGACCGGAGAGTATGGCCGCCATGTCACTCTACAATTCTGATCAAACCAGAAAATCTGCGTCTCCAGTCCGGAACGGCTATAGCTGAAGAGGGGTGACTGACTTCACTAGAGTCTTTTCCTGCAGTTTCATTACTATACAGCTTTCAGTTTTCCTTCTTCCATACCTAAAGCCCACCATACACAGACTAATGTCTGTCAAACCCTCTGTAATACGGGGTCTCAAACTCTGCCAGATAAATGGATAAAAAAAATAATTAATTGATTGGGCTGCATTCCCTGTGGGGCAAGATGACTATTTCATTTTTATGTTTTGTTCTAGTGAAAAAGCAACATTTTTGGCGTTAATTTACCATTTTTACATTGGTCCTCATATAGATGATGGCACCATTTTATAGCTTAGGCCGTACCAAACATGTACTTTTACATACAATGGAGTTTTTATTGGTACACTATTTTTCAGTTATTTTTTCATACTTTAGATTTTTTTCCTTTAATGCTTTACTTAGACCCGACATGAGACTTTAACATGTACTTGCCTGCCCTCTGATCATAATTTTGTAGTGTGTCATATTAGATCTGGCCCTGATACTCCGTCTATTAGGCCATATTTATTACCAGGCCTTACAGGCCACCATAGCTGACTGATCTGATGGCCATCACTTGCCCTTGGATTTTAGGCTTAAAAGGGATGTCCCCATCAAATAATCATCTCAATACCACTGTCACAAGATTTTAAGATGTATAAAAAGATAAATAAAATCCCGACGTATTAGATCCAGTTTTGGGCTTCACATTTTAAAAAGGATATTCAGAAGTTCGAGTCAGTTCAAAGACGGGCAACTAGATTATTACAAGGAATGGAAGGCCTCTCATATGATGAGAAGATGGAAAAGCCTCAGAGGGGATCTCATTTACATGTATAAATATATGTGTGGTCAGTACAAAGGACTGGAACATGACTTATTCCTTCCAAGGACCGTGCTGAGGACTAGGGGCACTCATTATGGAAGAAAGGCGATTCCAAGAGCTAAATAGGAAAGGATTCTTTACAGTTAGAGCAGTCAGACTGTGGAATGCCGACCACAAGATGTAATAATGGCAGACACTATAACAGCTTTTAAAAAAGGGCTGGGCGATTTCCTTGATACACAACATTGTGAGTTATAGCTAGATTAGTGACAAAATGTACAATTGGTGGAGAAAGGCTGAACTTGATGGATCTAGGTCTTTATTTAACCTACATAACTATGTAACTATTAAGAGTGGTATCTGCAGGGCTAAATGGCCCAAACCGCTGTTCACAGCAGCAGGGCAGTCAGCTGTTACATCTGACAGCCGCTGACCACGGTGCCAGCTGCACCATCAATGCTCCATTCCTGCACAGCCGTTTGTATAAAGTCACCTCTTGCTGCGTCGCATGGCAGATGTTGGGTAAATAAGAGTCAAAAATAAAAATCCTCATCTACTTCTTTACCTACCTGTTATGAAAGGCAATTCAGTACTACAATGGACATAGCGGTCAGAGCACATACAGTGATCTGACAATAACCCAAAATCATAGAACGAGCTCTGAGACGTGGGAACTCTGCAGACCGCAATCCCTAATCCTCTCCAAACAACACTAGAGGCAGCCGTGGATTGCGCCTAACTCTGCCTATGCAACTCGGCACAGCCTGAGAAACTAACTAGCCTGAAGATAGAAAATAAGCCTACTTTGCCTCAGAGAAATACCCCAAAGGAAAAGGCAGCCCCCCACATATAATGACTGTGAGTTAAGATGAAAAGACAAACGTAGAGATGAAATAGATTCAGCAAAGTGAGGCCCGTCTTTCTTAACAGATCGAGGATAGAAAAGGTAACTTTGCGGTCTACACAAAACCCTAAAGAAAACCACGCAAAAGGGGGCAAAAAGACCCTCCGTACCGAACTAACGGCACGGAGGTACACCCTTTGCGTCCCAGAGCTTCCAGCAACAAATTAGACAAGCTGGACAGAAAAAATAGCAAACAAATAGCAAAGAAGAACTTAGCTATGCAGAGCAGCAGGCCACAGGAATGATCCAGGGAAAAGCAAGTCCAACACTGGAACATTGACAGGAAGCCAGGATCAAAGCATTAGGTGGAGTTAAGTAGAGAAGCACCTAACGACCTCACCAGATCACCTGAGGGAGGAAACTCAGAAGCCGCAGTACCACTTCCCTCCACCAACAGAAGCTCACAGAGAGAATCAGCCGAAGTACCACTTGTGACCACAGGAGGGAGCTCTGCCACAGAATTCACAACACCTACCACCAGCGATCCAGCAGCTCAGGAAAGAGAAGACTCCGCTGTGATGTCATTACATGATGCCCGTCGGCTCGCTCCGTTGTCCCAAGGGCACCCCTCAGATAGTCACCTCAAAGGCCACATGCGCCCCCTGGACCACGTGTTTGACACTATTGGTCTAATGTGTATGGGAGCTCCGGGGAATTTATCATCAGGGAAAATATTGACCCAGAATGTCTGATTCTAGACTGCTGAAAAATAAGCTGCCATGTCTGTCTGGCAGTGGCTGTTAATGGGCACAGGAGTGATTGTGGGTAGATGGGAAGAGACGTCTGTGTAGAGCTGACCTGAGGCTTGGCTTATGCGACCATATTGGAAATTGGGCCAGTTGGGACGGCACTGGCTCTGTATGCTTGCCCGCATTGCAGGAGTTTCCATGCATTGCATACATTGTTCTAGTCCATAGAACCAACAAAAGTAATGAAGCCGCATTTTTTCCCAGTATCGGTCAGTGCAGAAAATCAGCCATGATTAGTAGAATACGTTATGTAGCATTTTGAGGGGGGGGGGAAAAATAACTGTCAAGACCCCCTAAAACCTCACCACACAATTTTTGCAAAAAGGGCAATGTATGAACAAGTGACATTACCATTGTTAGGTCCCAACCGATCAGCGTTTTTATATATAACATGTGGCAAGAACTCTCTGAAGCTTGGTAGAGAAATATATATATGGTAAAGACACAAATCTAGAATATTCATGCTTTTACAGTGCACACAATCCTACAGAAACTAACTGGAACTGGTGATTCGTAACCTCGACCGCCCGACACAGGCGAGATCTGGAAACCTGACAGCAGCAACTCATTCATCTTCGTACAAGGGTATACATTCTCATTTACCAGGACGCTGTAAAAGAATCCGATGCATCTGACAATATCCAGCACGTACTACAGCTCTCTGTAAGCTACTTGGAGCCATTTGAGGCATTCAAACATGAGTTTTCTAAGAGGAAACGCTCCTTTTTGGCATTTTTCTGTTTTTACAGAAGCTGCTTTGAAGAAAATTTCTTTTTCTTGGAGTGGTTTTTTTTTTGCAGGCTTATGATTGGACAGTGCCTGGCTTGGGAGTAGATTCTATCAGATTCTGCTTTAGAATAAAATGGGGACAGGCGCAACTTTTTTTGGAAAACCTCTTCAGGAAAGAAAAATGCTGAAAACTCCTCAAATAAAACAGCAAAGTTATTTTGAAGCAGTTTTTGAGGAGGGTTTTGGAGCATTGTGAACATTGCCTAAAGCATTTCTCATCTTTGGGTGCACTGGGTGCATTTACCCCATAGTCGACCACAGAAATCCACACCAGGACCGTCGCAGTACACCAAAGAGCTAAACACCGGATTATTCACGGTCTTTCAAGAAGTTATCCAGTGCGCTCACTTCGAAACTGGGTGACATTACGACTCCAAACACCTACTGAGAAGCAGGCACCATAGTCAAGTACCATTCATGTGTCCTGTTCATTAGAATAAGAGACGAGCATGATACCTACCGATCATACATGCGTCTCAGAGGTTGTGTGGGGTCAGAACATCATCGGCACTGCTCAGGGTATGTTCCCACGGTCAGGAAATACTGTGGGTTGGACGCTGCGTACATCCACAGCATCCAGAGGTTACAGCATAGTGGATAGGATTTCAAGAAATCCCATCTCCACTATGCGTGCACAGACGCTCGCGGATCACCCGCGGAGACAGACATGCGGCGCGTCTTTCCAGACTGCAGCATGTCTATTTATCTTGCAGAGACTCGCGTCTCCGCAAGAGAAATGTCACCCGTCCAAGGCGTTGGACGCGGTGATTCCACATGATTCAATGAACACATGCAGAAACACCTGCGTTCAATAGCCGGCAGCACTTTGGACGCAGTGGCCATGTGATGCATTCGATGCGCTACCGATTACTGACCGTGGGCACATACCCTGAAACTGAGTGAGGTCGGATGACGCTGGACACCCTTGTAATGCCAAGATGTCACCTCTTGACTATACAGAGCCAATGCCTGAGGCTGCACTATCAATCTGATAACATTACGGCTCTGATTTCAGGAGCAATGAGGTCATGGAGACCTTGTGTGGATCTAAAGTCACCTTAGTCATTAATCCCATCTCTTTCTTACACACACACGTAGATTTAGAGGCTTTTTCTCCTGGCCGGGTGGTATTTTGGGCTGCTTAATATCTAGATTAAAAAAAAAAAAGCAGATCCCATCAGACATCTTCAATTTTTGGACCATAGACCATCTGTACTGTAGAAGAGATGCTACGAATACAAATTGATCAAAGTCTCCTTGACAGAGGAGTTTATGGCGGAGAGAAGGCCGGGAGCCAGTGTGACCTGCGATACAGAGAATCCCACACCATGACAAAGCTGATATAAAAAGGTGACTAGAGATGGGTGAACCCGAACAGTAAAGTTCGGCATCCATACCGAATACCTACTGTTCGGGCACGGACACCAAACACTGACATCATCAGGAAATCCGCGTTTGGCTGCCCGAACACCGAGTGTTTGTCACGCTATCATGTGCATGACAGCACGGCAAACACCGCTTCTGATCAGCAGTGAAATCATCCCCGCCGGAGAGCCGCGGTCCCACGCTGTGACAGCAGGTATACAGTTTACCTCCGGTCACTGGTGTCAGCGGATGGGACTACAGCTCCCATCATCCGACACCTGCTGCCGCTAACAACAGCGAGAGCAGGTTCTCCTGTACTTTTGATAACCAGCCAGGCAAAATTGACAGCAGGGGGCTGCAACCCTCGGCTGTCAGCTTCAACAAGGCTGGTTATCAAGAATAGAGGGTTCCCCACACTGTATTTTTTTACACTTCAACATTATCGGAAACCAGGGATCTTTGGAAAGCTTGTTCCTGATAATCGTGCGGCGTAAGCTACAGACTAAACCACTGAGGAACAGATAACTAGCAAATGTGATCATTTATTTCTAGGTTCAGAGTCCCTTTAACACTAGAAAGTGACAGAAAACAATTCTACAGTCACCTGTGCAGCGGATCAATCTCGCTCCTTACAGATCTACAAGGTGCGACATTCCAGGTCTACAGTCAGCAAAGCGGCTGCCACTAGACACGGGCTGCACCAACAATGGCCTCCAGCGATCAGCGCAGTGTATCCATTACATGCCCACGTGCACAGCTCCAATATTTATAGGCCTCAGCCATGGTGTTTCCTCATAATAGACCCTGGAGCTTTCATCACAAGCTTCGTAGCGGTCTGAATGACAGCAGGAAACAGGGAAACATCCCCACTGAAGCCGCCATGATAATCAAACAAATGGATATGCAGGCCGCGATCTGTCAGAAGTCAGGACCCCCCAGGCTACATCATCATAAAAATATGTTCCACTGGGGGGTCCGAATCAGAGCAGGATCCAGGATTTCTAGGATGTCCAAAGTAGAAAAAAAATGGCTTTTTAACCTCTTGAAGACAAATGTTTTTTTTATTTTTCTATCGACATAACTATGAGGACTGGTCTTGTGCAGAATGAGTTGTAGCTTTGAAAGAAGTATACCGTCATGTTACCATATAACGTACTAAATGGAAGAGAAAAGTCCAAGAGGGGTTAAAAAAAAAAAAAAAAAACCTTTAGGGATTTTATTCTTATAGCGTTAATCGTGGTTGTAGTCATACCAAATCCATATCTACATTTTTAGTGCTAAAAAAAAACAAAAACAAAAAAAAAAAAACACGGTACTAAAACATAACCATAGATTTTCAGTAGATGGAGGTTTGAGGGTTTGTTTTCTTCAGGGGGAGCTATAGATTTTTTTCAATACCATTTTGGAGGTCTTTATGATTTTTTTTTTTTTTTTTTTTTTTTTTGAGAGGTGACCTGTCTAAATAACAGCAATAACAAAAGAAAAAAAACAATTATATGTAACTGAATAGATTCTGCTATTTTATACATGGGAAAAAGGGAGATTTAAAAAAAAAAAAAAATTGTTAAAGCCAGTCTCACACGTCCAGATATTTCTGGTACTGGAAGAAATGGTCCCAGAGCTATCCGTGCATGCACGAAGGCCATCCGTGTGTCCATGTTCATCGTCCGTGTATTGAAACAATTTGTTTAAATTTTAACCCTATGACTTAAAAAAAAAAAAAAAAAGTCACACGGACAGCATCCGTGTGCGGAACGTGTTTACACGGACCCATTGACTTTAATGGGTCCGTGTGATCCGTGCGCTCCCATGAACACTGACATGTCTCCGTGTTTTGCACCCGGACACACAATCCGTGAATACTCACTGACATGTGCAGAGACACTTATTTTAATGTGTCTACGTGAGGAAACTGTCACCACACGTACCGGAGCCACTGATGTGTGAAATCAGCCTAAGGTGTAGATTTTTTTCACAATTTTTTTTTTTTTTTTTAACTATACTGTTTTGTTTCCTTGTACATTATTTTCTTTAATTAGCACCCTTAATAGGGGGGAACCTGATAGACGTTAGGCGTTACCTCCACCTATTCCCACCTCCATCCATTCCCAACTTCCTAAATGCTGCTACAACTTACAGCGGCGTAACCATTCACTGCAATTACACAGCTGGCGCCAACTCCATACATTAAAGGGGGTTGTTGTCCACTACTCTGAAAACCAAGTCTCTATCCGCATGTTTGCCCCCAGTAAAATAACACCACGTTTTCCTAGCTCCAGTGCTGGCGCCGTTCCGGCGGTGTCCTCCCTGGCTCTCCGGGGATTGGGATCACACGACATTGCTCTGGCACCTGATCCCTGAGCCCGATCAGCGCTGGCTTTACTCTCCTACAGATGTATCACACAGTGACGACCCGAGTGGCCAGCAGAGGCAGCTCGGACTGCCTCTTAAAGGAAACCTGTCACCCCCAAAATCGAAGGTGAGCTAAGCCCACCGGCATCAGGGGCTTATCTACATCATTCTGTAATGCTGTAGATAAGCCCCCGATGAGATGAGAACAAGAGGTTAGATTAGGCTACTTTCACACATCAGGTTTTTTGTTTCAGGCAGAATCCGGCTAATGTTCCAAAAAACGGATCTGTTGCAAATAGTGTAAAAACTGATGCAACGGATCCGTTTTTCTGCAGGATCAGGTTTTTATTTTTAAAGGGACTCTGTCACCCCCTCCAGCCGTTAGAAACTAAAAGAGCCACCTTGTGCAGCAGTAATGCTGCATTCTGACAAGGTGGCTCTTTTAGTTATTGGTGCAGTCACAGCAGAAATAAAGTGTTTTATAATTTTGCAAAAATACCTCTTTAGACAGGGAGGCAGGTCTTAACCCCCCTGCTGCCCACGCCACACTGCCGTCAATCAAGGCTTCTTCGGCGCCGCCCCCTCCGCGTTGTTTTCCAATCAAATCCGGCGCCTGCGCTGTTTAGTTCTGCCAGGGGCAGGCGCAGTGAGCACTGCCCGTCTGACCTCAGATGCAGTCTCGCAGACGGCAAATGTGCGGCCACCCAGCTTGTGAATCCCAGCCCTGCAGTGTTATGCATTATGCACACTGCAGGGCTGGGACTCACAAGCAGGGCGGCCGCACAGGCGCAGTCTGCGAGACTGCATCTGAGGTCAGACGGGCAGCGCTCACTGCGCCTGCCTCAGGCAGAACTAAACAGCGCAGGCGCCGGATTTGTCTACGTGAGTCAGTGTCTCCTGTACGTGAGGAAACTGTCACCTCACGTACCGGAGCCACTGACGTGTGAAACCGGCCTAAATGACTTTTCCGTCATGGTCGGTCAGGCAAGGCTGTCACTCTGGATGACAGCGCCATCATTTCAAGAGACATATTGATCAGCCTTGATCTAGGATTATTGATCTGGTGTAAAAGCGCAGGCGCCGGATTTGTTTGGAAAACAGCGCGGAGGGGGCGGCGCCCGACACCGAAGCTTTGAGTGACGGAAGTGTGGAGTCTGCAGCAGGGGGGTTAAGACCTGCCTCCACGACTAAAGACAGGTATTTTTGCAAAATTATAAAACGCTTTATTTCTGCTTTGACTGCACCAATAACTAAAAGAGCCACCTTGTCAGAATGCAGCATTACTGCTGCACAAGGTGGCTCTTTTAGTTTCTAACGGCTGGGGGGGGTGACAGAGGCCCTTTAACATGGAGTTTACATTGACTGGGAGAGGGGGAGACCTCAGAACAGAAAATCTGCATGATTTCAGTTGTTCCGTCAATGTGCGCTTTTTTCACTGGATAAAAAAAAAATGTCCATGTAATCCAAAGAAGGTAAAAGAAACGCAATAGCACTCACCGATCTGTGGCAGTTTAAACGTCCTTTATTAGAACATGCAGCGAGCAATCTTCACGGCTCAAGGGAGGGAGTGAGAGGAGGAGTGCGACAGGCAAGACGACGGCCGTTTCGCGCTAACACCAAGCGCTTCCACGGGTCCCAGACAGACCCGTGGAAGCGCTTGGTGTTAGCGCGAAACGGCCGTCTTGCCTGTCGCACTCCTCCTCTCACTCCCTCCCTTGAGCCGTGAAGATTGCTCGCTGCATGTTCTAATAAAGGACGTTTAAACTGCCACAGATCGGTGAGTGCTATTGCGTTTCTTTTACCTTCTTTGGATTACATGGACATTTTGTTTCACGCCAGCACCTCCTGTCTCTCGATCGGACTACCATTGTTTAGGAATTTCCCACATTAAGCTGATTTTCTCTGATAAGTTGAGCGGTGCCGCTTACTTTTTTTCTCATTTTGGTCTGAAAAAAACGTTCATCTGGATGTTTTCTCTGTCCGCTGGAAACGACTATTTGGAAAAACATACAAGGACAGCATCCGTGTGCGGTACATGTTTACACGGACCCATTGACTTTAATGGGTCCGTGTGATCCGTGCGCTCCCACGAACACTGACATGTCTCCGTGTTTTGCACACGGACACGGTCCGTTAAAACACGCTGACATGTGCAGAGACACATTTAGTTTAATGTGTCTACGTGAGTCAGTGTCTCCTGTACGTGAGGAAACTGTCACCTCACGTACCGGAGCCACTGACGTGTGAAACCGGCCTAAATGACTTTTCCGTCATGGTCGGTCAGGCAAGGCTGTCACTCTGGATGACAGCGCCATCATTTCAAGAGACATATTGATCAGCCTTGATCTAGGATTATTGATCTGGTGTAAATCTGTTCTTTGGCACAAAGTGTCACCCAAAACTGCAGCGGACAACGACTGAGGGAAGATGAGCAGAGGCTGCACAGATCGGTCCTGTGGTCACCGCTACAATTTTTCCCACTGGATTGAAACTAACAGATAAGACAAGTACAAAATGAGAACAGGATCAACCATAACTGTACATGGACATCAACATCGTACAACTATACACGATTTCTGAGGGATCGATCATCGTGTTTTCCCTGATAGATGATAAAGGAAAGAGACGGGTCGGCAGCTGGAGCAGAAAATCCAAGTCCTTGTGTTTACTTGTGGATAAGATGCTGCCAGGGGGTCTGACAGCGGCGCTCCTCTGCCCATAGAAAACCTGTGACAGCTCGGCTGCGCCAGATGTTCCCGTGTATTGGCGGCCTGTACGAGTGCGCGGCGGATAGGTAAATAGGAGGATGTGCAGCTTAAAGGGAACCCGTCACCATGTAAATGCCGTCCACTCTGCAGGCACCGTGTTATAGAGCAGGGGGAGCAGATTCATCTATAGTTTGAGAAAAGAGTCAGTACAATGTGTGGTTTCATCATTTAATCCTCTGCTCTTCCTGGGATTATCAGTCCAGTGGGCGGTCCTGTCAGTGACTGACAGCTATCTCCGCATACACACTTACATAGAAAGCTGTCAGTCACTGATAGTCCAGTGGGTGGTCCTGATCATCACTTAAAGGGACACTGTCACCTGGATTTGGAGGGAACAATCTTCAGCCATGGAGGCGGGGTTTTGGGGTTTTTGATTCACCCTTTCCTTACCCGCTGGCTGCATGCTGACTGCAATATTGGATTGAAGTTCATTCTCTGTCCTCCATAGTACACGCCTGCGCTGTGCAAGATTACCTGGTGCAGGCGTGTACTACGGAGGACAGAGAATGAACTTCAATCCAATATTGCAGTCAGCATGCAGCCAGCGGGTAAGGAAAGGGTGAATCAAAAACCCCAAAACCCCGCCTCCATGGCTGAAGATTTTTCCCTCCAAATTCAGGTGATAGTGTCCCTTTAATCCTCTGCTCTTTCTGGGATTAATTCACTGTTTTCTTTCCCCAGAAAACTATAGATGAATCTGCACATGTCCCCCTGCTCTATAACATGGTGCCTGCAGAATGGACGGCATTTATATGGGGCCAGGATCCCTTTAAAAACAGATAACTAGAAACAAGGACGGAGTCACAGGTGTGATGGACGCTGCATTATTCAGACGGCAGCTAGCAGCAGATCAGTAAGGATAGATGACAAAAAAAGAGAAAGAAATGTCCAGCTTCACCGAGTCCGTAAAAAGGCGATTTCTTTTTTAAACTTTAAACATGGAGGATACAGACTTCAGCACAACCATATGGGTAAGAATCCCAACGCGTTTCTGGAGACTAGGCTCCCTTAATCATGACATCATCATGCATTGGATCTTGCACGCCTGGACACAGCGGGTCCGTGCTCCCGAGGTTTGGTTGCTGAATCATGGGTGAGCTGGTTTATGTTCCTTCTTACTAAGGATAGATGACACCTTGGCTGCCACCAATGGCCGTGCCTCATTGGCCTGAACAATCTTTCCCAAGTGTCCCAGTGCAAGACGACCACTCCGTGCCGCGTGCTCCTCTTCTGGGGGCAGCCTGTGCGGCCTAATGAGCCACCATGGCCTCTGGACTTCTCCCACCGCACACATCTGGGACATCATTGGTCGGCAATTATAAAGGAGCTGCCAGCAGCGGATCTTGATGATTTATTTGCCCAACTAGTGCAGTCAGTGCAGCAGAACATTCCTCAGACAACCAGCAGTCACATTATTGATAAACAATAACACAGAGTATCAGCCAGGAGCCAATATCACCAGTCCTCAGTGATGGATTCCGGGACTGGCGGACTGGACAGCCGGTAATGGCAGCTTCCCAGCCTCCTGGGACAGCTGCACATACGGACGGGTGACACACACACACCCGCTGGCGGCCCGTCCCCCCTGTACTGCGCGGTATCAGACACGCCGGCTCCAGGACAATGCCGAGCTGCCGACATGATGAATAATGCAATGTGCGGAGACACGAGACTGCGCAGGCGGCGGGAGGGAGGACCGCACTGACCGCCAGTTACCTCTGAGGCACAATGAGTACATGGTTCCCTTGGTAACGAGCGCCGCGGTAATGCCGATCACTCACCCGGGGGATGGGAGCACCGGCTCCTCCGGCCGCTGCTGTACGTAGGAGACGCACGCACAAGGTGTTCGCCGCAGCCGGTGTCACCGCCGTGAACACGTACAGCAAACAGCGACGCTGCGACCACGACTCCAGTAGCCAATCAGCGGCCGGAGGTGCGGCACTGCTCCGCCCCCTTACTGCCTTTCTCTTGTGCCATTGAGGACAGAGAGAGCGACGTGCTGATTGGATGCAGGAAAGTGGCGCGTTGTGGGGGCCTGATAGCGTGACGTCACGCGGGGCGGGGCCGAGGTTATTGTAGGTCAGAAGGGAGCAGGAATGTGAAGAGATCAGTCCGCGTGTAATAATAATCCTGGCCTGACACACCACGGTCACTCAGGACGGAGCCCACACCCACTCACAGGCTGACATCACAGACACTCTGCTTTTCACGATAACCGAGCACACACTCTTCCAAGTTCACCTGGCTTAGTATCAGCTGCACTACCGTGCACACAATGGATGCATATAACGCAGCCTGGAGCCTCGTGTGTACAGGTCTGGAGGTCCTGATGATAATTACATCTATGTGATGGATGGATCTCACTAGGTGACAGGGCTCATTCATTTTGGGGTCTTTGTACACTGACCAGGAGTAAGGACGTGGCTCTTGACCAGGAGTAAGGATGTGGCTCTAGACCAGGAGTGAGGATGTGGCCCTAGACCAGGGGTGGGGATGTAGCCCTAGACCAGGGGTGGGGATGTGGCCCTAGACCAGGAGTGAGGATGAGGACCTAGACCAGGAGTGAGGTTGAGGCCCTAAACCAGGAGTGAGGATGTGGCTCTAGACCAGGAGTGAGGATGTGGCTCTAGACCAGGAGTGAGGATGTGGCTCTAGACCAGGAGTGAGGATGAGGCCCTACACCAGGAGTGAGGATGTGGCCCTAGACCAGTGGTGGGGACGTGGCTCTAGAGCAGGAGTGAGGATGAGGACCTAGACCAGGAGTGAGGATGTGGCCCTAGACCAGGAGTGAGGATGTGGCTCTAGACCAGGAGTGAGGATGTGGCTCTAGACCAGGAGTGAGGATGAGGCCCTACACCAGGAGTGAGGATGTGGCCCTAGACCAGTGGTGGGGACGTGGCTCTAGAGCAGGAGTGAGGATGAGGACCTAGACCAGGAGTGAGGATGTGGCCCTAGACCAGGGGTGGGGATGTGGCCCTAGACCAGGGGTGGGGATGTGGCCCTAGACCAGGGATGGGAACGTACTCTAGACCAGGGGTGTGGACGTGGCCCTAGACCAGGGGTGTGGACATGGCCCTAGACCAGGGGCGTGGGACGTGGCCCTAGACCAGGGGTGTGGGACGTGGCCCTAGAACAGAGTTGTGGGACGTGGTCCTAGACGGGGTGTGGGATGTGGCCCTAGACCAGGAGTGGGGATGTGGCCCTAGACCAGGGGTGTGGGACGTGGCCCTAGACCAGGGTTGTGGGACGTGGTCCTAGACGGGGTCTGGGACGTGGCCCTAGACCAGGGTTGTGGGACGTGGTCTTAGACTGGGGTGTGGGATGTGGCCCTAGACCAGGAGTGGAAATGTGGCCCTAGACCAGGGGTGTTGGATGTGGCCCTAGACCAGGGGTGTGGGACGTGGTCCTAAACCGGGGTGTGGGATGTGGCCCTAGACCAGGAGTGGGGATGTGGCCCTGGACCAGAAGTGAGGACGTGGCTCTAGACCAGGAGTGGGGATGTGGCTCTGGACCAGGAGTGAGGATGTGGCCCTAGACCAGAAGTGAAGACTTGGCCCTAGACCAGGAGTGAGGACGTGGCCCTAGACCAGGAGTGGGGACGTGGCCCTAGACCAGGGGTGGGGACGTACCCTAGACCAGGAGTGAGGATGTGGCTTTAGACCAGGAGTGGGGATGTGTCCCTAGACCAGGGGTGTGGACGTGGCCCTAGACCAGGGGTGTGGGACGTGGCCCTAGACCAGGGTTGTGGGACGTGGCCCTAGACTAGGGGTGTGGGACGTGACCCTAGAACAGGGTTGTGAGACGTGGTCATAGACGGGGTGTGGGAGGTGGCCCTAGACCAGGAGTGGGGATGTGGCCCTAGACCAGGGGTGTGGGACGTGGCCCTAGACCAGGGTTGTGGGATGTGGCCCTAGACCAGGAGTGGGGATGTGCCCCTAGACCAGGGGTGTGGGACGTGGCCCTAGACCGGGTGAGGATGTGACCCTAGACCAGGGGTGTGGGATGTGGCCCTAGACCAGGGGTGTGGGACGTGGTCCTAGACCGGGGTGTGGGATGTGCCCCTAGACCAGGAGTGGGGATGTGGCCCTGGACCAGGAGTGAGGACGTGGCTCTAGACCAGGAGTGGGGATGTGGCTCTAGACCAGGAGTGAGAATGTGGCCCTAGACCAGGGGTGGGGATGTGGCTCTAGACCAGGAGTGAGGACGTGGCCCTAGGCCAGGAGTGAGGATGTGGCCCTAGACCAGGGGTGGGGACGTGGCCCTAGACCAGGGGTGGGGACTTGGCCCTAGACCAGGGGTGGGGACGTGGCTCTAGACCAGGAGTGGGGATGTGGCCCTAGACCAGGAGTGAGGACATGGCTCTAGACCAGGAGTGGGGACGTGGCTCTTGACCAGGAGTGAGGATGAGGCCCTAGACCAGGAGTGAGGATGTGGCCCTAGACCAGGAGTGAGGATGAGGCCATAGACCAGGAGTGAGGATGAGGCCCTACACCAGGAGTGAGGATGTGGCCCTACACCAGGAGTGAGGATGAGGCCCTAGACCAGGAGTGAGGATGTGGCCCTAGACCAGTGGTGGGGACGTGGCTCTAGACCAGGAGTGAGGATGAGGACCTAGACCAGGAGTGAGGATGTGGCCCTAGACCAGGGGTGGGGATGTGGCCCTAGACCAGGGGTGGGGATGTGGCCCTAGACCAGTGGTGGGTACATGGCTCTAGACCAGGAGTGAGAATGAGGACCTAGACCAGGGGTGAGGATGTGGCCCTAGACCAGGGGTGGGGATGTGGCCCTAGACCAGGGGTGGGGATGTGGCCCTAGACCAGGGATGGGAACGTACTCTAGACCAGGAGTGAGGACGTGGCTCTAGACCAGGGGTGTGGACGTGGCCCTAGACCAGGGGTGTGGACATGGTCCTAGACCAGGGGTGTGGGATGTGGCCCTAGACCAGGGGTGTGGGACGTGGCCCTAGAAAAGAGTTGTGGGACGTGGTCCTAGACGGGGTGTGGGATGTGGCCCTAGACCAGAAGTGGGGATGTGGCCCTAGACCAGGGGTGTGCGACGTGGCCCTAGACCAGGGTTGTGGGACGTGGTCTGGGACGTGGCCCTAGACCAGGGTTGTGGGACGTGGTCCTAGACTGGGGTGTGGGATGTGGCCCTAGACCAGGAGTGGAAATGTGGCCCTAGACCAGGGGTGTTGGATGTGGCCCTAGACCAGAGGTGTGGGACGTGGTCCTAGACCGGGGTGTGGGATGTGGTCCTAGACCAGGAGTGGGGATGTGGCCCTGGACCAGGAGTGAGGACGTAGCTCTAAACCAGGAGTGGGGATGTGGCTCTGGACCAGGAGTGAGGATGTGGCCCTAGACCAGGGGTGGGGACGTGGCTCTAGACCAGGAGTGAGGATGTGGCCCTAGACCAGAAGTGAAGACGTGGCCCTAGACCAGGAGTGAGGACGTGGCCCTAGACCAGAAGTGAAGACGTGACCCTAGACCAGGAGTGAGGACGTGGCCCTAGACCAGGAGTGGGGACGTGGCCCTAGACCAGGGGTGTGGGACGTGGCCCTAGACCAGGGTTGTGGGACGTGGCCCTAGACCAGGGGTGTGGGACGTGACCCTAGAACAGGGTTGTGAAACGTGGCCCTAGACGGGGTGTGTGATGTGGCCCTAGACCAGGAGTGGGGATGTGGCCCTAGACCAGGGGTGTGGGACGTGGCCCTAGACCAGGGGTGGGGACGTGGCTCTAGACCAGGAGTGGGGATGTGGCCCTAGACCAGGAGTGGGGACGTGGCTCTTGACCAGGAGTGAGGATGAGGCCCTAGACCAGGAGTGAGGATGTGGCCCTAGACCAGGAGTGAGGATGAGGTCCTAGACCAGGAGTGAGGATGAGGCCCTACACCAGGAGTGAGGATGTGGCCCTACACCAGGAGTGAGGATGAGGCCCTAGACCAGGAGTGAGGATGTGGCTCTAGACCAGGAGTGAGGATGAGGCCCTACACCAGGAGTGAGGATGTGGCCCTAGACCAGTGGTGGGGACGTGGCTCTAGACCAGGAGTGAGGATGAGGACCTAGACTGTTATGAACTGGTGATTCAGAAACACAATGGACCTGGTGGTTAAGAGCACACAAAGTGACCTGATAGTTACTAATAACATAGGACGAGCTCTGAGACGTGGGAACTCTGCTGACCGCAATCCCTAATCCTATCACACCACACTAGAGGTAGCCGTGGAGCGCTCCTGACCAGACCTAGGTGCCTCGGGCACAGCCTGAGAAACTAGCTAGCCCTGAAGATAGAAAAATAAGCCTACTTTGCCTCAGAGAAATTCCCCAAAGGAAAAGGCAGCCCCCCATATATAATGACTGTGACTAAAGATGAAAATACAAACACAGAGATGAAATAGGTTTTAGCAAAGTGAGGCCCGACTTACTGAATAGACCGAGGATAGTAAAGATAACTTTGCGGTCAGCACAAAAACCTACAAACAACCACGCAGAGGGCGCAAAAAGACCCTCCGTACCGACTAACGGCACGGAGGTGCTCCCTCTGCGTCCCAGAGCTTCCAGCAAGCAAGAAAAACCAATATAGCAAGCTGGACAGAAAAAATAGCAAACAAAAGTAACACAAGCAGAACTTAGCTTATGCAGGGCAAACAGGCCACAAGACGATCCAGGAGAGAGCAAGACCAATACTGGAACATTGACTGGAGGCAAGGAACAAAGAACTAGGTGGAGTTAAATAGAGCAGCACCTAACGACTTAACCTCGTCACCTGAGGAAGGAAACTCAGAAGCCGCAGCCCCACTCACATCCACCAGAGGAAGCTCATAGACAGAACCAGCCGAAGTACCACTCATGACCACAGGAGGGAGCTCGACCACAGAATTCACAACAGTACCCCCCCCCCCCCTTGAGGAGGGGTCACCAAACCCTCACCAGAGCCCCCAGGCCGACCAGAATGAGCCAAATGAAAGGCACGACCAAGATCGGCAGCATGAACATCAGAGGCAAAGACCCAGGAATTATCTTCCTGACCATAACCCTTCCACTTAACCAGGTACTGGAGTTTCCGTCTCAAAATACGAGAATCCAAAATCTTCTCCACTATATACTCCAACTCCCCCTCAACCAAAACCGGGGCAGGAGGATCAACGGATGGAACCACAGGTGCCACGTATCTCCGCAACAATGACCTATGGAATACATTATGGATGGAAAAAGAAGCTGGAAGGGTCAAACGAAAAGACACAGGATTAAGAACCTCAGAAATCCTATACGGACCAATGAAAGGAGGCTTAAACTTAGGAGAGGAAACTTTCATAGGAATATAACGAGACGACAACCAAACCAAATCCCCAACACGAAGTCGGGGACCCACACAGCGCCTGCGGTTAGCGAAACGTTGAGCCTTCTCCTGGGACAATGTCAAATTGTCCACTACATGAGTCCAAATCTGCTGCAACCTATCCACCACAGTATCCACACCAGGACAGTCCGAAGACTCAACCTGCCCTGAAGAGAAACGAGGATGGAAACCAGAATTGCAGAAAAACGGCGAAACCAAAGTAGCCGAGCAGGCCCGATTATTAAGGGAGAACTCAGCCAAAGGCAAAAAGGACACCCAATCATCCTGATCAGCAGAAACAAAACATCTCAGATATGTTTCCAAGGTCTGATTGGTTCGTTCAGTTTGGCCATTTGTCTGAGGATGGAAAGCCGAGTAAAAAGACAAATCAATGCCCATCCTAGCACAAAAGGCTCGCCAAAACCTCGAAACAAACTGGGAACCTCTGTCAGAAACGATGTTCTCCGGAATGCCATGTAAGCGAACCACATGCTGGAAAAACAATGGCACCAAATCAGAGGAGGAAGGCAATTTAGACAAGGGTACCAAATGGACCATCTTAGAGAAGCGATCACAAACCACCCAAATGACCGACATCTTTTGAGAGACGGGGAGATCCGAAATAAAATCCATAGAGATATGTGTCCAGGGCCTCTTCGGGACTGGCAAGGGCAAAAGCAACCCACTGGCACGAGAACAGCAGGGCTTAGCCCGAGTACAAATCCCACAGGACTGCACAAACAAACGCACATCCCGCGACAGAGACGGCCACCAAAAGGATCTAGCCACCAAATCTCTGGTACCAAAGATTCCAGGATGACCAGCCAACACCGAACAATGAACCTCAGAGATAACTCTACTAGTCCATTTATCAGGGACAAACAGTTTCTCCGCTGGGCAACGGTCAGGTCTATTAGCCTGAAATTTTTGCAGCACCCGCCGCAAATCAGGGGAGATGGCAGACAAAATTACCCCCTCTTTGAGAATACCCGCCGGCTCAGGCAAACCCGGAGAGTCGGGCACAAAACTCCTAGACAGGGCATCCGCCTTCACATTCTTAGAGCCCAGAAGGTACGAAACCACAAAGTCAAAACGGGAGAAAAACAGCGACCAACGAGCCTGTCTAGGATTCAACCATTTGGCAGACTCGAGATAAGTCAAGTTCTTGTGATCAGTCAACACCACGCGATGCTTAGCTCCTTCAAGCCAATGACGCCACTCCTCGAATGCCCACTTCATGGCCAACAACTCTCGATTGCCAACATCATAATTGCGCTCAGCAGGCGAAAACTTCCTGGAAAAGAAGGCACATGGTTTCATCACCGAGCCATCAGAACTTCTTTGCAACAAAACAGCCCCTTCTCCAATCTCAGAAGCATCAACCTCGACCTGGAACGGGAGCGAAACATCTGGCTGGCACAACACAGTGGCAGAAGAAAAACGACGCTTCAACTCCTGAAAAGCTTCTACAGCAGCAGAAGACCAATTGACCACATCAGCACCCTTCTTGGTTAAATCAGTCAACGGTTTAGCAATACTAGAAAAATTATTGATGAAGCGACGATAAAAATTAGCAAAGCACAAAAACTTTTGCAGACTCTTCAGAGATGTCGGCTGAGTCCAATCATAAATGGCCTGAACTTTAACAGGGTCCATCTCGATAGTAGAAGGGGAAAAAACGAAACCCAAAAATGAAACCTTCTGAACACCAAAGAGACACTTTGACCCCTTCACAAACAAAGAATTCGCACGCAGGACCTGGAACACCATTCTAACCTGCTTCACGTGAGACTCCCAATCATCCGAGAAGACCAAAATATCATCCAAGTATACAATCAGGAATTTATCCAGGTACTCTTGGAAGATGTCATGCATAAAGGACTGAAATACTGATGGAGCATTGGAAAGCCCGAATGGCATAACCAGGTACTCAAAATGGCCCTCGGGCGTATTAAATGCTGTTTTCCATTCATCGCCCTGTTTAATACGCACAAGATTATACGCACCACGAAGATCTATCTTGGTGAACCAACTAGCCCCCTTAATCCGAGCAAACAAATCAGACAGCAGCGGCAAGGGGTACTGAAATTTGACTGTGATTTTATTTAGAAGGCGGTAATCAATACAAGGTCTCAACGAACCATCCTTCTTGGCCACAAAAAAGAACCCTGCTCCCAATGGCGACGACGACGGGCGAATATGACCCTTCTCCAAGGATTCCTTTACGTAACTCCGCATAGCGGCGTGCTCAGGCACAGACAAATTAAACAGTCGACCCTTAGGAAACTTACTACCAGGAATCAAATCGATAGCACAATCGCAATCCCTATGCGGAGGTAGGCCACTGGACTTGGGCTCATCAAATACATCCCGGTAATCCGACAAGAACTCTGGGACCTCAGAAGGGGTGGATGATGAGATAGACAGAAATGGAACATCACCATGTACCCCCTGACAACCCCAGCTGGACACAGACATAGATTTCCAATCCAATACTGGGTTATGGACTTGTAGCCATGGCAACCCCAACACGACCACATCATGCAGATTATGCAACACCAAAAAGCGAATATCCTCCTGATGCGCAGGAGCCATGCACATGGTCAGTTGGGTCCAGTACTGAGGCTTATTCTTGGCCAAAGGCGTAGCATCAATTCCTCTGAATGGAATAGGATACTGCAAGGGCTCCAAGAAAAACCCACAGCGCCTAGCAAAGTCCAAGTCCATCAAATTCAGGGCAGCGCCTGAATCCACAAATGCCATGACAGAATAGGATGACAAAGTGCAGATCAAAGTAACGGACAAAAGAAATTTCGACTGTACCGTACCAATGGTGGCAGACCTAGCGAACCGCTTAGTGCGCTTAGGACAATCGGAGATAGCATGAGTGGAATCACCACAATAAAAACACAGCCCATTCTGACGTCTGTGTTCTTGCCGTTCAGCTCTGGTCAAAGTCCTATCACATTGCATAGGCTCAGGTTTATGCTCAGATAATACCGCCAAATGGTGCACATTTTTACGCTCACGTAAGCGTCGATCGATCTGAATGGCCAAGGACATAGACTCATTCAGACCAGCAGGCATAGGAAATCCCACCATGACATCCTTAAGGGCTTCAGAGAGACCCTTTCTGAAAATTGCTGCCAGCGCACATTCATTCCATTGAGTGAGCACAGACCACTTCCTAAACTTCTGACAATATATCTCTACCTCATCCTGACCCTGACACAGAGCCAGCAAATTTTTCTCTGCCTGATCCACTGAATTAGGTTCATCATACAGCAATCCGAGCGCCAGAAAAAACGCATCAATATCGCATAATGCAGGATCTGGCGCAAGGGAAAATGCCCAGTCTTGAGGGTCGCCACGTAATAAAGAAATAATGATCTTATCTTGTTGAACTGGGTCACCAGAGGAGCGGGGTTTCAAAGCCAGAAACAGTTTACAATTATTTTTGAAATTCAGAAACTTAGCTCTATCTCCAGAAAATAAGTCAGGAATAGGAATTCTAGGTTCTAACATAGATTTCTGAACCACAACGTCTTAAATATTTTGTACTCTTGCAGTGAGATGATCCACACAAGAAAACAGACCTTTAATGTCCATCACTACACCTGTGTCCTGAACCACCCAAATGTCTAGGGGAAAAGGAAGACAAAACACAGTGCAGAGAAAAAAAATGGTCTCAGAACTTCTCTTTTCCCTCTATTGAGAAGCATTAGTACTTTGGGCCTCCAGTACTGTTATGAACTGGTGATTCAGAAACACAATGGACCTGGTGGTTAAGAGCACACAAAGTGACCTGATAGTTACTACTAACTGTCATGATAAGGTAATTCAGTACCACAATGGACATTGAGGTCAGAGCACATACAGTGACCTGACAATAACCCAAAAACATAGAACGAGCTCTGAGACGTGGAAACTCTGCTGACCACAATCCCTAATCCTCTCCAACACACTAAAGGCAGCCGTGGATTGCGCCTAACGCTCCCTATGCAACTCAGCACAGCCTGAGAAACTAGCTAGCCCTGAAGATAGAAAAATAAGCCTACCTTGCCTCAGAGAAATTCCCCAAAGGAAAAGGCAGCCCCCCACATATAATGACTGTGAGTAAAGATGAAAATACAAACACAGAGATGAAATAGGTTTTAGCAAAGTGAGGCCCGACTTACTGAATAGACCGAGGATAGTAAAGATAACTTTGCGGTCAGCACAAAAACCTACAAACAACCACGCAGAGGGCGCAAAAAGACCCTCCGTACCGACTAACGGCACGGAGGTGCTCCCTCTGCGTCCCAGAGCTTCCAGCAAGCAAGAAAAACCAATATAGCAAGCTGGACAGAAAAAATAGCAAACAAAAGTAACACAAGCAGAACTTAGCTTATGCAGGGCAGACAGGCCAAAAGACGATCCAGGAGAGAGCAAGACCAATACTGGAACATTGACTGGAGGCAAGGAACAAAGAACTAGGTGGAGTTAAATAGAGCAGCACCTAACGACTTAACCTCGTCACCTGAGGAAGGAAACTCAGAAGCCGCAGCCCCACTCACATCCACCAGAGGAAGCTCATAGACAGAACCAGACGAAGTACCACTCATGACCACAGGAGGGAGCTCCACCACAGAATTCACAACACTAGACCAGGAGTGAGGATGTGGCCCTAGACCAGGGGTGGGGATGTGGCCCTAGACCAGGGGTGGGGATGTGGCTCTAGACCAGGGATGGGAACGTACTCTAGACCAGGAGTGAAGACGTGGCTCTAGACCAGGGGTGTGGACGTGGCCCTAGACCAGGGGTGTGGACATGGTCCTAGACCAGGGGTGTGGGATGTGGCCCTAGACCAGGGGTGTGGGACGTGGCCCTAGAACAGAGTTGTGGGACGTGGTCCTAGACGGGGTGTGGGATGTGGCCCTAGACCAGAAGTGGGGATGTGGCCCTAGACCAGGGATGTGGGACGTGGCCCTAGACCAGGGTTGTGGGACATGGTCCTAGACGGGGTCTGGGACGTGGCCCTAGACCAGGGTTGTGGGACGTGGTCCTAGACTGGGGTGTGGGATGTGGCCCTAGACCAGGAGTGGAAATGTGGCCCTAGACCAGGGGTGTTGGATGTGGCCCTAGACCAGGGGTGTGGGATGTGGTCCTAGACCGGGGTGTGGGATGTGGCCCTAGACTAGGAGTGGGGATGTGGCCCTGGACCAGGAGTGAGGACGTGGCTCTAAACCAGGAGTGGGGATGTGGCTCTGGACCAGGAGTGAGGATGTGGCCCTAGACCAGGGGTGGGGACGTGGCTCTAGACCAGGAGTGAGGATGTGGCCCTAGACCAGAAGTGAAGACGTGGCCCTAGACCAGGAGTGAGGACGTGGCCCTAGACCAGGAGTGGAGACATGGCCCTAGACCAGGGGTGGGGACGTACCCTAGACCAGGAGTGAGGACGTGGCTTTAGACCAGGAGTGGGGATGTATCCCTAGACCAGGGGTGTGGACGTGGCCCTAGACCAGGGGTGTGGGACGTGGCCCTAGACCAAGGGTGTGGGACGTGGCCCTAGAACAGGGTTGTGAGACGTGGTCCTAGAGGGGGTGTGGGATGTGGCCCTAGACCAGGAGTGGGGATGTGGCCCTAGACCAGGGGTGTGGGACGTGGCCCTAGACCAGGGTTGTGGGATGTGGCCCTAGACCAGGAGTGGGGATGTGCCCCTAGACCAGGGGTGTGGGACGTGGCCCTAGACCGGGTGAGGATGTGGCCCTAGACCAGGCGTGTGGGATGTGGCCCTAGACCAGGGGTGTGGGACGTGGTCCTAGACCGGGGTGTGGGATGTTGCCCTAGACCAGGAGTGGGGATGTGGCCCTGGACCAGGAGTGAGGACATGGCTCTAGACCAGGAGTGGGGATGTGGCTCTAGACCAGGAGTGAGAATGTTGCCCTAGACCAGGGGTGGGGACGTGGTTCTAGACCAGGAGTGAGGATGTGGCCCTAGACCAGAAGTGAGGACGTGGCCCTAGGCCAGGAGTGAGGATGTGGCCCTAGACCAGGGGTGGGAACATGGCAGTAGACCAGAAGTGAGGATGTGGCCCTAGACCAGGAGTGTGGACGTGGCCCTAGGCCAGGAGTGTGGACGTGGCTCTAGACCGGGGTGGGAATGTGGCCCTAGACCAGGGATGTGGGACAGGGCTCTAGACCAGGGTTGTGGGACGTGGCTCTAGACCAGGGGTGTGGACATAGCCCTAGACCAGGGGTGTGGACGTGGCCTTTGACCACAGAATCTTGGGGAATCTTCTTTCTGCCAAGCGCTATGTGGTATTTATACCATCGTTCGGGGGCCGTATAAATTGCACGCGAACTCTGCCCACAACGTACGTCCTGACGCTGCACTGGTCTTTCATTGCATAGAGCTCAGTGCTTAGTAGTGAGCGCTGCGTGCGTGTGCTCACAGAGCAAGAGGAAATTAATGGGCCGGCAAAATACAGCTGACGGCGCAAGCACTGCCGTCACCGGGAATCTGCCCAGGCGCTGGATACAGGGTCACAGAGGGCTATAAGAGGCCAGCGGGCCTGAGGTTCCCTGTTTACAGGGGTGAAGGGGGATGGTGACACCAAACTGTCAGTGTTTTGATACCTTCCTAGGAGGAATAACAGAGGAACAGCACAATGTAGAGTTTTAAGAAAAAATGCTCCAGAATTGTTATTTTATGCACAATACAGGTATTTATTAAAACAAACATGATGGGGGAGATGACAGCATATATATATATATATATATATATATATATATATATATATATATATACACTCCCGAAACATGACCTATGAGTAAGGTCATCACATCCCAAACACATAAGGTGCTACGTGTCCCATTTTGCTTGCTTTATTCCTGGTTTTTAATGTTGATCCAGTAGGCCGGCTTCACACTCAGCGTATGAAAATACGGTCCGTATATTACGGCCGTAATACGCTGAAATGTCCCGAAAATAGTGGCCCGTAGCTCCTCCGTAGGCAGGGTGTGTCAGCGTTTTTTGCGCATGGCATCCTCCGTATGTAATCCGTATGGCATCCGTACTGCGTGGTTTTCTCGCAGGCTTGCAAAACCAACATACCGCTATAGAAATGATCCATGTGTCCCAAAAAGAAAAAAAAATATATATATACTGTCTCTATATATATATATATATATATATATATATATATATATGTCAGTAGACACATATATGTATATATATTACTATTTTTTCCAGCGCTATACAGCTTGAAAGCCGGTAATTCAATTACCGGCTTTTTCTTTCTCCTTCCTAAAACCCGACATGATTTGAGACATGGTTTACATACAGTAAACCATGTCTTCTCTCCATTTTTTTTGCAGATTCCACACTACTAATGTCAGTAGAGTGTATCTGCAAAATTTGGACGTTCTAGCTCTTAAAATAAAGGGTTAAATGGCGGAAAAAATTGGCGTGGGCTCCCGCGCAATTTTCTCCGCCAGAGTAGTAAAGCCAGTGACTGAGGGCAGATATTAATAGCCTGGAGAGGGTCCACGGTTATTGGCCCCCCTCTGGCTAAAAATATCTGCCCCCAGCCACCCCAGAAAAGGCACATCTGTAAGATGCGCCTATTCTGGCACTTGGCCACTCTCTTCCCACTCCCCTGTAGCGGTGGGATATGGGGTAATGAAGGGTTAATGCCACCTTGCTATTGTAAGGTGACATTAAGCCTAATTAATAATGGAGAGGCGTCAATTATGACACCTATCCATTATTAATCCAATTGTAGTAAAGGGTTAAATAAAACACAAACACATTATTTAAAATTATTTTAATGAAATAAAAACAATGGTTGTTGGAGTATTTTATTCTACGCCCAATCCAGTCACTGAAGACCCTCGTTCTGTGTAAGAAAAAACATAATAAACCAACAATATACTTACCCTCCGCAGATCTGTAACGTCCAACGATGTAAATCCTTCTGAAGGGGTTAAAACATTTTGCAGCAAGGAGCTTTGCTAATGCAATGCTACTCCTCGCTGCAAAACCCCGGGGAATGAGTCTAAATATTAAACACCTTCTTCTCCACGGTATTCACGGTGGAAAATGAAATGCTAGGTGAAATCCCAAGAAACAATGAAAACCCTATATTAAGGGTCACCAATCTAACCCAAGAAGAGGTGCGAAACCGGCTAAATAAGATTAAAATAGATAAATCTCCGGGTCCGGATGGCATACACCCACGAGTACTAAGAGAACTAAGTAATGTAATAGATAAACCATTATTTCTTATTTTTAGTGACTCTATAGTGACAGGGTCTGTTCCGCAGGATTGGCGCATAGCAAATGTGGTGCCAATATTCAAAAAGGGCTCTAAAAGTGAACCTGGAAATTATAGGCCAGTAAGTCTAACCTCTATTGTTGGTAAAATATTTGAAGGGTTTGTGAGGGATGTTATTCTGGATTATCTCAATGAGAATAACTGTTTAACTCCATATCAGCATGGGTTTATGAGAAATCGCTCCTGTCAAACCAATCTAATCAGTTTTTATGAAGAGGTAAGCTATAGGCTGGACCACGGTGAGTCATTGGACGTGGTATATCTCGATTTTTCCAAAGCGTTTGATACCGTGCCGCACAAGAGGTTGGTACACAAAATGAGAATGCTTGGTCTGGGGGAAAATGTGTGTAAATGGGTTAGTAACTGGCTTAGTGATAGAAAGCAGAGGGTGGTTATAAATGGTATAGTCTCTAACTGGGTCGCTGTGACCAGTGGGGTACCGCAGGGGTCAGTATTGGGACCTGTTCTCTTCAACATATTCATTAATGATCTGGTAGAAGGTTTACACAGTAAAATATCGATATTTGCAGATGATACAAAACTATGTAAAGCAGTTAATACAAGAGAAGATAGTATTCTGCTACAGATGGATCTGGATAAGTTGGAAACTTGGGCTGAAAGGTGGCAGATGAGGTTTAACGATGATAAATGTAAGGTTATACACATGGGAAGAGGGAATCAATATCACCATTACACACTGAATGGGAAACCACTGGGTAAATCTGACAGGGAGAAGGACTTGGGGATCCTAGTTAATGATAAACTTACCTGGAGCAGCCAGTGCCAGGCAGCAGCTGCCAAGGCAAACAGGATCATGGGGTGCATTAAAAGAGGTCTGGATACACATGATGAGAGCATTATACTGCCTCTGTACAAATCCCTAGTTAGACCGCACATGGAGTACTGTGTCCAGTTTTGGGCACCGGTGCTCAGGAAGGATATAATGGAACTAGAGAGAGTACAAAGGAGGGCAACAAAATTAATAAAGGGGATGGGAGAACTACAATACCCAGATAGATTAGCGAAATTAGGATTATTTAGTCTAGAAAAAAGACGACTGAGGGGCGATCTAATAACCATGTATAAGTATATAAGGGGACAATACAAATATCTCGCTGAGGATCTGTTTATACCAAGGAAGGTGACGGGCACAAGGGGGCATTCTTTGCGTCTGGAGGAGAGAAGGTTTTTCCACCAACATAGAAGAGGATTCTTTACTGTTAAGGCAGTGAGAATCTGGAATTGCTTGCCTGAGGAGGTGGTGATGGCGAACTCAGTCGAGGGGTTCAAGAGAGACCTGGATGTCTTCCTGGAGCAGAACAATATTGTATCATACAATTATTAGGTTCTGTAGAAGGACGTAGATCTGGGTATTTATTATAATGGAATATAGGCTGAACTGGATGGACAAATGTCTTTTTTCGGCCTTACTAACTATGTTACTATGTTACTATGTTACTAAATATAGATCAATGAGCTATATTTAGCTTCATTTGCGGTGAGGCGCCCTCTGCTGGATGTTCATAGATCGTGGGAACTTTCCTAGAAAGCCTGGGAGCTTTAACCCTTCATTACCCCATATCCCACCGCTACACGGGAATGGGAAGAGAGTGGCCAAGTGCCAGAATAGGCGCATCTTCCAGATGTGCCTTTTCTGGGGTGGCTGGGGGCAGATATTTTTAGCCAGGGGGGGCCAATAACCGTGGACCCTCTCCAGGCTATTAATATCTGCCCTCAGTCACTGGCTTTACTACTCTGGCGGAGAAAATTGCGCGGGAGCCCACGCCAGTTTTTTCCGCCATTTAACCCTTTATTTTAAGAGCTAGAACGGCCAAATTTTGCAGATACACTCTACTGACATTAGTAGTGTGGAATCTGCAAAAAAAATGGAGAGAAGACATGGTTTACTGTATGTAAACCATGTCTCAAATCATGTCGGGTTTTAGGAAGGAGAAAGAAAAAGCCGGTAATTGAATTACCGGCTTTCAAGCTGTGTAGCGCTGGAAAAAATAGTAATATATATACATATATGTGTCTCACTGACATATATATATATATATACCTATTCTATGTGTACACATTTATTCTACCTATTCTACTGTAAGCTGTCAGTGTGATTTTGCTGTACACCGCACTGAATTGCCGGCTTTTCTCTCTAACAGCGCTGCGTATTTCTCGCAAGTCACACTGCTTGTCCGTGTGTAATCCGTATTTTTCACGCTTCCATAGACTTTCATTGGCGTATTTCTTGCGCAGTACGGTGACAAACGCAGCATGCTGCGATTTTGTACGGCCGTAGAAAGCCGTATAATACTGATCAGTAAAATACGGCAGATAGGAGCAGGGGCATAGAGAATAATTGTGCCGTATTTTTTGCGAGTTTTACGGACGTAGTTTCTGCGCTCTTACGTCCGTAAAACTCGCAAGTGTGAAGCCGGCTGTAGAGACTTGTTTCTCATGTTTCTGGTGCTGGATCTCACCGGCCTTTCCTCATATTGTCTGCTCGGGGTGCTGGCCCGAGGATCCGTGCATCGAATACTTCCTGAGTCCATGGACGTTTGAACTGATTATTTTTCTTTTATTACTCTGAATGAGGCTGAGCTACATAGCTAGACACCTCCCAGGGCCACGTGCACCTTCTCCTATTCATGGCACAACGTTTGCCGGTTATATTATTTCTGTTGTATCTTATTTGCTTTGTGGGTGTTACTGTAAATATTTCACAATTCAATTGAAACCTCAGACGGTTTTATTTACAGCGGGAATCAAACGGCATTTTTTTACTACTGTTTTATTATGTGTTGCCGCGCTACAACTATGATCTGGCAGGTAGGGTGGTTTCACATTTTCTTAGGGGCCTTTGTTGACGATTCCATGAAATAAACCCAAAGAATAGCAATGTTTGGTGAAATGATGTGAACTTAACAGACACCATGAAAGTCAGTGGGGTCCATTAGGCTAAGGTCACTGCGTAATGATTCAAAACTCCCATAAATTACCCAGGAGTGATCCACAGACAAGGAGGCCACCTGGAGTTAAGAGACCCCAGTCTTCTGATGTGTGAGGCATCCAGAGAGGTCTACACTGGTCATCATTAGTACCTGCCAGTCCCGTCTCCTCAGCGGCTGCCACTACTCTTCTCTGTGTGTGGGTGCTCACATATACTGTAGACAACCTGTCAGACAAGAATTTTTCTGTCAATATGTTCGGGGGCCGCACAGAAACCACAGGTTGTGCACCCCTGATCTAATGAGTAGAGAGGTGTACTTGGAGCGCCCGCTAGGACTGTGGGATACTAGGTACCGGGTCGGCAGTTCTTAAAGGGGAAGTCACAGCGGCAGTGACCCGGTCCGTGGCTCTGGGCATCCATTTAAAGGGGATGAATGGAAGTGGAAATAAAGACTAATGTAGTAATGTTCATGACACCAAAATGGGGTGCCCGCTAGGGCCATGGGATACTTGGTACCGGGCCGGTTTCTTAAAGGGATGTGTCAAGGCAGCAATGACCTGGTCCGTGGCCCTGGGCGTCCAATAAAATATGAAGTTGGGGAATAAAGTTTTTGGGATAAATGTTCGCGATGCCACCTGTGAGATGGCCGGCGCTGCTTAAAGGGGTCCGTCCACTGGGGCTGATGGTATTGCAGCAGGGTTGGTATAGCTCCCCACAGGTAGAGCTTAGTCCCCAGGGCTCCCGGTGCAGTTGGATAGGAATGATAGGTAGTAGAGTGCAGTAAATAATTGGAGGACACAGGATTTGCAGTCTCTTTACATTTTACTGATGAAATTGCAGTCCAGAGCACAGGTTACAGGTGATCTTTGAAATCCGGGCAGCCTGGAAGCGGTTCAGAATCCCCCTAGCCAGGTGGGGTTGGAGGCCCTCCTTTCTGCACTGAATTCTGGGTTTTTGATGCATTAGCTTTCCTCAAGTCCCTCTCTCAATCTGTACTCTCAGGTGGACACTAACCACATGGCAGGCAGCTCGAGCCTTTATACAGGTGTCCCTTTCTCATGGTGACTCCAGGTTCTAATCTGCTGCTGTGCCTTTGGGTGTCAGTTGTGGCTAGAAGACCTACAATCTCCTGGCCTCCGGTTTCTGCTGTGGGGCATACAGTTCCCACACAACTTCGGACCCCGGTGTCCGGTTTCTTGCGCTCTATCCTGGGAGTGAGCTCAATCGCATCTCCACTCCCAGGTTCTCTCTCCTTTACTTCCTCTCCCTTCACTGTCTCACACAGACTGCCCTCCAACTCCTCCTCCAGACCAGAACTTATAGGGAAGCTACCCTGAAACCGGGTCTAGTGTTCCCCCTTCTGGCTTGGAGTCAGGAAAGTGTTGTATGCTAGTGTTACCAGCCAAGGGGATTCCTTATCGCTTCCAGACATGGCATAACTCTCCCCGAGAGGCAGGCAATACCACTGTAACAACTGGATTCCTTGGGTGTCACATACTAACTTTCCTTCTATTACAGATATTGAAGGGATTAAGATTTTCACAGGACATAACCCATCGCCAGAGCATCCTATTACACTCTTCCCCATTGAGAAGAGCAGTACATTTCTGCCATAAAACTTTTATGATGAATTTACCATTTGCACTTGACCATGCCTCCTCCAGATAAACTCCATCCACTTTTCAGCAAAATGTCGGTGCTGACGGGGACTGGCGTAAAAATGCCAAGGGCCCGTTACAGTTTTGTGTGACTACGAGATGTGCAGAAATTATGTGACTATTTTACACCAGAATTCCACCAAAAACTGTTTGATGAACGAGCCCTTAAACCTTTAATCATTTAAAGTGGTCTAGATTTTCACACTTGTATTGGCGATATGATTTTTTTTTTAATTTTCCAGATCTCATATTGAGCATTGGTAAAGGAGGATTTGATCAGACCTGTCCACCAGCTTCTAGCAGTTGAAAACCCCAGGACATTGAAAAGCTGTTTTTCAATATGAGGGTGATGGACAATTATGGTCCCACATGTTTCTAAGAGCCCCAAAATAGGTTGCCATCTCCACCCTAAAAATGGTTAAAATGAAGGTGAATGCACAAATCATTAAGGCTACTTTCACACTAGCGTCGGAATCTCCCCGTCGCAATGCGTCGGGGAGAGATTCTGACGCTAGCGTTTAGCGCATTGCACAATGGAGGCAGCGGATGCATTTCTCCGGCGCATCCGCTGCCCCATTGTAAGGTGCAGGGAGGTGGGGGCGGAGTTCCGGCCGCGCATGTGCGGTCGGAAAAAGCGGTCCGTCAGGAGCAAAAAACGTTACATGTAGCGTTTTTTGCTCCCGACGGTCCGCAGAAACACGACGCATCCGTCGCTCGACGGATGCGACGTGTGGCAATCCGTCGCAAATGCGTCATCAATACAAGTCTATGGGGAAAAAACGCATCCTGCAAGCACTTTTGCAGGATGCGTTTTTTCTGCAAAACGACGCATTGTGACGGATTGCAGAAAACGCTAGTGTGAAAGTAGCCTAAGTGCTGCAGTCTTCTGATGGATTTGTGATGACTCTTGTGCTTTCCTGTCCGGTGTAGGCTGACATTGCTTCCTTCTCCACTCTCCGCATGGTTCCAGACTTTAATCTCAGTGACTTGTCACTCCATGTACATTCCTTCACTTGTCTCTAACACTTACATAAACAGTGACTTATTTTTCTTGGAGGTTTCTTTACATCTTGAAAACTATTTGTATTCCCAGAAACATTTTTTAACAAGATTCACAGAATCAAGACTTTGTTCTTTGAACTAAAATTGTGATAAGCAGTTTATTTGCGGTGTCTCCAAATGTTTCTGTTCTCTATCGGTAGGGATCTATCTCTAGTTACTACTCTTCCTTTACAAATTTGCGTAGGGTGGGTAGGTGTGTAGTTGGCATTATGCGGTTGGAGCATTATAATTTAGAAAGAAGTATAGTTCCTACAGATTAAATAGAGAAACTGGTCCCACCCCTGCCAGTGACACTCTGCCAACGAAAAGTGGATGAACAAGATCAGTCCGTGGGTGCGGAAACAAAGAAACGTAATTAAGCTACAGATCTCCTAACATGTATTATTAAAAAAATAGATCTTAAAGTGTACAGTTAGGGCCAGAAATATTTGGACAGTGACACAATTTTCGCGATTTGGGCTCTGCATGCCACCACATTGGATTTGAAATGAAACCTCTACAACAGAATTCAAGTGCAGATTGTAACGTTTAATTTGAAGGGTTGAACAAAAATATCTGATAGAAAATGTAGGAATTGTACACATTTCTTTACAAACACTCCACATTTTAGGAGGTCAAAAGTAATTGGACAAATAAACATAACCCAAACAAAATATTTTTATTTTCAATATTTTGTTGCAAATCCTTTGGAGGCAATCACTGCCTTAAGTCTGGAACCCATGGACATCACCAAACGCTGGGTTTCCTCATTCTTAATGCTTTGCCAGGCCTTTACAGCCGCAGCCTTCAGGTCTTGCTTGTTTGTGGGTCTTTCCGTCTTAAGTCTGGATTTGAGCAAGTGAAATGCATGCTCAATTGGGTTTAGATCTGGAGATTGACTTGGCCATTGCAGAATGTTCCACTTTTTGGCACTCATGAACTCCTGGGTAGCTTTGGATGTATGCTTGGGGTCATTGTCCATCTGTACTATGAAGCGCCGTCCAATCAACTTTGCAGCATTTGGCTGAATCTGGGCTGAAAGTATATCCCGGTACACTTCAGAATTCATCCGGCTACTCTTGTCTGCTCTTATGTCATCAATAAACACAAGTGACCCAGTGCCATTGAAAGCCATGCATGCCTATGCCATCACGTTGCCTCCACCATGTTTTACAGAGGATGTGGTGCGCCTTGGATCATGTGCCGTTCCCTTTCTTCTGCAAACTTTTCTCTTCCCATCATTCTGGTACAGGTTGATCTTTGTCTCATCTGTCCATAGAATACTTTTCCAGAACTGAGCTGGCTTCTTGAGGTGTTTTTCTGCAAATTTAACTCTGGCCTGTCTATTTTTGGTATTGATGAATGGTTTGCATCTAGATGTGAACCCTTCGTATTTACTGTCATGGAGTCTTCTCTTTACTGTTGACTTAGAGACAGATACACCTACTTCACTGAGAGTGTTCTGGACTTCAGTTGATGTTGTGAACGGGTTCTTCTTCACCAAATTAAGTATGCGGCGATCATCCACCACTGTTGTCATCCGTGGACGCCCAGGCCTTTTTGAGTTCCCAAGCTCACCAGTCAATTCCTTTTTTCTCAGAATGTACCCAACTGTTGATTTTGCTACTCCAAGCATGTCTGCTATCTCTCTGATGGATTTTTTCTTTTTTTTCAGCCTCAGGATGTTCTGCTTCACCTCAATTGAGAGTTCCTTTGACCGCATGTTGTCTGCTCACAGCAACAGCTTCCAAATGCAAAACCACACACCTGGAATCCACCCCTGACCTTTTAACTACTTCATTGATTACAGGTTAACGAGGGAGACGCCTTCAGAGTTAATTGTAGCCCTTAAAGTCCATTGTCCAATTACTTTTGGTCCCTTGAAAAAGAGGACGCTATGCATTACAGAGCTATGATTCCTAAACCCTTTCTCCGATTTGGATGTGGAAACTATCATATTGCAGCTGGGAGTGTGCACTTTCAGCCCATATTATATATATAATTGTATTTCTGAACATGTTTTTGTAAACAGCTAAAATAACAAAACTTGTGTCACTGTCCAAATATTTCTGGCCCTAACTGTATATCCACATTTCAACACTATTTTGCTCATAATTTTATCTAAATTGAATAACTTCTTAGATTCTGTATATAAAGGCTTGTTTACACAGGTCGATGATGGCCATTATCTGCTGATGCACTTTGCTGATCGTTCATCATTTGGTAGCCTGTTTAGACATGCCAATCATGTTTCCGATGCACAGAGGATGATCAATAACAGATTGTTCTGTGCACATAGGCTGCCATTGTTCTCTGCAGCACATGCTGATGTGCTGCCGAGAACAATCTTTAAGCAAGCTTAAAAGTCATACCACCTGACGAATGAACATTAGGTTCATTCATTAGATGATTGGCAGCCTTTTAACACTTGCCGATTACCAGAAAACAAGAGTTCCTAGGAACACTCTTTCATGATAATCTTCATAGTTAGGCAGAGAAAGGAGACCCCTTGTGTCACATCATTAGCACCCCCAACATTGATGTGACATGCTGATGGGTAGACGTGACTGCTGGCGGCTTAACAAAGGCCCAGAGATTTGCCTATTATGTGAGTCTACTGGACCCAGCCAAAAGGAAGGCATATTATAAAGCAACGCATGAGTAATACTGTGCATATTATAAGCTATCAAAGTATCTCAGGATCAGGTTAGATATAAGGACTAAAAATAACAAAAATAGTAAAAACTTGTTCAATAAAGTTTAAAAAAATAGCAATTCCAAAGCAAAAGAAAAATGTATTACCATTAAAAAATGTTTTATTATAAAAAAAAGTATACAAAAATTTGGACTGATAGAACCGTAACAACACAAACTATGATGTCTTATTTCTTCAACACTTAAGATAAAAGTTTTGGCTCTCATCTCTGTTATTTCTATCCTAGGAGTCCAGTGGGCGGTCCTGTTCAGTGATTGACAGTTATCCCTGTATGACTGTGCATACACAGGCAGCTGTCAGTCAAGTATAACCGCTGATCATTCTCCTAAGGATAGAAATAACCAGGGATTTAAATTTATAAAATGCTCTGAATTTTTCCCCACAAATCTAAACATCAAGCTTCTCCTGGTCTGTATCATGCTGCTCACAGATAACACTGCATGTACAAGGTAACGTGTTCCCTTTAATGATTAATGAGAACATTTTGGCTGCCTGTAGCCACCACTAGACATAATTATAAGTGATGAGCGCCAGACACGGATTCCCTAACTACAGCAGATGCTCTTATATTCTCATTGGGAGGAATATGTGGGCAAAACACTGACCGTGGTGGAATGGAGAACCATTTGGACCAGGGCAGCCAAGACTGCATCTTGTATTTCATACAATGAAAATCAGTACAAAATCTTTCATCTCTGGTACCATACGCCTGAATTTTTACATGAAATGGACCCATCTAATCCTCCCTTTTCCTGGCATTGCTTCCTGTCTAGAGGTTCTGTTTTCACATATTTTGGGATTGCCCTTTGATTAAACCGTTTTGGATGAAAGTCCAACTCTTCACTAAGCAATTTTCGGAGTAGATGTCCCTCTAGATCAGGGGTGAGGAATCTTTTTTCTGCCAAGGGCCATTTGGATAGTTATACCATCCTTCGGGGGCCGCACAAACGCCGCCCACAAAGTACATCTTGACTCTGGGACTGGTGTCAGGATGTAATCTTCCATTGCATGCCCTTCAGTGGTCAGTAGTGAACACTGTGTGTGTGTGCTAACTGAGCAAGAAGAAATTAATGAGCAGGTGGCAATCAAAATACACCTCCCTGCCCAAGAACGCGGTCCCTGATAAAAGGTCATCAAGGGCCGTAAATGGCCCTGGGGCCTGAGGTTCCCCACCCCTGTTCTAGATCCTCAGCTCTTTCTATTAAATATTTTCCCTGAGTCCATATCTAAGAGATCCAGTAGATTCCCCTTACATATGATGACAGCAGCACGCAGTGTGATTGCCACCACTGAAAGCAAACCTCTCCACCTTCCCAACTAGACCTATATTCTCATATGAAGGATATCAGGAACTTTGAATACTGGGCAGCCCTCAATGACAATGCTGTAGAGAGATTTAACCTTGTTTGTGTTGGCAGATATGCAACAGCTACAGACTTATTTGTGTGCAGGAGGAGTTTACACTTTTCTGACAGTAGCTGACGATGTTGTTAGTGTTATATGCTTAGTTGAATGTAATGCATATACTTGTTGTACTTTAGTTTCACTTTCTTACTGGTAAAAGGTCCTCTAGACTTCCTGTTATGCTGTATTAAGAAGCTGATGCATGTACCTCATGTTCTCTGTAGATAAAAGTTGAATTACCCCATATAATCTAATCTCAAAAGTTTCTTCTGCGACCAAACTGTGCAATAGTTTAGTCTCCTTGGGATTCCTTTTGGGACATGATACATATATGACCTCTATGAGACGAATAGTAATAGGTTACAACATTCCGTATTGCAGCGCCCCAGGGTCCTGGTCATTGCAGTAATATCATTCTCCTCTAGGGGGGAGTGGTGTTACGTTTGGAGGCAAAGAAGGACAACTGCATCCAGGTATCACAAACATGCATCACATTTCACACTCCAGGCCACGAGGGGGAGCTCTGCTCCTATTTATTAGGTCATACTCCTCACACTTAGGTAAAACTGGTGACCTGGAAGGATTGTTAGTTAGTTGCTGGCTGAGCTTCGCTCAGGTAGTTGGTCCCTGACAGGGTTGGGATCCTGTCAGAGATCAAGACAGAAGGACACGGAGCTGTACATGCCCTGAGAGCTACAGCTTCTAGAAAGAGACATCGAAGGAGAACTGTATTGTAGAGAGGGTGAAAGAAGTAGTAGCAAAGGAGTGGATTCCAGGAGGGGAACAGCCCTACACAGGCTGCCTTCTTCTGAGGCGCAGGATCCCGGTAGCCGGAACACCGAGGGAGCAACGATCCTTTATGCCTTGCTCCAGAGACCGGCAGGACAGCTAATTTCACGTTACCTGTCTGCTCCTACACCCAGGAGGCAAGGTGGCACCCCTTAGAGGCTGGGGCATGATAGAGTCCCTATAAAATGCCTTAAGCCACCGGTCATACGCAGTGGCGTACCTAGGGGGGCAGCCGGGGCATGTGCCCTGGGCGCAGCCAGCAGGGGGGCGCAGTTGGGCCGCCTAAAGCGGCGGTCCACAGTGTCTCCCCTGGCGGCTGCATTCTGCCGCCCCCTGCACTGCGAGTCAGCTGTTCTCTGTGCCGACTGTCAAGTTGACAGCCGACACAGAGAAGCTGCAGCGCGCCGGCTCCCAGTGTTCAATTGTACTGCATCTGAGATGCGAGTACAATTGAAGCTCTGACTGCCGGGTCAGAGCGACGCCAGCAGCGTGATCAGGTCATGTGATCATGCTGCTGACGTCACTCGTCCGCGCTGCAGAGCAGAGGCACTGAGACGCAGATCGGTGGAAAGTGCTCCAGTGGAGCTGAAGACACCGAAGTTGCAGGGGGGATTTAATGTGAGTGGGAATGGGGGGGATATATTGTGGGGGGGGATATAATGTGAATGGGGATGGTGGGATTTATTATTGGATGGGGGATATTTAACCCCTTAGTGACAGAGCCAATTTGGTACTTAACCCCTTCATGACCAGGGGATTTTTCGTTTTTCCGTGTTCGTTTTTCGCTCCCCTCCTTCCCAGAGCCATAACTTTTTTATTTTTCCGTCAATTTGGCCATGTGAGGGCTTATTTTTTGCGGGACGAGTTGTACTTTTGAACGACATCATTGGTTTTAGCATGTCGTGTACTAGAAAACGGGAAAAAAATTCCAAGTGCGGTGAAATTGCAAAAAAAAGTGCAATCCCACATTGGTTTTTTGTTTGGCTTTTTTGCTAGGTTCACTAAATGCTAAAAATGACCTGCCATTATGATTCTCCAGGTCATTACGAGTTCATAGACACCAAACATGACTAGGTTATTTTTTATCTAAGTGGTGAAAAAAAATTCCAAACTTTGCTAAAAAAAAAAAAAAAAATTGCGCCATTTTCCGATACTCGTAGCGTCTCCATTTTTCGTGATCTGGGGTCGGTTGAGGGCTTATTTTTTGCGTGCCGAGATGACGTTTTTAATGATAGCATTTCGGTGCAGATACGTTCTTTTGATCGCCCGTTATTGCATTTTAATGCAATGTCGCGGCGACCAAAAAAACGTAATTCTGGCGTTTCGAGTTTTTTTCCCGCTACGCTGTTTAGCGATCAGGTTAATACTTTTTTTTATTTGATAGATCGGGCAATTCTGAGCGCGGCGATACCAAATATGCATAGATTTGATTTTTTTTTTTATTGATTTATTTTGATTGGGGCGAAAGGGGGGTGATTTAAACTTTTATGTTTTTTTTATTTTTTTCACATTTTTTTAAACTTTTTTTTTTAACTTTTGCCATGCTTCAATAGCCTCCATGGGAGGCTAGAAGCAGGCACAGCACGATCGGCTCTGCTACATAGCAGCGATCTGCTGATCGCTGCTATGTAGCAGAATTGCACGTGTGCTGTGAGCGCCGACCACAGGGTGGCGCTCACAGCGACGGGCAATCAGTAACCATAGAGGTCTCAAGGACCTCTATGGCTACAATGGAGACGCATCGCCGACCCCCGGACATGTGACGGGGGTCGGCGATGACGTCATTTCCGGCCGCCCGGCCGGAAGCGGTAGTTAAATGCAATGCTGTTCAAAACAGCTGACATGTCCCGGCTTTGGTGCGGGCTCACCGCGGAGCCCTGCATCAAAGCAGGGGAGCCGGCATCGGACGGTTTTTTGCAATTCTGACCACTGTCACTTTATGAGGTTATAACTCTGGAACGCTTCAATGGATCCCGCTGATTCTGAGATTGTTTTTTTGTGACATATTGTACTTCATGTTAGTGGTAACATTTCTTCGATATTACTTGCGATTATTTATGAAAAAAACGGAAATATGGCGAAAATTTTTAAAATTTTGCAATTTTCAAACTTTGTATTTTTATGCCCTTAAATCAGAGAGATATGTCACGAAAAATAGTTAATAAATAACATTTCCCACATGTCTACTTTACATCAGCACAATTTTGGAAACAAAATTTTTTTTTGTTAGGGAGTTATAAGGGTTAAAAGTTGACGAGCAATTTCTCATTTTTACAACACCATTTTTTTAGGGACCACATCACACATTTTGAGGGGTCTATATGATAAAAAATAATGAGGTGTGACACCATTCTAAATTCTAAAAACTACACCCCTCAAGGTTCTCAAAACCACATTCAAGAAGTTTATTAACCCTTTACGTGCTTCACAGGAACTGAAACAATGTGGAAGGAAAAAATGAACATTTAACTTTTTTTTGCAAACATCTTAATTCAGAACCATTTTTTTTATTTTCACAAGTGTAAAAACAGAAATGTAACCATAAATTTTGTTATGCAATTTCTCCTGAATACGCCAATACCCCATATGTGGGGGTAAACCACTTTTTGGGCGCACCGCAGAACTTAGAAGTGAAGGAGCGCCGTTTGACTTTTTCAATGCAGAATTGGCTGGAATTGAGATCGGACACCATGTCACGTTTAGAGAGCCCCTGATGTGCCTAAACAGTGGAAACCCCCCACAAGTGACACCATTTTGGAAACTAGACCCCTTAAGGAACTTATCTAGATGTGTGGTGAGCACGTTGAACCCCCAAGTGCTTCACAGAAGTTTATAACGTAGAGCCGTGAAAATAAAAAATCGCTTTTGTTTACACAAAAATGATCTTTTCGCCCACAAATTCTTATTTTCACAAGGGTAACAGGAGAAATTAGACCACAAAAGTTGTTGTGCGATTTCTCCCGAATACGTCGATACCCCATATGTGAGGATAAACCACTGTTTGGGCGCACCGAAGAGCTTGGAAGTGAAGGAGCGCCGTTTTACTTTTTCAATGTAGAATTGGCTGGAATTGAGATTGGACGCCATGTCGCGTTTGGAGAGCCCCTGATGTGCCTAAACAGTAGAAACCCCCCACAAGTGACCCCATTTTGGAAACTAGACCCCTTAAGGAACTTATCTAGATGTGTGGTGAGCACTTTGAACCCCTATGTGCTTCACAGAAGTTTATAATGTAGAGCCGTGAAAAAAAAAAATCGCATTTTTTTCTACAAAAATGATCTTTTTGCCCACAAATTTTTATTTTCACAAGGGTAACAGGAGAAATTAGACCACTAAAGTTGTTGAGCAATTTCTCCTAAGTACGCTGATACCCAATATGTGGGGGTAAACCACTGTTTGGGCGCACCGCAGAGCTTGGAAGAGAAGGAGTGCCGTTTTACTTTTTCAATGTAGAATTGGCTGGAATTGAGATTGGACGCCATGTCGCGTTTGGAGAGCCCCTGATGTACCTAAACAGTAGAAATCCCCCACAAGTGACCCCATTTTGGAAACTAGACCCATTAAGGAACTTATCTAGATGTGTGGTGAGCACTTTGAACCCCCATGCGCTTCACAGAAGTTTATAATGTAGAGCCGTGAAAAAAAAAAAATCGCATTTTTTCTACAAAAATGATCTTTTTGCCCACAAATTTTTATTTTCACAAGGGTAACAGGAGAAATTAGACCACTAAAGTTGTTGTGCAATTTCTCCTGAGTACGCTGATACCCAATATGTGGGGGTAAACCACTGTTTGGGCGCACCGCAGAGCTTGGAAGAGAAGGAGTGCCGTTTTACTTTTTCAATGTAGAATTGGCTGGAATTGAGATTGGACGCCATGTCGCGTTTGGAGAGCCCCTGATGTGCCTAAACAGTAGAAATCCCCCACAAGTGACCCCATTTTGGAAACTAGACCCCTTAAGGAACTTATCTAGATGTGTGGTGAGCACTTTGAACCCCCATGTGCTTCACAGAGGTTTATAATGTAGAGCCGTGAAAAAAAAAAATCGCATTTTTTCTACAAAAATGATCTTTTTGCCCACAAATTTTTATTTTCACAAGGGTAACAGGAGAAATTAGACCACAAAAGTTGTTGTGCAATTTCTCCTGAGTACGCTGATACCCAATATGTGGGGGTAAACCACTGTTTGGGCGCACCGCAGAGCTTGGAAGAGAAGGAGTGCCGTTTTACTTTTTCAATGTAGAATTGGCTGGAATTGAGATTGGACGCCATGTCGCGTTTGGAGAGCCCCTGATGTGCCTAAACAGTAGAAATCCCCCACACGTGACCCCATTTTGGAAACTAGACCCCCCATGGAACTTATCTAGATGTGTGGTGAGAACTTTGAATGCCCAAGTGCTTCACAGAAGTTTATAATGCAGAGTCGTGAAAATAAAAAATATTTTTTTTTTCCACAAAAAAGATTTTTTAGCCCCCAAGTTTTTATTTTCACAAGGGTAACAAGAGAAATTGGACCACTACACTTGTTGTTCAATTTATCCTGAGTATGCTGATGCCCCATATGTGGGGGTAAACCACTGTTTGGGCGCACCGCAGAGCTTGGAAGAGAAGGAGTGCCATTTTACTTTTTCAATGTAGAATTGGCTGGAATTGAGATTGGACGCCATGTCGCGTTTGGAGAGCCCCTGATGTGCCTAAACAGTAGAAATCCCCCACACGTGACCCCATTTTGGAAACTAGACCCCCCATGGAACTTATCTAGATGTGTGGTGAGAACTTTGAATGCCCAAGTGCTTCACAGAAGTTTATAATGCAGAGTCGTGAAAATAAAAAATATTTTTTTTTTCCACAAAAAAAGATTTTTAGCCCCCAAGTTTTTATTTTCACAAGGGTAACAAGAGAAATTGGACCCCAAAAGTTGTTGTCCAATTTGTCCTGAGTATGCTGGTACCCCATATGTGGGGGTAAACCACTGTTTGGGCGCACGGCAGAGCTCGGAAGGGAAGGAGCGCCTTTTTGGAATGCAGACTTTGATAGAATGGTCTGTGGGCATTATGTTGCGATTGCAGAGCCCCTGATGTACCTAAACTGTAGTAACCCCCCACAAGTGACCCCATTTTGGAAACTAGACCCCCCAAGGAACTTATCTAGATGTGTGGTGAGAACTTTGAATGCCCAAGTGCTTCACAGAAGTTTAGAATGCAGAGTCGTGAAAATAAAAAATATTTTTTTTTCCACAAAAAAGATATTGTAGCCCCCAAGTTTTTATTTTTACAAGGGTAACAGGAGAAATTGGACCACTAAAGTTGTTGTCCAATTTATCCTGAGTATGCTGATGCCCCATATGTGGGGGTAAACCACTGGGCGCACGGCAGAGCTCGGAAGGGAAGGAGCGCCGTTTTGGAATGCAGACTTAGATAGAATGGTCTGTGGGCGTTATGTTGCGCTTGCAGAGCCCCTGATGTACCTAAACAGTAGTAACCCCCCACAAGTGACCCCGTTTTGGAAACTAGACCCCCCAAGGAACTTATATAGATGTGTGGTGAGAACTTTGAATGCCCAAGTGCTTCACAGAAGTTTATAATGCAGAGTCATAAAAAAAAATATATATATATTTTTCCACAAAAAGGATTTTGTAGCCCCCAAGTTTTTATTTTCACAAGGGTAACAAGAGAAATTGGACCCCAGAAGTTGTTGTCCAATTTATCCCGAGTATGCTGATGCCAAATATGTGGGGGTAACCCACTGTTTGGGCGCACGGCAGAGCTCAGAAGGGAGGGAGCACCATTTGACTTTTTGAGCGCAAAATTGGCTGTCGTGTTTGGAGACCCCCTGATGTACCTAAACAGTGGAAAACCCCCAATTCTAGCTCCAACCCAACTCCAACACACCCCTAACCCTAATCCCAACCCGATCCATAATCCTAATCACTAACCCTAACGATAATCCCAACCCTTACCCCAAAACAACCCTAATGTCAACCCTAACCATAACCCTAATCAAAACCCTAAATCCAACACACCCCTAATCCTAATCTCAACACTAACCTCAAACCTAACCCTAATCCCAATACACCCCTAATCACAACCCTAACCTTAACCCTAATCCCAAACCTAACTCTAATCCCAAGCGTAACCCTAATGCCAACCCTAACCCTAATACCAACCCTAATCCAAACCCTAACCCTAATCCCAACTCTAACCCTAACTTTAGCCCCAACCCTAACCCTAAGGTAGCCCTAAGGCTACTTTCACACTTGCGTCGTTTGGCATCCGTCGCAATCCGTCATTTTGGACAAGAAACGGATCCTGCAAATGTGCCCGCAGGATGCGTTTTTTGCCCATAGACTTGTATTGCCGACGGATCGTGACGGATGGCCACACGTCGCGTCCGTAGTGCACTGGATCAGTGTTTTGGCGGACCGTCAGCACAAAAAAACGTTCAATGTAACGGTTTTTTGTACGTCGCATCCGCCTTTTCTGACCACGCATGCGTGGCCGTAACTCCGCCCCCTCCTCCCCAGGACATAGATTGGGCAGCGGATGCGTTGAAAAACTACATCAGCTGCCCACGTTGTGCACAATTTTCACAACGTGCGTCGGTATGTCGGGCCGATGCATTGCGACGGCCCCGTACTGACGTAAGTGTGAAAGAAGCCTAACCCTAAATTTAGCGCCAACCCTAACTCTAAATTTAGCCCCAACCCTAACCCTAAATTTAGCCCTAACCCTACCCCTAACCCTAGCCCTAACCCTACCCCTAACCCTACCCCTAACTCTAGCCCTAACCCTAACTCTACCCCTAACCCTAGCCCTAACCCTACCCCTAGCCCTAACCCTACCCCTAACCCTACCCCTAACCCTAGCCCTAACCCTAGCCCTAACCCTAACCCTACCCCTAACCCTACCCCTAACCCTACCCCTAACCCTAATTTTAGCCCCAACTGCTCTTCTCCTGCCGGACGGCAGATGGAGACAGATGGCGGGCGCACTGCACATGCCCCCGCCATTTTCTTTTGCCCAGAAGATGCCGGCAGCCAGGAGGAGCAGCAGGAGGATCCAGGGACACAGGTGAGTATGATAGGGTCCCCGAATCCCCCTATCTCTCTGTCCTCTGATGTGCGATCACATCAGAGGACAGAGAATTACATTTAGCTTTTTTTTTTTTTGCGGTCGCCGGTAAACAGTTAATTACCGGCGATCGCAAAACTGGGGTCGCTAAAACCGACCCCCGATCATGCTCTTTGGGGTCTCGGCTACCCCCGGCAGCCGAGACCCCAAAGACTCTCGCGGGGCCGGCCGGCCGGCGCACTGCGCATGCGCCCGCCATTTTCAAGATGGCGGCTGTTATGATAAGGTAATTCAGTACCACAATGGACATAGAAGTCAGAGCACATACAGTGACCTGACAATAACCCAAAAACATAGAACGAGCTCTGAGACGTGGGAACTCTGCTGACCGCAATCCCTAATCCTCTCCAACCACACTAGAGGCAGCCGTGGATAGCGCCTAACGCTCCCTATGCAACTTGGCACAGCCTGAGAAACTAGCTAGCCTGAAGATAGAAAATAAGCCTACCTTGCCTCAGAGAAATACCCCAAAGGAAAAGGCAGCCCCCACATATAATGACTGTGAGTTAAGATGAAAAGACAAACGTAGAGATGAAATAGATTTAGCAAAGTAAGGCCCGACTTTCTGAACAGAGCGAGGATAGGAAAGGTAACTTTGCGGTCAACACAAAACCCTACAAAAAACCACGCAAAGGGGGCAAAAAGACCCTCCGTACCGAACTAACGGCACGGAGGTACACCCTCTGCGTCCCAGAGCTTCCAGCAAGCAAGAAAAAACAAATAGCAAGCTGGAAAAAAAAAAAAACAGCAATCAAAATAGCAAAAGCGGAACTTAGCAATGCAGAGCAGCAGGCCACAGGAACGATCCAGGAGGAAACAGGTCCAATACTAGAACATTGACTGGAGGCTAGGATCAAAGCACTAGGTGGAGTTAAATAGAGCAGCACCTAATGACATCACCACATCACCTGAGGAAGGAAACTCAGAAGCCGCAGTACCACTCTCCTCCACCAACGGAAGCTCACAGAGAGAATCAGCCGAAGTACCACTTGTGACCACAGGAGGGAGCTCTGCCACAGAATTCACAACAGTACCCCCCCTTGAGGAGGGGTCACCGAACCCTCACCAGAGCCCCCAGGACGACCAGGATGAGCCATATAAAAGGCACGAACAAGATCGGGAGCATGGACATCAGAGGCAAAGACCCAGGAATTATCTTCCTGAGCATAACCCTTCCACTTAACCAGATACTGGAGTTTCCGTCTTGAAACACGAGAATCCAAAATCTTCTCCACAATATACTCCAACTCCCCCTCCACCAAAACCGGGGCAGGAGGATCAACAGATGGAACCATAGGTGCCACGTATCTCCGCAACAATGACCTATGGAATACGTTATGTATGGAAAAAGAATCTGGAAGGGTCAGACGAAAAGACACAGGATTAAGAACCTCAGAAATCCTATACGGACCAATGAAATGAGGTTTAAACTTAGGAGAGGAAACCTTCATAGGAATATGACGAGAAGATAACCAAACCAAATCCCCAACACGAAGTCGGGGACCCACACAGCGTCTGCGATTAGCGAAACGTTGAGCCTTCTCCTGGGACAAGGTCAAATTGTCCACTACATGAGTCCAAATCTGCTGCAACCTGTCCACCACAGTATCCACACCAGGACAGTCCGAAGACTCAACCTGCCCTGAAGAGAAACGAGGATGGAACCCAGAGTTGCAGAAAAACGGCGAAACCAAGGTAGCCGAGCTGGCCCGATTATTAAGGGCGAACTCAGCCAAAGGCAAAAAGGACACCCAGTCATCCTGATCAGCAGAAACAAAGCATCTCAGATATGTTTCCAAGGTCTGATTGGTTCGTTCGGTCTGGCCATTAGTCTGAGGATGGAAAGCCGAGGAAAAAGACAAGTCAATGCCCATCCTACCACAAAAGGCTCGCCAAAACCTCGAAACAAACTGGGAACCTCTGTCAGAAACGATATTCTCTGGAATGCCATGTAAACGAACCACATGCTGGAAGAACAATGGCACCAAATCAAAGGAGGAAGGTAATTTAGACAAGGGTACCAAATGGACCATCTTAGAGAAGCGATCACAGACCACCCAAATGACTGACATCTTTTGAGAGACGGGAAGATCTGAAATAAAATCCATAGAGATATGTGTCCAAGGCCTCTTCGGGACCGGCAAGGGCAAAAGCAACCCACTGGCACGAGAACAGCAGGGCTTAGCCCGAGCACAAATCCCACAGGACTGCACAAAAGAACGCACATCCCGCGACAGAGATGGCCACCAAAAGTATCTAGCCACTAACTCTCTGGTACTAAAGATTCCAGGATGACCAGCCAACACCGAACAATGAACCTCAGAGATAACTTTATTCGTCCACCTATCAGGGACAAACAGTTTCTCCGCTGGGCAACGATCAGGTTTATTAGCCTGAAATTTTTGCAGCACCCGCCGCAAATCAGGGGAGATGGCAGACACAATTACTCCCTCTTTGAGAATACCCGCCGGCTCAGATACACCTGGAGAGTCGGGCACAAAACTCCTAGACAGAGCATCTGCCTTCACATTTTTAGAGCCCGGAAGGTACGAAATCACAAAGTCAAAACGGGCAAAAAACAGCGACCAACGAGCCTGTCTAGGATTCAACCGCTTGGCAGACTCGAGATAAGTCAAGTTCTTATGATCAGTCAAGACCACCACGCGATGCTTAGCTCCTTCAAGCCAATGACGCCACTCCTCGAATGCCCACTTCATGGCCAGCAACTCTCGATTGCCAACATCATAATTTCGCTCAGCAGGCGAAAACTTCCTGGAAAAGAAGGCGCATGGTTTCATCACCGAGCAATCAGAACTTCTCTGCGACAAAACAGCCCCTGCTCCAATCTCAGAAGCATCAACCTCGACCTGGAATGGAAGCGAAACATCTTGTTGACACAACACAGGGGCAGAAGAAAAACGACGCTTCAACTCTTGAAAAGCTTCCACAGCAGCAGAAGACCAATTGACCACATCAGCACCCTTCTTGGTCAAATCGGTCAATGGTTTAGCAATACTAGAAAAATTGCAGATGAAGCGACGATAAAAATTAGCAAAGCCCAGGAACTTTTGCAGACTTTTCAGAGATGTCGGCTGAGTCCAATCATGGATGGCTTGGACTTTAACAGGGTCCATCTCGATAGTAGAAGGGGAAAAGATGAACCCCAAAAATGAAACCTTCTGAACACCAAAGAGACACTTTGATCCCTTCACAAACAAAGAATTGGCACGCAGGACCTGAAACACCGTTCTGACCTGCTTCACATGAGACTCCCAATCATCCGAGAAGATCAAAATGTCATCCAAGTACACAATCAGGAATTTATCCAGGTACTCTCGGAAGATGTCATGCATAAAGGACTGAAACACTGATGGAGCATTGGCAAGTCCGAATGGCATTACTAGATACTCAAAATGGCCCTCGGGCGTATTAAATGCAGTTTTCCATTCATCGCCTCGCTTAATACGCACAAGATTATACGCACCACGAAGATCTATCTTGGTGAACCAACTAGCCCCCTTAATCCGAGCAAACAAATCAGATAACAACGGCAAGGGGTACTGAAATTTAACCGTGATCTTATTTAGAAGGCGGTAATCTATACAAGGTCTCAGCGAACCATCCTTCTTGGCCACAATAAAGAACACCTGCTCCTAATGGCGACGATGACGGGCGAATATGCCCCTTCTCCAAGGACTCCTTCACATAACTCCGCATAGCGGCGTGCTCAGGCACAGATAAAGTAAACAGTCAACCTTTTGGGAATTTACTACCAGGAATCAAATCGATAGCACATTCACAATCCCTATGCGGAGGTAGGGTATCAGACTTGGGCTCATCAAATACATCCCGGTAATCAGACAAGAACTCTGGAACCTCAGAAGGGGTGGATGACGAAATAGTCAGAAATGGGACATCACCATGTAACCCCTGACTACCCCAGCTGGACACAGACATGGATTTCCAATCTAATACTGGATTATGGACTTGTAGCCATGGCAACCCCAACACGACCACATCATGCAGATTATGCAACACCAGAAAGCGAATAACCTCCTGATGTGCAGGAGCCATGCACATGGTCAGCTGGGTCCAGTACTGAGGCTTATTCTTGGCCAAAGGCGTAGCATCAATTCCTCTCAATGGAATAGGACACTGCAAGGGCTCCAAGAAAAACCCACAACGCCTAGCATACTCCAAGTCCATCAAATTCAGGGCAGCGCCTGAATCCACAAATGCCATGACAGAATAAGATGACAAAGAGCAGATCAAGGTATCGGACAAAAGAAATTTTGACTGTACCGTACCAATGGTGGCAGACCTAGCGAACCGCTTAGTGCGTTTAGAACAATCAGAGATAGCATGAGTGGAATCACCACAGTAGAAACACAGCCCATTCAGACGTCTGTGTTCTTGCCGTTCAACTCTGGTCAAAGTCCTATCGCACTGCATAGGCTCAGGTTTATGCTCAGATAATACCGCCAAATGGTGCACAGATTTACGCTCACGCAAGTGTCGACCGATCTGAATGGCTAAAGACATAGACTCATTCAGACCAGCAGGCACAGGAAATCCCACCATGACATCCTTAAGGGCTTCAGAGAGACCCTTTCTGAAAATAGCTGCGAGCGCACCTTCATTCCATTGAGTGAGTACGGACCACTTTCTAAATTTCTGACAATATACCTCTATCTCATCCTGACCCTGACACAGAGCCAGCAAATTTTTCTCTGCCTGATCCACTGAATTAGGTTCATCGTACAGCAATCCGAGCGCCAGGAAAAATGCATCGATATTACTTAATGCAGGATCTCCTGACGCAAGAGAGAATGCCCAGTCCTGAGGGTCGCCACGTAAAAAAGAAATAATGATCCTAACTTGTTGAACTGGGTCACCAGAGGAGCGAGGTTTCAAAGCCAGAAATAGTTTACAATTATTTTTGAAACTCAGAAATTTATTTCTATCTCCAAAAAACAAATCAGGAATAGGAATTCTTGGTTCTAACATAGAATTCTGAACCACAAAGTCTTGAATATTTTGTACTCTTGCCGTGAGCTGATCCACACATGAAGACAGACCTTTAATGTCCATCGCTACACCTGTGTCCTGAACCACCCAAATGTCTAGGGGAAAAAAAAGGCAAAACAGTGCAGAGAAAAAAAAATGGTCTCAGAACTTCTTTTTTCCCTCTATTGAGAATCATTAGTACTTTTGGCCTCCAGTACTGTTATGATAAGGTAATTCAGTACCACAATGGACATAGAAGTCAGAGCACATACAGTGACCTGACAATAACCCAAAAACATAGAACGAGCTCTGAGACGTGGGAACTCTGCTGACCGCAATCCCTAATCCTCTCCAACCACACTAGAGGCAGCCGTGGATAGCGCCTAACGCTCCCTATGCAACTCGGCACAGTCTGAGAAACTAGCTAGCCTGAAGATAGAAAATAAGCCTACCTTGCCTCAGAGAAATACCCCAAAGGAAAAGGCAGCCCCCACATATAATGACTGTGAGTTAAGATGAAAAGACAAACGTAGAGATGAAATAGATTTAGCAAAGTGAGGCCCGACTTTCTGAACAGAGCGAGGATAGGAAAGGTAACTTTGCGGTCAACACAAAACCCTACAAAAAACCACGCAAAGGGGGCAAAAAGACCCTCCGTACCGAACTAACGGCACGGAGGTACACCCTCTGCGTCCCAGAGCTTCCAGCAAGCAAGAAAAAACAAATAGCAAGCTGGACAGAAAAAAAAACAGCAATCAAAATAGCAAAAGCGGAACTTAGCTATGCAGAGCAGCAGGCCACAGGAACGATCCAGGAGGAAACAGGTCCAATACTAGAACATTGACTGGAGGCCAGGATCAAAGCACTAGGTGGAGTTAAATAGAGCAGCACCTAACGACATCACCACATCACCTGAGGAAGGAAACTCAGAAGCCGCAGTACCACTCTCCTCCACCAACGGAAGCTCACAGAGAGAATCAGCCAAAGTACCACTTGTGACCACAGGAGGGAGCTCTGCCACAGAATTCACAACAGGCGGCGCCCACCGGGAGCCACGAGGAGCATCGGGGGAGATAGGTAAGTATTGGGGGGCTACCTGGGACCCCTTTTCTCTATCCTCCGATGTGCGATCACATCGGAGGATAGGGAAATTAAAAAGAGATTGCGTTTTTGTTTTTTTTTTGCGATCACCGGTAAACGGTTAATTACCGGCGATCGCAAATGCGGGGTGGGTTAAAAACCCCCCGAATCATGTTCTCTGGGGTCTCGGCTACCCCCGGCAGCCGAGACCCCGGAGAAAATCCGACTCTAGGGGCCCTATTTACTTTTTCCACAGCGCCGTTAATTAACGGCGCTGTGGAAAAAGTAAATAGGGCCCCTGTGGTTTAAGTACCCTTAGCGGCCGCCGTTAAAAGGCGTATCGGCGGTCGCTAAGGGGTTAATATGAGCGGAGATGGGGGGATTTATTGTGGGGAAGAGATTTAATGTGAGTGATGATGGGGGGATTTATTGTGGGGGGGGTTTAATGTGAGTGGGGATGGTGGGATTTATTATTGGATGGGGGATATTTAATATGAGTGGAGATGGGGGGATTTATTGTGGGGAAGGGATTTAATGTGAGTGATGATGGGGGGAGAATTGGAGTGGAGATGGGGGATTGAATGTGTGTGGGGGAGATTTGTCATGGAGATAGAGGGATTTAATGTGTGGGGGAGATTTGTCATGGGGATGGGGGTGCTTAATGTGTGGGGTGATATTTGGAGTGGGGATGAGGGATTTAATGTGTGGGGGAGATTTGAGGACACAAAATGAAGAGCAAAGGGGGAGATGGGCATGTATGAGGAAACAATACCGGGGAATGGGGGGCATAAATGAGGAAACAGTATGGAGGATGGGTGCAGACAGTTTGGGGAGCAAACGGGGGAATGTATGCAGACACAGTATGAGTACTGATGTGAAAAATGTATGTGGACAGAGTATGGGGAGTGAGGGTGTTGGGATATGTGCATGCATAGCATGAGGGGACAGTGTAAGGGCACAGCCAGGAGGGGACAGTATACCAAGGAGGGGGAGTGTGATGAGAGTACAGTATAAATACTGGGCCCTATAGGGGGGACACAGTGTGAGAGGACAGTGTGAAAATGGGGGCCGGTATGGAAAGGGGAGGTCAGTGTGAAGAGCATGAACCATAAGAGGGACAATGTGGGGGTCATATTTTGTGCAGACAATATAGTGAGTGGCAATTTTTTATTCAGGAGCATTATAATGGCACTTCTATCTTTAAGGGCGTCATGTGGAGATTTTCTGCAAAAGAACGGAGAAGATGGAAGTCTGCAAAGACGACTGTGGATTAGAAAACTCATCATGGGGTCTGGACAAGATGAAAAAAAGGAGAACGGCTCTAGAGACGACGTCATCTATAAGGTACCTGGATGTAAATGTTATTTGTGATACTGACTAATTCTCATGTTTTTATTTATGTTAGGAGCATTAAAGGGGATGTCCAGGTTTGTGATGAGTCTGCAGTTATTCTTTGTGACTGCAGACTTCTGACTTCTCACAGTGCGCCCTGCACGCTGTCAGGATTCTCTCGTGATGGTGATTTACATTAATGCGGTCACGTGCTGACTAGACATGTGTGGCTTCACTCAATGAAAATGAACTGAGTGAGGCCGGGCACGTCTAGTCGGAATGTGGTCAGAAGTATACAAATTGCATGCTTGTGCTGACATGACTGTCCACCGGCAAAAGTGTGCAGTGCATTAGTTGGGTGAATTCAGTAGCCTGCGATGTCAGGATTCAGCTCTGCAGGTTCCAGTAGTCGTCACATGGACACTTCACTCATATGCGACTTTCATACTTGTGGTCCTGTGACAACGAGCTTCTCTTCTGCTTCTCTCAGTTTTTCACTGATCATTGAGAGCATTAGGGAGAGTGGCTCATCGGTACATGACTAAGTGTGCAAATCGCATATGTCCTTGGGGGCAGGGCCGGCGTTAGGGGCAGGCAGACTAGGCAGCTGCCTAGGGCCCCCGCTGCCCTAGGGGCCCCCAGCCAGGGGCGGACACACTGCTGATGGCACTGCTCCAGGGCCCAGCGGTGGAGGGGGGCCCCTGCAGGCAGGCCCGGTATTATGCAGGATCGCGCCCCTCTCACTCCCTCCTATAAACATGGAACACCCAGTGCGAGGGAGAGAGCGGGGCGCAAAGTGCAGGAGATCAAAAAGGGGGCGTGTCATGCAGGGAGAGACGCTGGCCAATGAACGCTTCCCTAAGGCTACGTTCACATTAGCGTTGCGCGCCGCTGAGTCGGCGACGCAACGCACGACGCACAAAAAAACGCGCGCAAACGCACGCAAAAACGCTGCGTTGCATTTTCTTGCGTCCGACGCTAGCGTCGGAAACGACGCACGTGTCGGAAAACGCAACAAAAAAAACGCACGCGTCCCCCATGTTAAACATAGGGGCGCATCGCCGCTGCGTCGCCGACGCAACAGCGACGCACATTAGGGGAACGCTAATGTGAACGTAGCCTTACCTCACCATGACCAGACTGAGGAGAGCGCTCACTGGTTGCTGTCCTCCTGCATGGTGCGTCCCAATCGTGAGTAGTCACCCCTACAGTCAGGTGAGGTGCCCCCCCCCCCCCCCCGCACAGCACATAGAGACAGCAGTGGAGGAAGAGAGCCTTAGGGGGTCTTCTGCTTCCTCCACTGTTCTGTCCCCAGCAGGCTGCAGCGTCTCCTCACTGTGAAGAGATGGGGGAGGAGGCTCACTGCACGGGACAGCAGGTAGAACCAGGGGGCTGATATCAGTGCTGTCTGCTCTGTGCCCCATCCCCCACAGTGGGGTCTGCAGCCCTCTGCAACTGAACTATGTGACCTCATCCAGGGCTCATCTGATCACCTATACAAGATTAGTATGTGTGTATATACAGTGGGGCAAAAAAGTATTTAGTCAGTCAGCAATAGTGCAAGTTCCACCACTTAAAAAGATGAGCGGCGTCTGTAATTTACATCATAGGTAGACCTCAACTATGGGAGACAAACTGAGAAAAAAAAATCCAGAAAATCACATTGTCTGTTTTTTTAACATTTTATTTGCATATTATGGTGGAAAATAAGTATTTGGTCAGAAACAAAATTTCATCAATACTTTGTAATATATCCTTTGTTGGCAATGACAGAGGTCAAACATTTTCTGTAAGTCTTCACAAGGTTGCCACACACTGTTGTTGGTATGTTGGCCCATTCCTCCATGCAGATCTCCTCTAGAGCAGTGATGTTTTTGGCTTTTCGCTTGGCAACATGGACTTTCAACTCCCTCCAAAGGTTTTCTATAGGGTTGAGATCTGGAGACTGGCTAGGCCACTCCAGGACCTTGAAATGCTTCTTACGAAGCCACTCCTTCGTTGCCCTGGCGGTGTGCTTTGGATCATTGTCATGTTGAAAGACCCAGCCACGTTTCATCTTCAATGCCCTTGCTGATGGAAGGAGGTTTGGACTCAAAATCTCACGATACATGGCCCCATTCATTCTTTCATGTACCCGGATCAGTCGTCCTGGCCCCTTTGCAGAGAAACAGCCCCAAAGCATGATGTTTCCACCACCATGCTTTACAGCAGGTATGGTGTTTGATGGATGCAACTCAGTATTCTTTTTCCTCCAAACACGACAAGTTGTGTTCCTACCAAACAGTTCCAGTTTGGTTTCATCAGACCATAGGACATTCTCCCAAAACTCCTCTGGATCATCCAAATGCTCTCTAGCAAACTTCAGACGGGCCCAGACATGTACTGGCTTAAGCATTGGGACATGTCTGGCACTGCAGGATCTGAGTCCATGGTGGCGTAGTGTGTTACTTATGGTAGGCCTTGTTACATTGGTCCCAGCTCTCTGCAGTTCATTCACTAGGTCCCCCCGCGTGGTTCTGGGATTTTTGCTCACCGTTCTTGTGATCATTCTGACCCCACGGGGTGGGATTTTGCATGGAGCCCCAGATCGAGGGAGATTATCAGTGGTCTTGTATGTCTTCCATTTTCTAATTATTGCTCCCACTGTTGATTTCTTCACTCCAAGCTGGTTGGCTATTGCAGATTCAGTCTTCCCAGCCTGGTGCAGGGCTACAATTTTGTTTCTGGTGTCCTTTGACAGCTCTTTGGTCTTCACCACAGTGGAGTTTGGAGTCAGACTGTTTGAGGGTGTGCACAGGTGTCTTTTTATACTGATAACAAGTTTAAACAGGTGCCATTACTACAGGTAATGAGTGGAGGAAAGAGGAGACTCTTAAAGAAGAAGTTACAGGTCTGTGAGAGCCAGAAATCTTGATTGTTTGTTTCTGACCAAATACTTATTTTCCACCATAATATGCAAATAAATTGTTAAAAAAACAGACAATGTGATTTTTGTGGATTTTTTTTTCTCAGTTTGTCTCCCATAGTTGAGGTCTACCTATGATGTAAATTACAGACGCCTCTCATCTTTTTAAGTGGTGGAACTTGCACTATTGCTGACTGACTAAATACTTTTTTGCCCCACTGTATGTGTGCTTGTATGTATGTATGTGTGTGTGCATCTGTGTGTATGTTTCTATCTGTCTGTATATCTGTGTATGTATGTACGGCATATGTGTGTATGTATGGTATATTTGTATGGCTGTGTGTATGCATGTACAGTATGTGTATGTCTATGTGTGTATGTATGTACAGTATCTGTGTGTATCTGTGTATGTGCAATAAATTTCTTTGGATATATGGTATATATGTATGTTTATGTGCATGTACATACAGTATATGTGTATGTATATGTGTGTACGGTATGTGTATACTATGTGTATATACTGTATGTGTGTATGTATGGTACATGTATGTGTATCTGTATGTTCGGTATATGTATATATGTACGGTGTGTGTATTTGGTGTATGTATGGTATATGCGTGTACTATATGTGTATATAACTATGTGTGTATGTACGGTATATGTGTGTGTATCTGTGTGTATGTATGGTATATGTATGTATGGTATTTGTGTGAATGTACGGTATATGCATGTGTGTATGTACGGTATATGTGTGTGTATGCATGTAAGGTATGTGTATGTATGACGGTATATGTATGTATCTGTGTGCATGTAAGGTATATGTATGTGTTTGCATATACTGTATTTGTATGTATATCTGTGTGTATGTACGGTGTATGTATGTACGGTATGTGTATACTATATGTGTATATAACTGTATGTGTGTATGCATGTAAGGTATATGTCTGTGTATGTATGTACGGTATGTGTATCTGTGTGTATGTACGGTGTATGTATGTACAGTATATGCCGGAACAAAAATCATTGTTCTCATCAGCACATCGCTCAGTTAAGCCTGCAGATATGCTGCTAAGATGATGCTGTATGGGGACAGATTGATTTACTAGTGATTATTCTGTCCCCATCACTATTCCTCAGCCAGTGTAAAGAGGCTGGAAACAAGCGGCGAATGACTTCAATATTGTTAATCACACTCGTTTAGGCTACGTTCACATTTGCGTTGTGCGGGGCTGCGTCGGCGACGCACCGCACAACACAAACAAAAACGCAACAAAACGCACGCTAAAACGCTGCGTTTTGCGACGCATGCGTCCTTTTTTGCCGAAAAATGGACGCAAAAAAATGCAACTTGCTGCGTCCTCTGCGCCCTACGCTTGCGGCCAAAAAAACGCATGCGTCGCAAAACGCAGCACAACGCATGTCCATGCGCCCCCCATGTTAAATATAGGGGCGCATGACGCATGCGTTGCCGCGGGTGCGCCCGACGCAACCGCGCAAAACACTAATGTGAACGTAGCCTTAGTGGCCTGAAATCAGCGCATGTAGCTACAACCAAAATGTTTCTGTTTGATGGTGCAATATGTTAGCATTTGGGGCCCCATTTTAAATATTTGCCTAGGGCCTCACTTTGCCTAAAACCGGCCCTGCTTGGGGGGGAGGGGGCGCCAAACTGAATTCTTGCCCCGGGTGCCAGAAACCCTAGATACGCCTCTGGTCACACGGGTTTGCCCTATCCATCTGAGGGACAGAGAGAGAGAGACATTAAATCTGTGAGGACCTCACCGAGAAGCTCTGCTGTAAGGGACTACAACACCCAGGCGCTAGAAGAAGGCTACTGATTTCTACCTGGACAAGAGGACTCTGGATTTGCCTAAAAACCGGCCGGACTCTGCCTGCCCTGTGATCTGGTGCTCTGGACTGTGGACACTGAAGTCTTCAGTAAAGGTAAAGAGACTGCAACCTTGTGTCCTCGTTCTTCACTGCGCCTCTCACCTCTCACCATCCACCATCTACACACTGGGAAGCCCTGGGGACACACTTCACCTGTGGGAAGGTATACCATCTAGCTGCCATAACATCACCCCAGCGGACCCCTTAAAGCAGCGTCGGTCACCCTGACCGAATACCACAGGTGGCGTCATGAACAATTCCCCTTTAAAGACCTTTCCCTTTTACATGGACGTCCCAGGGCTACGGACCAAGTCAGCCACCGTGACATCCCCCTGAGAACCGAAGGACCCAGTAGCGAGTACCCCAGTGCCCTTTTTTTCTATCCCTGTAAAAACTGAAAAATGTATTTCAATAAAAACTACAATTTAAAAAAAAAGTGATGAGCGAACATGCTCTGATAAGGTGTTATCTGAGCATGCTTGTGTGCTAACTGAGCGACTTTGCCGTGCAGGAATAATCTGTTTGAGTCCCTTGCTTGTTAGACAATCCCTGCATGTGTTGTGGCTGTTCAACACCCTAGAGAGGTACAGTGGGTGCAGGGACTCAAACATATTATTAGAGCACGCCGAAGACACTCGGTTAGCACAGAGCATGCTCGGATAACACCTTATCTGAGCACGTTCGCTCTTCATAGAGGAAAAGAAGAGGGACTCTAGTACCACCTGTTAGAAGAAGTAATCCTAAAAAGTCCATTTAGACTCTTTAAAGAACCATGCCACGTTACATAGGATGTACCACCTGGGAAATCTGTGTCCAGCCCATAGATCTTAACAGCTCATTTACATATTAAAAGGTCAGCTGTCACTAGGTTTTTTCTACCTTATATAGAGAAGAGACCCTGATTCTAATGATACATAACTTAGTTTACTGAGTGCAGCAGTTCTGACACTCAGAGTTTTTAGATGTAGCAGAGCTTAGAAAGCTAACCCCGCCCACACCACAGCCCTCTATATGCATTGTCTATTGACAATAAGCTGCTTATCAGAGAAGTGGGTGTGGTTGGACCAGGGCTCATTTGCACTCTGGTTGAGGCAGTGGTAATGTCCTGGTGATAAAATCTTCATTGTATAGAAACAACAGCACACAGCCTAATAAGTGACACATCACTGAAATCTGTGTCTCGGCTGCTATCTCATGCTGTCCGCAGATTACACAGCAAAAAACCACTGACACATTCTCTGTAAGAAAAATGTGGATTTCTCTGGAATAAGACATCGTCGGATGGCAGATATCAAGGTGTCATGTTATTCAGGTTCTCATGACCTACATGCCCAGGAAGTTATGTACAGTACAATTATCATATTATGGGATAGCCATGTAAATGTTGTATTTTACATTACAGCCTTATCCAGTGTATGATTCCGGTGACAGTGGCGACATCACCAGAATCATAGCATATAGTTTAGGATTTAAGTTCTATATAAACTGGTAGGAGAAATAGTATGGCTGCTTTTAGCCAAGAATGGTATGCGCTTGCTATGTAAACAGTTGATCAGCTTTAGGATTAGTTCACACGTGACAGATTTGCATACTGCAAATTCACCTTGTATTTTACTACAAGATGCTCGGAAGAAATTACAGACCTATATTTGGATTTTCAGTGCAGACTTGCACTGAAAATCCCATCAGATTTGAATGAAGACCAGCCCCATCATCCGGATTAGTCCAATAATCCACAGATTTTTTTCATGCAGAATCCATGGGAATAAGTAGCATGCTATTTGTTCTTCTGGATTTTTTCCTACACTTTCCCTGTAGCATCTGAGGTTCATATTCTCCAGATGCAGATTTGTGACGCTCCAGGGTCCTGGTCGTCACAGTGGCATTGCTTTCCTCACAGGGAGAATAATGTTACGCTTGGAAGCGATGAAGGATAACTCTCACCAGGTAACTCAAACATGCGACATGTTCACACTCGAGGCCACAAGGGGGAGCTTTTGATCCTATTTCTAGGTGACTCCCCTGCATATATCTAATATCTAATATATAATTGCCTAGAATACTACTTCCTGCAATTTGTGCCAACTTCCTGTCCGGAGCTAATGTCCGGAGCTAATGTCCGGAGCTAACGTCCGGAGATAAGTGACGTCAACAGTGTCCAGTGTCTGATTGGTTGCCGCCTGCTGCGAGTGACCAATCAGAAACGTGCCGTACTGTGACACACTCCGCCCGCCATTTTGGTGTGATTTTTGAATTTTTACCTCACAGCAAGTTTCTACTGCGTGGAGGCGGGCCCAGTGACGTTGCTCTTCAAGCTCCTGCCGAATTTCGTCAAAAAAATGATAATACCATTTACCAAAACTATATATATTTAGTTGTGAAGTGGTTCAGTGACATTTTCACACCAATTTTGAACTTTTGTTTGGTGTTTTCTCCATATACTGCCTATTATTTTTGTTCTTTCTTACTATTATTTATTAATTGTATTATTCTTACATTTGAATAAATAAAGTATATATGGATTCTAGACTCCCGATTCTTTAGAATCGGGCTGCCATCTAGTATATACATAATTGTCTAAGGGTCACTTCCGTCTGTCTGTCCATCTGTCACGGTTATTCGTTCGCTGATTGGTCTCGGCAGCTGCCTGTCATGGCTGCCGCGACCAATCAGCGATGGCCACAGTCCGATTAGTCCCTCCCCTACTCCCCTGCACTCACTGCCTGGCGCCCGCTCCGTAATCCCGCTCACACAGGGTTAATGGCAGCGGTAACGGCCCGCGGTGTAACGGACTCAGTTACCGCTGCTATTAACCATGTGTGTCCCCCCCTATTTACTATTGATGCTGCCTTTTTTAAGTCTCTATACTACGTGGCTCTGTGCTGGGCAATATACTACGTGACTGGGCAATATACTACGTGACTGGGCAATATACTACGTGTCTCTGCTATATACTATGTGGGTGGGCAATATACTATGTGACTGGGCAATATACCATACTACGAGGGCTGTGCTATATACTACGTGGCTGGGCAATACGTGACTGGGCAATATACTACATGACTGGCCAAGATACTACGTGGCTCTGTGCTGTATACTATGTGACTGGGCAATATACTACATAACTGGCCAATATACTACGTCGCTGGGCAATATACTACGTGGCTGGGCAGTATACTACGTGACTGGGCAATATACTACGTCACTGGGCAATATACTACGTGGCTGGGCAATATACTACGTCACTGGGCAATATACTATGTGACTGGGCAATATACTAGGTGGGCTGGGCAATATACTATGTGGCTGGGCAATATACTACGTGGCTCTGCTATATACTATGTGGCTGGGCAATATACTACGTGACTGGGCAATATACCGTACTACGTGGGCTGTGCTATATACTACGTGGCTGGGCAATACGTGACTGGGCAATATACTACGTGGCTGGACAATATACTACGTGACTGGGCAATATACTACGTGGCTGGGCGCTGGATAATATACTACGTCACAGGCCAAGATACTACGTGGCTCTGTGCTGTATACTATGTGACTGGGCAATATACTACGTCACTGGGCAATATACTACGTGGCTGGGCAATATACTATGTGGCTGGGCAATATACTACGTGGACACGCATATTCTAGAATACCCGATGCGTTAGAATCGGGCCACCATCTAGTCTATATATATAATTGTCTAAGGGGCACTTCCATCTGTTTGTCACGGAAATCCCGCATGGCGGCCGCGACCAATCAGCGATGGGGCACAGTCCGGCGAGAATTAGTCCCTCCATACTTCCGTCCAGTCAGTGCCCGGCGCCTGCTCCATACTCCCCTCCAGTCAGCGCTCACACAGGGTTAATGGCAGCGTTAACGGACCGCGTTATGCCGCGGTGTAACGCACTCCGTTAACGCTGCTGTTAACCCTGTGTGACCAACTTTTTTCTATTGATGCTGCCTATGCAGCATCAATAGTAAAAAAATCTAATGTTAAAAATAATAAAAAACAAAAAACCTGCTATTCTCACCTTCTGTCGTCCGCCGATGCGCGCGCGGCTGCCGCCAGCTTCCGTTCCCAGAGATGCATTGCGAAATTACCCAGAAGACTGAGTATATAACTATTTTTTATTTTAATTATTTTTTTAACAGGGATATGGTGCCCACACTGCTACATACTACGTGGTCTGTGCTATATACTGCATGGCTGCTATATACTGCGTGGGCTGTGCTATATATTTCATAGGCTGTGTTATATACTGCGTGGCTGCTATATACTGCATGGCAGTGTTATATACTATGTGGGCAGTGTTATATACTGCGTGGGCTGTGTTATATACTGTTTGGGCTGTGTTATATACTGCGTGGCCACTGTTATATACTGCGTGGGCTGTGTTATATACTTCGTGCCCTGTGTTATATACTGCCTGGCTGTGTTATATACTGCGTGGGCTGTGCTATATATTACGTGGACTGAAAAACGGATCCGGCGGGAAAAAATGGATCCTGCGGAAAAAAACGGATCCGGTGGAAAAAAACGGATCCGGCGGAAACAATGGATCCGGTGGAAAAAAACGGATCCGTTTTTTCAAATCTCGCCGGATTGTGCCTGACGGCAAAAATCTGATGTGTGAAAGCAGCCAGATATATGGATAGATACATCTATGTATCTATAGATATATCTATGGGAAAAAAAAGGGAACAGCACAATGTCTACTTATCTTCGGGTGCAGGGCCCCAGGATAACAGTCCGTGTATCCAGGTAGTTCAATATATGGCAAAAAAGAGGCAGCACTCCATCATTGCAGTATAAACGTGCAGGATTTAATCAACCCACTGTTCAGGGCGACGTTTCGGCTCTGACTGAGCCTTTCTCAAGCCTTTCTGCAATGATGGAGTGCTGCCTCTTTTGTGCCATATATAGATATATCTATCTATAAATATATCTATAGATAGATATATCCATAGATATATAATAGAAAGGCCAATGTTTCTAAGGCAACTTTCACGCTTGCGTTTTTAGCAGCCGTCGCAATCCGTTGGTTTGGGAAAAAAACGGATCCTGCAAATGTGCTTGCAGGATGCGTTTTTTACCCATAGACTTGTATTAGTGACGGATCGCGACGGATGGCCACACGTCGCGTCCGTCGTGCAACGGATCCGTCGTGTTTTGGCGGACCGTCGACACGAAAAAACATGAAAGTGAACTTTTTTTGTCCGTCGCGTCCGCCATTTTCTACCGCGCATGCCGAAACTCCGCCCCATCCTCCCCGGACTTCAGAATGGGCAGCGGATGCATTGAAAAACTGCATCCGCTGCCCACGTCGTGCACAAATTTCACAACGTGCATCGGTACGTCAGCCCGACGCATAGCTACGGACCCGTACCAACGCAAGTGTGAAAGAGGCCTTAATGAGCGTTTAATTAAAAAAAAAAAATACGGCGTGGTCTCCCGTGCAATTTTCTGCGCCAGAGGGGGAAAGCCGATGGCCGGGGGCCAATATTTGTAGCCTGCTATGAATATCAGCCCGCAGCTGTCTGCATAGTCTTTACTGGCTATTAAAATAGGGGGACCCCCCAAAAAATGACGTGGGGTCCCCCATGGATATTGGCCCCCCGGCTACAAATACCAGTCCCCAGCCGCCCCAGAAATGGCGCATCTGTAAGATGTGCTAATTCCGGCACTTAGCCCCTCTCTTCCCACTCCTGTGTAGCGGTGGGATATGGGGTAATAAGGGGTTAATGTCATCTTGCTATTGTAAGGTGACTGTTGTGAGTTCTGTTGTCAGGCTCCCTCCTGTGGTTATGAATGGTACTTCGGCTGGTTCTGTCCATGGACTTTCTCTGGTGGCTGTGGGTGTTTCTGAGTTTCCTTCCTCAGGTGACGAGGTTAATTCGTTAGCTGGCTGCTCTATTTAACTCCACTTAGATCTTTGCTCCAGGCCACCTGTCAATGTTCCAGTATTGGTCTAGTTCACTCCTGGATCGTTCTTGTGACCAGTCTTCCCAGCAGAAGCTAAGTGACTGCTTGTTTTTCTCTGGTTTGCTATTTTTCTGTCCAGCTTGCTATTTCGATTGTTCTTGCTTGCTGGAAGCTCTGGGACGCAGAGGGAGCGCCTACGCACCGTGAGTCTGTGCGGAGGGTCTTTTTGCGCCCTCTGCGTGGTCTTTTTGTAGGTTTTTGTGCTGACCGCAAAGTAACCTTTCCTATCCTCGGTCTGTTCAGTAAGTCGGTCCTCACTTTGCTAAATCTATTTCATCTCTGTGTTTGTATTTTCATCTTTACTCACAGTCATTATATGTGGGGGGCTGCCTTTTCCTTTGGGGAATTTCTCTGAGGCAAGGTAGGCTTTATTTTTCTATCTTCAGGGCTAGCTAGTTTCTTAGGCTGTGCCGAGTTGCATAGGGAGCGTTAGGCGCAATCCACGGCTATTTCTAGTGTGGTTGATAGGATTAGGGATTGCGGTCAGCAGAGTTCCCACGTCCCAGAGCTCGTCCTATATTATCAGTAACTATCAGGTCATTCCGTGTGCTCTTATCCACCAGGTCCATTGTTGTCCTGACCACTAGGTCATGACAGGTGACATTAAGTCAGGTTAATAACGGAGAGGCGTCAATAAGACGCCTATCCATTATTAATCCAATAGTAATAAAGGGTTAATAAAACACGCACACATTAGGAAAAAAGTATTTTAATATTCTTCATACTTTCCATACTTCAGCGCCTGCAAAAAACGTAAAATAATAAACCGTATACTCCCTGTCCGCCGTAGTCCAACTAATAACGAGTGACCCACGATGATCTCCCCTATAGAACAGTGACATCGGGTGATGTCACTGCTCTATAGGACCCTCAGTGACACACTGACAGGAGACAATGGCTCCTGCAGTGAATCACAGGTTACCTTAGGACAAAGTCTCACTTTATGGCAATTGCTGTGTGGGAAATTTTCTCACACAGCAATGCCAAAAGTGAGACTAGGGACTATTTTTTTACAGCGACGGAGGAATACAGTGCGGAAGGATACCTTCCTCCCGTCATTGGAGCCCCTGGAGAGCGGTCGCATAAGCTGATGCTGCCGTTCTCCATGGGAGATCGTTGTGGGACACTCGTGGATTTCTGCGGACAGAGAGCATATTGGTTGTTTGTTATTTTAATATTTTTTACAGATGACATTGGCTTCGGGGAACAAAGTGACAAGTGATGGTGAGTATGTAATCTATGTTATATGTACTGTATGTATTGTATGTAATGTATGAATGTATTGTATGTAGTATGTATGTAGTATGTATGTAGTATGTAGTATGTATGTAGTATGTATGTAGTATGCATGTAACATAGTAACATAGTTATTAAGGTTGAAGGAAGACTTTAAGTCCATCTAGTTCAACCCATAGCCTAACCTAATATGCCCTAACATGTTGATCCAGAGGAAGGCAAAAAGAAAACCATGTGGCAAAGAGCAAGCTCCACATTGGGGAAAGAAATTCCTTCCCGACTCCCTATACGGCAATCAGACTAGTTCCCTGGATCAACACCCTAACAAGGAATCTAGTATATATACCCTGTAACATTATACTTTTCAAGAAAGGCATCCAGTCCCCTCTTAAATTTAAGTAATGAATCACTCATTACAACATCATATGGCAGAGAGTTCCATAGTCTCACTGCACTGCTCTTACAGTAAAGAACCCGTGTCTGTTATTATGCCTAAACCTTCTTTCCTCCAGACGTAGAGGATGCCCCCTTGTCCCTGTCTCAGGTCTATGATTAAAAAGATCATCAGAAAGGTCTTTGTCCTGTCCCCTCATATATTTATACATTAACATAAGATCACCCCTTAGTCTTTGTTTTTCCAAACTAAATAGCCACAAGTGTAATAACCTATCTTGGTATTGCAGACCCCCCAGTCCTCTAATAACCTTGGTCGCTCTTCTCTGCACCCGCTCCAGTTCAGCTATGTCTTTCTTATACACCGGAGACCAGAACTGTGCACAGTATTCTAAAGGCCCCTTCACATTAAGCGACGCTGCAGCGATACCGACAACGATTCGGATCGCTGCAGCGTCGCTGTTTGGTCGCTGGAGAGCTGTCACACAGACCGCTCTCCAGCGACCAACGATGCCGGTAACCAGGGTAAACATCGGGTAACTAAGCGCAGGGCCGCGCTTAGTAACCCGATGTTTACCCTGGTTACCATGCTAAAAGTAAAAAAAAACAAACACTAGATACTTACCTACCGCTGTCTGTCCTCCAGCGCTGCGCTCTGCTTCTCTGCTCTCCTCCTGTACTGTCTGTGAGCCGGAAAGCAGAGCGGTGACGTCACCGCTCTGCTTTCCGGCTCACAGACAGTACAGGAGGAGAGCAGAGCACAGCGCTGGAGGACAGACGGCTGTAGGTAAGTATGTACTGTTTGTTTTTTTTTACTTTTAGCATGGTAACCAGGGTAAACATCGGGTTACTAAGCGCGGCCCTGCGCTTAGTTACCCGATGTTTACCCTGGTTACCAGTGAAGACATCGCTGGATCGGTGTCACACACGCCGATCCAGCGATGTCTCCAGGGAGTCCAGCGACGAAATAAAGTTCTGGACTTTATTCAGTGACCAACGATCTCCCAGCAGGGGCCTGATCGTTGGTTGCTGTCACACAGAACGATTTCATTAACGATATCGTTGCTACGTCACAAATAGCAACGATATCGTTAACAATATCGTTATGTGTGAAGGTACCTTAAGTGTGGTCGAACTAGTGACTTGTATAGAGGTAAAATTATGTTCTCTTCATGTGCATCTATGTCTCTTTTAATGCATCCCATTATTTTATTTGCCTTTGTAGCAGCTGCCTGACACTGGCCACTGAATATGAGTTTGTTGTCCACCCATACACCCAGGTCTTTTTCATTGACGGTTTTGCCCAGAATTTTAGAATTAAGCACATAATTATACATCTTATTACTTCTACCCAAGTGCATGACCTTACATTTATCCCCATTAAAGCTCATTTGCCATTTATCCACCCAAGCTTCTAGTTTACATAAATCATCCTGTAATATAAAATTGTCCTTCTCTGTATTGATTACCCTGCAGAGTTTAGTGTCATCAGCAAATATTGAAATTCTACTCTGAATGCCCCCTACAAGGTCATTAATAAATATGTTAAAAAGAAGAGGGCCCAATACTGACCCCTGTGGTACCCCACTGCTAACCGCGACCCAGTCCGAGTGTGCTCCATTAATAACCACCCTTTGTTTCCTATCCCTGAGCCAGCTCTCAACCCACTTACACATATTTTCCCCTATCCCCATTATTCTCATTTTATGTATCAACCTTTTGTGTGGCACCGTATCAAAAGCTTTTGAAAAGTCCATATACACTACTTCCACTGGGTTCCCTTGGTCCAGTCCGGAACTTACCTCTTCATAGAAACTGATCAAATTAGTCTGACATGAACGGTCCCTAGTAAACCCGTGCTGATACTGGGTCATGAGGTTATTCCTCTTCAGATACTCCAGTATAGCATCCCTTAGAATTCCCGCCAGGATTTTACCCACAGTAGAGGTTAAGCTTACTAGCCTATAATTTCCGAGTTCAGTTTTTGTCCCCTTTTTGAATATTGGCACCACATTTGCTATACGCCAGTCCTGTGGTACAGACCTTGTTATTATGGAGTCTTTAAAGATTAAAAATAATGGTCTATCAATGACTGTACTTAATTCCTGCAGTACTCGAGGGTGTATCCCATCCGGGCCCGGAGATTTGTCAATTTTAGTGATTTTTAGATTCCGCCGCACTTCCTGCTGGGTTAAGCAGGTGACATTTAATGGGGAATTTTTGATCATATTGTCTGACATGTGATTTTCTTGTGTAAATGCTGATGAAAAAAAGTCATTTAGCATATTGGCTTTTTCCTCATCCTCATCCACTATTTCACCCAGACTACTTTTAAGGGGGCCAACACTATCATTTTTTAGTTTCTTACTATTTATGTAGTTAAAGAATATTTTAGGATTATTTTTACTCTCTCTGGCAATGAGTCTCTCTGTCTCAATCTTTGCTGCCTTGATTTGCTTTTTACAGAATTTATTTAACTTTTTGTATTTATTTAATGACTCCTCACTACCTACTTCCTTTAATTCTCTAAATGCTTTCTTTTTGTCACTTATTGCGCCCCTTACAGCTCTATTTAGCCATATTGGTTTCCTCCTATTCCTAGTATGTTTATTCCCATACGGTATATACTGTGCACAGGTCCTATACAAGATGCTAATAAATGTCTCCCCTTTTCTTAGTGTATTTTTATGTCTCAGGATATCATCCCAATTAATTGCACCAAGATCCTCTCTCATCCGTTGGAAATTTGCCCTCCTGAAGCCTAGTGTCCTTGTAACCCCTCTATTACACATCTTTTTAAAGGATACATGAAAACTTATTATTTTGTGATCACTATTCCCCAAGTGACCCCCAACCCTTATATTTGCTATGCGGTCTGGCCTGTTGGTTAATATTAGGTCTAGCAGTGCCCCCCCTTCTTGTTGGGTCCTGAACTAGTTGTAAAAGGTAATTGCAGTGCCCCAGAGTCCTGGTCGTTGCAGTAATGTCGCTCTGCCACTAAGGGGAGTGATGTTATGTCTGATTGCACTAAAAGAGTTCATCTGACCAGGTATCACAAGCATTACACTTCACGCTCCGGCCACCAGGGGGAGCAAAATGCACTATGTATTAGGCCACTCCTCACACTGGTAAAACTGGGGGTCGGATAGGAAGTTAGGACAGAACGCAGCCTGGGAGGGATCCAGGGAGGACCTGTCAGGGGTGGGTTCCTGACAGGGGCCTAGCAGAAAGGATAGAGAGTGACGGAAGCGCCTGCACTACCTTGCGGCGGTATCCCAAGGAAGGACACGAAGAGAAGGATATTGTGGAAAAGTGAGAAACGAGATCAAAGCACAAAGGAGAGCCAGTAGGAGTCGTGCCCCGAGAACGGCAACATCCTACTGAGGCGCGTAGCCGGTGACCGGAACACTGAGGGAGTAACTGACTTCAAGCATTACTTCAAATACCGCAGGACAATTGATTACAGGTTGGCTGTCCACCAAACATCACCTAAGAAGACATAGGGGGCAAGCGTGGAGAGGGGCGTCTCTAGGGTCCCAGAATAGCTCCGAGCCTACCCATCATACGGGTGCGTCTTATCCAGATAAACTTGGGGGATGGAGAGAGAGAGAAAGAACGAACACGAGCTTTGTGAGGACTATCCCGAATGCTCAGCAGGGAAGAACTACAACACACAGTCGCTAGTGGTAGGCACTGATTTCCACCTGCAAAGGGAACTCTGGATGTGCCTTCGGACCGGCCGGTCTCAGACAGCCCTGTTAACAGTGCTCTGGATTGAGGATCCCGAAGTCTTCAGTAAAAGGTAAAGAGACTGCAACCCTGTGTCCTCGTTATTAACTGCGCCTCACATCATCGCCACCTACACTACTGGGAAGCCCTGGGGACATACTTCACCTGTGGGAAGGTTTACCATCTAGCTGCCATTCCATCACCCCAGCGGACCCCTAAGCAGCGTCGGTCACCCTGACCGAATACCACAGGTGGCGTCACGAACCCTTGACAAACTTTCATCACTTTTTCATTGGACGCCCCTTAGCAGGGTCACGGACCAGGTCCAGCCACCGTGACAACCCCAGCACCGAGACAGAGAGGAACGGTACCGAGTACCCTGCGGCCCTGCATCTGGGGGCGCTCCATTAACCCCTTATGAATATAGCTACTCCCAATTCAGCAACTCACACCAATTCACACAGGTATTTGTTAAAGGCTTTCCAAATACCTCTTCACTGAATCACAAGTCACACTTACCGCCGTTCACACTTACGCTCTGGTCACACTCAGCTCGCTCACACTCGCTATGCTGTAGATTTATAGATTTTTTTTTCTCTAGTTCCCCTTAATAGCAATCCACCTTGCTGTTCAAATGCAATTCCAAAAAGATGTTCCACTTGTTGTTGATTCTTCACCAAAAATTTACATTTGGTATCTTTATGTTTGAAGCATGATATGTGGGAAGAGGTTGAAAGGTTCCAGGGGACCGAATACTTTCGCAAGGAACTGTATATTGTCACGATTCCTCTGCTCATAGTGTCTGGGACTCAGTGATGGACCGCTCTGTTATCCTATCCTGTGCTGGGGCCTGCTATGCTGTCGGTGCTTTGATTGAAAGCTCGGTTGACCTATCTGACTGGGAGGTGCAGAGATTTCCAGAGGTACTCCCTGTTCTTGGCAAATGCCCTGCTGTTTAGGTGAGCTGTCTTGCCCAGATCACTGTCAGTCAAAAGCTTGTTCTAAGCCTGTGCTCTCTGATGTGTGTTCGCCTGATACCTGTGCTGTAAGTTCTGATCTTTCGCTGCTGACCTTTGGACCGTGTTCTGACTACCCGTTTGTTATTGCCCCTTTGCCTATCCGCTACCTCTCTGGCATTCTGACCCTAGAATGTGACCTGACTTACGACTTCGTATTTTCCCTTGGTTTTGGTATTTACCCAGGTCTGACTTTGCTGACTCACGGCTTGGCCGTGGGTTGTGACTAGCATCATATATATACACTACCGTTCAAAAGTTTAGGGTCACCCAGACAATTTTGTGTTTTCCATGAAAACTCACACTTTTATTAATCAAATGAGTTGCCAAATGAATTGAAAATCTAGTCCAGACATTGACAAGGTTTGAAAAAAAGATTTTTATTTGAAATAATAATTTTCTCCTTCAAACTCTGCTTTCGTCAAAGAATGCTCCCTTTGCAGCAATTACAGTATTTCAGACCCTAGGCATTCTAGCAGTTAATTTGCTGAGGTAATCTGGAGAAATTTCACCCCATGCTTCCAGAAGCCCTTCCCCGAGGTGTGCTTTGGGTCATTGTCCTGTTGTAGGATGAAATTGGCTCCAATCAAGCGCTGTCCACAGGGTATGGGGGTATGGCATGGCATTGCAAAATGGAGCCTTTCTTATTCAAAATCCCTTTTACCTTGTACAAATCTCCCACTTTACCAGCACCAAAGCAACTTCAGACCATCACATTACCTCCACCATGCTTGACAGATGGCATCAGGCACTCTTCCAGCATCTTTTAAGTTGTTCTGTATCTCAAAAATGTTCTTCTGTGTGATCCAAACACCTCAAACTTGGATTTGTCTGTCCATAACACTTTTTTCCAATCTTCCTCTGTCCAATGTCTGTGTTCTTTTGCCCATATTAATCTTTTCCTTTTATTAGCCAGTCTCAGATATGGTTTTTTCTTTGCCACTCTGCCCTGAAGGCCAGCATCCCGAAGTCGCTTTTTCACTGTAGACGTTGACAATGGCGTTTTGTGTGTACTATTTAATGAAGCTGCCAGTTGAGGACCTGTGAGGCGTCGATTTCTCAAACTACAGACTCCAATGTACTTGTCTTGTTGCTCAGTTGTGCAGCGGGGCCTCCCACTTCTCTTTCTACTCTGGTTAGAGCCTCCCTGAAGGGAGTAGTACACATCGTTGTAGGAAATCTTCAGTTTCTTGGCAATTTCTCACATGGAATAGCCTTCATTTCTAAGAACAAGAATAGACTGTCGAGTTTCACATGAAAGTTCTTTTTTTCTGGCCATTTTGAGAGTTTAATGGAACCGACAAAGGTTAGGTTTATAGGTTCTCTAATCAGCCAAACTGTTTTCAGCTGTGCTACCATACTTGTACAAGGGTTTTCAAGGGTATTCTAACCATTCATTAGCCTTCTTATGCAGTTAGCAAACACAAAGTAGCATAAGAACACTGGAGTGATGGTTGTTGGAAATGGGCCTCTATACACCTATGAAGACATTGCATTACAAACCAGACGTTTGCAGCTAGAATATTCATTACCACATTAACAAGGTATAGAGTATACTTCTGAATCATTTAATGTTAGCTTCATTGGAAAAAAACTGTGCTTTTCTTTAAAAAATAAGGAAATTTCTAAGTGACCCTAAACTTTTGAACGGTTGTATATATATATATATATATATATATATATATATATATATATATATAAATAGCACCCCAGGAGTCTGGATGCCACAATGGCGTTGCCTTCCTCATGATGGGGAGGGTGACATCATGCCTGGAGGTAAGGAGAAATTCCCTTGTCAGGTAATGCAAACATACAACACCTTCCCGACTCCAGACCAGAAGGGGATGCTCTAAACTCGGGTTCAGGGGAACTTCCCTACAAGTTTTGGTCTGGAGGCGGGGTTAGTGAGTGGAGTCTGAGATGGCAAAGGGTGAGGAAACATGTGAGGAGAGAGGCTGGGAGTGGTGCTGCGATTGAGCTCTTCCCAGTATTAAGCGCAAGAGAAACCGGACACCGGAGTCTGTGGTTGCACGGGTACTAAAAGGCCCAGCAACTAGAACTGGAGGGCAGGAGATTGCAAGTCTCCTGTCCCATCTTACGTACACCTGGAGGCACCACAGCAAGTCAGGAGCCTGGAGCTGCCAGTGAGAAGACAGTGCCCATGAAAGATTCATGCTGTCAACCATACAGGTTAGGAGTAACAGACACTAAGAGGAACTTAGAAACACAAGATAAACCACAGGATCAAAATAATAGAAACTCCAAAACATAACACAACCAGGGAAAACTCAAACATAAGAGACCCAAAGGAGTATATAACAAATATTTATTGATACAATATAACAAAGCAAGATAAACACTACCAAGCAGGTAAAAGACAGATACAGGTGGTCCGCATAAATAACAATAGCCCAAACCCTGACCATGTACTGAAAAAAATAGCACTAATACTAAAGAAATAACAAAATCAAAAAAATAGTATAATTGTGTAAATACCAAATGTAAATTCTAAAGTGCAAATGCTAGCTAAAGTGCTGTAGTAATACAGGTGCTACACTAGCACGGTCTGACGAAGACCGGCGAAACGCGCGTTGAGGCGGCAGGCTAGGACTTCAGATGGTTTTCTGCATGTAGGTATTTTCTCCTTTTACGTACTTTATTATTCTTGGCATCCCCTGATCTTATACATATGTGTGCACTTTATCCCATCTCTCCCTATCCTGGCACTCCATGCACTTTGCATACTATTTAGGATTGGTGTGCTTCCAGCATAGGTTTTGAATGGGGCCTGGGTGGCTTAATTAGTGTAGCACCTGTATTACTACAGCACTTTAGCTAGCATTTGCACTTTAGAATTTACATTTGGTATTTGCACAATTATACTATTTTTTTGACTTTGTTATTTCTTTAGTATTAGTGCTATTTTTTTCAGTACATGGTCAGGGTTTGGGCTATTGTTATTTATGCGGACCACCTGTATCTGTCTTTTACCTGCTTGGTAGTGTTTATCTTGCTTTGTTATATTGTATCAATAAATATTTGTTATATACTCCTTTGGGTCTCTTATGTTTGAGTTTTCCCTGGTTGTGTTATACTAAGAGGAACTTGTGTAAAGCTTCAGGCAGCAAGGGACAGAAAATTCAGAGCAAAAGGAAGGGCTCCGAACCAACCTGGCTAGGTGGATACCAAGTTACCTCCAGGCTCCCCGGACTCCATCAACACCTGTAACCTGTGCCCCGGACTGTATCTACAATTCACCAGTAAAAGGTTAATTGAAACTGCAATCCCTGTGTCCTTCAATTATTCCCTGCGCCGTAAGTCTTGCACCCTACCATCTATCATCATTTACTAACTGTACCGGTAGCCCTGTGGACTAAGATCTACCTGTGGGGAGCTATACCAACTCTGCTGTGACATCATCAGCCCCAGTGGTCCCCTTTAAGCAGCGTCGGCCATCCCTGGCCAAGTACTTCAGGTGGCGTCATGAATATTCCCTCAGAGACTTTATTTTTCACTTCCCCTCATCAGTTTTGTTGGACGCCCAGGGCCACGGACCGAGTCCCGGCTTCTGTGACCACCCCTTTAAGTACCGCCGGACCCGGCCCAGTGCCCCACAGTCCTGGCGGGCACTCCATATATATATCTCTTGGTAGCCATAAAAGGAGGGGGGCGCAATCTGGTTTCTTGCACTGAGGCCCCAAGCTGTCAGTGTCCGTCCCTGGTTCTAAGTTTAGTTTTCTTGTGAATTCTGGAAATATTACTATGTTTAAAACATAACCTGTTTAGCAACATTAAACATTTTTAAATATAATATAATGTTTGAACCTGTGAAAGATCGAAGCCAAAAAAGCTGACTGCTTACAGATGACCGATGCGTCTTGCATATTTTAAACAGAGATATGTCTAAATAGTTCACGGAAGCTGTAGATCTAATCTATATACATAGCAATGTCTCAAGATAACAGATACATTTATTACAAGAGATTGCAAAGGTAAGCCAATTTTTAATCATTAATCATAGATAATTTAGAAATGATAAACCAATGAAGGCAGGAAAGGATTATCCCATTCTGCATGAATAATTAATTGTATCTAAATATTTTTACATTGTTATAAATGGACATGGCAATCATGTGAAGCGCCCCAGAGTCCTGGTCGTTGCAGTAATGTCGTTCTTCCTGAAGTGTGTTGTGTGGTTTGTGATACCTGGTAAGGTGATCTCTTTCATTGCCTTCAGACGTAACATCACTCCCCAGGTATCACAAACCACACAACACACTTCATACTCCAGGCCGCCAGGGGGAGCCATGTTTCTATCTATTAGGGCACTCCTCACAATTAGCTAAAACTGGTAGTCTGGACAGAAAGTTAGGCAGAACAAGGCAGAAAAAGGAGATGTAGACTGAAGCTGAAACTGGCTGGAGTGAGAGGGAGCCAGATGCAGACTGAGGTCTGCGGAGAAGGAGGGTTTACGGAGCTGCGCCTGCCCCACGTGCGGCAGCATCCTAGGAAAGGACACAAAGGGAATTGCGTTGCTGAGAGTGAGAAACAAAGTCATAGCTAGCACAAGGAGAGGAATCTGAGGCGCAGAATCCGGTAGCCAGAATACCGAGGGAGTAAGGCTCTCTACGCTTTACTTCAGAGACTGGCAGGACAGATAATTCCACGTTACCTATCCGACCTTATCCCCAGAAGGCACAGTGGCAACTTGTGGGGGCTGGGGCGTGATAGTGTCCCTGTAAAAAGCCTCAGGCCATCAGTCATATGGGTTTGTCCTATCCTATCCATCAGGTGGACAGAGAGAAAGAGACTTAACATCTACAATAGTTGTGAGGACCTCACCGAGAAGCTCAGCAGGGAGGTGCTACAACACTCAGGCGCTAGAGCAAGGCTACTGATTTCCACCTGGATAAGGGGACTCTGGATTTGCCTTAAGACCGGCCGGACTCTGCCAGCCCTGCGATCCGGTGCTCTGGACTGTGGATGCTGAAGCCTTCAGTAAAGGTAAAGAGACTGCAACCTTGTGTCCTCGTTCTTCACTGCGCCTCACACCATCCACCATCTACACTGTTGTGAATTCTGTGGCTGAGTTCACTTCTGTGGTCACAAGTGGTATTGCAGTCTCTGGGCTTCCTCCCTCAGGTGTTTTGGTGAGCTCGTTGGCTGCCTTGCTATTTAGCTCCACCTGAGTCTGTCTTCCTTGCTCCTTGTCAATGTTCCAGTGTTGGATCTGAGCTACTGCATCTTTCCTTGGGCCTGCTGCTCTGCTAGATAAGTGCTTCTAGTTTGTTTTCTGTTTTTTCTGTCCAGCTTGTTATTATCTTTTGCTGGAAGCTCTGAGAAGCAAAGGGGTGCACCGCCGTGCTGTTAGTTCGGCACGGTGGGTCTTTTTTGCCCCTTTGCGTGGTTTTCGTTTTAGGGTTTTTTGTAGACTGCATAGTTCTCTTTGCTATCCTCGCTCTGTCTAGAATATCGGGCCTCACTTTGCTGAATCTATTTCATTCCTACGTTTGTCTTTTCATCTTGCTAACAGTCATTATATGTGGGGGCTGCCTATTCCTTTGGGGTATTTCTCTGAGGTAAGTCAGGCTTGTATTTCTATCTTCAGGCTAGTCAGCTCCTCAGGCAGTGCCGAGTTGCATAGGTAGTTGTTAGGCGCAATCCACTGCTGCTTCCAGTTGTGTGAGGACAGTTCAGGTACTGCAGTCTACAGAGATTCCACGTCTCAGAGCTCGTCCTATTGTTTTGGGTTTTTGCCAGATCTCTGTATGTGCGCTGATTACTGCACGCTGTGTTGCCTGATTGCCAGCCATAACAGTACAAGGAGCCAATTCAATGATTTCCAATAGAGGGAAAAAAGAAATCCTGACATCATTTTTTTTTCTTAGCTCTGTCTTCAGTCTTTTTTTTCCCCTAGACATTAGAGTGCTTCAGGACACAGCTGTGGACATGGATATTCAGGCTCTGTGCTCCTCAATGGATAATCTCGTTGTAAATGTACAAAAGATTCAAGATACTATTGATCAGAAATCGATGCTAGAACCAAGAATTCCGATTCCTGATTTGTTTTTTGGTGACAGAACTAAGTTCCTGAGCTTCAGAAATAATTGTAAGCTATTTTTGGCCTTGAAACCTCATTCTTCTGGTAATCCTATTCAACAGGTTTTGATTATTATTTCTTTTTTGCGCGGCGACCCACAGGACTGGGCGTTTTCTCTTGCACCAGGAGATTCTGCATTGAGTAATGTTGATGCATTTTTCCAGGCGCTGGGATTGCTTTACGATGAGCCTAATTCAGTGGATCAAGCTGAGAAAAATCTGCTGGCTTTATGCCAGGGTCAGGATGATGTAGAAGTATATTGTCAGAAATTTAGAAAATGGTCAGTACTCACTCTGTGGAATGAATCTGCACTAGCGGCTTTGTTCAGAAAGGGTCTCTCTGAAGCTCTTAAGGATGTAATGGTGGGATTTCCTATGCCTGCTGGTTTGAATGAGTCTATGTCCTTGGCCATTCAGATCGGTCGTCGCTTGCGCGAGCGTAAATCTGTGCACCATCTGGCGGTATTGTCTGAGAGTAAGCCTGAGCCTATGCAGTGCAACAGGACTATGACTAAAGTAGAACGGCACGAACACAGACGTCTGAACAGACTGTGTTTCTATTGTGGTGATTCTACTCATGCTATTTCTAATTGTCCTAAACGCACTAGGCGGTTCGATAGCTCTGCCGTTATTGGTACTGTACAGTCCAAATTCCTTTTGTCCATTACCTTAATGTGCTCTTTGTCATCATATTCTGTCATGGCGTTTGTGGATTCAGGCGCTGCCCTGAATCTGATGGATTTGGATTATGCTAAACGTTGTGGATTTTTCTTGGAGCCTTTGCAGTGTCCTATTCCGTTGAGAGGAATTGATGCTACACCTCTGGCCAAGAATAAGCCTCAGTACTGGGCCCAGCTGACCATGTGCATGGCTCCTGCACATCAGGAAGTTATTCGCTTTTTGGTACTGCATAATTTGCATGATGTGGTCGTGTTGGGGTTGCCATGGCTACAAACCCATAATCCAGTATTGGATTGGAACTCTATGTCGGTAACCAGCTGGGGTTGTCAGGGAGTACATGGTGATGTTCCATTTTTGTCTATTTCGTCATCCATTCCTTCTGACATCCCAGAGTTCTTGTCGGACTTTCAGGATGTATTTGAAGAGTCCAAGTCTGATGCCCTTCCTCCGCATAGGAATTGTGATTGTGCTATCGATTTGATTCCTGGTAGTAAATTCCCTAAGGGTCGTTTATTTAATTTGTCCGTACCTGAACACACCGCTATGCGCAGTTATGTGAAGGAGTCCCTGGAGAAGGGACATATTCGCCCATCGTCGTCACCATTGGGAGCAGGGTTCTTTTTTGTAGCCAAGAAGGATGGTTCGCTAAGACCGTGTATTGATTACCGCCTTCTTAATAAGATCACTGTTAAGTTTCAGTATCCCTTGCCATTGATTTCTGACTTGTTTGCTCGGATTAAGGGGGCTAGTTGGTTTACTAAGATTGATCTTCGTGGTGCGTATAATCTGGTGAGAATCAGGCAGGGAGATGAATGGAAAACGGCATTTAATACGCCCGAGGGTCATTTTGAGTATCTGGTGATGCCGTTCGGACTTGCCAATGCTCCATCTGTTTTTCAGTCTTTTATGCATGACATTTTCCGTGAGTATCTGGATAAATTCTTGATTGTTTACTTGGATGACATTTTGATCTTCTCAGATGATTGGGAGTCTCATGTAAAGCAAGTCAGAATGGTTTTCCAGGTACTGCGTGCTAATTCCTTGTTCGTGAAGGGATCAAAGTGTCTCTTCGGTGTGCAGAAAGTTTCATTTTTGGGGTTCATCTTTTCCCCTTCTACTATCGAGATGGATCCGGTTAAGGTTCAGGCCATCCAGGATTGGACTCAGCCGACATCTCTAAAAAGTTTGCAGAAATTCCTGGGCTTTGCTAATTTTTATCGTCGCTTCATCTGTAATTTTTCTAGCATTGCCAGACCATTGACCGATTTGACCAAGAAGGGTGCTGATTTGGTTAATTGGTCTTCTGCTGCCGTGGAAGCTTTTCAGGAGTTGAAGCGTCGTTTTTGCTGTGCCCCTGTGTTGTGTCAACCTGATGTTTCTCTTCCGTTCCAGGTCGAGGTTGATGCTTCTGAGATTGGTGCAGGGGCGGTTTTGTCGCAGAGAGGTTCTGGTTGCTCAGTGTTCAAACCATGTGCTTTCTTTTCCAGGAAATTTTCTGCTGCTGAGCGTAATTATGATGTGGGCAACCGAGAGTTGCTGGCCATGAAGTGGGCATTCGAGGAGTGGCGTCATTGGCTTGAGGGTGCTAAGCATCGCGTGGTGGTTTTGACTGATCATAAGAACCTTACTTATCTTGAGTCTGCCAAGCGCTTGAATCCTAGACAGGCCCGTTGGTCGTTATTTTTTGCTCGTTTTGATTTTGTGATTTCATACCTTCCGGGCTCTAAAAATGTGAAGGCGGATGCTCTGTCTAGGAGTTTTGTGCCCGACTCTCCGGGGTTATCTGAGCCGGCGAGTATCCTCAAGGAAGGAGTCATTGTGTCTGCCATCTCCCCTGATTTGCGGAGAGTGTTGCAGAAATTTCAGGCTAATAAACCTGATCGTTGTCCGGCCGAGAAACTGTTCGTCCCTGATAGGTGGACTAGTAAAGTTATCTCTGAACTTCATTGTTCGGTGCTGGCCGGTCATCCAGGAATCTTTGGTACCAGGGAGTTGGTTGCTAGATCCTTCTGGTGGCCATCTCTGTCGCGGGATGTGCGTGCTTTTGTGCAGTCCTGTGGAATTTGTGCTAGGGCTAAGCCCTGCTGTTCACGTGCCAGTGGGTTGCTTTTGCCCTTGCCGGTCCCGAAGAGGCCTTGGACACATATTTCGATGGATTTCATTTCTGACCTTCCCGTTTCTCAAAAGATGTCTGTCATTTGGGTGGTCTGTGATCGCTTTTCTAAAATGGTCCATCTGGTGCCCTTGGTTAAATTGCCTTCCTCCTCTGATTTGGTGCCTTTGTTCTTCCAGCATGTGGTTCGTTTACATGGCATTCCTGAGAATATTGTTTCTGACAGAGGTTCCCAGTTTGTCTCGAGGTTCTGGCGAGCCTTTTGTGGTAGGATGGGCATTGACCTATCTTTTTCCTCGGCCTTCCATCCTCAGACTAATGGCCAGACCGAACGAACCAATCAGACCTTGGAAACATATCTGAGATGTTTTGTTTCCGCTGACCAGGATGATTGGGTGTCATTTTTGCCGTTGGCTGAGTTCGCCCTTAATAATCGGGCCAGCTCGGCTACCTTGGTCTCTCCATTTTTCTGCAATTCTGGGTTCCATCCTCGTTTCTCTTCAGGACAGGTTGAGTCTTCGGACTGTCCTGGTGTGGATTATGTGGTGGACAGGTTGCAGCAGATCTGGACTCAGGTAGTGGACAATTTGACCTTGTCCCAGGAGAAGGCTCAGCTTTTCGCTAATCGCAGACGCCGTGTGGGACCCCGACTTCGTGTTGGGGATCTGGTTTGGTTATCTTCTCGTCATATACCTATGAAGGTTTCCTCTCCTAAATTTAAACCTCGTTTTATTGGTCCGTATAGGATTTCTGAGATTCTCAATCCGGTGTCTTTTCGTCTGACCCTCCCAGACTCCTTTTCCATACATAATGTATTCCATAGGTCGTTGTTGAGGAGATACGTGGCACCTATGGTTCCATCTGTGGAGCCTCCTGCCCCTGTTTTGGTGGAGGGGGAATTGGAGTATATTGTGGAGAAGATTTTGGATTCTCGTGTCTCTAGACGGAAACTCCAGTATCTGGTCAAATGGAAGGGTTATGCTCAGGAAGATAATTCCTGGGTTTTTGCCTCTGATGTCCATGCCCCAGATCTTGTTCGTGCCTTTCATGTGGCTCATCCTGGTCGGCCTGGGGGTTCTGGTGAGGGTTCGGTGACCCCTCCTCAAGGGGGGGGTACTGTTGTGAATTCTGTGGCTGAGTTCACTTCTGTGGTCACAAGTGGTATTGCAGTCTCTGGGCTTCCTCCCTCAGGTGTTTTGGTGAGCTCGTTGGCTGCCTTGCTATTTAGCTCCACCTGAGTCTGTCTTCCTTGCTCCTTGTCAATGTTCCAGTGTTGGATCTGAGCTACTGCATCTTTCCTTGGGCCTGCTGCTCTGCTAGATAAGTGCTTCTAGTTTGTTTTCTGTTTTTTCTGTCCAGCTTGTTATTATCTTTTGCTGGAAGCTCTGAGAAGCAAAGGGGTGCACCGCCGTGCTGTTAGTTCGGCACGGTGGGTCTTTTTTGCCCCTTTGCGTGGTTTTCGTTTTAGGGTTTTTTGTAGACTGCATAGTTCTCTTTGCTATCCTCGCTCTGTCTAGAATATCGGGCCTCACTTTGCTGAATCTATTTCATTCCTACGTTTGTCTTTTCATCTTGCTAACAGTCATTATATGTGGGGGCTGCCTATTCCTTTGGGGTATTTCTCTGAGGTAAGTCAGGCTTGTATTTCTATCTTCAGGCTAGTCAGCTCCTCAGGCAGTGCCGAGTTGCATAGGTAGTTGTTAGGCGCAATCCACTGCTGCTTCCAGTTGTGTGAGGACAGTTCAGGTACTGCAGTCTACAGAGATTCCACGTCTCAGAGCTCGTCCTATTGTTTTGGGTTTTTGCCAGATCTCTGTATGTGCGCTGATTACTGCACGCTGTGTTGCCTGATTGCCAGCCATAACACTACACACTGGGAAGCCCTGGGGATATACTTCACCTGTGGGAAAGTATACCATCTAGCTGCCATCACAGCACCCCAGCGGACCCCTAAGCAGCGTCGGTCACCCTGACCGAATACCACAGGTGGCGTCACGAACATTTCCCCTTTAAAGACCTTTCCCCCATTTATTAACGGACGTCCCCTAGGGCCACGAACCGGGTCAGCGACCGTGACATCCCCCTTGAGAACCGAAGGGCCCGGCTCCCAGTACCCCATTGCCCCAAAGGGGGGGGGCGAGCCACATGCATAATACTGTCTGAATCTCCAGCAATCAGTTATTAGATGTGTGGTAATCAATCTTCGAGGTGTCAGACCTCTCAGTGATGTGAGGCTCCAGATTCCATATTTCTCTATTCTAGGAGATGCTCCAGTGGTGCGAGAAATCGGCAATACAGATTTTTTTTACATTCATTACTATTCTTATTCAGAATCAGAATGCTCCCCATTAGTGGCCATGGGCTCCAGGAATCTAGTATTAACATTTGGAGTTTGCTTTGTGCATTCCACTGCACCACTACTGCCAGGTCTGAATGCCACTAGAATTGTGAGCACTTTACATATTTTTTTTATTAAGTGTTTATAATAACAAAAACATAGTTATGTGACATCATTATGTATATTGTCACCTTGCCCACATCAAAGATGCAGAAGATCTACAACATACATATACAGCTGGAAGCAAAGTTTGTAAGCTTAAAGGTAAAGGAACACTGGCTACACTACCTGAAAGTGGCAGAAAAATCTGCCACCATGAGGAGGCAGGTGGTCAAAAAAGAATTGATGGCAGCAGGCACTGAGGTTTCAGTTTGTTCAGTAAGGAGCGTACTAAATGCTGGTAGTCTCCGTACCGGAACCCCAATATTAGCACCTCTACTGACCCAAAAGCACAAGAAAAGTAAATTCCAGTATATTCAAAACCATATAAATAAAGCAGCAAAGTTTTGAGAGTCTGTTCTGTGGTTGAAACGAAACTAGAACTTTTTCTGACTATGGATCAGCAGTATGTCTGGAGATGGAATAATGAGTCATTTACAGAAAAGAACGTCCTGCTCACAGTGAGGCATGTTGGTGGCTCAGTTATGCTCTGGGGTTGCTTTCCTTTTTCTGGCACTGAAAACATGCAGCGTGTGCAGGAAAAAAAGATTCAATCAAATATCAAGAAATCCAAGGAGAAATAGTCATGCCTTCTATGAGGCAGCTGAAATGTGGACACTATTGGAGTTTCCAACAGCACAATGATCTCCAGCATACCTCAATGTATACCAAGGATTGGTTGCAGAAGAAGTCCTGGAAGAAAGTGGTTGCAGCTCCAGAATATTAGTAAACTGGAGCCCATTACCTATGAGAACTGAGCTTAAGATTCCTCAAGAATGCTGCCAGAAGCTGGTGTCTGGTTATGCATCATGCTTGCACAGGTCATATTAAAAGATACTTGTCATGAAGGGGTGAATGTTGAGCTGAATTTGGACAAACCACTTGTTATATTAGATGTGTTGAGATATACCGTATAAATTGTTCTTGTCTGGTTTATTGCAAACAGAAAATTTGTACATTTTGCTAATAAACCTAATCTGCAATGGGGGATAACTATTATTGATTGCAAATAAAACCAAAGAAAAAGCAATGTGTGCATTAAATAATTAACACAGGGTACTTAGTAAACACTGTTTTTGATTTAAAAAAAAGCATAAAGCTGCCCCACCGCGACAAGGTGTACCCAATTGGGACAGTAACTACACCCTCTAATGTTAAAACCTACCTAATGTGAATAGTGGCAGAGAGTCACTGTGTCCCAACCGGACACGCAGCTTTGGAGGGACTATATATGAACTGCCAGCTCAGTGAACATTTCCTGTAGGAGACTTTTTCACCTGCCGAGCCTGAGAACACAGATGATGCACCCTAGTTATAGCGGCAAATACTATGTTGTGAATTCTGTTGTCGGGCTCCCTCCTGTGGTCATGAATGGTACTTCGGCTGGTTCTGTCCATGGACTTTCTCTGGTGGGTGTTTCTGAGTTTCCTTCCACAGGTGACGAGGTTAATTCGTTAGCTGGCTGCTCTATTTAACTCCACTTAGATCTTTGCTCCATGCCACCTGTCAATGTTCCAGTATTGGTCTAGTTCACTCCTGGATCGTTCTTGTGACCTGTCTTCCCAGCAGAAACTAAGTTTCCAGCTTGTATTTCTTTGGTTTGCTATTTTTCTGTCCAGCTTGCTATTTTTATTGTCGTCTTGCTTGCTGGAAGCTCTGGGACGCAGAGGGAGCGCCTCCGCACCGTGAGTCAGTGCGGAGGGTCTTTTTGCGCCCTCTGCGTGGTCTTTTTGTAGGTTTTTGTGCTGACCGCAAAGTAACCTTTCCTATCCTCGGTCTGTTCAGTAAGTCGGGCCTCACTTTGCTAATTCTATTTCATCTCTGTGTTTGTATTTTCATCTTTACTCACAGTCATTATATGTGGGGGGCTGCCTTTTCCTTTGGGGAATTTCTCTGAGGCAAGGTAGGCTTTATTTTTCTATCTTCAGGGATAGCTAGTTCCTTAGGCTGTGCCGAGTTGCATAGGGAGCGTTAGGCGCAATCCACGGCTATTTCTAGTGTGTTTGATAGGATTAGGGATTGCGGTCAGCAGAGTTCCCACGTCCCAGAGCTCGTCCTTTATTATCAGTAACTATCTGGTCATTCCGTGTGCTCTTAACCACCAGGTCCATTATTGTCCTGACCACCAGGTCATAACAATACTAGCACTCCAATAGCATGGAGCCTAAAATGGTGTCCGCACAAGAGAGAGTAATCCATCTGTTCTTAGAGGTGTTGTGTGGTGCTTATTTACCATTACTTAATATCTATATTAACAAAAGATAAGTGAAACATCAATATAGGAATTTACGTAATATTTATAAAATATATATTTTTTTTAAACCTGATCTTTTGCACAAAACATATAGAAAGCGTCTTCCTGACTTGCTATTACCAACAACTTAAAACCGCTGAAGGTGGACATACCAGTCTAATATATCCAGGAACTGTCATAGTTCTCATGTTTGTATCTTGTCTTCCACTCTTTTTTTGAATGGGCACTTCTTCATAAGCATTCTGTAAGCACTATTGGTGCAAGAACAGCCCTTCTGTCACTTCCCAGCGTGGATTGTGTCTGCCCCTAACAAAGTCTACCTCTGGTCTGTATGCAGTTTCACAGACAGGAGAGCAGCCGATAACTGATCTACAGTCGTGGCCAAAAGTCTCGGCACCTTTGATATTGTTCCAGAGAATGAAGTATTTCTTTCAGAAAATTATTGAACTTACATATGTTTTATTATACACATACAGCTCTGGCAAAAATTAAGAGACCACCACATCAAAACCCTGTCATGGGCAGCCCAATGTCCAGACCTGAACCCCATTGAAAACCTCTGAAATGTAATCAAGAGGATGATGGATAGTCACAATCCATCAAACAATGAAGAACTGCTTACATTTGTGCGCCAGAAGCAGTGTGAAAGACTGGTGGAAAGCATGCCAAGACGCATGAAGGCTGGGATTAACAATCATGGTTATTCCACAAAATATTGATTTCTGAACTCTTCCTGAGTTAAAACATTAGTATTGTTGTTTCTAAATGATTATGATCTTGCTTTATTTGCATTGTTTGAGGTCTGAAAGCACCAAGGTTTTTTTCTATTATTTTGACCATTTTTCTTGTAAAAAAAAAATACAAAATTTATTGCTTGGAAATTCGGAGACATGTTGTCAGAAGTTTATAGAACAAAAGAACAATTTAAGGGGCGTGGCCTGAACGTCCATGTGAGCGGACGTGTGACAGAGCGCTCCCGCTGCTAACGCACAATTTATCCTTATAAGCCGCAGCTGAGCGGCGATTCAAGGCGCTTACCGGCTGCAGGAAAGTCCCGGGAGTGCGGCGGTGAATAGAGGCGGCCTCGAGGTCAACAAATATGACCAGGAGGAGGCAAAGAGATGCAGGAGCCGGCGAGGCTGGGATCAGCCAAGATGGCGCCGACGCCAGAGAGAAGGCGGAGAAGGACAACGCGGCATGCCAGAAGAGAATGTCGGCGGCGGCAAAGCTCCAGCAGTTTGCTAGAGTGGAGGCCGCAGGGAACACAGGAAAAGCAGAGGAGGATGCCGGAGCAGACACAGACACAGAAGGAGAGGAGGAAAGCCCAGCAGAGGAGCAGGAGGTACAACAGGGGAGCAGGGATGGTGACATGGCGGTGGTAGTAGGGGGATCTGAAGATAAGGAGTCAGGAGCAGAGCCCACCCTTAGAGATGTCTTTGCACTGGTATCATCATGCAAACAATCCCTCACCCAGCAGCTACAGGAGGTCAAGGGGGATACAGCCCAGATAAATGCAGCCCTGCAGAAGATTGACAAACGTGTGGGGGCTGTGGAGGAAAGAGTGAGCACGGCAGAAGACCATATAGTGCAGCTGCAGAAAGCGGAGAGGAAGTTTACTCAGGCAATATCGGAGCTGGCTGCAAAAAATGAGGATCTGGAGAACAGGTCCAGAAGAAATAACATTCGTATAGTGGGTGTCCCTGAAAAAATTGAGGGGAGGAATCCCACGGAGTATATTGAAAGCTGGCTCCTTGAGACCTTTGGTGATGCAGCACTGACAAAAGTATTTGCGGTAGAAAGAGCCCACAGGGTCCCACCGAAACCACCTGTCCCTGGAGCAAATCCCCGTACCATGCTTGCCAAAATCCTAAACTACAGAGACAGAGACATTATCCTGAGGAAAGCTAGAGACATGACGGATCTGACAATTGGAGGTCAAAGAGTTGCTATTTACCCTGACTATTCCGCCCTGGTACAGAAACAACGGATGATGTTCACGGGTATCAAGAGACGGCTGAGAGAACTGGGAGTGCAATACTCCATGATGTTTCCGGCACGACTGAGAGTGGTAGCGCTGGATAAGATTCATTTTTTCCAGACGCCGGAGGACGCTACCCAGTGGATAGATCTTAATGCTAAAAAGCTTAAAGGGAAAGGAGATTGAAAATGTGGGGTGGGTTAGTCGGGAGGTATTTTAATTCTTTCAAAAAGGGGAAAAAGAGATGGACTGACAGTACACTGGTAATTGAAATGTGAAGGTTGGAGGGTGGAGCTGGGTATTATTCAGGGAATGTACTGGGTGTGCTGATGCGGCGGAGAAGTACGAGGGAGGAAGGGTGTGCAGCGTACTAAAAGTTTATTTAGTTTCTTGCAGTTGTAATTTAATACAGGTTGAATTATATTGTTCTTCTAAGAATTGCGCCGAATTCTGTTATAAACGGTAGCGGGAGGCGGAAGGAGAAGGTTACGTTAACAAGAGTGTTCGCAATGGGTGATGGTGCCCCACTCTTGATAAGAGGCAGAATGTATAGTATTGGGGGGTGTGGGGGAGGGGGGGTAGGGGTAAGGGTGGGGAGGGAAGTTAGACAGCTCAGAACGGGAAGTAAAGACATAACTAAAGATGATGAGTCACATAATAGGAGACCGCTTTAAGATTTTGAGTTGGAATGTGAGAGGTCTGGCGGATAAATCTAGGAGAGCTGCGAGCTTGCAGTATGCGAAGGATCAGCGGGCTTCTATGATATGCTTGCTAGAGACGCACTTGATACAGGAGAAAGTGGATGTACTGAATAGACGTTGGATACAGAAAGGGTATCATTCTACCTTTTCGACGTACTCAAGAGGTGTGTCAGTGTTGGTGCCGGTGGGAGTGCAGTATGAAGAGGTGAAAGTATGTGTGGATGCTGAGGGTCAGTATGTGGTGATACAATGTATATTGTATGGAGTGAGATTGTGTGTGGCGGCAATGTATATTCCACCTCCATATTCAAGTAAGAAGATCAGGGAGGTGTTGGAGAGGGTGCAACGATGGGAACCACTACCACTCTTAATTATTGGGGATTTGAACAATATCTGTGATGACTTTTGGGATAAAAATAAGAACACCCAGAACAGGTCGGAGGGGCACACTACAACATTTGGTACCTATGTGCGTGAAATAGGCATGATTGATCTATGGAGAGTTAGACATGTTGGGGAGAGAGGGTACTCGTGCTACTCGCCGGCTCATGCTACGCTATCCAGAATTGATATGGCGCTGGGTAACCGCCTGTTGGACACAATGGTGGGAGAGGTGCGTTATCTGCCGAGGGCCCTTTCGGATCACAGTCCAATTGAGGTGGAGGTTAGGTTGTTGGGGACACGGACCGCAAGTGGGAGAGAATGGAAGATCCATCCTAACTGGTTACAGAGTATTGATTTGGACGGTATAGGGAAGGAGGTGACGGAATTCTTTGCTTTAAATGATGGGAGTACAGATGCTCTAACTGTTTGGGATGCAATGAAAGCGTACCTGAGAGGGTTACTATTTAGAGACATTAGTAGGTGTAAGAGGAAGACGAGGGAAGCGGAGAGAGTGGCGTTGGAGGAGCTGAAAGCCGCAGAGGACGAGATGGTAGTGCTGGGGACTTCTGAGGCAGAGAAAAGGTTGAGAACAGCGCAAAATTGTATGGAAAAGATTCTGCTGGGAAAAGCTGAAAGGAAGCGGGAGTTTCAGAGGGTGGCTTATTTTCAGGAGGGAGAAACAGTGGGACACATGCTATCGGTGGTAGCCGCGGCTCAGCGTGGTACCTCGTATGTACATTCGTTGGTTTCAGATGGGGGGAGCAGGGTATCTGAAACACCTGAAATTATAAAGGTCTTTGCGGACTTTTACGCGGACTTGTATTCCTCCAGGGTCAATGAGTCAGCCGGAGATACGGAGACTTTCCTTGAGAGTCTGGGTCTTCCGAAATTGAGTGAGGAGGATGGGGTGAGCCTCGATGCCCCTATCACCGAGGAGGAACTGAGTCGGGCGCTGAAGTCTATGGCTAATGGGAAGGCACCTGGGGTTGATGGGTTACCAGCCGAAATCTATAAAAGTTTGGAGGAAGTGCTGATTCCCAGATTAAAGTTAGTACTGGAGGAGGCTGGATGCCAAGGGTATCTCCCAGCATCTATGAGGGAGGCTATTATAGTGGTTATTCCGAAGGAGGATAAGGATCTGGGGAAGCCTGAGTCGTATCGACCAATCTCTCTGTTAACCATCGATGTCAAACTCTTGGCCAAGGTGTTAGCTACCCGTTTGTCCAGCGTCATTGCTAGCCTTGTACATCCGGATCAGTCTGGTTTTATGCCTGACAGGTCTACAGCGGTTAATCTGCGGAGGCTGCATATGAACCTACAGCTGAAGTCTGACAACTGTGGCCGAAGGGTTATTGCATCCTTGGATGCCCATAAGGCGTTTGACAGTGTGGAGTGGGGATATCTCTGGCGGGTGTTGAAGTGTATGGGTATTGGTCCGCAATTTGTGGCATGGACTCAACTGTTATATTCACTACCAACAGCTAGAATTAGAGTGAATGGGGAACTTTCTCAGCCTATAAAGTTGGCCAGAGGTACGAGGCAGGGTTGCCCACTGTCGCCCCTTCTGTTTGCCTTAGCTGTGGAGCCACTGGCCGCTAAGATCCGACAATCGGATGAGGTTCCTGGGTTCAGATATGGGAGTGTTGAGGAGAAGATCGCGTTATATGCAGATGACATTTTACTGTTCCTGGCGGACCCGGATGAAGCCTTGAATGGGGCTATCGAGATCATTGGGAAATTTGGAGCCTTGTCGGGATTGAGGATAAATTGGGATAAATCGGTCCTCTTCGAGGTGGATGGGGTGGAGGAGAGCAGAAGTGAGCCATTGGGAGAGGGGCGGCTTAAGGTGGCATCCCTTTTCAAATACCTGGGAATATGGATCTCGATGCCAGTTACAGAGTTTTTGTATAGGAATTTGACTCCTCTCATGGGCGCCCTTAAAGCAAAAGTGGATGCGTGGAATAAATTACACCTATCGGTGGTGGGTAGGGTTAATCTCATTAAAATGGTTCTGATGCCCAAATTACTTTACGTCCTACATAATGCGCCAGTTTGGATTCCACGTGGGAAATTCCGGCAGATTAATGCTCTTTTTAGAAGCCTGATATGGGGGAGGCGGTACCCACGTATCCGCCTGGAGACGCTTCAGCGACCCAAGGAAGATGGAGGATTGGCTTTACCCAATCCTGAGTTATATTTTCTTGCAGCCCAGAGCCAGCATTTGAAGGGCTGGGCGCGGGGAGCGTCTACCAGTGCGGTACAACACTTGATGGAGAGGGTGACAAACCGAAGACCGGTGGCGCAGTGTCTGGAGGATGGCTCCTTGGGAGTATTGGGGAAATTATACCCAACTATGTTTTTGATACATAAATTATGGACCAGACTGCGACATATTCGGGGGGTTACGGGGCTGACTAAATTTACACCGATATGGCTTAATAATAATTTGGTTGAGTTTGCGGCTCTTGGAGTGCTGGTGGAGTGGCAGGCCAAAGGAATCCACTTGGTGGCTCAGATAATTCAACAACAAGGATTAAAGTCCTTTTCGCAGCTGCAGGGAGAGTTTGGATTGAGACCGACTGGGGAGTATCAATATGCTCAGATGAAACATGCCTTTAAAGCGCAAAACAAGGGCGGTGGTATTGAGATCCAGGAGGACATAGTTCTGGAATACGTATGTGGGGAAGGGTCCACAAGGGGAGTCATTACCACCCTTTATAAGGACCTTCTACATGCATATTTACTAGACTTCCCTCTAAAAGCGAGAGCGAAATGGGAAAGAGATTTAGGCCCAATGGAGGATGAAACCTGGGAGTCGGTGTTGGAGTGGGTTCCACGAGTGTCACTGAGCGAGCCGTATAGACTATCGCAGCTGTACATCTTGCACAGAGTCTATAAATCACCGGAAGTGTTGCACAGAGCGGGGTTGCGTGCGGACTCTGAATGCCCGAGATGTAAGACTGAGAATGCAGGAATATACCACATGATGTGGACATGTCCAAGACTGGTTGCTTTCTGGTTGGTGGTAATGAGCCGTGTGGAAGGGGCGTATAAATGCAGAGTGCCGAGAGATCCGATAGTGTGTATACTGGGACATGTAGAGGAAATTAGAGTGGATAACACCTGGAAGATAGCAATAGCTAGGCTATTATATATGGCAAGGAAGGTAATAGCAAGGAACTGGATCAAGGATGAGCCGCCTACAAGGGGTGAATTCCTGAAATATGTTAAACATGGTCTCAATTTGGAAAGGGGGGTATACAAAAGACGTGGGAAAATAGAAACGTTTGATAAAATGTGGTCTCCGTGGCTCGAGCTGGGATAGTAGGTATGGGAAATGGGAGGATGAGGGCCTCTGAAAGGAAGAGAGTGCTAAAGAACAAGCGGACATAAGTGATTCAAATGGCTCAAAGAGCCATCAATACTGGTAACAAAGTATAACTGGGTATGAGCTGTCAGGGGAGGGGGAGGTTTGGGTTTTGTTGGGATTGTTGGGGGTTTGGAAAATGTAAAAATTTTGTAATATACTGGAAAATGCATAAATTGTATTGTTCATATTCGCTTTCAATAAAAATCTATTTAATAAAAAAAAAAAAAAAAAAAAAAAAGAACAATTTAAATTTTACACAAAAATATACCTTATAAAGAGAAAAATCAGACAAACTGAACATTTTGCAGTGATCTCTTAATTTTTCCCAGAGCTGTATTTATTTCCATTGTATGTATTGGAACAGCACAAAAAAAAAAAAAACGAGAAAAAAAAGGCAAATTGGACATAATTTCACACACAAACAAAAAAATGAGCTGGACAAAATTGGCACCTTTCCAAAATTTTGGGTAAACAACTTTGTTTCGAGCATGTGATGCTCGTTGAAACTCATCTGTGGAAAGTATCATGTGTGGGCAACAGAAAAATTACTCCTAAAATCAGATAAAAAGGAGAGAAATTGACTTAGGCTGGTGTCCCACTTGCAACTGCAATGCGAGAAACTCGCGCAGTCTCCCGCCTCAATACCTGGCACTGCCACTGCATGTATTTCTGTACAGCTGAACGCTCCGGTCCGAACTGCTGGTGGCAGTGCCAGGTATTGAGGCAAGAGACTGCGTGAGTTTCTCGCATTGCAGTTGCAAGTGGGACACCAGCCTTACTCTTTGCATTGTGTGTCTGGGTGTGCTACATTAAGCATGGGGAACAGAAAGAAGAGAACAGTCTGAGGACTTGAGGTCCAAAATTGTTGAATAATCTCAAGGTTTCAAGTCCTTCTCCAGAGATGTTGATGTTCCTTTGTCCACTGTGAGCAAGATAATCAAGAAGTTTACACCCCATGGCACTGTACCTAATCTCCCTGGACTTGGATATCAGAGAAAAATTCATGAGAGGCTGCAACGCAGGATAGTACGGATGGTGGATAAGCAGCCCCAATCAAGTTCCAAATAACTTTAAGCTGCCCTGCAGGCTCAGAGTGCATCAATGTCAGCACGAACTATCCGTTGCCATTTAAATCAAATGAAACACTATGGCAGGAGACACAGGAGGACCCCAATGCTGACATAGAGACATAAAAAAGGTAGACTTCAGTTTGCCAAAATGTACATAAGTACGCCAAAATCTTTCTGAGAATGTGTCTTGCTGACAGATGAGACCAAGATTGAGCTTTTTGGTAAAGCATATCATTCTACTGTTTACATAAAATGGAATGAGGCCTACACTGAAAAGGACACAGTACCTACAGTCAAATATGGTGGAGGTTCAAAGATTTTTTACTGCCTCTGGCACTGGGTGTCTTGACTGTGTGCAGGGCATCATAAAATCTAAAGATTACCAAAGGATTTTATAGTGCACAGTGTCAAAAAGCTGGGTTTGCGTTCTAGGTCATGGGTCTTCTACCAGGACAATTAAACCAAACATATTTCAAGAAGCACTGATAAATGGATGGAAACAAAGCACTGGAGAGTTCTGAAGTGGCCAACAATTAGCCTGGATCTAAATCCCATTGAACACCTGTGGAGAGATCGTAAAATTGCTGTTGGGAGAAGGCACCCATCAAATATGAGAGACCTGGAGCAGTTTTCAAAAAGAAGAGTGGTCCAAAATTCCAGTAGAGAGATGAAAGAAGCTTGTGAATGGTTAAAGGAAGCAATTGATTGAAGTTACTTATTCCAGAGGGTGTGTAATGAGTGAACGTGCTGGGATAAAGTCTTATCTGAGCATGCTCAGGTGCTAACCGAGTGTCTTCGGCATGTTCGAAAAATGTGTTTGACTCCATGTGGCTGCATGTCTCATGGCTGTTCGACAGCCACAACACATGCTGGTATTGCCTGTTTGTTACGCAATCCCTGCATGCAGAAGGCACTCTGTTAGCGCCCAAGCATGCTCGGATAAGACCTTATCTGAGCTCATTCGCTCATCACTAGTGTGCAACCAAATATTAAGTTTTGCACTACCCATTTTGGGGGTTTTTATATGAAATTATGTCCACTTTGCCTTTTCTTGTCTTTTGTTTGTGTTGTTCCAATACACACACAGTAAATAAACTTGTATAATAAAACATTTGTAATTGCAATAACTTTCTGTAAGAAATACTTCATTTTCTGGGGCAATTTCAAGGGTGCCAACACTTTATATTTGCCACTATTTGTTACTTTAGTATTTTACCATTGTACAATAAGTGGTGTATGGGTCTGCTTGGTCATTCCTTGCTTTGTGGCATCATTCACTGCTTATTACTTCATAGCTAACTTTTAGTGATCATCTTAAAAAATCATATTTAGACATCAGAGGTGTTTTTCAGCGGCTTAGTCCCCTCTCTTCAGAAAATATGCATGCTCAGCCTAACTGAGCGTGCATGATTATATTGGGATCAAGAAGAATAGATGCTGGCCTAACAAGCTGACAGCTAACTAAAGTGTATAGTCACCTTTATTTGCTTTCAGTCAACGATTGTACGGTCTTAGTGGGATATAACACTGGGGTTTGGCTTATACAGTGGGGCAAAAAAGTATTTAGTCAGTCAGCAATAGTGCAAGTTCCACCACTTAAAAAGATGAGAGGCGTCTGTAATTTACATCATAGGTAGACCTCAACTATGGGAGACAAACTGAGAAAAAAAAATCCAGAAAATCACATTGTCTGTTTTTTTAACATTTTATTTGCATATTATGGTGGAAAATAAGTATTTGGTCAGAAACAAAATTTCATCTCAATACTTTGTAATATATCCTTTGTTGGCAATGACAGAGGTCAAACGTTTTCTGTAAGTCTTCACAAGGTTGCCACACACTGTTGTTGGTATGTTGGCCCATTCCTCCATGCAGATCTCCTCTAGAGCAGTGATGTTTTTGGCTTTTCGCTTGGCAACACGGACTTTCAACTCCCTCCAAAGGTTTTCTATAGGGTTGAGATCTGGAGACTGGCTAGGCCACTCCAGGACCTTGAAATGCTTCTTACGAAGCCACTCCTTCGTTGCCCTGGCGGTGTGCTTTGGATCATTGTCATGTTGAAAGACCCAGCCACGTTTCATCTTCAATGCCCTTGCTGATGGAAGGAGGTTTGCACTCAAAATCTCACGATACATGGCCCCATTCATTCTTTCATGTACCCGGATCAGTCGTCCTGGCCCCTTTGCAGAGAAACAGCCCCAAAGCATGATGTTTCCACCACCATGCTTTACAGTAGGTATGGTGTTTGATGGATGCAACTCAGTATTCTTTTTCCTCCAAACACGACAAGTTGTGTTTCTACCAAACAGTTCCAGTTTGGTTTCATCAGACCATAGGACATTCTCCCAAAACTCCTCTGGATCATCCAAATGCTCTCTAGCAAACTTCAGACGGGCCCGGACATGTACTGGCTTAAGCAGTGGGACACGTCTGGCACTGCAGGATCTGAGTCCATGGTGGCATAGTGTGTTACTTATGGTAGGCCTTATTACATTGGTCCCAGCTCTCTGCAGTTCATTCACTAGGTCCCCCCGCGTGGTTCTGGGATTTTTGCTCACCGTTCTTGTGATCATTCTGACCCCACGGGGTGGGATTTTGCGTGGAGCCCCAGATCGAGGGAGATTATCAGTGGTCTTGTATGTCTTCCATTTTCTAATTATTGCTCCCACTGTTGATTTCTTCACTCCAAGCTGGTTGGCTATTGCAGATTCAGTCTTCCCAGCCTGGTGCAGGGCTACAATTTTGTTTCTGGTGTCCTTTGACAGCTCTTTGGTCTTCACCATAGTGGAGTTTGGAGTCAGACTGTTTGAGGGTGTGCACAGGTGTCTTTTTATACTGATAACAAGTTTAAACAGGTGCCATTACTACAGGTAATGAGTGGAGGAAAGAGGAGACTCTTAAAGAAGAAGTTACAGGTCTGTGAGAGGCAGAAATCTTGATTGTTTGTTTCTGACCAAATACTTATTTTCCACCATAATATGCAAAAAAAATGATAAAAAAACAGACAATGTGATTTTCTGGATTTTTTTTTCTCAGTTTGTCTCCCATAGTTGAGGTTTACCTATGATGTAAATTACAGACGCCTCTCATCTTTTTAAGTGATGGAACTTGCACTATTGCTGACTGACTAAATACTTTTTTGCCCCACTGTATATTGCATCCAGTTATAAAAACACACCATAAAGTATAAGAAATGGAAAATAGCAACCTGAACCTTTCACATGATCAGTTCACCAGAAATCATCTTATAAGTAAGATTTCGGACTGTGATCACTGATCACAGCTCTGGCCTAATGGGCTATTTCCAGCCTGAAAGCATTGGGAAAATCCAGACCTCCATTCTATTTTTGGTAAATGAATCTATTCATTCCATTTCCTCAGAATAAGTTATTTTGGTTTTTCCTTGTTCATCGTTTCAAATCCATGACTTAATTTGAGGAAGAAAAATTTACATGCAATGAAGAAAGATGACACAAAGGATCGACAATATATTAAAACGACAGATACATTCATTCTTTATGACACGGTTCATTATATAGAGGTTTCATCACACACATTACATTCTTTCTATCACATGTGTCTTCTAAACCAAGGGTTTGTCCATGGGCAACACAGTGGCTGCTGTTCCTGGAAGACTCGTCATGGGTCACATGGACATACCATATTTCACGCTGGACATCAGAAAGAGATTTCTTATTATTTCAGCAGTCAACACCGCAGGATGCCTCGATTACCAGGGGTTGTGCTGTGGAAACCCCCATCATTTTCTGATATTGGCAGTCATCTGTCCTCACGGCTCTGGTGGCTTTTGGTCCAGTTAGTCTTTTAAGCTTTGATCTCATATCAGCACCAAGGAGTCGCTCTGTTGAAGACCAAACCGTTCCTTGTGAGCATTGAAAAGGTCTTGGAGACTTTTTATGTAGAGAGAATGATATGTTTCCACCTGCTGCTCAGAGGGATTCTCAATTTTAGGCACGGGAATAGGTTTACCAACTGAAAAGAGAGACATATGTTGAGTTTATGATAATATAGCCAAATAGTCATAGGTGTTCCCTAATGGAAAGGTTTGATCCCCTTGAGTAAAAAACACACCTTATGATTCACGCTGTATCTGTTCTCAATGTGTTAATGACAGTCTGTGAAAACAGAATTGCAACTATACTTATTGCGCAAACTAATCTAAAAACTGCTCCTGGGCACTGTGGAGGCATCTGTGGTTACAGCAGGTTATATATTCTCCAAGACACGGCGGAGATATGTCACTGCCTGCATAATGTCAGGATGGGAGAGGAAAAGCGGATGGATAAGACGAGAGGATGGGGGGGAATGTTTCATATAGGGAACTTTTACTCAGCTCTTCAGCTTCATAAGATAAAACTGAAAACAGTAATAAAAGCTACACAGAAACCAGAAATAGCAAAATTTCAGTCCATCTTTATATATTAAAAGGGTTGTCCCACAAACTAAGTACCATTTAATCAATATATCTTGGAGTAATAATAATTTCCACAATTGGATGTGTTAAAAACAAATGTTCCTGTGCCGAGATAATCTTATAAATGTGCCCCTGCTGTGTAATGTGTAATGGCTGTGTCTACTCGTGCAGGAACATGGTCTGATCATACCACAGCTCCTGGGCAGTGGGTAGGGGAGAGGCAGAGGCGTAGCTAGGCTTTTGGTTCAGGGGGGATACAAACTTCTGAGTGGGCCCCTAACCAGGTAACCTTGATTACAACTCAGTGACGCGCCCCTAATAGTGGAGGAGAAACTCAGCAGATGACCGCGCTGTTACTGAAAATAATCTCTATTTCAAGTCCAACATAGATATTACCGCCATATGGTCAGTGGTAGATACCAGCCCTACAGAACATGTAAGAGTTCACAGCACAGTTACAGATAATGTCTTACCGCTGACGTTCTCTCTGATGGAATCGTTCATTTTTCCCGTCTTTTCCATCTGACCCAGACCGACATGACAACTTCTTCCAGCCAGGACTCGGTTGCAGAGAATACAACAAAGACACATTTCAATTCTCATATTCCAGCCCCATCACCATCTATTCCCAACCTGCACAAACTCCTCATCCTACTGGTACCCCAATACTGAGCGGCTGCTGCCGTATGTGTCCCTATTACTACACCTGCTGTGTGGTTCTCTGTGCCCTCTAAATTCTAAAGCAACCCTCTATAATATAGTAATGTCAGGTGCAAGTGTCCCAGAAAACAGTGCCCAGATTTTGCCCCCTAGAAAGTAATAACGCCCTGTGTGCCCCTTTGACAGTCACAGTAACCTGAGTTCCCCTATAACAATAAGTGTCCACTTTACATTTAATAAAGTCCCGAGTCTCCCACTGTAAGCTCCTCTCTACACAGTATAATACCCCCTCACTGTATACTACCACCCACACAGTATACTGACCTCTTAGTAGCCCCCAAACTGACGGCTCCAACACTGTAAGCTGACCCCCTCACTGTAATCCCCACAATGTAAAATGGCGCCCTCACTGTAATCTCCCCACTGTATGATGGCCCCCTAGATAGTCTCCATATAGTATAATGCACCAGATCGTCCTAAATATAGTGTAATGCACTCCCCATAGGGAGACTATATTGTATAATGCACCCCATAGGCAGACTCTATAGCATAAGGCAGACCCCATAGGCAGACCCTGTAGTAAAAGACAGCACCCCATAGGCAGACCCTGTAGTATAAGGCAGCACCCCATAGGCAGACCCTGTGGTATAAGGCAGCACCCCCATAGGCAGACCCTGTAGTATAAGGCAGCCCTCATAAAAAAAAAACAATAAATAAATACTCACCTCTTCCTCCTTGTTCCAGCGGTGCTCCCTGCTCCCGCACATTTCCTGACAGCGAGCGCCGGGTGATGACGTCATTGCACCCATTGTCAGTGTCGGCGTCGGTGACGTCAGACACTGACAGGGGGATGATGGGAGGAGCATAGCGCTCCTTCCCTCATCAATGCGGTCAGCTGTATCAGCTAAATGCTGAAACAACTGACCTTGCTGTGATCGGCGGGGGGGCCCACTGCTGGAACTGGGCCCACCTGCCTGCTCAGGGACCCCATAGCGGGCGGGCGGCAGAGCAGGGAGATCGATTCTCCCTGCTCTTTCACAGAATGTAACTGTATCGGCATGCACAGCTACAAATACAGTTACTGTAGCGTAGCTCTGGGTGGGCCTCCTCTGAGCTCCGGGCCCGGGGCGATGGCCCCCTCTGCCTACCGATAGCTACATTACCGGGGAGAGGAAAAGTGAGGACACAGACAGGACAGCCCGGGATCACAGCTGATTTTTCTGTGAGGCAAAACATTTCATTGCTTATTTTTAAGAAGATGATTATTATTATCTCTGCAATTTTTTAAACACATCTAATTGTGTAACTTATTATTATTCAAAGATTTATTGATTAAAATGTTGATTACAATTCAATTTGGAAATGGGAAAACCCCTTTAAACTTTATTCCCTAAATATTAAAAAGGTTGTCCAGGCTTAGTGTACAAGTCTGCCATCACTTTATGTGACTGCAGACTTGTGAATCTGCACTGTTGCTGTGTGAAGTCTCCGGTGTCTGTGCTGGGAGCAGCGGGTATGTGACCACAAGGATGTGATTTACATACATGCAGTTATATGCCAACTAGATGGACGCGGCCTCGCTAAATGCAAGCGTCCTGAGTGAGGCCAGATATAATCTAGTCAGAATGTGGCTGTAAGTATGCAAATTGCCTACTTGCAGTCACATCACCACCGGCTTCTGTTGCTGATATCGTAGCCTCCTCACAGTGTGCAGTGTGTGCGATGTGAGGATTCAGAAGACATCAGGAGGAGGGTCAGCGCTGGAGTGGTGCTTCAAATCTAAGGTCTGCCTATAGTCTTATAATTACCTTCTGCCATCTGCACTTTTTATCGGCACCACAACGGTCCCTCATTGCCATCTTATGATCACAACTTCTGACTGGTCGGAAGTCAGTAGCTATGTAACACCCCAGGGTCCTGGTTGTTAAAGTGGCATTGCTTTCCTCAAGGGAAGAGTGATGTCACTCTTGGAAGCGAAGGAAGATCTCTTTCACCAGGTAAACACAATGCACACAACATGTTCACACTCCAGGCCAGAAGGGGGAGCTCTAAACCTGGTTTAGGGGGAACTCCCCTATAAATACATTTTGGTCTGGAGGGAAAGGGAGTTTTCAGACAGTTGGTGCCAGACAGCAGACTGGAGCAGTCTGAGGCAGAGAGACGTGTAAGGGGTCGTGCAGCCAGAGTTGCTGCAGGTCCTGGGGAAAGAGAATTGAGAATGAAGAACAGCTTTTAGTGAGTGGACATTTTTTTCTTTTGGAATCTACACGCCTGGACACAGCGGGTCCATTCTCCCGAAACTCAGCTTATGCATCACGGGTGAGCTGGTTTATATTCCTTCTCTTCAAAGTGTGCAGGAGAGCAAAGCACAAGAGAGTGACACCAGGAGAGCACAGCAGCGTTGGGCTACCTCCCTGGTCGAGCGCAGATTCCGGTAGCCGGAAGACCGAGGTTGTGTCGGACACTAGAAGGCACAGCAGAAACCGGCAGGACAGCTGGATTACATATCACCTGTCTGCCCTAATACCCAGGAGGCACAGTAGCACAGAGTCTGGGTCGTGATAGAGACCCTATAAAAAGGCTTGAGCCTCCTGTCATACAGGTTTGTGTCCTAACCTTCATGGAGGACAGAGAGAATTGTGAGGACCTTGCCAGAAGCCAAAGGCAGTAAGGGACTACAACACCACCACGCTAATAGGAAGGCTTCTAACTCCACCTGGTAAAGGGGACTCTGAATTCGCTTCCAAGCCAGCAGGACCCTGCCTGTACCTGTGATTTGGTGCCCTGGACTGTGGCTGCCTGAAGCCTTCAGTAAACCAGGTAAAGAGACTGCAAACCTGTGTCCTCGTTCTTTACTGCATCACTCACCATCCTCATCTACACACTGGGAGCCCTGGGGACCTACTTCACCTGTGGGAAGTTATACCATCTAGCTGCCATAACATCACCCCAGAGGACCCCTTTAAGCAGCGTCGGTCCCCACTGACCGAATACCACAAGTGGCGTCACAAAAACAAACTTTATTTCAAATCCCCTTAAAAGACCTTACCCTTTATTTGAGCGCCCAAGGCCACAGACCGCGTCCCAGCCACCGTAACGCCACGCCCTGGCGGGAGATTCAGCTACATCACAAGCTCTCAATGTAAATCTACAGTAGCCAGAACAAGGCTCTCATAGACTTGCATTGAGCTGTGACTTCTGGCTAGCCCAGCAAACAATGCAGTGAGCCGACAGGTCACAAACTGCTGGAGACTAGATGGAGCGGTGGTGATAGAAGGTTAAGGCTATGTGCTCACGTAGAATGGTCCACTGTGGATTTTTCCGCAGTGGATTTGATAAATCTGCAGGGCAAAAACGCTGCGTTTTTGCTGCAGATTTATCGCGGATTTACCGCGTTTTTTCTGTGGATTTCACTGTGGTTTTACAACTGCGGTTTTCTATTGAAGCAGCTGTAAAACCGCTGCGGAATCTGCAGAAAGAAGTGGCATGCTGCGGAATGTAAACTGCTGCGTTTTTTTCCGCAGCATGTGCACAGCGTTTTTTGTTTCCCATAGGTTTACATTGTACTGTAAACTCATGGGAAACTGCTGCGGACCCGCAGCGTTTTCCGCATCATGTGCACATACCCTTACACGGCAGCGGGTAAGTATCAGACTGGGGGCAGGGACCTTAGATTAGAAGCACCACTCCAGCAGGGCAATAGCAAAAATATTCTGGAGTGGTGCTTTGAGACCAGACAACCCCTTTAAGTAAAAAGGGGAACTTTATCAAACTTAGTGAGATCAAAGGAAACGGGTCACAATTCGTAACTCACATGAACATCCTTCATAAGAAGGAATGTGAAATATTTAAGAGGAAATTACATGTCTTTGATCATAACTTGGCAATCCTACTCTACAACTGGCACCTTATATTTAAAGAACTTAAGAAGCAGTTCGGGTGGAGTAATCGGACTGATGTTAAAAATCCATTAAATCAATTTGCAAAACTGAGATTTGCATATTTTGCAATAGAAGCTCATAATGAGCACACGCCTTAAAATGGTGTACTCATGACATGATCTACTAAATTAATGAAACCATGGCTGCTGGGACGTTGAGTGTGCAGATAACCAGCAGTCAGCTGTCATTCACTGCAGAGGGGTGAGGTGAGGTTGGCAGGGAGCTCTCCCCTTGAATACACCGGACTCATAAGCTGTGTGTTTGGAGTTTTCTCTGATCCCTTCTAGTAGACAAACAGAAAAAAAAACATTTTTTTATGCATTTTGATAACTACAAGAGCAGACCTGTACCCATATAACGCTGCTCTGACACATAGCGGTATAGTTTAAGGACAGAACCTTAAAGCTTTCTATAGTAACCTGGCAACAAATAGCGCCCCCCACTGGACTCAACTGAACCATCAATTACATGGTTACCCATTTCCTGTACAGTCATGGCCAAAAGTTTTGAGAATGACACCAAAATTATATTTTCACATGATCTGCTGCCCTTTGGTTTTTATTAGTGTTTGTCTGATGTTTATATCACACACAGAAATATAATTGCAATCATATTATGAGTACCAATAGGTTATATTGACAGTTAGAATGAGATAATGCAGCAAGTCAATATTTGCAGTGTTGACCCTTCTTCTTCAAGACCTCTGCAATTCTCCCTGGCATGCTCTCAATCAACTTCTGGACCAAATCCTGACTGATAGCAGTCCATTCTTGCATAATCAATGCTTGCATTTTGCCAGAATTTGTTGGTTTTTGTTTGTCCACCCGTCTCTTGATGATTGACCACAAGTTCTCAATAGGATTAAGATCTGGGGAGTTTCCAGGCCATGGACCCAAAATCTCTATGTTTTGTTCCATGAGCCATTTAGTTATCAGCTTTGCTTTATGGCACGGTGCTCCATAATGCTGGAAAAGGCATTGTTGGGCGCCAAACTGCTCTTGGACAGTTGGGAGAAGTTGCTCTTGGAGGACATTCTGGTACCATTCTTTATTCATGGCTGTGTTTTTAGGCAAGACTGTGAGTGAGCCGATTCCCTTGGCTGAGAAGCAACCCTACACATGAATGGTTTCAGGATGCTTTACAGTTGGCATGAGACAAGACTGGTGGTATCGCTCACCTCTTCTTCTCCGAATAAGCTGTTTTCCAGATGTCCCAAACAATCGAAAAGGGGATTCATCAGAGAAAATGACTTTGCCCCAGTCCTCAGCAGTCCACTCCCTGTAGCTTTTGCAGAATATCAGTCGGTCCCTGATGTTTTTTCTGGAGAGAAGTGGCTTCTTTGCTGCCCTCCTTGAAACCAGGCCTTGCTCAAAGAGTCTCCGCCTCACAGTGCGTGCAGAAGCACTCACACCAGCCTGCTGCCATTCCTGAGCAAGCTCGGCACTGCTGGTAGTCCGATCCCGCAGCTGAAACAGTTTTAAGATACGGTCCTGGCGCTTGCTGGTCTTTCTTGGGCGCCCTGGAGCCTTTTTGACAACAATGGAAGCTCTCTCCTTGAAGTTCTTGATGATACGATAGATTGTTGACTGAGGTGCAATCTTTGTAGCTGCGATACTCTTCCCTGTTAGGCCATTTTTGTGCAGTGCAATGATGGCTGCACGTGTTTCTTTAGAGATAACCATGGTTAACTGAAGAGAAACAATGATACCAAGCACCAGCCTCCTTTTAAAGTGTCCAGTGATGTCATTCTTACTTAATCATGACTGATTGATCGCCAGCCCTGTCCTCATCAACACCCACACCTGTGTTAATGGATCAATCACTAAAACGATGTTAGCTGCTCCTTTTAAGGCAGGACTGCAATGACGTTGAAATGTGTTTTGGGGGTTAAAGTTCTTTTTCTGGGCAAATATTGACTTTGCAAGTACAGTAATTGCTGTTAAGCTGATCACTCTGACATTCAGGAGTATATGCAAATTGCCATTAGAAAAAATGAAGCAGTAGACTTTGGAAAAATTAATATTTGTCTCATTCTCAAAATTTTTGTCCATGACTGTATTAATGCATTTCCATTTTCACAGCTGCAGCAAAATAACTTTATGGAGGCGGCCACTTTTCCTGCCTTATCAGCTCCTTACACAGCAGGAATGGTGGCGACCACTTGATGTCGTTAATGTGAAAAAATAGTTGTCATAATAAGGAAATCTAGACTATCCAAGAATCCCGAGGCCAGATATGGCCGAAATGTTAACTTGTCTTCCTATTGCTGTGATTATTTTAATACTGTGGAATAAAGATCTAACATTTTAACCCCTTCACAACCTTGCGATTTTCAGTTTTTTGCACTTTCAATTTTTGCTTCCCTTGAGCTAAGAGACATAACTTTTTTAATTTTCTGTCAATATGGCCATGTGAGGGCTTGTTTTTTGCTGGACAAGTTGTACTTTTGAATTACATCATTAATTTTACCCATTTAGTGTATTGGAAAACGGGGAAAAAAATTCCAAGTGTAGTGAAATTGCAAAAAAAGTGAAATCCCACAATTGTTTTTTGTTTTTTTTATTTACCATGTTCACTAAATGCTAAAACTGACATGGCAATATGATTCCCCAGGTCAGTAGGAGTACCCAGATACCAAACATGCATAGGTTCTTTTTTATTTAAGTGGTGAAAAAAAAAAATCTGAAATTTGTAAGAAAAAAAAGTTCTTATGTTGTAATTTTCAGAGACCAGCAGTGTCTCTATTTTTCGGGACCTTGGGATGGGTGAGGGCTTATTTTTTGCGCCCTGAGCTAATGTTTTTATTGATATAATTTTGGGGTAGATATGATGTTTTGATTCACTGTTAGTGCATTTTATTGCAATGCTGCGGTGGCAAGAAAAAAATGTAATTCTGGCATTTCGATTTTGTTTCTCGTTATGCCATTTATCAATCGGATTAATTTACTTTATATTTTGATAAATCAGACATTACTCAACGTAGTGATACCAAATATCAAAAGAAGCCTGGTAGGCGAAACGGCGCTGTCGGGGTGGCGGCAGAAGCGTGATACATAGTCTGCAAGCATTTATGTAAGTTATTCATTTGACCTCTTGCTCTATGCCTTATTAGTATAGTACTGATATGCGGATTTTGCACTGATGTGTAGTCAGCAATATATATATATAGGACTGGGCCCTTTATTTCATTTATACTATACATAGGTGCTTATAGTTCTTGCATACATATATAATAATATACTACGGTACTGTGCTTTAGTAGTTTCCATATATAGCTTATAAGTATTGTGACTGTTTGGCCTTCACATGGCTATGTGTCTTTAGCACTGTTTTGGACTTTACTATTAATATATGATTTCTATGCACATCCATCCGTATACATTGTGTATTTATATTAGCCTGTTTTGGCAAGCTTTTGCATTTATTTTGGCAGTATTTGTGTATGAGGTCATTTTTGTATATGTATATTTATCACTGCTCTGTATCTGCCTTTGTTTTTATTGAGATTTATCTAGTCTTGTATAGGTGTCTTGGTCTTTTTTAATTTTATTTTTCTTTAATAAAATATTACATTTTATTTACTTCGTATGCCTTCATTTTCCCCTGGGAATTTATGGGAATTGTGTATTTATCTTTATGGCTTTTGAGGCATTATCATTTTGATTTAGGATATGTGTTATATAAAATAATGAGAGAAGCAGGAATGTAATGATGACGTAGGTTAGTTATAACATGATAGAAAAGTATGCTAAGTTCATATCACCTCGATGACTATATTATTAACCCCTCTGTGACCTTAGACATACTATCCCGTCGAGGTGCCCTGGGCTTATCTGACCCTGGACGGGATAGTACGTCATAGCCGATCGGCCGCGCTCACGGGGGGAGCGCGGCCGATCGCGGCCGGGTGTCAGCTGCTTATCGCAGCTGACATCCGGCACTATGTGCCAGGAGCGGTCATGGACCGCCCCCGGCACATTAACCCCTGGCACACCGCGATCAAAGATGATCGCGATGTGCCGGCGGTATAGGGAAGCTTCCCGCAGGGAGGGGGCTCCCTGCGGGCTTCCCTGAGACCCCCGGAGCAACGCGATGTGATCGCGTTGCTGCGAGGGTCTCACCTCCCTCCCTGCTCCCTCCAGCCCCGGATCCAAGATGGCCGCGGATCCGGGTCCTGCAGGGAGGGAGGTGGCTTCACAGAGCCTGCTCAGAGCAGGCACTGTGAAGCCTGCAGCGCTGCATGTCAGATCAGTGATCTGACAGAGTGCTGTGCAAACTGTCAGATCACTGATCTGTGATGTCCCCCCCTGGGACAAAGTAAAAAAGTTTAAAAAAAATTTTCCAAATATGTAAAAAAAATAAAAAAAAATATTCCAAAATAATGAAAAAAAAAAAAATATTATTCCCATAAATACATTTCTTCATCTAAATAATAAAAAAAAACCAATAAAAGTACACATATTTAGTATCGCCGCGTCCGTAACGACCCAACCTATAAAACTGTCCCACTAGTTAACCCCTTCAGTAAACACCGTAAGAAAAAAAAAAAAAAAACGAGGCAAAAAACAACGCTTTATTATCATACCGCCGAACAAAAAGTGGAATAACACGCGATCAAAAGGACAGATATAAATAACCATGGTACCGCTGAAAGCGTCATATTGTCCCGCAAAAAAAGAGCCGCCATACAGCATCATCAGCAAAAAAATAAAAAAGTTATAGTCCTGAGAATAAAGCGATGCAAAAATAATTATTTTTTCTGTAAAATAGTTTTTATCGTATAAAAGCACCAAACCATAAAAAAATGATATAAATGAGGTACCGCTGTAATCGTACTGACCCGAAGAATAAAACTGATTTATCAATTTTACCAAACGCGGAACGGTATGAACGCCTCCCCCAATAGAAATTCATGAATAGCTGGCTTTTGGTCATTCTTCCTCACAAAAATCGGAATAAAAAGCGATAAAAAAATGTCACGTGCCCAAAAATGTTTTCAATAAAAACGTCAACTCGTCCCGCAAAAAACAAGACCTCACATGACTCTGTGGACCAAAATATGGAAAAATTATAGCTCTCAAAATGTGGTATTGCAAAAAATATTTTTTGCAATAAAAAGGGTCTTTCAGTGTGTGATGGCTGCCAATCATAAAAATCCGCTAAAAAACTCGCTATAAAAGTAAATCAAACCCCCCTTCATCACCCCCTTAGTTAGGGAAAAATAAAAAAAAATGTATTTATTTCCATTTTCCCATTAGGGCTAGGGTTAGGGCTAGGGTTAGGGCTAGGGCTAGGGTTAGGGCTAGGGTTAGGGCTAGGGCTAGGGTTAGGGCTAGGGTTAGGGCTAGGGTTAGGGCTAGGGTTAGGGTTAGGGTTGGGGCTACAGTTAGGGTTGGGGCTAAAGTTAGGGTTAGGGTTTAGATTACATTTACAGTTGGGAATAGGGTTGGGATTAGGGTTAGGGGTGTGTCAGGGTTAGAGGTGTGGTTAGGGTTACCGTTGGAATTAGGGTTAGGGGTGTGTTTAGATTAGGGTTTCAGTTATAATTGGGGGGTTTCCACTGTTTCGGCACATCAGGGGCTCTCCAAACACGACATGGCGTCCGATCTCAATTCCAGCCAATTCTGCGTTGAAAAAGTAAAACAGTGCTCCTTCCCTTCCGAGCTCTCCTGTGTGCCCAAACAGGGGTTTACCCCAACATATGGGGTATCAGCGTACTCAGGACAAATTGGACAACAACTTTTGTGGACCAATTTCTCCTGTTACCCTTGGGAAAATACAAAACTGGGGGCTAAAAAATAATTTTTGTGGGAAAACAAAAAGATTTTTTATTTTCACGGCTCTGCGTTATAAACTGTAGTGAAACACTTGGGGGTTCAAAGTTCTCACAACACATCTAGATAAGTTCATTGAGGGGTCTAGTTTCCAATATGGGGTCACTTGTGGGGGGTTTCTACTGTTTAGGTACATTAGGGGCTCTGCAAACGCAATGTGACGCCTGCAGACCAATCCATCTAAGTCTGCATTCCAAATGATGCTCCTTCCCTTCCGAGCCCTCCCATGCGCCCAAACGGTGGTTCCCCCCCACATATCGGGTATCAGCGTACTCAGGACAAATTGGACAACAACATTTAGGGTCCAATTTCTCCTGCTAACCTTGGAAAAATACAAAACTGGGGGCTAAAATATAATTTTTGTGGAAAAAAAAATATTTTTTATTTGCATGGCTCTGCGTTATAAACTGTAGTGAAATACTTGGGGGTTCAAAGCTCTCACAACACATCAAGATGAGTTCCTTAGGGGGTCTACTTTCCAAAATGGTGTCACTTGTGGGGGGTTTCTACTGTTTAGGTACATTAGGGGCTCTGCAAACGCAATGTGACGCCTGCAGACCATTCCATCTAAGTCTGCATTCCAAATGGCGCTCCTTCCCTTCCGAACCCTCCCATGCGCCCAAACGGTGGTTCCCCCCCACATATGGGGTATCAGCGTACTCAGGACAAATTGGACAACAACATTTAGGGTCCAATTCCTCCTGCTAACCTTGGAAAAATACAAAACTGGGGGCTAAAATATAATTTTTGTGGAAAAAAAAATATTTTTTATTTGCATGGCTCTGCGTTATAAACTGTAGTGAAATACTTGTGGGTTCAAAGCTCTCACAACACATCAAGATGAGTTCCTTAGGGGGTCTACTTTCCAAAATGGTGTCACTTGTGGGGGGTTTCTACTGTTTAGGTACATTAGGGGCTCTGCAAACGCAATGTGACGCCTGCAGACCATTCCATCTAAGTCTGCATTCCAAATGGCGCTCCTTCCCTTCCGAACCCTCCCATGCGCCCAAACGGTGGTTCCCCCCCACATATGGGGTATCAGCGTACTCAGGACAAATTGGACAACAACTTTTGGGGTCCAATTTCTCCTGTTACCCTAGGGAAAATACAAAACTGGGGGCTAAAAAATAATTTTTGTGGGAAAAAAATTTTGTTTTATTTTTATGGCTCTGCATTATAAACTTCTGTGAAGCCCTTGGTGGGTCAAAGTGCTCACCACACATCCAGATAAGTTCCTTAGGGGGTCTACTTTCCAAAATGGTGTCACTTGTGGGGGGTTTCAATGTTTAGGCACATCAGTGGCTCTCCAAACGCAACATGGCGTCCCATCTCAATTCCTGTCAATTTTGCATTGAAAAGTCAAACGGCGCTCCTTCCCTTCCGAGCTCTCCCATGCGCCCAAACAGTGGTTTACTGCCACATATGGGTTATCAGCATACTCGGGACAAATTGGACAACAACTTTTGAGGTCTAATTTCTTCTCTTACCCTTGGAAAAATAAAAAATTGGGGGCAAAAATATAATTTTTGTGAAAAAATATGATTTTTTATTTTTACGGTTCTGCATTATAAACTTCTGTGAAGCACTTGGTGGGTCAAAGTGCTCACCACATCTCTAGATAAGTTCCTTAGGGGGTCTACTTTCCAAAATGGTGTCACTTGTGGGGGGTTTCAATGTTTAGGCACATCAGTGGCTCTCCAAACGCAACATGGCGTCCCATCTCAATTCCTGTCAATTTTGCATTGAAAAGTCAAATAGCGCTCCTTCCCTTCCGAGCTCTCCCATGCGCCCAAACAGTGGTTTACTGCCACATATGGGGTATCAGCGTACTCAGGACAAATTGGACAACAACTTTTTGGGTCCAATTTCTCCTGTTACCCTTGGTAAAATAAAACAAATTGGATCTGAAGTAAATTTTTTGTGTAAAAAAGTTAAATGTTCATTTTTATTTAAACATTCAAAAAATTCCTATTAAACACCTGAAGGGTTAATAAACTTCTTGAATGTGGTTTTGAGCACCTTGAGGGGTGCAGTTTTTAGAATGGTGTCACACTTGGGCATTTTCTATCATATAGACCCCTCAAAATGACTTCAAATGAGACGTGGTCCCTAAAAAAAAATGGTGTTGTAAAAATGAGAAATTGCTGGTCAACTTTTAACCCTTATAACTCCCTAACAAAAAAAAAAATTGGTTCCAAAATTATGCTGATGTAAAGGAGACATGTGGGAAATATTACTTATTAAGTATTTTGTGTGACATATCTCTGTGATTTAATTGCATAAAAATTCAAAGTTTGAAAATTGCGAAATTTTCAAAATTTTCGCCAAATTTCCGTTTTTTTCACAAATAAACGCAGGTACTATCAAAGAAATTTTACCACTATCATGAAGTACAATATGTCACGAGAAAACAATGTCAGAATCACCAGGATCCGTTGAAGCGTTTCGGAGTTATAACCTCATAAAGGGACAGTGGTCAGAATTGTAAAAATTGGCCTGGTCATTAACGTGCAAACCACCCTTGGGGGTAAAGGGGTTAATAATGTTTATTGAGATAAATACGTCTCCATATTGGGAAAAGTAGTGATTTCCTAAGGCTATATAATAGGAAAGCGGACAGTTATAAACCAAATTGAATATATTTAGAAGGTGGCACTAACCCACGGTGTTGATGGCTTTACGAAGGGGCATTATTCCTTTGGAAGCACTGGAAAAGATCCCTTGACCAAAAAAGATACAAGGCGCAAAACCAATCCATTGCTGGAATGTTATTTGTAGGGTCCTTTTCCAGCTACCGGGCTTAAAATGATATTGCTCAAGTACTTCATTCTCTCCAAATGAATACACGGGAACCAAGGATGCTCTGCAAGAAATACATGGTATCACTGTACGCCCAGGTAGGCACATGTATGTAACACAGAAGATCGATCATGGCAGTCAGAGATGTCGAGTGCGTATGTCCTTGTTCGCCTAGGAAAAAGATAAAACACATCTTCTCATGCAGACAGCAGTTGACCATATTTGAGACCCTCCTCCATAAACCAGATAAAGCCAATCTTACCCAATCTGGTGGACTTAAGTCACTCTTCTTTTTGTGGGACCTACTAATATATCAGTACAACAGGTTCTCCTTCTCCGCACTTGTTAGTCCAGCCTTAATCTTAGACTGCACAATGGCCGCCTATGTAGGAACATGTGACCAGACAGTTCATCAGCTTCCAAAATAAAAAAAAAGATTTCCCATGTGCAGTGTGTGCAGTGTTGGATGGAGATGATGGACCGGTCTTGAACAAGTTTTTTTTCTGCAGATCACGGTGACTTCCTGTAGTGGGACATTCAATGATCGGCATATTTTGGGTGCCCTTGGCCTTACCCAACCCTTTTATTCATTCACTGTTGTGTAGACATGTAGCCGTCAGTCCCTTCTGTTGCACAAGTTGTACAGCTACACTCAGCCCTGCCAAATCCGTCTCAGAATTTCACCGTCTAATCTTGATATAACACAACTCTACATTTATATAGATAAAGATTAGTTTGTGTTCTCACTTAGTTCTTCTTTTTCAAGGACACGGGCTGTGCCTCGGCGTTGTGAGTAGCTAATGCAGCTCCGGTCACTGAGTTCCTCCATCACTAATGTTTGCAATGGAGTGTAATAGATTTCTGGTTGGCATGAGCTGTTTTTACAGCAGTGGTTACTTACCCATTAGTGAGGGCCTTCCTGATAAAGCCCTTTCTCTTTTTCAGGGTCAGTATATGTTTATTCCTGGTGCAGTGTAACGCCTCCGCAGCTCCGCCGATGACAATTACAACTGCATTACCAGAGCACTGGCTGGATAGTAGGTAGTCTATGGAGGAGTGGGCCACTGAGCACATCCCTGTCACCAAAATGTACATGTCAGAAGCCTTATTATTATTCATGACTATATAGATCAACCTCCAAAGCCCATAATTCATATTTGCCCCAAATGCATGCTTCCAATAGTTGCTGTCAATATAAACTGTGAATTACCATCAGAAATAAGCAAAACTAGGTACTAAAGTGCAACCGTCCCATATAAAGTAATATTGTACAAAATATTTTTTATTGCCTTAAAACATAGCAAACAAATACCTATAATATGAGTTACAATTAAAGGGACAGCATTATTCATGTATTTAAAGCACCACTAAAGCAATTTCTTTTACTTCACCGCTGGAGTGGTGCTTAAAATTCAACTCCCATGCCCCTGTCTGATACTCACTTTCTGACATTTTCATCTGTTTTGCCGCCACTCCGGTCTGTCTCCTGCAGTTTGTGACCCGCCAGCTGCTCCAGCACATCAGGGAGCAAGCAGTAGGTCACTAATCAATGTAAGTCTATAAGAGCCTTGTTCTGGCCTTGTTCTGGCTGTCATAGACTTTCATTGCGTTCTTGTAATGAAACTTCTGAGTTTCGGTCAGTCAGAAGCCACACTCAACAAAATGGCGCCGTGGGACTGGAGCGGCTCCGAAAATGGTGAAGATTCCAGAAGGTGAGTATATGACCAGGGGCAGGGGACTTCCGTTCAAAGCACCACTCCAGCAGTGAAAAAAACAAACACTAAGGGGTGCTTTAAAGTGATGCTCCTCCCCGAACATAAATGTGACCACCCATTTCCCATATAGTCATGATCCTCTGTGTTTTGGAGCCACTCCAGCCCTCTATCAGTTGGATGCCTGTTCTCTTCTTCAAAAAGGCCACTACAGAGGCAAGGCTTGGAAAGTCTGAGCCATTCCTTCCTTGGTCCAGACTTTCTACACAGCACACCATTTATCTGGCTGCTGCAGCCACTTTGGAGAAGAGGAGAATGGGACATGGTGTGATGCAGGATGTTCATGTCTAACTGAGAGAAATGGAGGGTTCTGGTCATTTTTTCCTGCTCAGACTACATGTATCAGATAGACCTATGGTAAGTTTGAAATGGAATTAGGCTTTGAAATGTGTTTCATCATAGCGGTCAGCGTGGTACATTTACCTGCAGCCAGTAGGTAATCTCGGTATAAAGGCACCTTAAAATTTCCTGCTAATGTGGTCAAGTGTGGCTTCAAACTGGGAAAGATGTGTGAAAATCCTGTACTATCTGTGCCAAAGTTACAGAAAGCTCCAAAGCTCATGATGCCGTGAGGATGGTAGGCAAATATATAGTTGAGTGTTGGGTCCAGATCTGTAGTTTTATGGAGCTGGAAGTGAAAATTGACATTGTTAAGGTTAATTTCCATTGTGACTCATAATCTGTGTATGAAAACCATTGATAGCAATAAAGCAAAAAGGTTATCAGATAATTTTTATACCTGAAGTTATTTTTTTATATGCAGTACAATCCTACTTTGTATTTGAAAGGGAATACATTGATCTTTAAACATTGTTTGGGACCATACCATAATATTAGTAGGTCCTTTTAGAAAGAAGACATTACTAGGGCATATAAATTAAAGGCTTTATTTTTGCATACAATTTCCTAATAAATGTGGCCCTTTCATTCAGTATAGGTGGAAATATAAAATAATGAACATATACACAGAAAAAAATATTAAAATTTGATTTTCTGTTGGTTGATAAAAAGATGGGAGTCCTAGTGGCTCCTCACTTTGTTCATTATTATTGACAAGTTATGGTTAGCACCAGCTCACCCCAACTGCCTGATCTGGAATGGGGCTTACAATCGCCCTTCAATAGACCTATTAGGTCCAATGATGCAAACTAGAAATATATGAAGAATCTGCTCTAAAAAAAATTCAATCTGGTGTCACCAAGATCCGCTCTTACTTCCTTTTCCATTAAAATTTCCCTGAAAGTCTAAGCCACTCATTGTGGCCACATGACCCTCTTCCCATTGAAAAAAATAAAGTTGGATCCAAAATGGCCGACTTCAAAATGGCCACCATGGCCACCACCCATCTTGAAAAGTTTTCCCCCTCCCACTAATGTGCCACAAACAGGAAGTTGATATCACCAACCATTCCCATTTTATTTAGGTGTGTCCATATAAATGGCCCGCCCTGTAGAATAATATAGGTTGACAACCTATAAGTGATAGTGAACATTTTTAAATGGCTATTTTTTTCCTTTCCAGTAAAAATTGAAAAACTGATTTAAATAAAAATTGCAATAAAAAAAAAATATGTGACTTTTCAGATTTTGTGTTATTCTATGCCTGATGAAGTGACTTGAGTATGAAGGTATCAACCACTGAGGACTCTCACAGTTTTATATTTTTCTATATACTGGCTAACACGGTACAAAGATACGGTATATATTTTTCCTGTATCAAAATGAAGCTATACATAAGAGTGCAAAAACGACTTGCTGCACATACAGTTAGGTCCACATATATTTGGACAGAGACAACATTTTTCTAATTTTGGTTATAGATATTACCACAATGAATTTTAAACAAAACAATTCAGGTGCAGTTGAAGTTGAGACTTTTAGCTTTCATTTAAGGGTATCCACATTAAAATTGGATGAAGGGTTTAGGAGTTTCAGCTCCTTAACATGTGCCACCCTGTTTTTAAAGGGACCACAAGTAATTGGACAATTGACTCCAAGGCTATTTCATGGACAGGTATGGGCAATCCCTTCGTTATGTCATTCTCAATTAAGCAGATAAAAGGCCTGGAGTTGATTTGAGGTGTGGTGCTTGCATTTGGAAGGTTTTGCTGTGAAATAAACATGAGGTCAAAGGAGCTCTCCATGCAGGTGAAACAAGCCATCATTAAGCTGCGAAAACAGAAAAAAACCCATCCGAGAAATTGCTACAATATTAGGAGTGGCAAAATCTACAATTTGGTACATCCTGAGAAAGAAAGAAAGCACTGGTGAACTCATCAATGCAAAAAGACCTGGGCGCCCACGGAAGACAACAGTGGTGGATGATCGCAGAATAATTTCCAGGATGAAGAGAAACTCCTTCACAACAGCCAACCAAGTGACCAACACTCTCCAGGAGGTCGGCGTATCAATATCCAAATCTACCATAAAGAGAAGACTGCATGAAAGTAAATACAGAGGGTTCACTGCACGGTGCAAGCCACTCATAAGCATCAAGAATAAAAAGGCTAGACTGGACTTTGCTAAAAAACATCTAAAAAAGCCAGCACAGTTCTGGAATAACATTTTTTGGCAAGATGAAACCAAGATCAACCTGTACCAGAATGATGGAAAGAGAAAAGTATGGTGAAGGCATGGTACAGCTCATGATCCAAAGCATACCACATCATCTGTAAGACACGGCGGAGGCAGTGTGATGGCGCGGGCATGCATGGCTGCCAGTGGCACTGTGTCACTAGTGTTTATTGATGATGTGACACAGGACAGAAGCAGCCGAATGAATTCTGAGGTATTCAGAGACATACTGTGGGCTCAGATCCAGCCAAATGCAGCCAAACTGATCGGTCGTCGCTTCATACTACAGATGGACAATGACCCAAAACATAAAGCCAAAGCAACCCAGGAGTTTATTAAAGCAAAGAAGTGGAATATTCTTGAATGGCCAAGTCAGTCACCTGATCTCAACCCAATTGAGCAGCATTTCACTTGTTAAAGACTAAACTTCAGACAGAAAGGCCCACAAACAAACAGCAACTGAAAACCACCGCAGTGAAGGCCTGGCAGAGCATCAAAAAGGAGGAAACACAGCGTCTGGTGATGTCCATGAGTTCAAGACTTCAGGCAGTCATTGCCAACAAAGGGTTTTCAACCAAGTACTAAAAATGAACATTTTATTTAAAATTATTGAATCTGTCCAATTACTTTTGGTCCCTTTAAAAACAGGGGTGGCACATGTTAAGGAGCTGAAACTCCTAAACCCTTCATCCAATTTTAATGTGGATACCCTCAAATGAAAGCTGAAAGTCTGAACTTCAACTGCATCTGAATTGTTTTGTTTAAAATTCACTGTGGTAATGTCTATAACCAAAATTAGAAAAATGTTGTCTCTGTCCAAATATATATGGACCTAACTGTATGTTCGTCTTTTTGAGCTTCTTTTAATCACTAAGGTCTTTGAAAGCCTCAAAGCGGCTGACAGAAGCGACCGCACCATTCTTCTGCTCACTATTATATACATATTGTAAAAAAGACATCACAAAAAAAATGACACAAAAGAAGGCGAAAAGGACACGTCAGGAAAAACATTTCTGGTGTTTTCCTTAAGCTTCTTCCCCTAACAAAACTCGGCAGTTATGCTGTCATCTAAAAGACGTCGTGTGCCCATACTCCAGCGTCCACATTTGCATAGTCCATAATCAATACCACAATAGAAAAGGGTTTAATTTAACTTGTATATTTTTTGGTCTCTTACTGCACGACATATGCACCTCATACAATCCTCACCCACCTTTATAGGGAAATAATCTCTAAAATGTTTCCACATAATCCATTTACTCATCCAAATCGACCTTCGTCCACCTGCAATTGGGGAAAGAACTATAAGATTTGACAATATGTTTGATTGTTAAAATAAGCATTGTGGAATGGAGATGAGCTGCAATACCAGACACAGCCATAGACAGACATGGCGCTGTTGCTGTAAAATTCTTGATACTTTTTTCTGGTCCTGTACAACCCCTTTCATGACGTCTCTAGACAAGACTTAAAGGAAATCTGTCTGCACAAAATGACTGTTCAAACCAAGCACATAAGTTTGTCTTTTTTCCATGTATACCACTAAAAAACTTAGCAGGGACTCCGTCATGCGCTTGGTGTACCCTTGGTGTGACCAAATAGTTCTGTTCACCTTCCCACCTGCTTGTTATCCATCTGTCTCTACCTTTTTCTGGCAAAAACCAATGGTGTAGTTGGAAAAACAAATAGGTGGAAGGTACGATGAACTGTTTGGCCATAACAAGGCCATGCACCTGAGAGACTAGTGGTAGACAAGAAAAAAAAACATATTAGCTAGAAGATTATAAGTAACTAATCTTTTTTTGACTGTCCATAAATACCAGGGCAGTGACTACAAGTGACCTGTGTCCCCGTGCCGTAATAGTCATGGGCCCTGACATTCTGTATTTGCAGATACACAAAGCTCTATAGTGTTGTAGATACAGTGCAAGATGTTATATCCCGGTAGTAACCCAACTGGCCAAATTGGCCACAAAATGGCAGATGCGGTTCAGTGATGAGAAGCATAAGGTTATACATCTTTAGGCCCAAACTAAAGCTGCTATTTATTCCCCAAATTGATCCCTACCGGGTGAAGCCACAATGGAGCTGATTGTAACCTACCAAAAATTATAACAGAAGCATTTTCCTGCCTGACATGCAGGAGACCGGCCAAATGTGGGCAAATATTCGTAACACAAAAATTCATGTTGGAGCCACTTAAAAAATGATATTTGGTTTTAGCATTACACCATGGCTCTAACACCTTATTTCTCCAACCATTGTGTTAGTATGAAGACCACTAGTGACCAGCGTACCTCTTTCTGGAGTTTTCCGATCAGAGATCATCCAGATGATGTACATGACAAACACTGGCCATAGCTTGCTGTATATAACCCAGCTGATCAGGAGAGCACACACTGGACCTGAAAGTACAAGAAATGTCTTTACTAGAAAGTTGGTCACACTTACAGGGTTAATAGCAGCGTTAACGGACTACGTTACACCGTGTTATGCCGTTTAACAGACTGCTAAAACGCTATGTGGGCGCTGACTGGAGGGGAGTATGGAGCGGGCACTGACTGGAGGGGAGTAGGGAGGGGCCAATTCGCACCCAGATTGTGCCTGTCACTGATTGGTCACGCCCAGCCGGCCGCGACCAATCAGCGACGTGGGATTTCCGTGACAGAGAAACAGACAGACAGACGGAAGTGGACATGAGATAATTAAATATATACTAGAGGGTGGCCCGATTCTAACGCATCGGGTATTCTAGAATATGCATGTCCACGTAGTATATTGCCCAGTCATGTAGTATATTGCCCAGTCACGTAGTATTCTGCCCAGTCACGTAGTATAATGCTCCATGCAGTTATGGCCCCATAGATGCCCCATATAATGCTCCATGCAGTTATGCCCCATAGATGCTCCATATAATGCTCCATGCAGTTATGCCCCACAGATGCTCCATATAATGCTCCATGCAGTTATGGCCCCATAGATGTCCCATATAATGCTCCATGCAGTTCATTATGGCCCCATAGATGCCCCATATAATGCTCCATGCAGTTATGGCCCCATAGATGCCCCATATAATGCTCCATGCAGTTATGGCCCCATAGATGCCCCATATAATGCTCCATGCAGTTATGGCCCCATAGATGTCCCATATAATGCTCCATGCAGTTATGGCCCCATAGATGTCCCATATAATGCTCCATGCAGTTCATTATGGCCCCATAGATGTCCCATATAATGCTCCATGCAGTTCATTATGGTCCCATAGATGCCCCATATAATGCTCCATGCAGTTATGGCCCCATAGATGTCCCATATAATGCTCCATGCAGTTATGGCCCCATAGATGTCCCATATAATGCTCCATGCAGTTATGGCCCCATAGATGCCCCATTTAATGCTCCATGCAGTTCTTTATGGCCCCATAGATGCTCCATATAATGCTCCATGCAGTTCTTTATGGCCCCATAGATGCCCCATATAATGCTCCATGCAGTTCATTATGGCCCCATAGATGCCCCATATAATGCTTCATATCAGTGGCTGTGCTACTGTGTGATACATTGTTCATTTATAGGGTCTTATATGTGGGGTTTGTGCTTTTGTCAATAGGCGGCTTAGTTTCCTCCAATCGACTAATTGGTCTGCAATTTCCTTATTTTTGTAGTAGGATATTATTTCAATAGGAGAGTCTCATCTGTCCGAAATACAGAACAGACTAGAGCATGCTGCACAATTTTTTTTTTCCACACAGACATTTGGTCCATGTGAAAAAACTTTTGTCACGACTCAGCTGTCGAGTGACCCGGGACAAGGGGCTCCTTTCCTGTCCCTACCACTAGGGGGCGCCCTAGCTCGCCCTATTCCCTGTGATAGTTCTGAAGGTGAAGGTGAAGATGCCGGGGTCACCACCCTTGCCTTAACTCCTGAGTTAGCCATCAATTTGCTCTCTTTCCCCACACAGGGAAAAGAGGTGCTACTGTGCACCGTAGTACACCAACCTGACAAACAAGGCAACACAAACAAGGGTAACTGAAAATAGCAAGCATACAAATATTCACTCACATATAATAGAGGAATGCACCGGGGAGTGGAGGATCGGGAAGAAACCAAAGTAGAGAAGGGAAGGGAATTACCACAGTTACAAACCACGCAAGAATCACAGACAACTTCTCCTTGTCATATAAACACCTCTCTTTCTAAGTCATGCAGCAAATGCTAGCTCTGACATGGATGTGAATCAGGACCCAGATTATAAAGGGGATGGGAGTGACTAATTGAGCTCAGCTGAGAGCTCAGAGTTTCCAACATGGACGATTAACCCCTGTTCTGCCCCCCAAAATTAAAAACCATTAAAACAAAAGAGAAGTGCTTCTTCTCAGCACAGGAGTAGGAGCAATCAGACGCTGTGGTCTTCTGGCTCCTTTTTGTTGCGATAACTCCGTGACAACTTTCATGTGAACATCCCCATTGAATGACATTGGTCCAAGGGTTGCTTGTGTGAGGTCAGTTTTTTTTACAGACAGAACTAGCACCCAAAATGTGGTTATGTAAATATATCCTCAGGTTATATTAGCCAAAATAGGACACCATGTTTAGGTGACAGAATCACTTGGAGACAAGATTTCAGATTAACCTATCACTAAACCTAACCTATCACTAATAACTAAAGAGATTCAGTAAGTGGATTTAATACATATCTACTATATAATTGTCTAAGGGTCACTTTCGTCTGTCTGTCTGTCTGTCCTTCTGTCACGGATATTCATTGGTCGCAGCCTCTGTCTGTCATGGAAATCCAAGTTGCTGATTGGTCGCGGCAAAACAGCCACGACCAATCAGCGACGGGCACAGTCCGGAAGAAAATGGCCGCTCCTTCCTCCCTGCAATCAGTGCCCGGCGCCCGCATACTCCCCTCCAGTCAGCGCTCACACAGGGTTAATGGCAGCATTGACCACGGTGTAACGCACTCGGTTAACGCTGCTATTAAGCTTTGTGACCAACTTTTTACTATTCATGCTGTCTATGCAGCATGAATAGTAAAAAGATCTAATGTTAAAAATAATTAAAAAAAATAAAAAATAGTTATATACTCACCCTCCGGTGGCCCCCCGGATCGAAGCGGTTACCGACGCTCCTCGCGACGCCCCGGTGACCGCTCCATGCATTGTGGTCTCGCGATATCATGATGTGCGGTCTCGCGAGACCGCTACGTCATCATCTCGCGAGACCGCAATGCACTCTTCAGACCGGAGCGTACGATTAGCGTCGGTAACCGCTTCGATCCGGGGGGCCACCAGAGGGTGAGTATATAACTATTTTTTATTTTAATTCTTTTTTTTAACAGGGATATGGTGCCCACATTGCTATAGACTGCGTGGGCTGTGCAATGTATTACGTGGGCTGGGCAATATACTACGTGGACTGTGCTATATACTGCGTGGGCTATGCTATATACTACATGGGCTGCGCAATATACTGCGTGGGCTGCGCAATATACTGTGTGGGCTGCGCAATATACTGCGTGGGCTGCGCAATATACTGCGTGGGCTGCGCAATATACAACGTGCGCAATATACAACGTGGGCTGCGCAATATACAACGTGGGCTGCGCAATATACTACGTGGGTTGCGCAATGTACTACGTGGGCTGCGCAATGTACTACGTGGGCTGCGCAATATACTACGTGGGCTGCGCAATATACTACGTGGGCTGCGCAATATACTACATGGGCTGCGCAATATACAACATGGCTGTGCTATATACTACGTGGATATACATATTCTAGAATACCCGATGCGTTAGAATCGGGCCACCATCTAGTGTTATAGTTACCTAGTAGCAAAAAGGTCAATATCCATTGCAAGACGCTCAGAGTCTGCAGGAACTCAGTGTATGAACAGTTGTGGTTCTGCCTCTCTTCTCTCTGCAAGAATCAGAAAACAAGTCCTTAGATGTCAATGATCAAAACAACAAAGGGGGTTGTCCAGGATTTGATGAAATTAGACAAACAGAAGGAAACACAAAACAAATACATATCTCACCTGGGATAAATACTAAGCTGCTCCAGAGCCACCACTCTGGTCGTCCCGGTACCCTTGTTGATTTTCCTAGTGTGCCATACATGTAAAAGGGTTTAAAATGGGCCCACGCCCCTCTTAAAAAATATATGACTATTGCCATATGAACCCCACTCTTACATGCTGAAATATCCAGAATTAAGATATCTTTTTATGGTTACTGTATATTACCATTGACACGGTTGTGGCGGAGGTACCACTTGGTTTCGTAAGTTGCCTTATAGCTAAGCAAATGTGATATAAGAATTAAATTATGCTTATTTCAGTATGCGTAGGAATGGTAGTGATTGGTGGCTTCAGTTCATTATAAGATATGCCCTACGATGAGTGCATTGAGTTTTTTGTCATTAGTATGCATATTCACACCGTGGGAGTGTATAAAGCACATAAAAGTCTTCCGTGTCCTGCCAGTAGACATCAGATACTACACACAGCCAAGTAAAGACTGTCTGCAAAACAGCTAGCTAGAAGTGGGGGTGAGTGGCACTGGTTATACATAGATCATGCATTCAGAGTTATATAGAGAGCCCAAGAGCAGCAAAGCAGGAAGCCCCAGTTTACACTGCTTAGTCTGTCCCCTGTAAATGGAACCAACTCACGTGCATGAGAGTATATTGGGACAGGGTGAATATTGCCCCTACAGAGAGGAGAACAGCAGTGTATACCTGTGAGTAAATAGTGCATCCACTAACAGGACGAGGATTAGCTGCTGTGAGGGAAAAGATTTCGCACAGCAGAGGGAAATGTATAAGCTTTCCGAGTGTGATGATTACCAAACCAGAAGAGTATGAGTGATGTCCAGGCCATTTCATTGATTTTTTTTAAACCACAATTCAAAAGCGATGTCTGATTTTCATCAGTTATTATTCAGTAAATTTAAATTGAAAATTGTCAGTTCCAGGTTATTTCAGTGACGAATGTTGGGTTTTCTTACTTAAACAGAAGGATACCAACAATTTTGTCCGTGTGTATATGCACTGTCCGAGAGGTTAGGCCTCATGAGTGCATAAATTGACAGAAAGTAGGTATCGCAGGGCATTGCCGTAAAAAGAGCTGACTGCAAAGAGAGACTTTAATAAGCACTGTGAGCGCGTTCTGCACTGCATGCTAAGAGACACAAAGACTCAGCATAAGGGTGCAGTCAGACGGTCGCATAAGTGTACGTTCACATTAGCGTTTTGCGTGTTTGCGTCGGGCGCCGCAGCGGCGACGCATGCATCATGCTCCCCTATATTTAACATGGGGGGCGCATGGACATGCGTTGTGCTGCGTTGTGCGACGCATGCGGTTTTTTTGCCGCAAGCGTTGGGCGCAGAAAACGCAACAAGTTGCATTTTTTTGCGTCCAAATTTCAGCAAAAAAAGGACGCATGCGTTGCAAAACGCAGCGTTTTAGCGTGCGTTTTGGTGCGTTTTTATTTGCATTGTGCGTTGCGTCGCCAACGCAGCGGCGCACAACGCAAATGTGAACGTAGCCTAACATGGTCCATAATTGCAATGCCATGCTCGGACTGGCCGTCGGCTGTCCTGACCTGAGTGTGACAGCTGCATAGCAATACATGCTTTCATGCTTGAGTCAGGACATTGTGATGCGACTGTTGTTCGTGTTATACAGCCGTCTGACTGCGTACTAAAGGAGGTGCTGATGAAATGATTGCCAGCAGCCTATAACAAATGCAAGTAAACTAACACAAGTACAAGTAAAGTGTTGAAAGTGTCAGGCTATTGCTCTATGCCGAATGTCTACCTCTTTTCAAGCCTGTTGCCTCATGAAATACTAGGCAACCATAAAGCTTATGTCTCTCAATGAAATATTATTGCTTTATTACCTATGTGAGACTACATTCCCTCCAATATCCTTGACTGGTGAACCACTCTATAAACAAGGACTCTTGTCCAAATTTTTAAGGGGGCATATTACAAAATAATCTATATGAAAAGATTCACCTTCTCTTCCACTATTTGAAGGAAATTGACTCTTATAAAACATATATGGGAGAATAGAGGGGGCATGCCAGGGATGTAACTGGTGGGTAATGTTTTTTCATTTTAGGGTATTTTCTCCTGTTAGCCTAATATTTTCAAATGCTGAAAAACCTTGAGAAAATTATCTAATTATTTTAGAGCGGCCTCGGCCAGTCTAAAAATTATTCATTAAAGGATACCTGGGAATTTGTCTTGTCCCCAAATGCTATTAACTTTCAGATAATAGTGTCATGAAATACAACGACCCTACAAGGGTCAGCGGACGGCACAACAAACACACAACGGGATGGAAAAGGGGAGAGGAAGGCCCTACTGATAGGGAAATGGACACCTCCTGCACAAACCTGAGTCTATCCCTACACTCCCCTAATGCCCTAAGTGGGTCCTTCCTCCAACTGCCATCAGGAACCTCGTCCCTCACTGTCACCTAGCACTGCCCTGGCTAGTGCACTGGCTGGCAAGGGCACTAGCCTCACCACTGCAGATCTAACAACACAGGGGACAGTGACAAACACGAGGCAGGTGAGGAAAAAACACCACACCTAGCTTCCAGACTCCACTGCTAAGCTCCACACTGCAGATGACACAGAAACAGGTCTCCAAACTCCAGAAGTAGCTGAGCTGACACCAGAGAGCTGCAACTGCACAGCTGGTCTCCATAGAATAACTATCACCATCAGTCTGCTGATGCATTAACCCATTACTTGCCAAATTAAAATTTTTACAAGTATGGATTTTTCATAAAAAGGCGTCCCAATATTCTATTAAAAATGACAATGACATGATTTCCTATTTTGAAAACATTCATATTACAAACACAACACAAAAAATTGGACCTAATTATAACAATTATAAAATCTTAGTTGCTAGAAGCTAAAGATTAGGCGTCCCAAAAAAAGGACATTGGTAGAAAATGGGTTAAGTGACCATTTAAAGGATGGTGAGAGTGGTAACTCTGCAGTTGCAACTCTGTAGTAACTCTGCAGTTGCAACAGATTGCCAGCAAGGGAAACTGACATTAACCCCCGCTAGTCCTGAAAGGAAAAAAAGCTGCATTTAAATCATAGTGGAACCAGAGCTGCCACGAATCCAAAAAATGGATTGTGACATATAGGATTAATCTGCAGGTTAATAGCATTCCAATGCAGTTGGCTGCTTCTCTGAAAGCCACACTGCCGAGGAGGAAATTAACTTTATTCTTCTCAGGAGTCGCCAGCTTGCCTGGAGCTGCTACAGTCATCATTTTGTAATATGTAGCCTACTAGCCTACTAAAATTGTGGCCACTTGGCAGCTAGCCTTGGAGGCAGTAACAAGAACTACAGCATTATCTATGCGTGTAGCTGCAGTTAAAGGGAACTTGTCAGCAATTAGTTGGCTCCTTGCTGGATTCTGTTGTTTAAAGGGTGTCTGTCACCCCTAAAGTTCAAATTTAACTTCTTAAGCATTTATAAAGGGGACATAGCCGCTATCAAAATCATACCACACATATACATTTTAAGGTTATTTTTGCAGAAAAATCTACTTTAATTTAATGCAATTGAGGGCTCTCCAATGCCCCCTTGTTGTGGCTTATGGCTTGGTGCACCGTTACGCCCTATGATTTTCATATTAGGGCCCATCCCTTGTCTTTATAGGCAGCACTCGTTTGGTAAGAGCAAGCGCTGTGTAAAACATTCTGATTTCTGCACTTGCGCACGGGAGGAGCCCAGTTGTGCACTGACAATGTGGACAAGCTCTTATACCGGGCTCCAACCTGTCCGTAATCGCACGCCACAAACCTTCAAGCCCTTCCTCCTTTTTGAAGATGCTTGCTCACTAAACTTTCTGGTATATCGACCTAAGGCCACAGACAGGAAGGAGCCAAGCATCAGAGTGCGCCCGCAAGCGTATTGTGTCACGATTGCACTAAGGGTACCGTCACACAGTGCCATTTTGATCGCTACGACGGCACGATTCGTGACGTTCCAGCGATATCCATACGATATCGCTGTGTCTGACACGCAGCAGCGATCAGGGATCCTGCTGAGAATCGTACGTTGTAGCAGATCGTTTGGAACATTCTTTCGTCGCTGGATCTACCGCTGGCATGCGTTCGCTTGTAACCAGGGTAAACATCGGGTTACTAAGCGCAGGACCGCGCTTAGTAACCCGATGTTTACCCTGGTTACCAGCATAAATGTAAAAAAAGAAAAACAGTACATACTTACATTCCGGTGTCCGTCAGGTCCCTTGCCGTCTGCTTCCCGCACTGTGACTGCCGGCCATAAAGTGAAAGCAGAGCACAGCGGTGACGTCACCGCTGTGCTTTCACTTTACGGCCGGCAGTCAGTGAGTGCGGGAAGCAGACGGCAAGGGACAGATACCGGAATGTAAGTATGTAGTGTTTGTTTTTTTTTACGCTGGTAACCAGGGTAAACATCGGGTTACTAAGCGCGGTCCTGCGCTTAGTAACCCGATGTTTACCCTGGTTACCCGGGGACCTTGGCATCGTTGGTCGCTGGAGAGCTGTCTGTGTGACAGCTCTCCAGCGACCACACTACGACTTACCAACGATCACGGCCAGGTCGTATCGCTGGTCGTGATCGTTGGTAAATCGTATAGTGTGACGGTACCCTAACACTGAGTGCGCCACTGGTCTCCTTCAATGTCAGTAGATTCATTATATACACCACTCACTCTTATTAACTGACTGTATCTGACACAACAAAAGGCTGGCAATAATATGCAAATCAGAGGGCATAATGGTGCACCAAGCCGTAGGCCACACGAAGGGGCACCAAATGCCTTCTTTTGCATATTAAATAAAAGATTTTTTCTGAAAATGTAAAGTTAAAATGTATATACCTGCTATGATTTTTATAGGGGCAAAGTCCCTTATACAAATGTTAGGGCAATTATTGGACTATGGGGAAATAATAGAAATTAATAGAATAGTTCTCACAGATAACAATTGCAGAAAGGGGGTCTTTCAACCCAGGTTTATTGTTTTGAAGGTACCAGTTCAGATCTGTTAGAAGTTCCCATCAATAACATGGCAGAAACAGTATGTGAGACTTGTTCTCATCAGGCAGCGCTCACCTCCTGGTGGGAATCCATCTGGTAGGCAGCTGTGTCTTTGGTCACACATGTGAAGATGCAAAGATCCACATAGGATATCAGCAGTATGGAGGCCAGTAATCACATAATTATTGCTGCAAGAAAGAATGATGCCATTTAGGAGCAATAAAATAACACTAACCCTAATATTATCCATGACATACTTGATAGGGAATTTTTATTGTGAGCCCCAACGGGGACAGTGATGACAATGTCTGTACAGCAGTGCAGAATATTTAGGAGATAAATAAATACGATAAATTAAAATTCAAAAATATTTATTTTACAGATAAATATAAATATCCTGTAAATATCTACCTTCATGATCAACAACCAAAATTGTGCTGTCCTGCTAAGGGCTCGCAAAAACCACCGTATTATCGGTCTGACAAAACATTGAATTGCACTTCAACCAATGTCAGTCTATGGTGCTGAGCACATGTCTGATTTTTTTTCCGATTCTGTCTGAGGATAAAATCGCAGAATGTCCAATTTGGATCTGATATTGGGATCGCACTAGGCCATGCAAATCTATGAGTTGATGGAAATCATTGGACTGTGCTTGCATGATATCTGAGTGCAGTCTCATTTCCGCACAATGGAGAAATTTTGTTCTCAGTCTACCCCTCATCCGAGAGAATCAGATCACACTATGACAAAGTGTCATTTCCACAATCGGCCCCATTCTCTCGAATGAAAGAATCTCCGGCCGTGTGACCCTGGCCTAAAGAAGAGGGCCAAACATACATTGGATAGAAGGGTACAGATTGTAAGTCTGCGAGCAGGACCCTCACTCCTCTTGGTATATGTTGATTTATGTGATTATTGTTATTCGGTCATGTCTTTTATTGTCTGTACAAGTCCCCTCTAAAATGTAAAGTGCTGTGGAATATGTTGGCGCTATAGAAATATTATTATTATTATTATAGGAACCCATCAGAGAAAAACCTGGTCTAGATTACCTTGACAAGGTGGTCCTCTGGAGAGGTTTCATTATATCCCAGTTCTGATAACTTTTCTGAGGTATGTATCCGGTCTTATTATACATGTTTTTTGGCAGAGCTACATGATCACTACACTGATACAATCAAACTCATAGATTCCCTTAGATACCATCGCCTCATTAGCTGTAATCTTTAATACTCCTGTGTATGACGCTCTATGCTGCAGCAAGACGATCTGTTCATTTTGGAGAAAGTGTAAAATGCTAACGAGATCATTCCTCCCACTTACAAGTATTTATCTATCCCAGGCCTGCAAGCCGTTATTCTGGAATCGAGGATGATTGTGAAGTAGTCCAGCTGAGCCTTATAACAGACTTCCCCACTGGCCACAGCAGTGGGATTAGCTCCCCCACCCTACCGAAGTCATTCATAGAGACCTACCTCCCCCCCAGTAGGGGCAGACACTGGGCTGTAGTCCTGTGAGCCTGTCATTGGTAGGGGTCATCCACAGCTGTGCCCACACATGGTCCTGACCTGAATAGACCAGGCCAGATGGAGGTCTGGTACCCACACACTCACACATACAGGATGCAAGAAGGATCCCGATTTGCTGCTCTCTTCGGCTTTTGATTGGGCAGAGTGTTTTTTTTTTTTCTAATCATTAGATGCCGTAGCCGGATCAGGAAAAGAATTAACTCCTACACAGCCAAAGCATGTGATAGGAAGTAAAGACTAGGCAGAAAATCTTCTGACGATGATGAAAGATCAGTGGGGGCTTCTTGATTTGACGAATAAACTTAGCTGAACGCTGGATTTACTCTTGTTTAGAAATACATGATTTGCATATTTTATGTCGCTGACCTGCACTTAAATTGAAAAGCAATTGCCATCTTGACATGAATTTCCAGCCCGTCGTTAATTCGCCTTTATGATAAGACAGAAGGATCATTGCAGAATTGATGCACACTAACAGTGATTCTGCTTAAAATGCACTGACAAAAAAAATCATTCCAACTCCAATCTCTTAGAAATTGCAGCTACATAGACAGCAATGCCTGTGAGGACAGTGTGTTCTAGTAAGAGGAATATGGGCATAATTTATCATGGTAGGTCTGCAATATCTCGTGCTACAGCCTCTCCGAGACATACAGTACAGACCAAAAGTTTGGACACACCTTCTCATTTAAAGATTTTTCTGTATTTTCATGACTATGACAATTGTAAATTCACACTGAAGGCACCAGAACTATGAATTAACACGTGTGGAATTATATACTTAACAAAAATGTGTGAAACAACTGAAAATATATCTTACATTCTAGGTTCTTCAAAGTAGCCACCTTTTGCTTTGATGACTGCTTTGCACACTCTTGGCATTCTCTTGATGAGCTTCAAGAGGTAGTCACCGAAAGTGGTCTTCCAGCAATCTTGAAGGAGTTTTCAGAGATGCTTAGCACTTGTTGGCCCTTTTGCCTTCACTCTACGGTCCTGCTCCCCCCAAACTATCTCAATTGGGTTCAGGTCTGGTGACTGTGGAGACCAGGTCATCTGGCGTAGCACCACATCACTCTCCTTCTTGATCAAATAGCCCTTACACAGCATGGAGGTGTGTTTGGGGTCATTGTCCTGTTGAAAAATAAATGATGGTCCAACTAAACGCAAATCGGATGGAATAGCATGCCACTGCAAGATGCTGTGGTAGCCATGCTGGTTCAGTATGCCTTCAATTTTGAATAAATCCCCAGCAGTGTCACCAGCAAAGCACCCCCACACCATCACACCTCCTCCTCCATGCTTCATTGCGGGAACCAGGCATGTAGAGTCCATCCGTTCACCTTTTCTGCGTCGCACAGAGACACGGTGGTTGGAACCAAAGATCTCAAATTTGGACTCATCAGACCAAAGCACAGATTTCCACTGGTCCAATGTCCATTCCTTGTGTTCTTTAGCCCAAACAAGTCTCTTCTGCTTGTTGTGTCCTTAGCAGTGGTTTCCTAGCAGCTATTTTACCATGAAGGCCTGCTGTACAGAGTCTCCTCTTAAGGCCGGGGTCACACTGGACCGTAATACGGACGAGTGCAATGCGATAAAAAAACGCATAGCGCTCGTCCCAATGTTAATCTATGGGGCAGCTCCTATCATCCGATATTTTCTCGGTCGTATTCAGGATCCGAGTGAAATCGCAGCATGCTGCGATTGTCCGCGTATCTCGGCCGAGAATAGCCAATGAAAGTCTATGGGGGTGAGAAAAAAATAGCACAGCACACGGACCATCAGTGTGACTTGCGAGAAATTCTCAGGCATTGGGCAGGTGACAGGAAAGGCTCAGCCATTATTTGCTAATTTTGCAAGTGTGTGAGAAAATCTAGCCATACGGATGCCATACGGATGTCACAGGGATGTCATACGGATCATTTGATGCGAGAAAATCGCATACTCGCACTGCACACGGATCACTGTTTTGGTAACATTTGTGCAATTCTCGTCCGTCAAAAACGGACCGTTTTTTTATACGTTGTGTGTGTCCCCGGCCTAACAGTTGTTGTAGAGATGTGTCTGCTGCTAGAACTCTGTGTGGCATTGACCTGGTCTCTAATCTGAGCTGCTATTAACCTGCGATTTCTGTGGCTGGTGACTCGTATAAACTTATCCTCAGAAGCAGAGGTGACTCTTGGTCTTCCTTTCCTGGGACGGTCCTCATGTGAATCAGTTTCTTTGTAGCGCTTGATGGTTTTTGCCACTGCACTTGAGGACACTTTCAAAGTTTGCCCAATTTTTCGGACTGACTGACCTTCATTTCTTAAAGTAATGATGGCCACTCATTTTTCTTTACTTAGCTGCTTTTTTCTTGCCATAATAGAAAATTCTAACAG